>NC_085111.1:8316116-8994627 GCF_030269925.1 Bombyx mori | reverse complement strand
ACTTCCGGAACCACTGTCCCATGGTGGTAGCTGCGGTCTGAAGTCGTCGATGAAGCAACGCCTTCTTCCTACACGAGTAGTAGATGGCGGTGTCATCGGCGAAGAGCGCCAGATGGGTCTCCGGAGACCGGGGTATATCGTTGATATACAAACTGAATAGTAACGGGGAGAGGGCGGAGCCTTGCGGGACTCCGGCTGTGACGTGACGGGGCCGGGAACGCGTTCCCTCGACTCGATATCGGAACGAACGGTTCGACAAGTAGTCTCGTATGATGAGCACGAGTCTGTCTGGCACTCCCATGTTATACAGTTTGTATATCAAACCGTTGTGCCAGACTTTGTCGAACGCCTTCGCTATATCGAAGAAGAGGGCTCCTGTCGGAATGGGTTTCCGCCTGTTCAGCCCTAGTAAGATGTGCTCCGTGAGGCGGTGCACTTGATGGACGCACGAGTGTCTGGCGCGGAATCCAAACTGCTCGTCTATAAGAATTTTATTCGCGGATACGAAGTCCCAGAGGCGTTTACGAAGGAGCCGTTCGTATAGTTTGCCTATCGCCGGGAGGAGACTGATGGGGCGGTAACTCGCGGTTTCGTTCTTCGGTTTGCCCGGCTTGTGTATGCCGATAACGTCCGCTTCTTTCCACGCCGCGGGAAAGATGCAGTTCGTCATAGCAGCATTTAATATGGTGGCCAACATCGTTATCAGTTGGGCTGGTAACAGTTTAAGCGCGCGGTTGCGGATGCCGTCGGAGTTCATTTTCCAAGATAAGTAGTGGTATTCATGTTGTATGGTCAACGGTTTCAAGTAACTATTAAACTCAGATGGTCCGTGAGCTCGTTCAGCTGTCACAGCAACGAAAAAGTTCACAGCCCACCTGTCAATATTAATGGCAATGTTTATGGCTACGTGGCCCATAAATATCACAATGGCAATGTGTGTGTAAATGAAGCCCTCGCCGTCCGTCGCTGCCGTCTTCGGAATCGCACGTTTACTGTATTTTGTTACATTTTACTTAAATTCTGTATATAAACATTAAAAGCATATACGTATGAACAGATGATTTAACGGTACTTATGCCCGTTGCTAGGGACTTAGAAAGGATAAGGATGTATCTTTAACATAATTCTGTTTATGGCGACTTCGTTTGTTATTTGCTTTGAAAAGGTCTAACGAAAACAATGTTCACAACACAATATAAATTATAATGTTTAGTCGCTGCACAGCCTATCGTGAGCATCGGTATTATTTTATTTACTATTTAACTGGTTTTATTTACTATCATTATTACTCGCGTCACAAAGCGTGCTAAATGCCGTAACTTATCTTCAGACTTACATCGAATTGTTGGATTATCTCCTAATATACGTGTGCCATACACAAGTTTGGTGTAGCTCGAGGAATTTTTCAAATAATTTTATTAGGCACTGGCCACCATTACTGGTGGTAGGACCTCTTGTGAGTTCGCGCGGGTAGGTACCACCACCCTGCCTATTTCAGCCGTGAAGCAGTAATGCGTTTCGGTTTGAGGAGTGGGGCAGCCGTTGTAACTACACTGAGACCTTAGAACTGATATCTCAAGGTGGATGGCGCATTTACGTCGTAGATGTCTATGGGCTCCAGTAACCACATAACACCATGTGGGCTGTGAGCTCGTCCAACCATCTAAGCAATAAAAAAAAAAAAAAGGCACAATAGACGACCGGGCTCACAGCGGACCTATATTTCAATTCTGTACAGTGCTTATAATTTTAAGCAATCACCATCACCATAGCGACTATAACCACAAAAAAACATAGGAAATGCCACTACCCCTCTTAAAACATAAGACAGAAATCTCAGCTGCATTCCAACAACAATCCTATCCTAATAATCGAAATGCATAATTGCTTCGCGGCGGCAATACTTTACAACCAGTTCTTAAGACGGGCACTAGAAGTTTAGGAATAAGTAGGAAAATAGATAAGAACACTACTATTACCACAAATCGGTGAAGCCAGCCAGAGAAGACCGAGGTCTCCTTGCACCTCCTAAACAGTATCCCAAAAGATTATTACATTAATATCCTCTGACCTAACGATATTAACAAAATGTACTTCGGTTTGTACAGAAACGCGTATGGACAACACGAAATTATGCGAGTGAAACTTATTATCCCTAGATTCTATGCTGCAATTCTTATTAGAATTATTGTAATGTATTGTCACCGTTAGAACAATCGGTAGGTAAGTCATTGTTTCTGACCAAGTGATAGTTAGAACATGCTCGCACAATAGCAAAACTTAGAACGCCTTCGTAACTCATTTGTAATAGCTTCAACGTTTGCAGCACAGGTTGTCTGCTTTGTAGGACACACCGGTGACAGCTTGGCAGCTACCAGATTATCATCTACATAGAGGCCAAAAGAAAAATGTAAATGTTATTTGTTCTCGAAGTTTCAGTTTCAATCGTACTAATGTGGTTCAATAATAATTTACAGTGTTAAAAACCCTATTCCTACGTGTACAAAAGTCGAAAGTATACGGCGATACATTCTACCGTTATTACATATTACATTTGTTCCAGAAATATTGTCCGTTATAATAATATATGTAGTAATGAAAAGAAAGCATAATTATGCATGCGGAGTCACTTCAATTAATTGCCACTCGGGATTTGTAAACAGGGCTCTTTTTTGCTTTTAACGTATAAATAGTCGTTCCCGCATATGTTTGCTCTCTATAAAAATGTATTGAATATATTTTTAAATAACAGTCAACATGTTTTTAAATAGGTACACTGTTGCTATTTCTACCCTGCTCTGTCAGACTCAGACGCACACTTTCAAGTTGGGGTTCTCACGTTTTGTTCAAACACAATGACTCTCTACGTTCTTTTTGTTTTCGTTCAGACGACCTTTGTTGATTATAAACAATATCGCGGATCTAATGAAAGAAATCATGTATCGTGAGATTTTCGTATTACTTATTTTGCAATTGACATATTGTCCCGGAACCTTCAAGTCGTTGTTAGAGTCTATGAAAACAATTCGAGACTTTTGGTTTCAAAATTGTAAAAAATAAATAATAGTTTAAAAACCTAACAAAATACGCTTTTATAGAATAGCACCCCACGCGTTTTAACAATAAAATATTTTTTTCTTACACAATTGTTAATTAACATTTATTAAAATTTATTTTCTATAGTTTAGTTGGATTTTCTATAAAAGCGTATTTTGTTAGTTTTTTTAAACTACTATTTATTGTTCATTTTTTAGTTGAATTTCAATTTTTTTATTTTTTCTTTAATATTGAATTGTCATCGGTCCTTAATAAATATACCAAATTTCGAGTTAAACAGACGTTTTCAAGGGTGTCAAAATCATTTTGAAAGATTCCGTTACAAACATACATATGTCTAAAGCTAATAAAAGCGTATTAAAAAAGAAAGTTTATATTGAAATTCAGGATTCATTGTATTTAATAGCATGCACCATAAATATTTTCATCAACAAACTCTAGGATCTCTGTATGCTTCCCACGTCATCGCGTCAGCTGAATTGGTTTACGTCAGTGTGGCCATTACGCCCAAAATACACCACACGAGCTCTGGCCATGCTTAAAAACCGTGTTAATCAATTTATATTACATTAGCTATCAGAGGCTAGGGAACTACGAGTACTAATTCATACAAATCACTAATAATTTCATGAAATTTGTTAATTAACAATGAACCACAGTGATCTTAATTGTCTCACGCATTATGTTCCATATGATTTTTCGATCGGTCATCAAGAAACCAGTATACTTTTGTTAAGCGTGATATTTGCGGTGATATTACAAAACGTGAAAGTTGAAGTACCTATATTCTGAATCGAAACATTTAAAATTATCATTCAGGATCACCCTTATCCTTTGCCCTTACACAACTGGTCTTAACGCGTACGTGCCTACTCTTATGTAACGATTGGCGTGTAACTAAAGTCAGAATGACATTTAAATACCTGCCCCCATTCGAAATGAGGATCGAATCATACAACACAAGTCGTGTGGTTCGTTTCGTCACATTTAATATTAATTGTTAAGTTTCTTTTAATGATTACCATACAATAAAGTCGTTATCAAGTAAGACAGACAAATAGAAATTCTACACACAATTACAATGAAATTTAAATTTCCACGTAACGTTCTAACGTGGCTAGATTATCATTTACATTTGTTTGTTTTGCTCTATCTATCTCCATAACTACTTGAAATCAGGTGGACTGTGAACTTATCTGTCTAACATAATTTTTGTCATCCAACACCTACCATAACGGTAGGTCAACTCCACAGATCTACGAGGTATTAGTCTTTGTTTTTTCTTGGCCTTAGAACATGAGCCACACTACAACCATCATTGTTGAAATTGAGAATTTAATAATAAGACGAGTAGAAGATTTGAGTAAAAACTTCCGCTTCCAGGATGTTTATTAAAACGGAAAACATAAGGAAAACACGTTAAACTGCTGAAGACATTAAAAATCGTTTGATTTAATAATAATGTACAAACTTCGAATAATATATTGGAAGAAATAGTAATTAAAACAGGAAATTATGCTCTAAAAAAACTGAAAAAATCGGAACTGAAAATACTTATATTACCAACGTTCCGAATATATTAGAGTTCTCGCGTTCGTTGAATACTGATAATATGGTTTTATTGAATATATTATGCAGTTCATCAGCTTAGGATGCTATTCATATTTATATTATAAATTTGCGATTGTTTAGAGGTTTGAGATCGTGTCATACGGAACGTGTTATGAAAACGCGGACCGGTTTCGAAAATATTATATCAATTGAAAGCCCTCGACAGCGCGCATACATAATGTCATTGTGCAGCCAAATCTCTTGCAACATCGACAAGTCTGTTACATGACAGATTATAGTCTACAAATCCTGACGTGCCACACACCAACCTGTTGACATCAATGTGAAATGCACCACACTGTATATACAAACTAACTGGTGACCTATGGTTTTTACTGACATTTTTATACGGCACTAATAAAATAAATAACATCAAAAGTAAATTAAGCTCTAAGTGAATGAAACCAGTTTGTATTAAGTTTCTCCATTTAAATCGTTTGCATAATATCTTACAGTGGTCGTATTAAATAACACATTAATTAGAACTAGTAGTCCCCCAGTAGTCGAAATTCGACTATAATTAATTGAAGGGTTCTAGTGATTGATTTAATGATTTTTTTATCCATACTTTAAAAAAATCAATATTCTGCACTCCTTCTCGATATTCTCCATAAGTGTGGGAGATTTCATACTCCTCCGTCGGCGCAATTTTCCTAAAAAGGGGCACAAAGTTTTTGCTTCACGTATTTTTAAAGAGATATTCTATAGATACCTGTTGTTTTAACATGACGAGCGTTTCCATTCATGTATTTTCGTCAAGGGTCGTGCGTGAGTTCGTGATTCCGATATGTTGAACTAATACATACCGCAAGGCAAGGTCATGCGTTTGAGCGAGTAGGAAGTTACGTTGTACAAAATCTTCCGATGTTCTTGTTTTGTTTACAAGTTTTTCCTTCTGGTCATTACATTAGCCAGCGTACAGCCGTGTAAAAATCGAATTACCGTTAGACGTGTGTCATCGTGTCCTCGTTACGACCGCCGGTGCCGCGGTCACCAAACCTGTTCTTACACCTCATACCCTTATTCTACTTTGGGACAATTACCGAATTCGCAATGCTCGTCTTTCATGCATAAAAGTATAAAGTCCCACTTTATTGTGTCTGTTAAATTTAATTACTCACAATTGGAATTGAATGTTTGTAAGCATATATGATGACCTAGTTTCTAAAGTCCCACATAGATTGATACTTTAGCGTTTTTTTTTCGTATTTACATTTGAATTTTGTTCTTAATTAAATTAGTAACAAAATAAACTATAAAAGAGGTCTAGTTCAAACACTCACTATCAATTCATTCATAGATCGTGACGCCTACTGCCTATTACCTCCGAATTCTGTGAGGTCATAGTCCGACACTGGTTTAATAAATGATATATCCGTTTTACGACTGCTAGTCACATTTATTTGAAGACAGATGGGGAATCATCTGTCCGAATGCCGGACACGCAGATGTACTTACCGTGGGCGCCCCTGTCAATTACACGCCTATCGCAGTTAACTGTGAATTCGTGGTGGGAAGAAAATTGAAAGGAAAAGTAATCTTATAACTAATTAATAGTATATAGTAGGAACTTAAGAAGATACTTATAATTCGTGACACAACAAATATACGGCGAACGCTGCTGCCCGATCTCCGGTGAATCCCTCTTTTTGCCTACCTTTGCTGATAGCCTTGAGAAGCTTTCAGCTTTACCCTAGCGTGTAGGTGAGCTCACGGAGCTCAAACCGGAAGTGGTGCTAACACTGGTCCTAGCAAGAGCAGTGCTTTGCAGAATCTACTACCGGATCGGAAACGCGACCCACTGAAAAGTACCGGCGAGAAACTCAGTGGGCTTCTATGGGTTAATTTATTCGTCGAGCCCTTCATCGCAAAAGCAACGGGTTTGGCGGGGACGGCGAGCGGTGCTTGAGGTACCTAAAAGCACCGTTAATGGATCGGGAGGATCCATAATGACGTGTTTAGGGCCACATCGACTGTTTACCACTCGGTCCACAGGATCGGGTATGCAATTTCAGTATAGTTAATTAACTTAACAAGTCCTCAACAATAAATTGTTGTTATCATTGGCAATACTTTACTGTATAGGCCTGTGGTATAGGCATTACTTATTTACACTATTAACTGCACTTTTAAAAGCTAAGTAAAAAAGTAAATAGTATCCACTACCACTAAACTGTCGATAGCTCGATAAAATAGCTCATGTCATCGGCTTACTACACTTTTATATTCTATTTGCTCTATATGGGTGTACAAACTCAAGACCCGCTTGTTGTTAAATGGTTACTAGAACTCAGAGAAATAACGATTTGAATGAACCTTATGACATGCGGTCAAAGTCGTAATTGTATTGTATAAATCTCTGTCTTTCTTTGTTGAAACTAATGTAGTTATGATGTACATACATATGTACTAATAATGATGAGAGTGAAGTAAGTTTGATGTTCAGTTTAATAAAATTGTTTTTTTTTTTTGTTTTTTTTTTATTGCCGATGGATGGACGAGCTCACAGCCTACCTGCTGTTAAGTGGTTACTGGAGCCCATAGACATCTACGACGTTAATACGCCACCCACCTTGAGATTAAAGTTCTAAGGTCTCAAGTATAGTTACAACTTACAAGGGCTGCCCCACCCTTCAAACCGAAACGCATTACTGCTTCACGGCAGAAATAGGCAGGGTAGTGGTACCTACCACCAGTTTTTCTCTTTGTTTAGGTACAAATAGGTTATTTTAATTCTGTAATGTGACAAACTTACACGGTACCAAAATTTCATCACAAGTACTGATAAGTGATTGGCGCTGTTTGATTGATTACTAGTTTTGATAAAACTCAGTAATGACTACGTGTGTACAGGACATGTTTTTCAACACACAAAAAACAAAGTCACAACATGACAAAGACATCAGGTAGTGGAACAAGAATTCATGGGTATTTAAGTCATTGTCATTTCTAAGAACAGAGTAATTTACTATTCGGTCCATTAACAATCAATGAGTCAACTTTAATGGCTGTAAAACGGTAACGAGCTCAGTAAATGGTCTCATGTATTACTAAATGAACTAATAAACGGAAAGGACAGACAGACAACTTTCTTTCGATGTTAAATATTAAGGATGTTACGATTAATTTATATCAAACGGATACAAAATGGCAACATGGCCTTCGGAAATGAATCATAATATATACGTACTCTGTTATCTAATCTATTTCCACAAATTTGGACGTATACATTACATGTTATTTAAATATCAGAATATTATAGGTAGCATAGGTATACTTTTATTTAGATGATGGATTTACGCTACTCAAAAGCCTTGGCCTATTTGTTTTTGAAAAAAAAAGAACTTTGAATAAATTCAGCTTTTTAGGAACGTTTTTTTTTTTTAAACCCAGTCACAATAATTTCTGTAGGAAGCGTGGATGCCGTCCAGAAAATATAAAAAAATATATTGACAAGCAAAACGAATAATACATTAACAGTTCGAAATGTATCTACTACGTAAGTCATTACTTATCATTAGATACCTACTTGTACATAATATGATATTAAAGTCATAAAGTTATAGAATATTCTAAGCATAACGTTATGTAGAATTGACAAGAGGTATGTATGTGTGTGTAATGTATTGTGTGACGTGATATCTCTATGTATGTATGTATGCATGTATGGATGTATGTATGGATGTATGTATGTATGTATGAAGCGCTTATCGTGCGGCAGGAAGTGGCCGGGTTTTATTATTCTTGTCGTGCATCATGCGACTGCGTGCGCCGACGCACTCGTCCTCGCTCCAGGATAAAATTGATACACACTTGCCTGCTAGAATTATCGTGGCTTAGGATCAAGTTTAGCAATAAGCCGTGAACAATATACCGGTTTCCTTGGTTTAACAAACTGCAATATTTCTTTAGATAAGATAAGGGTCATAAAAGTACGGATAATACACACTGAAAACAAGTAGGTTGTTACGTCATCAATTATAATTATCGATTTTAAATAGATTAGGTCCTAACAAAGAAAATTAAATACTTATCTTGCACAATCTTTTATATACGTTCATCATACTATACTTTTGAGTTTAGTTTTTATTATTTATCACTATATTATATAAAAATGCATTGCTGTTCGTTAATCTCGCTAGAACTCGAGAACGGCTGGACCGATTTGGCTAATTTTGGTCTTGAATTATTCGTGGAAGTCCAGAGAAGGTTTAAAAGGTGAAAAAATATGAAAATGCTCGGAATTATATAAAAACAAACAATTTTGTTTTTCCATTGATGTGTCCCCCTTCGGATGGATTATTTTTGATTTATAGATTGAGGCACTACGAAATCTGCCGGATCAGCTAGTTTATAATAAATAATAAAAATAAAAATCTGAACGTTAAGCCTGTCAATAATAAATACTTTTCTAAGCTTAAACAGTATTTGTCTATTTTGATCGATCTTAACGCTGACTCAATTCTAAAGATATAACGTTTTATAGCTATTTACATCAAGTATTTTAAGTATATTCTTTGACCGTGCTACACCGTGCTTAATTAATTAAACAATCGCATCATTTCATTTGAAAAAAGTCAAATAATACACTAATAAAACTAATAATTCGAATCCAACGCAAATGTGTAAGAAGATTCTAATATAATAATTACTTAGTGACGAACGGAACTGTACTTGTAAAATTACATCTTGATCTATCGTCGTAAGTTAGGACGTCGAAACGCTGACAACTGACAAGGAAACTGACCAAGTAACTGTCCTCTGATAACATTTCCTGGCGCGATAAGAAGTAATCACTTGCTTGCATTTAAAATTTATCGCTTCCTTGAAACTGCGAGATACAGATAAGGCCCTCGTTAGAAAGCAAATTTCAAAGTACCTATGCCCTACACTGGCCTACACATAGACACAGGGAGGCACCTTGAAGTTTTATTTGTTTAGGATCGCAATAACGGCACCTCTAACTGAACCTAAAATGGAACTTTGTTAATTGATTACATTCGGAATTCAGTTTGTTTGTTTGTTTACATGGCGTTATTTAAATGAATCCTAGTTAAATAACCTGACCTATAAGTAAATACACTCCCAAAGTTGTTATAAAAATAGTTTACGCTTTTTTTTGTTTATTGTTTGTAAAATGTCCATCGCCAATAGTTCAGAACTTAGGTACCTACTATGTGTATACACTCTACGAAACACTTTTGTGTTTCAACTCTATGATTCTGTAGGGTACCTGTTATTCGTTATTAGGTGGGCGGTGAGCACGTCTAAACCACCTACTCCAACAAGAGAAAAGTTAAAGGCACGGAAAACCGGATAACTCTTGGAGCTATGGATTTTATGCAATAGCCGGTCAACATCTTACCACCTCAAATATAATCAAACACGTGAACGTAAGTATGAATTTCTAAAGTCACAAATTTGGTGTTAGTTTTTTGTATGAGCATGTTTTTGAAGTTATACTTCTTTAGGCGCGTTATGAAAAATTAATCAAAGTCAAATTTTACGATGCGCGCGCACCGTGACACAAAATTAACAGAATGAAGTTGCCCACTAAATCGCTCATTACAATACGACCGACGTAACTTGGCGAGTCTGAATATAGCCGCAGGTGAACTTTCCGAACCGTACCGAGAATTACCGAATTTATACGATGTCAAGAAAAGGGATGTCCAATACGGACTACGAAAACCGTTGCTTTGTGTGCCCTGCGACACAATTGCAAAGTGCCAAGTAATAATAATAATAATAATAATAATAATGTTTTTATTTCAAGTATCCATGACTCATATAAATTGTTAATAAGACTTAGACCTATGTTAGTAGTTATATTTACATCACAATGAATTACTGTGGTAACATCCCATGGGAGATGGCACCACAGCGACCCATGTATATACAGTCCAGCCTGCTTGCGATCATGCTCAGGATACTGTTGGAGCTGGCCCTCACTCTGTTTACCAGAGATGCACACCTCTTACGCATGGTAGCGTAAAAACAATCTATGTGCGCGTCTGCAAACATCCCTGATGCGCTACAAAAGCGGGGCAGCACCACCAGCACCCTAAACGCGTTATTGTATTGAATTTGTTGTTAAATATCTTAGTTATTTGCATATATAATACTTTATACTACTACGTCAATACCGACGGCGACTTCTGAAAGGTCGAAATCAATATCTTGTGCATATTAAAGCTTGATAGATTAATAGAAACTAGCGAATAGCAAAATATTATAGAACCCGGGGCAAAATTCCAGTAATATCTATACTAATATTATAAAGAGGAAAGATTTGTTTGTTTGTTTGTTTCGAATAGGCTCCGAAACTACTGGACCGATTTGAAAAATTCTTTTTCCATTAGAAGCCGACATTGTCCCTGATGAACATAGGCTACTTTTTTTTTTTTTTTTTTTTGGTTTCATGTTTGTTTTAATGTTTCCGAAGCGAAGCGAGGGCGGGTCGCTAGTTTAATTATATTTAATCTGTTAAAACATTGAGTACAAATAGTTTTACACGCAACCACTAACTGGAGTGGTTATAGAAATGTAAGTTTCCAAATCTTTACAATTACAAAAAAAAGAATGCAATACTCACAAAAATGCATGGTTAGAATTCAGTGTCACGAACAATTTTGAATTGAATGAAGTAAAAATGTTACGAAATATTCCAAGATTTACATACATAATATTGCTTTTATTTTTATTAGATTGCAAGTTTGACAAACAATGACCGATGCGATTATCAATGCCAATATTATGGTAACAAGTTAACAGTGACACGTTATAAGCCCACGTTACGCATCTAGAATTTCATTCCTGTCAAAAGTAGACCTAAAGAAAATAAAGGGCGGTCTGAACCGGGCAAGAATTCCAGAGATACCAAGGACATCACTTGCTTAAGAAATGCCACTGCAAGCTGCCTAGCAGATTGTGCACCTGATAGTAAGTAGTCAGCGTGGCTCATGGACATCAAGTATACCGGGAACGTTAGCCGCAGCTTTAAATAGATCCAATAATCTAAATTCTTTGTTATGATGTAACTAATTTAATTAAACAAATTAAGTGACCTAAATTTTAAAGTCGCTTCGTTTGAACGTTAGATAATACAGTTGCTACAAATGACAGCTGAGAGTAAAGTCATAAAACAATAAGATAAAAAAAACAACATAAAACATATGGCTTGTTAGAATCGAGATATCTCACAGAGAGAGCCGGATGGACCAATCAACGATATGTGAGTCACACGCAGACAAGCACAGACGCCACCGAAAGCGGTGCAGCGATACCATGTTGTTGAAAAAAAGGGACGGCCTAAAC
Organism: Bombyx mori; assembly: GCF_030269925.1. Classification (NCBI taxonomy): domain Eukaryota; kingdom Metazoa; phylum Arthropoda; class Insecta; order Lepidoptera; family Bombycidae; genus Bombyx; species Bombyx mori. The sequence continues at coordinate 8,982,642 of NC_085111.1, read as the reverse complement.
TCCTAAAATTTGATGGCCGCGTTGTATCACTTGACAAAAATGTATGATGGTAAACAGATTTTTTTTAATACGTTTCACGGCTTGTCTTGTAATACAAAATAGTGTTGACATCACACTCGTGGTAGTATGCTACTCGATAGACGACTCATTCTTTGAGTCTTCACTAATTATAAATAATTCTTAAAGAGTAATAGCTTAGAAGAGTGTCAGCGTGAAACTTAACAAATACGAATCGTGAATTGAATAGTGCTTACTTATAAAGGTGACTGCGAACTATCCTCTCAAACCTATCCTCTAACTACACCTATATGACATCAAGTATATTAGACAAGACGTAGAAGCTGTGAACGAAATCAATCTAAAGGTCAGGAAACTCTTGAGGTCAGGAAACTATTGTTGAGAAACCACTTTCTTCTCTGCCCGACAGTTGCAGAGCAGAAATGCCATTTTCTGTTGAAAACATTAAAAATTGATCTAATGTGGTGGTTATTAATTAAGTGCTTTGTAATATTCGTATTATCCTGTCGCTAACAGATTCGTACTCCATTACAATCCTTAGATTCTTTGGAAGAAAAAGGCAACTCCATTTCTGCTGAATGCACGAAGGGGGCGGCCGCCAGAGAGGAATGGCGGTATGTTGTGAAGCTTACCACCAACACCTGAAGTGATGACCACGACCATTCAGTCTAGAGCGATACTGACTAGGAAGAAGAATATTATTAAACCGGTGGATTATAAAATAATACACATGACTGAATTTATCACAAGTTGTACATTTTAAAGCGTGTCTAATATTAGATGATAACCAGTATAAAAGTACTTTAACTATGATTTTTATTGCACATCTTGAGCCGTGGTTCGTTCACCTATTTATATAAAAAAGAGCATACAACCCATCTGGTGGTAAGTTCTTATAATCGGCAATAAATTCTGGCGCATACCAAAGTTTTTTTGTAAATTTCATTTTTGTTGTAGATGATATTATTATATTTAGGAAACACCGTGGAGCTAATTCCAGAACCGAATGATTCGTGACAATGATGACGAACTGTGTTGTGGCTTACCTTCAGATGGTTTTAATACGCTTTTATTAGCTTCAGACGTATGTATGTTAGTATGTAACGGAATCTTTGAACATGATTTTGACCCCCTTCACAACGTCGGATTAACTCGAAATTTGGTATACTTATTAAGGACCGATGACAAATCAATATTAAAAAAAATAAAAAAAGTGAAATTCAACTAAAAAATGAAAAATAAATAATAGTTTAAAAAACTAACAAAATACGCTTTTATAGAAAATCCAAGTAAAAAATAGAAAAAGCTTTTTTTACCATAAAATCATTTTTTCTTACACTATTTTTAATTCAAATTTATTTTCTATTTTCTAGTTAGATTTTCTATAAAAGCGTATTTTTTTAGTTTTTTAAAACTATTATTGTTGAAAATAGTGTTCAACAGCAGACAGGAGCGTGACTATGCCCCGAAAAGTGCTTGCGTTCTTAAGCGAGCAAAATAAAACTGATTAACACATCATTTGTGTCAAATTACTTACACGTGTTTATGTTGAGATTGTTCCTTATTTTACAAATTGTAATTGACCCACGAGTTGTCGTTTGCATTAAATATAAAGTATCACCATTCGAATGCAACGTCATGCAATAATGGATCGCAAGACAATCATGATTTTTAAATGATGGTAATGAAATGGAACTGACTCGCCGAAGAAGATTGCGTAACTGTTCTTGAAATCGCTTTCTAGAGGCATTCGGCGTCACCTCGTCGGCACCGTGATAAGCGAACCTTACATAAATTGTTGCTTGTGGATAAAGGCCAGTGACTACTGCTACTGTTTACCCACCTCATGTCACTCATGCTATCATTTTGTTCTAACAGCGCGTGTTTCCGATTTCGTAGATTTTCGTATTTTAATCAGTCTGAATTTATCGATTTCATACGTAGATAAAAAATCAGATACCCGCTTTTTTAAATTTTTATATATATGTACTAATAATGATATACAATGAATCTATTTCAAAATATTAAACTATAATGCATCACATATTTTAATTAATTTATAGTTAGCAATGAAACAAACTAATTTCTCTAGTTATAACTAGTTAATCTAATTTTAAACATCAATTCCTTATTTTACTAGTTCTCGTTGGGGTTGATTTGTTGACAAAATAAGAGTCAACAAGTATATAGGTATGTAAGTCAATAAGTAAGTAAGTTTCGTTTTTCCCACCATTAGATTATAAAGATCTTCCCCGTTTCTAATAAAAAAAAATATTTTCACTAGCTTAAACGAATTCAATAGTGAAGCAAGGTTCTTTCATATTCTGGTGGCTTTTAAATAAATATGTATAATCAGATATTTTGAAAAAACTCAAGCAAAACAACATTACATTTGAATTGAATCTGTCAATTATGAATATTCTCTACGTTCTTTCTCATTCTCATTTTCGTGGAAATCTTTGCTGAATATTCTTGTGATATTTATCTTTTATGTTTTATTTTATATTTTTCATACAATATGGTATGTTGCTTTAGGCTGCCTATTAATTTGGACATTGCCGAAAAAATTGCATAAAATTGGTAATGCATTTTCCAATCGATAATTGAATGCGCTGCAAGGATTGTATTGAGGTCAACAGATATTATTTTCCATGAAGTTCTTATTTTAAATGCTCATTATATTAATGTATAAACTATCGCACACAGCAGCAGTATATTTTTCAAAAATAGAACGATGTTTTCCTTGTACCACTACATCTTTATGGTAAAACTAAATATTCTATCTAATTATTTAAACTTTAAAACTCTGTCGCCCATCAGAAGTCATGAAGTCGGGGTAATAATAAATAGCTCGAGATGCCAAATTGGCGTATTCTGATAAAGAGACAGCAGATCAAATTCAGACCATACCCTTCGGCTTCAAATCGATCGACTAAAACATCACTCGGTTGATTTTGTGTCCTAATTAGACCCATCACTAGAGACGTCAAGACTCTTTCGACCCATAGGTTTCATACTTCAGTGGTTTGACCTGGTTTGACCGCAAGAAAAAAGTCGCGCCGAATTGACAACTTCCTTCATTTTTACTTGAAATATGTATGTTATAAAAAACGTAAAAAACCCAGCAACTAAATTAAAATTCATCAAATGTTACAAACCGTAGCAGTATCGTTGTGTCTGGGAACTGGACCGTGACTATGGACCCTGATATGGACTAAGAGACCTTTATCGATTGAGTTTAGGAACACATTGGAGACGTCATGAGCTTAAGTTTGCAGTTTGTCAGCATGCTCTGGATTCCGGTGCCAAACATTTTATAAGATTTCATGAAATCTTCATACTCGCACTCGTAAACAAGTTAATCCCGCGTAAAATAGGTACTCGAGGCCATTGCTATTTAAAAAAAAATTCAATACAAAATTGCCGGTATTTATGTACGGTATCTAACAACTGAGATTCATTTATCGTGAAGGTGAAACAGCAACGTATATTTCATGTAATGTAAATGTCGATGAGTAATTGTAGCCCTCAGGAATGTCAGTACGTTTGACGAGAACAATTTCTTTTTTTTTTAATTGCAACTTTAAAAAAGAAACTGACTAGTTTATTTTATATGCATAAACACACGTAGTTTATTAAAAGAGTAAAATGTTTAGGTTACTTTGACTTTAACAATGGTAATGCCGTAAAAAAATTCAAACGAATTGCAATAGCTCAACTGTAAAGTAACTCCTTGACACTTATACTCAAGATCGCCTTTTTATAAGAATCTGATTCAATTGTAAAGGTCAGTCATATCTATTCAATTTGTAAACCAAATGTGTGTAAAGGAAATGAGATGCAGAGAATTGACGTCATTGTATCATTGTATCATGCTCCAGTTATAGTACGGGCTTAAAAGGTGGAATAAATAACTACATAGGTACATATATGTATGAGCCTAATTTAGCTATGGAAAGTCTAAGAATGTTTTTTTAAATAACTATAATACGCATTTTTATTAAGTACTAGCTGACCCGGCAGACTTCGTAGTGGCTAAATCGATAAATAAAAGACCTAAACTTTTATATAAAATAAACTTAAAAAAACAAAAGGAATCCGTCCGACGGGGGACACATCAAAGGAAAAACAAAATTGTTTGTTTTTATATAATTCCGAGTATTTTCAAATTTTTCACCTTTTAAATCTTCTCTGGACTTCCACGAATAATTCAAGACCAAAATTAGCCAGATCGGTCCAGCCGTTCTCGAGTTTTAGCGAGACTAACGATCAGCAATTAATTTTTATATATATAGAAGAATAGAATATAGATAGATTTTAGACGTCCGCTCCATATTATAATAATAACGTGACCATTTCAGCTGCGAAACAATCATTCCATTTTGAAGGAAAGGTACCAATGTAGGTATTATAAAGTATGTTATTAAGATACAAGGATGAACCTTGAACGCAATTACTAAAACCCCCTTGTGACTTTGACCGCCTCGTTAGTCGAGACTAGTGGTGGTGACTGTAATCAGTAACTGGTGGCAGGACGTCTTGTTAGTCCGCTCGGGTAGGTACCACCGCCCTACCTATTTCTATCGTGAAGCAGTAATGCGTTTCGGTTTGTAGGGTGGGGAAGCCGTTGTAGTGTAAAAACTGAGACCTTAGAACTCATCTCTCAAAGTAGGTAGCGACATATACGTTGTAGATGTCTATGGGCTCCGGTAACCACTTAAAACCAGGTGGGCCATGAGCTCGTCCACCCATCTAAGCAATAAATAAAACTTAGTTATTGGTACTATTTGGTATTCTGGCTGTTTGTGTATTTCGTTAAAACAAAGAGTTTTTTTTTGTCGAGAACATCCAAGATTTAACATTACATCGTTACCCTAATCTTTAAAACAAAAAACATAATTGCTTCGCAGCAGACATTGGCTTAACCGGTACGACGGCGGTCAACCTGCTCCGACACCATAACCTAAATGAATGAAACTACTTGACCACAGAATAACAAGTGTTAAATCCGCCAGAGCAGCACCCACGTTCACTTTCTATCAAATCATTGAGGATATTGAAACCAGTTAGTTTGAAATATCCTTTATTAACAAAACATGTTATTTTATATTATATTATATTTATGTATTAAATACTAAATTAATAACATTAATAATATTAAATAATAAATAATAAAAATAATAATTTAATAACTAAAATATATATATATATATATATATATATTTTATGATTGAAAGTTTACTGGTGGCCCGAAGGCCTCTCCAGTTTCACCAGGACAGCTGGGCGAGCAAAGTAAAATATATTATTAAAAGGAGTCCCTTTAGGCAAGGTTCCGAAGATACTGGCAGCGTTCCCCCTTTGAATAGCTAGACTAATTCTTTACCCAAGGTAGCTAGCTGCCAGCTCTTCTGTCTCCTGTGGTGTCGACTAACCTTTTTGCTATTCACAAACATGTTTGTTATGTAACTTCATTCTGAACTAAACATTTCAATCGTTACTAATGGTGATGCTAGTTACGATTTTGGTCGAGATGTAATTAAGTCAATGGCTTCTAGCCATTTCAAACTTGCTAGTCCTATTTTAATGTAATGATAATTAACTAGAAACGGCAATACAACATCTTGAAATTAACAACAAATACATTTGTAATATTGCTCCTATCAATGGGTCAAAAACGAAGTTTATCTTATTATTTTGTTTTTGGTACTATTCCAAAGGTATTTGGTTAAATCATTAGTCAAATAAGTACGTAAATATAATGTACATTACTTTTTATTACTATTTACATTAAAATACGCTGGTTACTTAATTCTGTATAATTTATGTGACTTTTCGTTTCTAGCATATACGAGGAATGAGTTGCTCGCTCCGGGCATTTCAATATTGCAATAATTGTTACGTTATAATACCTCTTGTAAAATTGAATGTTTAAAAATAATCTAATATTTAAAAAAATAATCTAATATTTAAAAAAAAAGACATGCCCGCTAAATTTCTTGCCAGTTCTTCTCAGGATGGAGGCTAGTTTTTGTGAACTGGCGGTAGTTCTTTTTGACGTTCAACAAGTATATGTACTTTCATTTATGTTGAATTAAAAAAAAAGATTTGATTTGAATGAAGAAATAAGCGAATGTGAAGTTTTCAAAATAAATTTAAACCTCCATTAGATTTAAAAAAAAAAAAAAATTTATCTGGTCCCCGAGTTTTGCCAAGCTATCGTAACGTAACCTCCTACTTATTGCGTTAAATTTATGTATGTATATAAAATATTTTTTACAAACCGGTTTTATTCTTGATGGCGTAATGGTATGTATTCCTCATCCACTGTTAAGTCAGCCTCGACAGTATTGGCAGTTTGCCACCGAAGCCGCGGCGTGACTCAAACATACACCCAATTCTCGACTATAGTTGCGAGATGCACCTTGCATATTTCAATACAATTAACGATATGTAGTAGATACGCACTAACGTTTTTTGCCAGACGCTTGTGAGAAAACTTACGAGATTTCACCGGGAGAAACAGTAACATGATACCTTTCGCTCAATTTAGAAGTCTTATAAAGAACAATAAAAGTCTGTGCCAGTTCCCAGTGACCTTTGTTACAAACATGTGTATTATAACTTAAAAGTAGATAGGTATGTCCAATGCTCTTAGAAACTCGTTGACTAAACTTGAGTGACAGTATCATTGAATCTTCCACATGTGCTCTCGCGTCCAAAAACATCAAAAACAAAAAAACAGCTTCGTACATCCGACTCGACATTGAACTTAACAGTTGTTTTGCGTGAAAATTGGCAGCAAACCAAATTCAAGACTGTACGATTTTTAGTTCACATTACTTTTACTTGATCTAAGCATTCCTTTATTTCATTTAGAATAATATACAGTTTAAATCATTCCGTAGAAATATCCGTATTGTTTGCTCAATGCAGGTCACTCGTGTTTGCAATGGCGGTGCTCCCTCGTCCCGAAAAGCACGTGCGCCTGGATACAATGACATGTTTTATGAATGAGTTTAGTATTTTTTGTAGCTCCTCTTTATTGCTTTACACAGACTTCCAGTATAATCTTACCCGCCAGACAAGTTTTAAATTCGTTCGAACAATACAAATGTATATCTTTATATCTAACGCATATTTCATAATGTAACTGAATAAAAAACGATTACTAGTGCAGGTATGGACGGATCGGGCCCTGTCTCACAAAAGCGTCCAAAGTACTGGTTTTTATACATGTATGTAGGTACATACTGTACATAGTATTAGATAGAAGGGGCTGAGCCAGAAAGCACGGATCATATGAGCCTCTTAATGTGAAATAGTCTAGTAGCTTTTATCGCTTAGATGAGTGGACGAGCTCACAGCTCACCTGGTTACCGGAGCCCGTAGACATCAACACGCCAACTCACCTTTAGACAAGAGGTCTAAATCTTAGTTTTACAGTACAACGGCTGCCTCACCTTACAAACCGACTTTACGACATTACTGCTTCACGGCAGAGCTAACCATAGTGATTGTACTTACCAATGTGGGCTCACTAGATCTCCTACCGCCAGTAAGTAAACTCCCGGCCTAGTATCAGTTTGGAACTCTATAAGCTGCCACATATTAACTATTCCTGCTTTTATTAGATCTGCCGAATCTCGTATCGTACGAGAACCGTATCAGTACAGGGACACGTGAAGTCTACGCTGGCGGGAAAAGTTAATAATGACCCAGCAAAAAAAAAGTTTAAACAAAAGCGAGAAAAGAACAGAAGGAAAGTTTTGTAAATAAAATATTTCACTTTTATTAAAACTAAAAACCGATATGAGATGCTTATTCAGCATTAAAATAATTCACTTTACATTGCATGTTACACAAAATACTAACTAATTCACGCACGCAAACTTTATTATAACCAGACACGTACGAAACGTTTTTTCGTGTTATTCGATTAGTTATGGTTTCACTTCTAGCTAGTACTTCAGCATACTTTTCCAAAACAACTTTGGTCATGGAAACCTTGATAAATACGCCAACCTTTATCAACTCAGATTAATAACAAAAAAATATATTTAAAGAATAACTTTTTTAATCTAAATTGATTATTTATTAATATTGTTTATCATTGTATTGGATGTAAAAAAAGAAAACCGAAAAGAAAACGTATGTATGTACATAGATTAGAAATACGTTTTGTGTAAGCAGAAACAATAAATTGAGTATTGAATTTCCATTTGTGATCAAAAAGTACGTAATTCTTGGTCGCCTCTTGGATTTGGTAGTACAGCTTGAGAGATAGATGATTTTTAATCAGTAATCGATTTTATATCGTAATCGAGAAAACCATTTAAGGCGATTTGATTCCTTTTATGTGAAAAATACTTCAAGCTTTATTTAAAATAAATCGGATACGCACTATCAACATATTTTTTTTTTGGCGAAATTAAATATAAGGAAACTCTTTGCATTAGTACTGCACTATTTTAATCAGTATTCCTTCAGTAATAGTATTCCTTCAATGTAAAAGCAATTACTATTATTGGCTGTATAGTCGACATTACTTCGTTCAGCCAACCGTTGAAATCAAATGAAAGTATGTTTCAATTTGACATTGCGATGCAGTAAATCCATCTCAATGGAAAATCGATTTGCCATTTTAACATTATGCCTTATTATTCGAACTACTTCAAACCGAATTATTACTTAATATTACCAAATACAAGTTTCTTTGAAACAACTAACCTTGTATTTACAGGATTTACATAGTCAGTACAAAAGTACTGCTTATTACAGAAACGAACGTGAATGATAAATTTGACATTTTATTTTAATAATGTAAGAATATATTTCTTTTAAAACTATGTTTTAAAATGACTGGATGACAACAACCTTTTTCAATGACTTTTATGTAATCAGTTAATCTAATGCAAATACTTAGTATTTGAAAGTCAGATAGGTAGTTAATTTACGAGTAGGCGCGGTCAATGCGCGCCGACCTCACCAACCGGAAGCAGGCCAACATGGTGGAACTGTCATGGATCACCACCATAAAAACTGTTTGAAATAGTTAATCTGTAGTTTCTCGATTATTAATTTAAAGCACTTTATTACTGTAATAAAATGAAACACTCGATTACTATAGAAAGTAATGTTACATATTGTGTGTCATCTCTACTGGTGGTAGGACCTCTTGTGAGTCCGCATGGGTGTGCGGTACCACCACCATGCTTATTTTTGCCGTGAAGCAGTAATTCGTTTCGGTTTAAAGAGTGGGGCTGTGGCAGGTAGCCATCATACAACGCAAGATATTTGACAGATGCCTGAATCTCTCTTACGACATTTTCAAGTTAGCTTGCATATTGCACTTGTATAGTTCTGAACAAGAACATTCGGACCGTCGCCGTCGGTTTACCGAGCAATATCACGGGGTAGCCGTTGTAACTATACTGAGACCATACTGAGACCACAGGGCAGCCGTTGTAAGTATACTGAGACCTTAGAACTTATATCTCAAGGTATGTGGCGACATTTATGTTGTAAATGTCTATGGGATCCGATAACCACTTAACACATGGTGGGCCGTGAGCTCATCCACCCACCTAAACAATAAATAAATAAACAAAATTTTATTGCACTGATGGCTTAAAATCCACTAAATAGTCCACCGGTGAGTTTTTAATGAACAAAAAGTAGGTACTTATCAAAGAAAAAAAACAATGCTTGGATTATGAACCTAATTAACACTGTAAGAATGAACAAAGCTTAACTTAGCTACCACGTGTTGGAGGGATGCAGTACGCAAACGGAAGTTGTATAGATGAAACCTGTTATACACGTGACAGCATTATTATTGAACGCTGCTGACTGGCTAAACAGACTAACAATGGGTATTGGATTTCGTCTCTTATTTCATTATTGTATCTAGCGCTCCTCATCAAGGTGTGGAAATTATAATCAATCGACACATTACTGCTTAGATAGTTTTACACAACAATATTTATGTATATATTTAACTGAGTGGTTATTTTATATAGAACCCACTCATAGTGACACGCGTGAATTTATTGTTTGTCAAAGTCCAAAAATAGCAAATATCGGTCTACTTTCCTTGAGTGACTATCTTTTAGTAGCATGGCTTTCTGTAGTTTTTCCTGGTATCCTTTACTAAATTCTACTTACGAATTTCAATAAGACACGTCAGTTTGATTACTCAGAACTGGTAATATAACGGTAAAAGAATCCTTTTACAAACAGGATTCAAGTAAACCTCAACGTCAACAGTTTTTTTTTTTAATTTAACGGAATATAGCATTTTAATAAAAAAATCACAAATTGCGTTCAAATAACCTTCCTTTTTATGCGAGGTAACGTCAAAATAACTTGAAAATTTGCAGACGTATCAATGACTCATCATAATGTAATCATTTCGCTACTTTAGTCTATTATCATGACTTAAAATCACCAGCTAATAAAAAGATATGTTAATTACACAGATTATGTACACACAATCTATGGGACGATGGTAAATGTATTCTCTTAATCAACATAAAAGAGTTCTTGTCTACCATTTAAGGGTATACGTAAACATTCATAAAAGAAATGATTGATGGAAATAAAATACACGCTATAATAGCAAGTCGATTTAAAAAGTAGAAAAATAAAATAACTTTTGTTTTTGCCATTTTAGACAGACAACTACATATATGACCCACCTGATGGTGATTGATAATCGACGCACGTGGACGTCAGCAATACCAGGTGCAGAGCTAAGCCGCTGCCTACCGCCGCTAGTGCTCTCCGCAAGCCTTCTTTGTAGACGGAACTAATCTCATTGTAAAATATGGTGGGGTAACTGATATAGCATGTTACAAATGGCACATTGGTAGCTGTGTATTAACTATTATACAGATATAGTAAAAACAACACCACGCTTATAAATATATGAGTTTTTATAGAAATATAATAAAAAGAACCCCACACTACAATCAATTATATTATTTTACTGTTTAGTTTAAGTCACGGCTAATGTGCGTCTGATTTAGTTTTTTAAACAATAATCCATTCATATCTCTATTTTGTGAGTGATAAATAAAAAAACAGCAAAGAAATACTACACAAATCCCGATATTATGCTCTAATTGTTTTAAAGTACCTACATTTTACTTTTTATTTTTATTATCTACCTACACACTTATACCAAATAGTTATTCAATGTAATTGTCTATAATTTTAATACCCAGCTTAATAATATAAATATAGCTTTTCTACTAACCTAGAGGAACAATTTGCATCACTAAAACCTACCTAAGCACCAATATAGGTATATTTTATATTGAAAAAATAAAGTGTGCGAAAAAGTGCGTAGTACATACTGTTTACGACAGAAGATTTATACATGATGAAAATGATCTGATACGGGTAATGCCACCCGGATTCTTAGACTATTGTTACCTAAATATCGTGTTTTATTTTATTGCCATGCTTTATTTTATCGCTTTATTTTCTTACATATCTTCCTCTACTTATCTACCTAATTCACGTTGTAGGCCAATAGTGAACCTATTTCTGCCGCAAATATAATGGCGAGAAGACTGTTATTTCTGTACAAGCGTGACTTCGACATAATGTCTCAAGATGAGCTGCGGCACACATTCACTTTACCGTGTCTATCGACGCTATAGAATACTTTAGAATTTAATAAACACGGTTCATGTCTCAAGTGTATTTGTTGTTCAGTCTTTTCTAAAAAGTGCAAGAGTCACGTGACAGAAAGTAGATAATAATTACAAATAAATTTAAAGGTAATTATGGATGGTATTTAGAAATCCTGACTCGAAATCACATACATGATTTTTAAATGACTTTAAATAAAAGAACTTAGAAGAGAAAATTATCAACTCGAGGGTACGTAGTACATTTAACTCAATGACTCGAGGCCGTTCTTTTTATATATGTTTGTAAATGAGTTCAGGATTTTTTCGTACGGTCAACGGACAAAAACTAATAGACCGATACGTCGAAACTTTTTGTTGAAGATAAAAACCCTATGATTAAAGTTAAACCGGTATTTATAGGTATTTTACTTCGCTAGGATGAAGAGTTCCGAGGACATAACAAATCAAATATAAACTTCTACATATGTGGGTATTCCAAACTTAACGCAGATGAAATCACCGGATAAAAATGCACTTATTAATTAATTTATGTTACACAAAAATGGAAAAAATAACTTAAATGAACATTGGACCTAAAAAACTGTATTATTTCCCTTTGTATAAAAACCGAAGAACTGTAAATAGCTTTTATTTGAAAATTACAAAAACTTCTTAAATGTTCCATAACTGTGTTTTTTTTTAAATATTGAACACAAGTAGGTAAGTCAAAAATTGCTTTGGAAATAAAAGTTTTGTTCAATACAAACGAACTTGTGATTCGTAATCAACGCACAAAACATGGCAAAACGCAAAGCAACATTTAGTTATCCTGTGGGTGAATATTTATTATTTAGGAAATTAAACCATTACGTGGTAGCATTCGTGTGGCAGTAACGATAATATTAAATGTATTTATATACAGAACATGCCCCACACGCAGCCATGAAGCGCGGGAGATACATCCAGCCGCTTCAAATTCTATTCCAAGCGAGACTGCATATTTTATTGAGTCCTACTCCGAGTTACGCCTATTTAATAAATTTACAGTTTTGGCATATTTCAGGCGCAGAAAATAAACTAGCGCAGCTTTAGTGAGCTTTAACCTACAAAGACAGAGCCAAGCTGAAGACAAATCTTAATTATTCAGAAAATTTCAGTTGAAGGCGTACATTTAATCTTATTGCAATGAGTGCAACCATCGTGAAATGTTTAGGTACTTAGTACATAATACTTACAGATTGTCATGATATTCTTTAAACTTCCCAGTCCAAACTATGAACGTGGTTGGTTATCGACTCCAAGGCTTACTTACACTGGCTGGAACAACGGCTATCAAATCCTTCAAACCGAAACAAAATTATTTTGCAGCAAGGATTATGGGGTGGCTGTTGTCAGGCGGTATAAGCTCAGAACATAAGTTAAAGGTTTTTTTTTTAAATTTACTACCTCTAAAATATTGAGATACAAAACGACTTAAAAACAGGAACACGGCAATGGTAGATCTATAACGAACGGGACAAAAATTATTGCTAGGTCGTCATCAGATTGAATTGTGTTACAATAATATACATTGTTGATCAGGTCACCATAATTTTCAATAGTAAATAAATACTAATATATAAATAAATAATTTTCACCAATACTATTATAGTAAACTCGGAATTTTAGCTATTCCCATGACTCAAGTATGTGCACTGAAAATTCAGCTGTTACATGATTTACAAGCCAAGGGAAAAACTGAATCCTTTGTTTTTCTTGTTCTTGAGGTTCAAGAAGGGGCTTTATGTTAGGCATCGAAATCTAGAGTATTCTTGCGATCATCGCTGATTTTCCTGAGCGGCGGTGACCACTTATCATCAGGTAAACGCCCTGCCCATCTGCCTGAGATATCAATTTAAAAATCCAGGACTGAATACGTTTTTTGGTAGATATATATAATATTTTTTAAGATTTTGCAACAATGCTTTGCATTTCTCGTGGCTACTGGCTTGTGATGAATGAAAGTTTTTCAAAAAACAAAGATAATGTAGTACAAATGATCACACCTGACTACGTCCGAGCGAATTAGTTTTATCTAGGCCAGTAACGGCACCTAAACAGCAGTGGTGCACGAAAACACAGCAATCGAAGCATGACCTTAAACTCGATAACGTCCAGTTCACCACAGATGTTTTATCCTATTCCCGCAACCAGGCACGTTCCACATTTAAATATTCACTCACCGAAAATCCATGACGTAACGTTAGCTATATGATAGCAGCACTTCAGACTTCTCAATTATCAGGAAAACATTAGATCGGCAATCAATAGGTGTATATTAGATTTAATATTAATTTCATAAATAGAACAAAAACGTTTTCTAAAAAACGAACCGATAGGTACAGTTTATTATTAAATATTAGGTAGGTAGTAGGTATTATTATTAGGTCCAAATAGTAATTATGATTGCTCGTTACTCCTCTACCTTATGTACATTTGTTTACATTACGACATGAATGCAGAGAAATCGTTAAACATCAGATTATTATTGCAATTATAAGTACCGATGAACGTCGTAGAAACTGAGGATGCTTGCGCACAGCATGTCACGGTCCAACAACTGCCACAATGCAGTCTTTTATTTGTGGCATTCATCACTAAGCAGTCAGCCCATAGTCATATTTATGAGTCTTGGGCACATTAGATTGAAACATTCAACACTTATTTACATTTGGTATTATAAACAAGTCTTCTTTTTCTACTCTAATGGACAAATGGTGTAATTTCACTTTAAAGACCCAGTCACCAAGGCCGCTTTTCTAGGCAGTCAGCAAAACAAGGTGACTGGCTGAATTCCTGAAACGACTGAGTTAATATTCTACCGAGACCTAAAGTAGGCACTACTTAAGACGCCAATTTGTAGGGAACAAGCCAGCAACTCATAGTTTCATATAATTCATGCAAACTTCAACAATGGTTTCAAACAGTAAGTACTAAAATAAATCTGATCAAGCTTAAAAGACATATGAGTTTGATTATACATTTTACATTACCATGTAGTTAGTTATGTTATTAACATACATAAGTATTTAGGTTTATTTTTCAGAAGTGTGTAGGCAAATGATAATTTTGATTTTAAATTACACCATATTTTTCACACAGGGTTAAACTTTCAATATTTTGGCACAATTCATTTTTTTTGATCTAATTTATGCCGACCATACTTTGCTCTGACTGAATTTATAAAAAAACATTCATTGTAATTAATTGTAATGCACTGACCACCTATCATATTTCAATAGTAATATACAATAAACTATCCCAGAAGTCCCATCAACAAATTACAAAGTTTTAATACAATCAAATACGTGATGCAGAGAGCACAAATGAGCTAACAATCTTGCAAATGTCCTTTTTATACAACTCTATATTTTGTGGGCCTACTTATGATCTTAGGGTTTTAAATAGAGAGGTATGTACTAAAGCGTGTTAAAAATTTTACTTTTCCTATCATTATATTTACAGTTCCTTATAAAATGTTAGTCCTTGAAATCTAACCCATTATTAACCAACCAAAATATTAAGATATTTATGTACTCACCTCTAAAACAATAAAATAAAATTTGTTTTCAACTATGTAAATATAAAGTTAGTACTGCCTCAATTAATATTAGGTGTAAATGCGGTATTATTAAACATCAGTGCTTTGGTTTATATATTAATTTTACTATTCATTCTCATTCTTTCAAATCTATCAGTAAATTATTTGTTGAAATCAAAATATTTATGCTAATTGAAAACCACCCAAGGTCACCATATACAATTCAGTGGCAATAACGTAAAACATTTAATTCAATGTTAATTTGCATTGTTATGATTTTCCATACACAATTCATAATTTTTTTTTATTTTTTACCACCAAGTTTTTATGCTACTTTCTAAAGTTCATAAGAAGCTCTTAAAGACAATGCAACAATTTCAGCTCAGTATTCAATTGAATCGGTGACACGGAGACATTGATTTTTGGATGGACTTATAAACATATTTGTCATGCTGTGAGATATATTTTAATAACCTTATCATTCGCCTGAGTTACTTTCGAATAAAACTTCACTTGTTACTCTCCCACTTAAAACTTTTATTATAGATACTTTGTTATATATGTATTATCACAAATCCTGGTAGACTTTTAAAACACAATCACGCAACTGACAATTCTTACTGTATTTCCTTGATTACTTGTTTTTCATACAAACATAATTTACACAATAAAACACATTCTGTAACATGACTTAGGTGTAAACTCTTACTCACCAAGATCCACTCTACACAATCATACAAAATTATTGCATATTGGATGGCTTTTTAATTCTCTAAATCATCCTTGCCCTTCAATATTTATAATCTCATGAAATTATTTACAAAAAATACTAACATTAGTTTACATGTTAATGTTCAATTTGCTGTAATGGAATGCTTTTGCTCACATTCCTATTATGTTGAACAAAAGTTAGGTTCTTATATTATGCTTCTCAAATTTTGTTCATTTTGTTTCTTATATTAATCATAATCATCTGCGGGAGTATCTACCAGTACTAAAGTATGAAAATATAAGATAAAGCACCTTGATTGGACAATGGTATGTATCAAAGATATTAACAACGTGATATGACGCGCATCGCGACCGCCGGAGGGCCAGCGGTCGTTGCCGGCGCGCCGCCGCCTAGCTCTCCACTGGAGGCAACCGGCTATCGAGCGGAAGCGGACCAACTCCCGCCTCGCTCTTGCAGTCTTACGAGAAATAAATGCCACATTACACACTAAATATTAAAGCACTGTACAACAACAATAAGGTTTTTCTTTTTCTGGACTAACGTTCATTTCACGCACAATTTCTGCAAACATCTCGTTCACGTTGGTGCGACTCTTTGCTGAAGCTTCGACGAAGGGACAGCCCCACATCTGCGCGAGCGCAGCGCCCTCCGCATGCGCCACCTCACGTTGATGTTCCAAGTCAGCCTTATTTCCCACAAGTAGAATTGGTACACGTTCTGATCCTTTGACACGAGTAATCAATTCCTTCATTGGTTTGATGTCTTGAAACGTTTGGTGGTTTGTTAATGAATATACTACTACAAAGCCTTGACCATTTTTTATATACAGATCTCGCATCGAAGCAAACTGCTCCGTGCCAGCGGTGTCCAAAATTTCTAAAACACAAGGAGAATTGTCCACTTCGATTTCTTTTCTGTAGAAATCCTCTATCGTCGGATCATATTTTTCCATAAAACATCCTGATACAAATTGCACAGTCAACGCACTCTTTCCGACCCCACCCGAACCCAACACGACCACTTTAAATTCGCGCATTATTGTGCTCCGTAAATCACAATTGCGAGTCTTCCACACAATGTTATAGAAACGTATTCACACTGTGCGCTATAAAATGTCATTGCTATGTTGGTTTATGACTCACTCGGATGCGATCACTGAGTTACATTTACTAAAGTTAATTGATAAACACCGACGCCATTTTAGTTCCATGTAAATTAAAATAACTCCAACTGCATAGCACTAATAACTTTAAAGACAAACGCGGAACATAACTTCCATTCAACTGACGTGATCAACACCAGCTTGGTTCCACACGAGCAGCAGGTTGGTCAATGCACCTAGTTGCAATGGTTTGATTGGTGAATGGATAATTTCCCTAACGAATAATAATATTGCCACCCATAAAAACCAAGCTTTTCACATTTTTCCAGAATTTTTTTTATCACTGTTCAATTGTTACACTGATTATGTATGTTGAATTATTATGTGCATTACTTTTGAAATAACTAAAAAACTTCTTATTATTTCATTATAAATGACACTTTTCGCGTCACTATGCTAAAATTCTAGTAGCCCCATAGACGATTTGCTCTTAGAATGTGATACAAAAAGAGTTCAAAAGAAGAAATATTCACAAAACAAAACAAATATACTTGATAGCTTTAAAGTCACTAAATATGAACTAAAGATTATTTGTGTGAATATTGTTTTGGTAAACATCCACTATAATTCTAGTTAGAGTTGAGCACTGAATGTATAACATATTATCTTAGGATCGATCTATCATATTATCTTGATGTCTATGGGATTAAAAGAAATATAAAAGTATAAGCAAGCTAAAGGAAATTAGTTATACAAAATTACCAAAATTCCTTATTGCGCAGTAAAATATAATAGCTAGCAACACTTAAACGGATATTCTAATATCATCATGTTGGCTATACTGTTGAAAGTGATCAAGTTAAGAAAAAATAAATAACATCGTCATTGAAATAATAGAAAATTGAATAATTCTTGAATTGAAGCTTAAATAAACTTCAATTCAATTGAAACTTTTGTAAATCGGAGTATTAAATGATACATTGTTAATGATGCCCTTAGAACTTGTCTGTATAGATTAACCTGGTTTTAATTCGATCAAAATCGGAACCTGTTATTACAAACGCAGTATAACTAATACCCGTTAAATCATGTTTTATACCTTTAAATTCTATTTAAATGTTGACTTGCGAACCAAAGAAAATATTCCCAACAGTGAGTGACCCTTTAATATAGATATTAAACATATTCATTTCCACTGTGAGCTCCTACCTAATATCAGTCAGTCAGTCAGTAATACCAGATTATGGTACTAATATTCTCGCTATTTCCCAGTTATATACCCAGGTTACTACACCAGCACGGACTACACGAAATTAAGCTAAATGATGGGATTCAGGTATTCCAAAGAAAGCATATGAATTTATATTTCAATGCACATTTTCTACACAGCAAGAGACAATAAAATCCGGCACTTGTACAGAGACTACGAAGATTGAATGAGTAATGAAAAATGTTAAACTCAACACGGCCTAAAGCTGATTGCCATACTGAACAAGAAGTTTTTTCAAATTACTTCTGTCCTCTGGAAGAGCAGTTAAGTTTTGTAGATAATTTATTGTCTTTATACTGTCAAAGACCGTTTTTGAGATTGCTATTCCAGGGTAAAATGAAAAGTAAGGAAGAATTTAAATTCTATGCATAATAAATGTTGCATATGTATGCCACCGTGTTTGAAGAGTAGTACAGCCGCTGTGGCTAATAGACTTTATTTAAGTCAATTTGGAACGTCTAAGCATTCACATAACCTCAAAAAGCGCATGTGCTGTGAACGCGTCTACCCATCTATTATATTAAAGTAGTAAAATATGTATCATATACTTGCAATGCCTATTGCTATGCGTAGATAAAAACTAACTAGTTTTTAGTAATACGTATAATACGTATTATGTGGGTACTAGTTCTGTTCAATTTGGTTTTTTTAATGGATTTTATGACCTGGTAACTAAGACCTTTAGGTCAAGTCTTAGTAAAGTGGAGTAATCTCATTAAAATGGTGGTCATTTACTGAAACTTTTTCAGTGGACTTTTTGGAAGATCCCGAGAAGTTACGTTCAGTGGCTTTGTTTCATTTTCCCACATTTGTGCACTTTCACAGATACTAAACAATTAATAAGCCACCGTTATTACACATTTAAATCTGATGAAACACTGACTAGACAAAATAAAACAAATAACACAACTTCACTCCTCGGGTTACCGCCAAAAAGTGTGTTCAATTTGGTGGGATAATATTACCATAGTATTCCCCATACCATAGACAATTACTTAATATTAACCCATACCTACCTAGTACCTACTATAAAGAATAGGTAGGCAATAGGCACCATAGATTATACACTTAATATATTCGACAGGCACACTTTACTAATATTCGCTAAAAGTGACCAAAACACGGAATTTAGTAAATTAAGCCAACGTAGGCTTTAATTCTATTGTTGATTCTAGAGACAATTAATATACGAAAAAGGTTACGAAACGGTAAGTTTCAGTGGTTAACAGTTCTTTCCATCTTCTCCTGCAACTGAAATTATTATCATCAATTCTTTTTAAATTTCCAGTCGAAGTATCAATGGCAAAAATCCGTAAAAAAATTATAAAATACATAGCGCCTCATACCTTAAACTCTTCTATGGTATTCAATCTACTGTCTGTGAGCGAATATTGTGAAAAGTAATAAATCATAAAATTTTAATAAATATAAATAAAAAGTTAAATATTCCTACCACCAAATGTATCGAGTGTGTCGCTTAGTAAAGTAAATGTGAAAATTCATATAAAATAGATTATATGAATGTATAGTATTCAACCTACTGTTTGTGAGCTACAAGTAGTGAAGATGCCTAAAATAAATCATGTAATTTTAATAAATATAAATATGCCTGCAACGAAATGAATCGAATGTGTGGCTCAGAAAAGTAAATGTGATTTTTTTTAAAAGAACTATTCACTAAACATATACATACACTTATCCGCACCTATTAGGATTTTGATCACTGTCCACTGACAGTGGAACAAACACGGTCATAAGCAAAATAAGAGACTAAAATAACAACCACTAACACTGATTTACTGACTAATGTTATAAATTAGAAATTTTGTATGTTTATAACATAATGACTAAAAAACTGCTGAAAGGATGGCATGAAATTCCTTATGAAGATAGTTATGGGCAGATGTCATACGCTAGTATACTTTTGTCATGATAAATGATATGATCTGGGCAATGTTACTGTTATGTAATGTACGGCTATTGCAATTTTGGTGATAAATAGTTGATTGTGTTGGTTTCTGTAAGAAAAATGCAACATGTTTGATTCTTTCTGAATTATAAATCTAACATTAATGAAAATTACAGAACTATCTAGTTAATATTATTATATTGTCATTCATCACAAATCCATACTAATATTATAAATGCGAAAGTAACTCTGTCTGTCTGTCTGTCTGTCTGTTCCTCTTTCACGCCTAAACGGCTGAACGGATTTTGATGAAATTTGGTATGGTGATAGATGATAACCTAGAAATGGTCATAGGCTATAAATAATCACGCCATCGTTCTTAGGGGGTAGGCAGTAGGCAGATAACTAAATTGAGTTAGTGATTTTTAGTCGTTTTTGTTGGGACTTTTGCTCTTTCACGTATAAAAGGCTGAACAGATCTTGATGAAATTTAGTAAGGTAATAGATGGTTACCTAAAAACGGATATAAGATCAAAATGATCACGTCATAGTACTTAGGGGGTAGGAAGTAGGCAGAAAACTGAATTGAGTTAGTGATTTTTTTATGGTTTTTGGTGGGAGTTTTGCTCTATCATGCCTAAACGGCTGAACGGATTTTGATGAAATTTAGTTAGGTGATAGATAGTAACCTAGAAAAGGATATGGGCTATTAATATTCATGCTATCGTACTTAAGGCGTAGGCAGTAGGCAGAAAACTAATTAAGTTAGTGATTTTTAATAGTTTGGTTTAAAAGTTTACCTCATTCACGCCTTAACGTCTGAACGGATTTTTATAAGACTTGGTTAATATAAAGATAGGATCCTAGGCACGGACACAGGCTGAGGTTTTTTTTTCTACACTAGAAATTCCCTAGAAATCTTATATATGGCAAAACAACGTTTGCCGGGTCAGCTAGTAAACAATAAACTACTAAACATCACTAAGAAATATTTGAAGTTTCAGAAATAATCAAAAGACATTAATAAATATTAAATGAGATTACTTAGTAGTTTTAACTGTCTATAATTTTCTAAATTAAAGAAAATATATTTGTCTATCATATTATGTATTAGCTAAAAATCATTTATCTTTGTTACAGGAGTTAACAATGTCACATAAACCAACACCATACTCACCAAATTTCCCTGCAAGTCATGGATATGTACCTCCACCAGAAGGAGAAAAGCCAAATGAAAGTTACCCCATGCATCCTCAAAGCGGCTATCCTGGCCCACCACCCACTCCTATGCCACACCCCGGCCTACATCCTGGGGCACAACCCCTTCCGGGCATGCAGCATGGGTTCCAGCCAGGATTTCAACCTGGCTATCAACCAGGATTTGCTCCTGGATATCCTCAGCCTAGTGGATATCCGGTACCAGTGATGCAACAACCAGGTCCACAAGCTCCAGGTGTGTATGAAAGTTTATTTTATAGGGTTAAGCTAAAAATATAATTAACTACAGAATAAAAGTAGCAGTAGTAGTAGCCAGACAGCACATAACCATATCTTCAGCATGTTTTTTTATTAATGCAATTAAAAGGAGTCCCAGATAAGCTACAAATACAGCTTGTTATTTTCTGATAGCTCTAGAAAAGCTTCTCTCCACATTAGTAGTAATATATTTAAAGTTGCATCACATGCATGTACTTAAATTAGGGTCAATAAACATCACTGCACAATATTACTTGTTTGTTTTCTGATATTGATATGTCTAGTGCCTATTTTGTTGACACTGAGACATAAAGTAGACAAAGCTAATGACATCCAAACAGATAAGGAATGTTTATTCCATCCACTACTCAGACTCAGTAAAGACACATTTTGTGAATAAGACGAAATAAAAAAGTGGAAAAAACTTCTATTATATGTAATTTTTTTATTTGAAAATGCCTACTAAATTTTAAAAGAACAATAATGATAAGTGATTCATCAAACAATAGCTTTGATCCTCAAAGTAATGAAGAAGTAAAAAAGCCTGCAGAATCAAGTGCTCTGTGGCCAAAACTGAAATATTATTTGAACATCAAGCGTGTGGCTATTAAAAGCTATAGAGAAAAGAGTGTTTATATTGAGACCTTGAGTATGAAGAGTATTAAACGAAGTTATTGCAGACTTTACAAGAGAGTTTTCAAGTCTAATCACTGTGGTTATGAAAGATTATTGACTGAAGAAGAAAAGAGGTTTAGTTGTAGCATTGACAAATACAGTATTGTGGAGGGTGCTTATAGAGTAGCTTAATTTTTAATTGGTGTTTTATTGTGTTATAACCAATGTTTTTGGATACGGTAAATGTTCTAACTTACAGTGTGATTGTTTTTGCTAAATGTGTTAATGCTCCTTGTGTGATCTAACTTAAATGGTAATTGTTTTGATGTTTAAGTTAAAATTATAATATTATTTGTTCATATTGACTGTTGATTGTTAACTAACATCATTTTTATGTTAAATTTACCTTTAACTAACATCATTTTTATGTTAAATTTACCTCATCATTAATGTTAGCGTAATGATGATAATCTCCCGGCAGTTTTACATCAATAATGTTTGATCTATTGAATGTTTGCTTTGTAGTATGGATGATAGCATGGAAGATGAGTGAAATACGGATCTCAACACTCATTGTCTCTCTAAAAGTACAAAGATCTCAATTTCTTCCCAGTCTTTTATTGGTTACTGGAGCCCATAAAAAGAGGAATGTGAATCCACCTTGAACCTAAAAGGTCCAAGTCTCAATTATCTATACATTACTATTATAATGGCTATTTCACTCTAAAAACCATAACCAGACATAGACCTATAATCATAGCTACTGTGTATTAAAATGTGCGAGCTCTCAAACCAGTACTTTCCTACCAAGATAATGAGCGAATTCTAATACAGATTCGACCCCCCCCCCCCCACACCATTATTATACTCGAAGGTGGATAAGTTTAAGTAAGGTGATGGTTGCGTCCCAGATTTTCGATCCCTACAAAAAGTGGCTTCTTTTATTACATTCGGTTCTTTGTCATCACTTACGGAAATATGTGAAAATAATATATGTTCAATTCATTTGTCACTTAATTTATTTTTAGATTTATTTTTATCCTCATAGATGAGCAGAAGTGCTCTCGGCACACACCTAGTTTGTAATTAAAATGCTTATATGCTGCTTTCGAATTAGAACCACTTGGGATTTAAAATAATATAAACACTTTTATTAATTAAAACTGTTTACTTCCCTTATCAATGAAGTTATTAATATTATCTATAAGACGTTACTGCTTCTTTATTTCATTACACTGGACTTGTCTTTCTTAAAGGTGGTTGGATGAATATGCCGCAAGGCCTCAGCAACTGCCCTCGAGGTTTGGAATACCTTTCCATGATTGACCAACTGATAATGCATCAGAAAGTTGAATTATTAGAAGCTTTTGTTGGGTTCGAGACAAACAACAAATACACAGTTATGAACAGTGTTGGTCAAAAAGTTTATTATGCGATTGAGGATAATGATTGCTGCACAAGAAACTGCTGCGGACCTTTACGTCCTTTCGATATGAAAATTATGGACAACTTCAATAATGAGGTAAGACCTTGGTGAACAAATTTTTAACATCACCGATTTTGCTGCTATGTCAATGTTTCAAATTTAGTATTAGAAATCGCGCTTCTAAATTAAAAAAGTACTTCTAAAAATACTTTGCTACTTTATGGCAGTTTGGCGATTTACTGCGTTGAAAAACAATTGGCAATCGATTGGCACTACGATTGGTTAGAGGTGGCGAAGTGAGGGCTCGGGGAGATAAACAGTCAAAGATAAATTTTAATTTTAGAGTAATTTTGAGGTCAAACAGGTGCAAACACTATTCTGCAGTCATTAATGGTAGGCAGCGGCTTGGCTCTGCCCCTGGCATTGCTGAAGTCCATGGGCGACGGTAACCACTTACCATCAGGTGGGCCGTATGCTCGTCTGCCTGCAAGGGCAATAAAAAAAAACCGCTCGCCATCAGATGGGCCGTATGTTCGTCTGCTTGCATAGGAATTAAAAAAATATTAAAAAAGATGTCTGAAGACCTCATGACTTAGATTAATGGAAATCACGCTATGATGTCTTCTTGTTGTGGGCTCCAGTGGCCTTGTAATACCGGGTGTAAAAGTTTGTCCATTCATACAGTGCTATAAAAAACTTGTTTCCACCCTTCAAATTCCAAGACCGAATACACCAAAATAAACATCGCCACGCGTCGGTTTACTTTTACGAAGTATCATTGTCAAATGGCAATCAACGTTTCGAAACTTCAACATTATTTAATTTTTAACTAGCTAAAAACTTCGTAACTTCTAAAGACTTCGTAGTGCCTCAATCGATAAATAAAATACCTAAACTTTTGTATAAAATAAACTTAAAACAAACAAAATGAATCCGTTCGACGGGGGACACATCAAAGGAAAAACAAAATTGTTGGTTTTTATATAATTCCGAGCATTTTCATATTTTTTCACCTTTTAAACTTTCACTGGACTTCCACGAATAATTCAAGACCAAAATTAGCCAAATCGGTCCAGCCGTTTTCGAGTTTTAGCGAGACTAACGAACAGCAATTCATTTTTATATTTTACTAGATGACCCGGCAGACTTCGTAGTGCCTCAATCGATAAATAAAAGACCTAAACTTTTGTATAAAACTAAACTTAAAACAAACAAAATGAATCCGTCCGACGGGGGACATCAAAGGGAAAACATTTTTTTTGTTTTTATATAATTTCCAGGATTTTCATATTTATTTACCTTTTAAACCTTCTCTGGACTTCCACAAATAATTCAAAACCAAAATTAGCCAAATCGGTCCAGCCGTTCTCGAGTTTTAGCGAGACTAACGAACAGCAATAGTTACAGGATCGATTTTGAATTTATTTTAAAGATAAATAAATCCTTTATAAAAATGACCTGAGTGTCCTTTACCGTATCTCTTATAGTTTAAAAGTTATAACAATTTATAGCTTGACAAATTATGTAACGGCTGTAATTTCATTATCATATAATATCTAAAAATGCTGTAAAAAATACAATTTTTTTTTTCTATATTTTGTTATGTATGGTTGTTTTTGTAATTATTTGTAGTCTTCGAAAAAAAATATAACGATTAATATTAATTTTTATAACAAATTGTTAAGTTAATAAACAATGAAATTATTTATAAAAAAATGTATTTCTTTGTTAATCCGCTGAAAAGAGTCAATGATGATTTTTAAGAAAAAATAATTTCTTAACTAATTATTTAAACAATTGAAATATGAAAAAAACGATTTTAAACAATTAAAACATTTATTTAAGAATTTTTTTTTTTTTAATTTTTATTTCACCTATGCAATAAGACGGTATTTTTTTTTTTTTTTAAATCCCAAAATAGTCTATTTATTTATAAACAATTTCTTAACAAACAGCGTAAAATTTTTTTTTTAAATGTTAATTAATACCTATGGTAGATGCAAAAACAGCAATATTAGATATTACGAAAAAAAACTATTTTTCATAACATTTTTTAGAAATTTCATTTTTTGTTAATTAAAAAAAATTATAATTATCAAAATAATAAAGATTAAAAAAATTTTTTTGCTTAACTTTATTAAGTACTTAAATGATAAGAGCTCCACGAAGGGAAAAATTTATAGATGAATTATTGTAGCTTTTATACCGTAATTTATAAAAACAGAGATTGGAAAAAAGTTAGTTAATTAACAATGGTGTAAATTTTTTAAAAATCGATATAAAATTTTTTTTTCACCGAGGTTTTTTTCGTTCAAGTGTTTAGATTACACCATAATTTATTCAAATTTTTAAATTGTTATTTAATACTATAAAAAAAATATTTTAGGTGATATACCGGCTTTTTAGACGGCGCGCCTATGGCGTAACGACCTCGCGGAGCGCTATTTTCAGCGTTAATTTTTTTTTATAAATAATAGAGATAGAATTCCGGAAGTTGGGACTTTTTTATTGGAAATTTCCTCCTCTTTCAGCATCTTTTTTCAAAATTCCTTAAATATCATTATTTTAGAAATAATTAAGGAAAAACCAAATTCCTTTTTTTTTAAATCTTATTTTGTTTATAACAATCGCAATTTTTTATGTGCTAATAAGCCCTTAAAAAACATTTTTGTAGACATCATTCCGCATCCAATGAGCTATCGTACATATTTTTAGGAGCTTTATGTCTATTTAACACGTTTTTGAACTTGTTGACTAGACTATACTGTAAGGACGCACTGATCAGTATCATTGTTTTGTCTATTTTTGTCATGAAGTATGTCAAGCAGGTACATTCCGGTTTGAAAATTAGTATAGCAGATAATGTAATACAATTAAAAAATGGATCAGGTTTCGTCATTCTTATGAATTGTAAGTGAACTAATTTGCCCATCTACATATGTGTGTTAAAAGTCTCGTTGTTAAACTTTCTGTTAAACTCTCTATTAAAAGTCATTGTCATTTCATTTTAAATAATAATCACACGTTGGACTGGGAATTGGGTAAAACACGAAAACGATTCTCTCTTTGTAGCACTACAAGTACATCAATAATACGGGAGTGGCCTTGTCTAATTGTGGTAGTTAACGAAACTGCTATGACATAACATGAATTAAAAATACAAGGTGAAATATTTCGCGAACCTGAATAAGAATAAATGTTATGATAACATAAACGAAAAAGCATTTTAATCCAAATAAACTGTTTATAAGTCTGAAATTCCTTGAGACTATTGTTATTGGTGACAATGACTGTTTACGTCGCGGTGAAAGCGCAATTTTGCAGCGATCCCTATAATACCATAGCTAATCGTCCAAATTAACCGTTTGGTGACAGACAGTAAATTAATTTTGTTCACGAGCACTAAGCGTAACTAGGATTGACTATCTGAGAACAAAAACATTCCCCTGTACATCAATTGCAATTCATTGTGTCCATTGTAGCGAATTTTTGACGAGCTGAATTAAAATAGTAACATAATTGAATATTTATTTTGTTTGATGGCTTTACCAATATACCTATGAAATTGCTTAATATTTGATGACACTGCCTCTTCTTTGTTGCTCCTAGAATCCAACATAAAAACTTTCAAAAATATATTTTGTAATGAATGAGATTAAATAATTAAGTCTCGAACACAAAAAATTTTCCAGGTGTATTCGAAGGATGGAGAAACGAAAGTTGGCAAAATCACGAAGTCGTGGTCTGGATTTGCACGCGAAGCCTTCACCGATGCCGACAATTTTGGGATAAGTTTCCCGATGGACCTGGACGTCAAAATCAAAGCTGTACTCCTTGGAGCATGTTTTCTCATAGTAACTATGTTTTTTCTTAATTTTGCTAACGACAAAACTATTACTGAAGCACTTTTTTTATATTATCGGCTGAATTATGACATGTGAGCTCAGGATCGCTAATTATAATTAGTTATCGGATTCTATAGACGTGACGTGGAAATTGAATGGAAAATTTGAAATCGTCGTGCCTAAAAGATAAGACGTCCGGTGCATTCTTATGTAGCGATGCATCGGTGTTCGAATCACGCTGGCAGGTACCAATTTTTCCAATGAAGTACGTACTTAACAATGTTCACGATTGACTTCCACGCTGAAGGAATAACGTCGTGTAATAAAAATCAAAACGCGCAAAATTATAATTTGTGTAATTACTGGTGGTAGGACGTCTTGAGAGTCCGCACGGGTGGGCTCCGATAACCACGTAATCACATCAGGTGGTCCGGTCCGTGAGTTCATCCAACTATCTAAGCAATAAAAATAAAATCTTGATAGAACAGTTACCTCATCCGTTCAATCTTATACCGTTTAAAAAAGACTATAATAGGCACCTATAAAATAATTTATTTTTATTATTACTTTACTGTCATGGTTCCATATTTTTAATAATCGGAAGTTACGATATCATTCATAATGCCAACTGGTTCCCAATTTTAAGTAGTATTACCGTTTCGCTCACAGTCCCTTACAGTGAGTACAGAGATAAGTACAATATACTCCATATTCTATTGTTTTTCTATATTAGTTTAGTAGGGTAGATGAACTCACGGTCTACAGGGAGTGTTATGTTGATACCGAAATGAATAGACATTACATCACATTTTTGGAACCTCTGGGTCTGCGGAAGGACTTCGGTTCCCTCTTTTTTTTGTACCGTATGTTCCATGGGGAGTGCTCTGAGGAATTGTTCGAGATGATACCGGCATCTCGTTTTTACCATCGCACCGCCCGCCACCGGAGTAGAGTTCATCCATACTACCTGGAGCCACTGCGGTCATCCACAGTGCGTTTCCAGAGGTCTTTCGTGCCACGTACCATCCGGCTATGGAATGAGCTCCCCTCCACGGTTTTTCCCGAGCGCCATGACATGTCCTTCTTCAAACGAGACTTGTGGAGTGTATTAAGCGGTAGGCAGCGGCTTGGCTCTGCCCCTGGCATTGCTGAAGTCCATGGGCGACGGTAACTATTCACCATCAGGTGGGCCGTATGCTCGTCTGCCCACAAGGGCAATAAAAAAAATGAAAAAACACGAAAACTGCCATTTAGTTGAAAAAATGAGAACCCATGCTTGTGAAGCTGGAAAATACTCTGGACCTTTCTTCCCCTGTCTATTCGCTGGTAGCCTAATGGGTTACTCGTAACTACACGCGGACGGGTAGGTGAGCTCACAGGTTCACCCTGGGAGAATTTGCTTACACGAGCCCTAACAAGAGCAGTGCTTCGCAGAATCTACAACTGGATCTGAATCGCGATCCGCTGAGAAGATCCGGCGAGAAACTCAATGGCTTGTGTCTATGGGTTAGGGCTCTGGACCAAAAGCAATCCCACAACCCTAATAAATAAAAATTAAAATGTGCAAGCCGTAGGTTCTTCACATAATCTCTTACTTATTGTGCCAGAATGTTTCAGTCAACTTCATTAGTTACAGGCATACATATCAAGAATACCAATGCTGCAATCAATTTTCAATCGAAATTCCGAATATTCAATAGGAATATACATTAATTAAATATTATCTTTACAGGATTTTATGTTCTTTGAAAAAGGCAACAACAATCGCAACTGATGAATTCAAATTTCTTCAACACAACTGAACTTTTTTTTTTATATTCAAAAAAGAAGGGCCAAGGCCTTATTGATTACCACTGCTGCAACTTCCAACTATGAGATTTAAGTTTTGATACGATTTTACATGTTTTTCTAATATTAAGATATTAACAAAACTCTTATCTGTTCGTTTCTTATGTTAGTCTTATTAATGATTACTACGTACAGTCAGAATAAATGATTACTTTGCGTTATAATTTTCGGGAATGCTGCATTAAATTATGGATAATCTTTGTCAGACAATGACCTTATGCAAGCTGTAAGGGCCTAATATACGGGTTTTATGTATGTAGTAAGAATAGTCTTTTTGCGGGGTTTATGTTTTATTGGACAATGAATTTAAAGTTATGATTAATCTTTTATGTGGATTGCTATTTATATTCTCGTACTTCAACGTTGACAGATTTTAACGGAACATTTTCTTAGATTATTTCGTCAATTTGTGTAAGTAATTAAATGTTGATAATCTGAATCTGATTTTGACACGTTTGTGTGTTAGCACTTAATTATATTTTATGATTAGTATGTAAGAAAAATATATTATGAATTGTTTGTAACCTTTATTGTTAAATTTGTGCATTTAATCTTCTATTTAACTTATATAACGAGTCTCTTGATTAAATCTTTTCTATTACTTAAATTTAATACTTATATAATTTGGAACGCGTACGGTACGTTTAATACGAGGTTGAAAGATTCAGTGACCGTTTCCGAAATCGAAAAGGAGTTTGTATATCTCACCATAAGTAGCATTTTATTTGTAAAACATAAATGTAGGATATTAATGGTCGCACGAGATTGTTGACCTCAAGCTTCAGCTGATGTTTAATTAATTTATGTTGTGTGCAGTGTAATATAATAGGGTAAAATATTTTTTTGTCTGCCATAATTTTAGTGTTATGATGTCATGAATAAACGGTCTTCACTTCGACAACGGTCACTTACACCCGGAATATAAAAAATTTACACCAAAGCTCTTCGTCAATAATTTAATTAATATTTTTTAAACAATTTATTAAAAGAGTAAAACGAAATTAACTCGAACGTAGGCTCGAGTGCCCGGTCACTCGACTAAAAAGTCCAATTTCCACATTACTAAATATGTCCATAGGTTTGAACTCTAGTGTGCCAGTCAAAGTTATTACCGCAGGGTTTTTGATGATAAATAGATGAGCCGCTCCTGTAAGCGAGTCGTACGCTCGCTTGTATGCAAAGCGAATAAATTTTTTTTAACAAGGCTCATAGCTAATACCTTTGCATTTCCTGAGATACGAGTTTGAAGTATATTACATTTTTTTATGGATCTTGTATCTGACCATACATACGGCCCACTTCATGATGAGTGGTTACCATCGCCCATAGACGTCAGCAATGTCAGGGTCAGAACCAAGCGGCTACCTACCGCGAAGTACTCTCCAATGTGCTTAGTGCGAGTTTCTTAACGTTCTCGATAGCGTAAAAGTTGGCTCATACTTGTATGGAGTGGGATCGTTTGCGTACGTTTGCCGCTAGGGGGCGCTGTTCCAACTGCATATTTATTTGGCTTAACTTTGACGCTATCGAGAACGTTAAAAAACTCGCACTAAGCATACAGTAGATTGAAATAATTGCTGTTATCATACAATCGTTTCCAAGATGCTAGAGCAGTGATGCAGCATGTTTAGTCAGTGGAAACGAAGGTTTACTAGTAAGATGCTTTTTTTAAAATATATTTATGGCTCTATTCATTTTGCCAGTTAAAATGTATCCTTTTATATTTTTATATAATAGAATAACGTTCGAAACACGATCTTATGATTTGAATCTATAACTCTTATTTTCTCGTTAATATACGGTTTATTATTAACCTATAGAAACAAGTTAAATGAAGTGTTTGCTAATTATTTTATAATAAATTTTTATTTGACACTGGTGCTATTTTTTCTGTCTTTGATAAGATGTTTTTTCTAAGATTTAATTTTGCTTCTTGTTAATTTTTAAAAATAATTTATTATATTTAATATAATATAAGCGCAAAGTTATTTACATTGTCTACTAATCAATGTATAATCATGGATTCTGTATACGCGAGATGAACAAACTATGAAATATTTGAAATTTGGTCGTTGCAAATGAAGGACACAGACTGCGGGAAGAAACGATAAGAAGCGGCAGTTCTGCGTTAAAGGAAGGATGCACAATACCTTTATGTAGTCCTTACTGCAGACTCGTACCACTTCGCGATGAGAAACACCAACGATTTCACTTATTTACGTATTTAACATAACAAAGACACGAAGCGCGCGCGCGGTTGTTCAGCCATATTTTTTCGTCTCTTTGATGTCACCACACGATCTCGCTCGCACGCGTCCGTAGGTAAAGTGCCGGAGAGGGATGGGACAGGATTTGCAAAACCAAATTAAAATGTTGCTATTTTTCGAAACCTAAAACTAACTAAGTTTTAAACCAGCGCAACCATTCCCCCGGGCTTGAAGGGACGCCTTCAAAGTATTATCTAACTAAAACGTGTATTATCTAACTAAAAAACTAAAAAGTGTATTATCTAACAAACGAATAACAATAAATTCAAATAAGTACGCTACGTTTATCTACTATTACGCTATGTTCCTACAAGAATTAAGAATTTATACTATATCTATATACAACTAACCTAAATAATATGAAAAATCTAAATGAGCTACTGGTTGGGTAGTGGGCAGAGTCGCACCACGGGACGCAAATACGATCCGATCGCTGTCTTAACCCGTGCAATGCGTGTAACTCCCGTAGAGTCCGGAAACAATTCTTCCACGACACCCAAAGGCCAGTGTAGAGGAGGCGAATTATCGTTAATCAGAATCACCACCGAGCCGACGACGACTGGATCGACCGGCGTGTTCCATTTGCGGCGTGATTGCAACGTATGAAGGTATTCCCGTCTCCAGCGCTTCCAAAACGATTGAACTAATTTGTCTAGCAAGAGTAGTTAAATTTTCATCGATTTCTTCCGCAGGCAAGCATTTCAAAGGCGTGAGATTCAAAAAATGCGCAGGAGTTAAGGCAAGCGGTTCTGAAGGATCACTAGAGAGTGTTCTACATAAAGGTCGTGTATTCATTACCGATTCGATCTGAGTGAGAACAGTACATAGCTCTTCAAATGAAAGAATTGTATCACCTATAACGCGATATAGATGAGACTTTAAGCTTTTGATATTAGCCTCCCAATTCCCGCCAAAATGGCTAGCTGTCGGTACATTTAGGGACCAATCAATGCGATTTTCAGCTAAGACGTTACCAAACTCTGTATTGTGATACTTTGAACTAAGAAATTCATGAAGTTCTGAAAGCTTGCGTTTAGCACCTATATAATTCGTTCCATTGTCCGAATAAATTCTACCCACCGGGCCTCGTCTAGATAGGAACCGCTTGAAGGCTCCCATGAAACTAGCTGTGCTTAAATCACCAGCCAGTTCTATATGTACTGCGCGCGTTGTCATGCAAACAAATAAACACACGTAAGCTTTGGTAGAACGAATACCTCGCCCACGTGTTATGGTAACCTTGAAAGGGCCAGCATAATCTGTACCCGTGTGAATGAAGGGTTTAGCGGATTGAACGACACAACAAGAACGATGATCCGCCATTTCAGGGAATGTTGGCTTAGGACGAAGTCGAAAGCAAGGCATGCATTTGTGTATCCTATTCCTAATTAAATTACGAGCAGAAAGTATCCAATACTTCTGACGTAAGAGCGCCATCAGCAGGTCAGGACCGGCGTGACAATTTAATTTATGATGATATTCGACAAGTAAATTCAAGATCGGATCTTTTCTCGGAAGCAAAATGGGATATTTCTCGTCGTAGCTCAAGTCAGAGTTTCTTAAACGTCCCCCTACTCTAATTACTCCATCTTTAAGAAATGGTTTTAAGTGTCGAAATGCAGGGCTACAAACTTGACTTTCCTTGAGCTTCGCGATCTCAGCGCGAAAATAAAACCGTTGAAGTTCACGAAGAATTAATAACTCAGCGAACTCATAATCCGATGCTGACATGCGATATCTGTGAGGTAACAATTTTACAAATCGACAAACGAAAACTACACTGCGCAATAGTTTAGACCAAGATGAGATACGATCTCCTAGTGATAATATAGGATATTTTTCATTTAAAGTAGCGGCGAGAAAAGTCTGTTTCTTTTCTTCCGGCGCCTCAGGCTCTACGGAAGGGTTAAAAGGAACAGCAGGCCACTGCGCGACATCCAAATGTGCCCAAGGGGGGCCACTAAACCAAAGCGGGTGATTAATTATTTGGGAAGGAGTGAGGCCACGCGACAAACAATCAGCGGGATTGTCTTTACCAGACACGTGATATAGATTTTGTGGAGATAAATAGCTTTGTATCTTCGTCACTCTGTTAGCTACAAAGGTGCTCCATCGATGAGGCGATGAATGTGTCCAACAAAGTGCGACTGTTGAGTCTGAAAACGCGAATATATTGCGAAAAACAATGCGATTTTGACAAGCGACTACTACATTTTTTATGAGCTGAGCGAGTATGAGAATCGCGCAAAGCTCAAGTCTGGCGAGCGACACAACCTTTTTAGGAGAAACCTTTGATTTTGCTGTTATCAAACGTATTGTACTATCATTGTTATTTTGAACGTGAAAATATATCACCCCCCCATATGCTTTCTCACTGGCGTCCGCGAAACCTAAGATAGTCGCGATGCTGTCGACGTTCATACCTACGTGACGTGGGATCTTTATATGAGAAAGCAAAGGAAGTTCTTCTTTGAATCGGCTCCACATTTTTACTATATCTTCGGATGGAGTGTCATCCCAGTCACAATTGCTCAGCCACAACTGCTTAATAATAAGTTTAACGAACAGGACGACCGGTGCGACAAATCCCATGACGTCCCATATTTTAGCAACACATGACAGTATTGTACGTTTAGTACAAATTTCAATCGGAGTGTCAATTTTTATACAAAAATTGTCCGACGTAGGAGACCAACACAAGCCGAGTACTTTATGCTGGTTCGACTCATCGAACTCCTTGACACCTGGCAGGCGATGCGACGGCGGGATTGAATCTAACACTACTTGTGAGTTACTCGTCCACTTCACCAGCTCGAACTGACCGGCCTTCATGAGACCTATCATCTCAGAAGCGGTCGATATGCCGACGTCTTCAGTTGGAATTGAATAAACAAAATCGTCCATATACAGGCTAGTATCAATAATTTCTCTGGCCCGCGGGTAAGCGACACCTTCATCAGCTGCCAGCTGTTTAATAGTACGCAACGCATGAAAAGGACTAGACTTAAGCCCGAAAACTACACGATTAAATTCGTAAACTTGTAATGGTTGTTGAGGAGAAAAACGATATAAAATGCGTTGAAAACGCCTGTCAGATTCTCTGACTCCAATACTCAGAAACATCTGACGAATGTCAGCGGAAAGGGCAACCGGAAACAAACGAAAATTAATAATAATATGAAATAAATTTCCTTGGAAATTTTGTCCACGATATAACAGATCATTGAGCGAAACATTAGTAGTAGTCTTACAACTACCATCGAGTACGACTCTTAATTTGGTTGTGACCTTATCTTCTCTGATTACACCATGATGCGGAATAAAATAAGAAATATCTGAACTGTCACAATCTACAGCTGAGAGATAGTTCTTCTCTAAATATTCGAGAATGATGTTGTCGTACGCTAATTTTAGTTGCGGAGAAGCTTGCATCTTTCTTTCTAAGCAGTAAAATCGATTTTCACTTGCTTGACGCGAATTACCGAGAGTGTTAACATCACCTTTAAAGGGCAAAGCCACCACGTATCGTCCGTCACTATCTCGTGTGGTAGTACTGGTATAAAACTCCTCAGACATTTTGTCCTCGGGGCTGAGTACAGACGGCACGTCTACCTCCTCTAATTCCCAAAACTTCCGAATCGTGGAGTCTAACGGGTCTCCGGTACAGCAATATGAAACGCTCTCGTTGCTAGCTACACGAACGGGAGCGTCACCAACAATAACATAACCGAGGATAGTCTCTAACGCGATCGGCGAGGCATGCGAAGGCCGTCCTCGAACCTTGTTCGATAAGAGCAGATGCGGGAAAATCGAAGCTCCAATCAACAGTTGGATCGGGCCTGGGTTAAAGTAAGTATCGTCTGCCAATGCTATGTCTTCGAAATTCGATAAAAGAGAGGCATCAACTGTGGTAGTCGGTAAACGTTCAGTAATTTTATCTACTACTAACGACTCCATAGTATAATTTACGTTACGATCGAAACGAGAATAAAATTTTATTTCTACAGAACCTTGAATTGTTTTGCTAGAACCTCCTATTCC
Source organism: Bombyx mori (assembly GCF_030269925.1). Lineage (NCBI taxonomy): Eukaryota > Metazoa > Arthropoda > Insecta > Lepidoptera > Bombycidae > Bombyx > Bombyx mori. The sequence continues at coordinate 8,946,873 of NC_085111.1, read as the reverse complement.
CTTTACTACGGAACAAGCAGGTCTATTATTTATGTTCAAACCCAATCGTCGACAACAATCACGAGTGACAAAATTGCTTTGAGACGCGCCATCCAACAACGCGCGTACACAATGCTCCCTACCACGTGAATCAATAATAACTACACGTGCGGTCGCAATTAGTACCGTAGTAGGACTGCGTAAGATGCGGTTATAACCTTTCGATAAAGTGCACAGCGTTACGTCATCCGTGCTGACGCGAGCTGGAGCAATGCCCATATCATTTAAGCCTACCGAAGAAGGCATGGAGGGCCGTGCGACAGCCGATGCTCGTGTACCTGGTGACTGCGTGCGTCTTGCATTCGAATGCGCTTTACTCGCGACGGGTTCATTTCCGAAACATAATAAAGTGTGATGCTTAGAATTACATTTTTTACATAAAGAGGCCGACCTACACGCGGAAACACGATGACCTCTACTTAAACAATTTATACATAAATTATTCGATTTGACGAATTGAAACCGCTCATTCGGTTTATAACTATTAAAAACCCTACATTTATAAATGTGATCATGTTTGTTATGACACAGACTACATACCGTTGACTCAGAACTAGATGTATAAGCCTGTGTAGATGACAACTTAGAGTCAAACTGCCCTTTGTTGGCAGCCTTGGGAACTGATGACGTGCGCTCTAATACTTTTATGTGATCACGAACAAAAGACACTAGATCTACAAACAATGGTATTTCGCATCCCTTTTTATTTAAGCTCTGATACGATTCAAACGCACGAGCAGTGTCTGTGTCTAATTTTTTAAGCGCAACATGCAAAAATGTAAAATCCGATAGGTCATTGACCTTCAAGTTTTTTAAAGCGGCTACCGACGATGCGAACTTGTCCAAAAATAATTCTAAATTACTAGGCTTTGCAGAAGAGATAGGTTTAAATTCAAATAATTGATCTAAATACGCAGTAGCAGATAGACGTTTATCTTCGTATTTGCTATTTAATAAATCAAAAATTAACGAATAGTTTTCGGCGCTTGGAGTAATTCCCGCGCATATGGAACGAGCCCTGCCGGTTAATTTGCCTATCAAATAATAAAGTTTCTCAGAGTCCGTTAACGATGTATTATTATGTACGACATTCCGAAAGCTAGAGATAAACAAAGGCCAGTTTTTTATATCGCCATTGAATTCGGGAATTTCTATTGGGGGTAGTTTCGGAATCCTATGTTGACCAGCCAGCGTAACGTGATCCCCCGTTTGCGATTGCGATTGTAACCTTTTGGCAGCTCGTTTCACGCAGCCTAAGAGATCTTCAAACGTCGTAAGAGGTTGATAATTAACTAAATAATCGGGATTAGCCTTTAACTCCAACAAGATTATTTTATCGAGCACACCTTCAAAATCTTCACGCAATGAATCTACTGTTTCAAAGTCGCACAAAAAAGCGTCAGCGTTGAATGACTTTGAATCCATATCTCTAACTTGGCTAGAAATGCTTTGCATGCGGGAGAATATCCTATCTCTTTTGGCATATAACATCTTTAAATTAGTATCTGAAGGTGCCATTTTAAGATAAACGTAAAATAAATATTTCAAATTAACAAACTAACGATATTCGAAGCGGCGGGAAAGGTAAACACCTACCTACGAGTACAAATTTATGCGAATAGTACAAATGTTAATAAATATTTTATAGTAAAACTAAAGATAATATTCGAAGCGGCGGGTGTTATTAGCACACAGGAATACGCTACTACCCGTCGCCTGGCGTTTCCTATCTATCGCCTTTTACGATATCCCAGGAAGAGGCGGGAGTGGTGCTATTCTACGTAAGGTACCCGACACCACACGGGGAACCTACACTGAATACCTAAACTAATGTATGCGGCCGGCTCGAGGCGTACGCTCGACCGGTGATCTAAACAAAGAAACTATTGTTTGCAATAACCGATAAAATATAAGAAACCAGAACGCGGGTTTCTATCTACTAATTTGATATTGTAAATAAGTGAATTAATTGTAAGAAATTATGTGAACGAAAACGATATTTAAGACGAAAGCAGGAAAAGCGATATTTTTTCGAAGTACCTACTTGGTACGCGGTTCTAATGATATTAGGTAAATTAGGTAAACCTAGGCAATGGTTGGCGCTGATTAAATACGAATCCGGCTCGAAGGACCAAAAAATGTAGACGCGAGTTAAGCAAACTATGAAAATATTTTTAAATTTGGTCGTTGCAAATGAAGGACACAGACTGCGGGAAGAAACGATAAGAAGCGGCAGTTCTGCGTTAAAGGAAGGATGCACAATACCTTTATGTAGTCCTTACTGCAGACTCGTACCACTTCGCGATGAGAAACACCAACGATTTCACTTATTTACGTATTTAACATAACAAAGACACGAAGCGCGCGCGCGGTTGTTCAGCCATATTTTTTCGTCTCTTTGATGTCACCACACGATCTCGCTCGCACGCGTCCGTAGGTAAAGTGCCGGAGAGGGATGGGACAGGATTTGCAAAACCAAATTAAAATGTTGCTATTTTTCGAAACCTAAAACTAACTAAGTTTTAAACCAGCGCAACCAGATTCTACTTTTCGAAAATTGTATTGATATTGCATACTAATAAAGTGCTTGAAACAAAATTTGGAAAATTTCCGTTTTTTATGTCTTGTTTAGTGTAAAAACCTTTCAGTAAGCCACATCGTCATTAAGACCTCAAGGGTAAGTATCTGTTTTTTATAAAATAATATTAAACTAATGTTGAATTAAAAATTAATAAACAACATAAATATGAAAATAATTATGTAAACATATATAATTTAAGTTTAATTGTGTTATTGTTACATAAACAGACCTTGGAAGTTGACTTTTTTTTTATTGCCCTAGTAGGCAGACGAGCGTACGGCCCACCTGAAGGTGAGAGGTTACCGTCGCCCATGCACTTCAGTAATGCCACGGGCAGAGCCAAGCCACTGCTTACCCTTAAGTACTCTCCACAAGCCTCATTTGAAGAAAGACATGACTGTGATAGCGCTTGGGAAACACCGTGGAGGGGACCTCATTCCAAAGCTGAATGGTACATGGCAAAAAAGATAAAGCGCTGTGAATGAACGCAGTGGTTCCATGGGTAGTATGGATGAACTCTTTCCTCAGAGCACTCTCCATGGAACGTACGGTACAAAATACAGGGAAAACTGAAGTTCCAAATGATCTGTGAGAATGGGATTATCTATAATCTGAGCGGCCCTCTTTTGTATGGAGTCAAATGGTAGAAATTGATATTTCGGAGCCCTGGCCCAGAGGTGGGAGCAGTAGTCGCAAGAAATTATCTTTAGTTTGAAATTAGGATTATTAGCATTATTAGATAGGCAAATGATGCTTGGTGTACTTGTACCCAGTGATGCAATGATGATGGGAGTAAAAAGCCTGTGGGTAGGTACTAACTTTTTTATAGAATTTAAATGACTATATGAATACATACAATAAAAATTGAACTGTTGAAATTGATATAAACGCGGGCTGGGGGTAATATTACTGGTTTAGTTAGGTAAAATCTACACACTTTCGGCAAACCCGAAAATATTTAATAATGTTAATTTAAAAGTCATTTTTAACAGATCTTTATGAGAATTATAAAGTTATTGTGATGTAAAGTTTGTAAATATCTAAGCCTTGTAGTTTTTAAGCAATTGTTATAAAAATTGCACCTGAAATTTAAAAAATATGTGATGAAATTAAAGTACTTCTAACCAAAGATTTTATTTTAATAATAAAAGTTGAGTTTTTAAACAGAGCTAGAATTCCTTTTATGTAATATTAAAACTACTTATCAATTTGAAATGCTGATTTTTTTGTACATACAGACACCTCAGCTTGATGGTATGGCAAACCTGCAAAACTTTCTTCAGGTTGTGATGTTTTGATCAAGTCTACCTCCCGGTGCTCATGTTTCATAACAACTGGTCTTGGTAATGAAGTATTTTTTTTGTTCCAGTGGCTAAGTGGTAACTTCACTTGACGAGGTGTATTTATCTGAAAATTAAAAATGTTAAACTATAGATATAGTAACCGGCAAACATCGTGAGCAAATGACCTTGACTGTGCAGAACCGAATTTTAGATCACTTTGGTGGTGAGGGTGAGGCGCGACGGCAGGGGAAATCGTATCGAGCGCGTTATTGGTAGATCAGTCGAACCTTGCGTCCCGCACCGCGCCTTCGTTCCGCTTGCTCCCAAAAGTACGCTTGCGTACAGTGAAAAGTCTATCGTTACTAATCGTTAAGTTATATTTTGTTATAATTGCTTGTTGACTTTGTTGCCATTGCTATTTGTTGAGTGTTTGTTGATTTTTTTATAAAAAATACACTATGCCGCGACAAACTGGTGTAGTATTCAAAAGAAAGGGTAGAAAAATTGTGTACGACGTATATTGCTTCATTATAAAACAGGGGAAGAATGATATTATGGAAAAAGTAAAACAGACTTCGGAAGCAACAAAAACATCAGTGAGTACTGTTAGGTGCATTATTAACGAAGCTAAAGGCTCTGGCTTGCTCATCGTGCTTGGGACTCCGAGTAAGAAAAGATCAGGGAAGAAGAAAGTTACCGGAATGGATAGTTTCGTTCAATCAGTAATAAAAAGATGTAATCATAATAACTACATAACAAGCAGCGAAACTCCGTACCGTCGAAAGGCTTCGAAAATTTTAAAGAAGATATACATTTTAATGGCTCGGAATGAAGTTTACGACGAATTACGAAAGAGCTAGGCTTCAGATGGAAAAAAAAAAACAGAAAATAATCGGAAGCTGGTAATTGAAAAAAGTAACATTCGATTACTACGAATCGAATATCTTCAAAAAATAATTAATTATAGACAAAAAAGAAGATCGAACCGACCGAGTCGTAAACTACACCGATGAGCCCTATGTCGACTTATCACGATGATGGCGACTCGGGTGATGAAAACAGTGATGATGATAATGGTCAAGATTATGATAACGAAAAAAAATTACAAATACCAGCTTCGCTTCAACTGAACGAAGACCTGGCAACAGCTCTAGTTTTGACTTAATAGAAGGAATATCTATTTTACCCCAAGATTAAATTATTATAATTATTAACCTATATTTTTTGTTGATGTTCTAATAAATATATAAATAAATACATATGTTGATTTTAATAATTTAATTGCATTATGACGCAGAGTAAATAAGGTTTTTGCAAGTGAGTGTACCATGCGCAAACTTACCCCCACTACGTCAACAAATGCTCAAGAAGTTTGCCGGCTATTATACAGAAAATTATTTATTGCACAAATACGTCATTTTCAATACCTATTGATCTCTAGGGCATTATTGGGCATTATTGTTAGTACAAGGATAAAGTTAATTATATCATTTATTCTACTGTTTTATTAAGATTAAATAAATAGCACTTACAATTTTTGTTTTTATTGCATTTTTATATGCCACAGAAGGCAGGTTGATATTTTCTTTGTTCATAACTTTATTAACTAAGTCCTTAGAGGCTTTTGGAATAGATGATGTTCCAGGAAGTGGCTTCTTAGGGTGAACATCTTTTAGCAATGGTGCTTGTGGACCATTTTTAATGTATGAGGCCACCGGACTTCCAATATGTTGGTAAGCATGTACTCGAGCAGGAGATTTATGCAATGTTGTAAAAACCTTTTTTTGTGACAAAGGAGCCGGAGTTTTGAACACATCTTTTGATTTTGCAGCACACAATGGAGTTTGAATTGTATCCTGACTGAGAACTTTAGTTGCTTTTTTAAATGGAGTTAAAGGATTTACTTCTTTAATCTGTTTATTTGGACACTCTTTATACTTTTTTTCAGGATAATTCTTTGTATTCAACATTGACTCGGTCAAGTAGTCATCGGTTTTAGGCGTTTGAATTTCGGCTTTCACTTCCTCAGGTGCAATTATTTTTTTATTTTGACACTCTTTATCCTTTTTTTCAGGAGAATTCTTTGTATTCAACATTGGCTTTGTCAAGTAGTCATCATTTTTGGGTGTTTTAATTTCAGATTTCACTTGCTCAGGGGCAATTATTTTTGAAATTTCAGTTTCCTTGTTTGGTCCATTTTTAAGAATGAAATCAATGACGTCTAATGTATTATTCAAATCTGCACTTTCACTTTTGAGAGAGACACATAATTTTTCTACCATATCTTCTAAATGAAGAAAGCTATCATCCGTTTCTGTAATGCGATTCTGTGTAGGTGTAGCTGTAACATTGCTTTTGTTGGGTCTAAGGTCAGGTTCAGAGTGAGATTCTATTATTATCGTGCTCTTGTCTTTTTCGTTATATTTATCAGCTATTTTTTCGTCATGACTTAAACTTTTATTGCAATTTCCCTTTGAATTATGTACGTTCGAAAATTGTAATCTGAAAAATTGTTTTAAGATAAAAAAAATGTGTATTTAAAATAATACTCATAATACATACTCATTTACAATAAATATAATTGAAGATTTCTTTTGAATGAATATGCAAATTTGTGCGTACAACTTAACTGGCGAATTTTTGTTCCATAAGATATGCTTTTTGAATTCTTTTAGAGATAGCTTCCCGAAAAATATTTCGTCATCGCTTAATGGTTCTTCCGAAGGGCTTGATGACATCTTCCTACTAAAATGTTAAAGAAAATGTAATATTGAACCACAAAGTCTATCACAATTTATTACAAAGGTTCATAAATTAGTTTTTAAAAGATGATAATTCTACTGTACTGTCTACTGTGTAGCTCTATGCTGTGTAGTATCAGTTAACAATAGTTGGATTTATCGGCCAAGTTTTTATATACGATGGTCGTATAAAGTCGTATTACATGAGATCGTTAGAGAATCCTAGGTACAGGTACATTCATTTTTTTGAAAATAACGATAGCCGAGATTTTTTTTGGTACAATTTTTCCTTGTTAGGAAAGGCAAAGGGATCTAAGCCCATACCACCTAGTCTGTTCTATATAATTTCTGAAATAAAATTTCAAAAAGGCCCAAGCCAGGTCTTTTATGATTTATATTATATCCTGAAATAAAAATTCCATTAAGGCCGAAGCTAAGGCCTTTACAATTTCTTCCTAAAATAAAAACTTAAATAAGGCCGAAGCCAAGTCTTGTATATCTTCCAATATTTGTAAAATGGCAAATTCAAGTTTTACTGTCAAATCCAAATCGAAACTTCGTCAAATCTTTGTAATCACATTTTTAGATATCTCCAACTGTTGAAGCTTTAAATTCACAAATTGGCTTGAAACTAACCTTTTTTTTTTGTCCTACTTAAGCTGGTAGCCTTGAGAAGCTATTCCAGCGTAACCTTAACTAGTAGGTGAGCTCACGGGGCTCAAACCTGACGACGTTACTAACACGAACCCTAGCAAGAGCCGTGCTTCGCAGAATCTACCACCGGATCGGAAACGCGACCTACTGAGAAGATCCGGCGAGAAACTCAGTGGGCTGTGTCTGAGAGTTAATTTACTCGTCGAGCCCTTCGTCGCAAGCGACGGATTCGACGAGAACGGTGACCGGTGCTTGAGGTACCTAAAAGCACCGTTAGTGGATCGGGAGGTCCGAGATGACGTGTTTTGGACGACGTCGACTGCTTTCCATTCTTTCCGCAGGATCGGGAATGTAATTACCGGCGGCCACGATGAGAGGGTTCTCGTGTCGTGCCGCTTTATCGAAGTGGCGCATCGACGCCCACTGCATATACTTACTGGTGGACTCTAAGTCCAGGTCGTCATGGAGGTCGACGTTCCTGACGAACCACGGGGCTCCGACGGCTATCCTGCAAAAACGGGATCGAATAATTTGAAATAATTTTAGGTGAGTGCGGGCCGCGTGAGCAAACACTACACTTACATAGGTCATGACGGGGCGTATGCAAGTTTTGTAGAGTGTCACCTTATTTCTAAGGGACATTTTACTTCGCCTGCATATCATCGGGTAGACACGTCCTAGTATGAAGGCGGCACGGTCGCGTACCGTCTTTATATGGGGGCGGAATGTCATCCTTCTGTCGAGAGTGATGCCTAAGTATTTGACCTTCGGGGCCCACGGTATGGGCTGGTCGTACATCGTGATTGGGCGAATGGCGGAGGTGGAGGTGTCGACGCGCCTAGTCGGGAGAGGGATGCTCAACGTGGTGTTCGGAGGGCGACCCCTTTTGAAGAGCACCGCTGTGCTTTTCGTGGGGTTGATGTCGATGCGCCACTTCTGGAACCACTGTCCCATAGTGGTAGCTGCGGTCTGAAGTCGCCGATGAAGCAAAGCCTTCTTCCTACACGAGTAGTATATGGCCGTGTCATCGGCGAAGAGCGCCAGATGGGTCTCCGGAGACCGGGGTATATCATTGATATATAAACTGAACAGTAACGGGGAGAGGGCGGAGCCTTGCGGGACTCTGGCGTGACGGGGGCGGGATCGCGTTCCCTCTACTCGATATTGGAACGAACGGTTCGACAAGTAGTCTCGTATGATGAGCACGAGTCTGTCTGGCACTCCTATGTTATACAGTTTGTATATCAAACCGTTGTGCCAGACTTTGTCGAACGCCTTCGCTATATCGAAGAAGAGGGTTCCTGTCGAGATAATAAAATAAGATAATAAAGTAGATCAGATAATAAAAACCGTAGAATGAGGCGTTAATTTTTAAGAGATTTTATGACCTGGTAACTACAGCCTTTAGGTCATGTCTTATTTTAATTTATATTCTTATTTTTATGAAAAATGATAATATGGAGTGAAATGAAATGAAGACGATTAATTTGAGACATTAATGAACTGGGATCAAATTAAATGAAATGAGATTATATGATATGGGATGAAGTATAATCTCAGTAAAATGGTGGTCATTTACTGAAACTTTTTCAGTGGACTTTTTGGAGGATCCCGAGAAGCTACGTTCAGTGGCTTTGTTTCATTTTCTCACATTTGTGCACTTTCACAGATACGAAGCAGTTAATAAACGACCGTTATTACACATTTAAACCTGAAGAAACACTGGTAGTTTTCCAATTACAGCACAAGAGCGCATTATGCGGCATAATGCTCAACTAAGCTACCTGTATTAGTTTTCCAATTACAGAGCATAATGCGACTCGGTGACGCACAATGCCGAATTATGCTGAAGCTTAGTTTCATACTGGTGGTAGGACCTCTTATGAGTCTGCACGAGTAGGTACCACCACCCCGCCTATTTCTGCCGTGAAGCAGTAATGCGTTTCGGTTTGAAAGGTGGGGCAGCCGTTGTAACTATACTGAGACTAGAACTTATATCTCAAGGTGGGTGGCGCATTTACGTTGTAGATGTCTACGGGCTCTAGTAACCACTTAATACCAGGTGGGCTGTCAGCTCGTCCACCCACCTAACCAATAAAAAAAATCTTAAATCATCTCCACCCAAAAGTTGACTTGAAGAAATCACTATCAGCACTAACCCCATTTTAATTTTAAAAGTATTTTTTTCAGAATATTATTGTTATTTTGATGTACCTAAGTGGAATACAGATTTCTTATTATATTGTAATACTTGTCTACACAAAAAGCTCATTGAATTCAGAATTGAACACAATTCGCAGTGTTAAAAATGCCAGTTCTAAAAGAAAAAACCCAAAGATTGCAGACAACAGTTATAAGAATATACCACAAGGCTTCTGGTATTGTAAAAATTGAAAATTGCTTTAAATTTACAAAATTTTATTTTGACTTATGTAATACAAACATTGTAATTACAGATATCAAGTACAGCATCTATATTTAGTTTTATATTAAACAAAACTATTTTAGTTTCTTCAACAATTCAGCAGCTTCTTTATTGGCTAAGTGATCATCATTTGATTTTGCAGGGTAACTTGCTGCAAGTTTTAAGTAATATTTAGCTTGATCCTCTTTTCCCAGTTTATGATAACATATGCCCAATCTGAGTAAATTGACACTGTAAAATCTTGGTTGTATAGTTTCAGCCCTAAGAAAATATTCTAAAGCATCCTCATATGTTGAATGAGGTGGGGATGCAAACAAGACTTCTGCTATCTTCCTTTGATGCCACGGCATCTCAGTTATTTGGTAGCACCATTCACCCAGCATGTGTAAAGTTGTTGCATCATTGGGATTTAGTGTTACTGCAAGCTATAAAAATTATAAAAGTTTTGTCATTATTTTGAAACATAAATCATGAAATCAAGTATGCATGTACTCACATCCATATGTTTTTTAACATTCTCAAGTTGTTGAATTCTCTCTTTTATGCCATTGTGATGGCTTTTTGCATCTAAAATTAGAGCATACCATTTGTGCACTGCAAAATTGTTTTCATTGTTATTTAAGTGCTTGCAAATTATCTCATATGCTTGAAATATGAAATCCTTTTTTTGTGCATTGTTATACTTAGATTCTTTTGCCATGTTGTATAATGCACGACAGATACGCCATTGAATTTCAATGTCCTGGTTTTCCTAAAAAAATGCAGTTTATTTCGTAAAACCTCAGAAAAGCTCAGAAACTTGTTCATTACATAAATGTTTTTATTTTCTTTTTTTTTATTGCTTAGATGTGTGGATGAGCTCATGGCCCACCTGGCGTTAAGTGGTTACTGGAGCCCATAGACACCTACGGCGTAAATGCAGCCACCCACCTTGAAATATGAATTCTATGGTCTCAGTAAGTATAGTTACAAGGACGCCCCACCCTTCAAACCAAAACGCATTACTGCTTCACGACAGAAATAGGATGGTGGTACCTAGCCGTCCAAACTGAAGAGGTCCTACCACCAGTAGATTGTAGTTTACCTGATATGGGAATCAAACCCACAAACCTTGGCCGAACAATCCGGAGTGTTAACTACTATGCCATTGAATCAGTCACATCTAGTCTTATATCATGATAATGCTGGTATTCACAATCATTAAGTTCAAATTCAACAAACCTCATAATTTTTGAGTAAATTATAGCATTCCTCATAATGTCCGTTTTCAAACAGCTCATCAGAGTCATCAATCACAGATAGTTTCTTCAATTTTTCTTGGTCTATAGGTTCTTTAGACTTTTTGATGGGCCACAAAAATGCTAAACCGGTAGAAATAAATATTAAGTTTCTTGGAAATTGTATCTGAAATCATAACTATGTTTTATTTTAATGTTTTAAATGCAACAGTGGTTAATACATAAGTGTCTATAAAAGTCTATTAGTATGTACAAAATCATTGAAATTCATAAAATCTCATAAGTCATTTGAATTTTACTTAAATTTCATACCCCTCATTTCGACCTCTTGTTCGAGTGATTTAATTTTGCAATTTAATTTTCATTATTACCTGTGTGATCTCTCTCGCAACTTTTATTCGATTTGGTTTCAACAAATCACTTGAAAAGCAGATTACTTTTGTTAAGATTGGATATAAATTTTTATATCTTGACATAGTAATTATTTAGTAAATTCCAAAGTTATTCCGAAAACGATTATTGATCTAAAGTTTAGGCGTTGTACACAAGAAATTAAGAAAACAATATCAACTACGTATCCTACAGTAGTCCTTATCAAACTAGGTACATACAACTACAAAACTACAAAACTACAAAGTAAGTACAAACAAAGCTTCTTTATTCTATAGGTATTTGTCATACCTATTTGTACTTTAGGTATATATAAGTTGGTATTGATATTAATTACATTGGCTTTCATAAGTTTTATAATGCATACCATTTATTGTCATACTAGTTTTACCTCCCTAGTTCATTGTTTTGTGTTAGGTTTTACCTAAAAGGTAAATAATCTGTTACTAATCATCATAATTGTATTATTTTTCATTGAAGTCTAGGTACCTATATCGTTTCTTTAGCATCGACGAAATTTGAAATTTGATGAAACGGAAATGACACTTCGAAAACAATAAAGGACAAACAGTTAGATCTCTAGAATTTACAATTTCTTTCGTACCTATGTAAACTGCACGTTTAATATGTATGTATAATATACTTTTGTTAGAGCATGTTTCTTTTTTTAATTATAATTACTTATTCTAAAGCAGTCTTTCTCAAAGTGGGCGATAACGCCCCCTAGGGGGCGTTTGAAACCTAGAGGGGGGCGTTAAGGGGCCCCGGGAAAAATGGGGGGCGTTGATGTGGGTTAGGGGGGCGCTGTAAAATTTGTAATTACATTGCACCAGAAATTATTTTAAACATTAGAAAAAAAACGACCATCCAGCGTTCCAAAATATTACACTAACACAAATGGAGGTTTTACTGATGTAAGAATCATAATTTTTGTATAAAATGGAAATGCGTATATAATTATTATTCAAAAACTTGTCTTAGATTATTATTTTTTACAATTTACCCATTACCGTCCAATGTCAAATAGTATAGTAAGCCTAAACAGCTCACTTATTGTAAACATTGTTTACTATTTTATTTCAATATAATAATAGGTTGGGGAAAAAGTTTCTTCGCATTTTTTAAGAAAATTCACAACATTTTTTAATATAGTTTATTCACATTTAACTGAAGTGTGTCGGTACCATTTTGTTCGATAACTTTTTGCCATCTTGTAGGTAGGGACATGATCCCATTGCTATAGAAATTTTGGGGCTTCTGATCAAAATACCGCGAAAATTGGTTTTGGCAGTCCTCACGTGATCTTAACCTGACACTGCCTAAAGAATTCTGAAGAGACCGAAACAGATAGAAATCTGAAGGTGCAAGGTCAGGACTATACGGCGGATGCATTAACACCTCCCAGCCAAGCTCTCTTAATTTTTGCTGAGTGGTGAAAGATGTGTGAGGTCTGACGTTATCGTGATGAAAAACCATACTCCTTCTGTTGATTAATTTCGGCCGCTTTCTCTCAACTTCTTGCTTTAATCTGATCAGTTGTTCGCAGTAGAGTTCAGAATCGATAGTCCTGCCTGGTGGTAACAGCTCATAATGAGTAATGCCCTTCCAATACCACCACACACACAGCATCACCTTGTTGCAAGTTAACCCGGGTTTCGCCAGAGTCTGTGAAGCCTGACCGGCCTTTGACCACAACCTTTCTCGTACGTTCTTGTCGTACGTAATCCACTTTTCATCACCAGTTATCAGCTTCTTCAAAAATGGTTCGGTTTCATTACGTCGTAATAAAGAATCACAAATGAGTACACGGTTCATTCGGTTTCTTTCAGTGAGCTTTTTTTGTGTACCCAGTTTTTTTCAAATGCGCCATAACTATTTTGTGGTCTTTTTCAAAAATGGCATCAATTTTATCCGTAATAACCAGAGCGACGTGCATTTTTGACATCGAAATTTCCGGATTGAAAACGCTTAAACCAAATTTGTGCTACTCACAGACACTGCACTAGGTCCATAAATTTTTTTTTCAACGCTTTCGTTGCTTTTTTACCTTTTTTGTAGTAAAATTTTAAAATGTATGGAATATCTTCATTAGATTCACTCATCTTGACAGTACGAAAAATAAATAAAAATCACACATCTTCCTAATTTTAATTTGGAATTATCTTCTTTCGAATTTAAACTTTTAATGATACCAAAACCAGCCAGATACAAATAGTATAGCCAAAGAGATTTTATTACAAGTTCATACATTTTTAAGCTATCGCATAGCTTTTATCGCGGGCCTTGAGCGCGGCGATCGAATCTTGAAATTCCGTAACGAAAAAAACTACCATGTAGCTCGCGTTCAACACATTCACACGTTGCGCTTGTTTAGTGTTTGTGAATAAACGGGTGGCGTGACGTCACACTGCATGCGCATCATGAAAAGTCTGCCCATCTCTCTCTCGCGCGGTTTAGCTTATGAGTGTGAAGGGGACAGTTAAGGATTTGCCTTTATTAAGGTTTAATATAGCGTAGTCTTGTTTTATTATTGTTTTAATATTAAATTATCATTGTCTAATTATAATGTCATAAGTTGATAATAAAGGTTATGCAATAGCTTTACCGCCGCAGTTCCCGAGTGCCACACGTTTTTTTTTTGTCAGGAGGAAATCGCCGGACTTCCGCCCTTCACTGGGGATGGAGGGCGGGGCATGTCAGAGTCCAACCGACTAAAACCTCCTGTCGCTCAACAACCAGCATCCAAACCTCGCATGAGACAGAGCTCATGAAAAGGCAAAGGGGGGAAAGTGAAGCGTTTAGTGCGGAGCACATCTCTCCCATCACCCTTCCCCTCGGGACGCCGGACTGGTGGTCGTCGGCGCCACGACCACCAGCCCTCTCGTTCGGCAGGCTCTCCATAGCCCGCCTAGATGGCGCCGGTTAGAATGATCTATCCTACGGAATACCCCGCTGGGTCAGAACTAGCGTGGGTTGAGGATAGCCGGCCTTCCATCACCCGGATGCTCATGCGTAAAACGTGTGCAGAGCAGTTTGCACGTCGTCTTCTTAGGCCCCCTTCGCCGGTCCCCAGGCCGACATGTGAGGGAGACGCGAAACACTCAGAGGGTCAGGGTTTGGGCGAGATCCGCCTCCCTGGACCCCGCTCGACGGCGGCGGGCCTGTGCATCTCTCACGCGCCCCGTCGCCTCCTTTTGCGAGATGGTGCACTCGCATAAATCGAGCATCGCCTTCCACGACTCGTCGTCACCAAGCACCGATGCCAGAACACTCGGCAACGACAAGTCGTTTCTTATTTTTGCAACGAGGACACGCTGCCACCCCTCCCATGCGGGACAGGTGACGAGCGTATGCTCTGCCGTGTCCAAGTCGCAACCACAATGGTGGCACTCTGCCGTCGGCTCGGCTCCGATCCGGTGCACGAACTCACCGAAGCAACCATGCCCAGTGAGTACCTGCGTGAGCCGGAAAGTGAGGCGTTCTCTGTCACGATTCACCTAATTCACAAAAACCGGGTGAATCACCTCGACGGTCCTACGACCAGCCGAAGGATCGGCCAGCCGCCTGGACCATGACTCCAGCACGGACCGCCGAGATTGGGCCCTCCGCGCTCTGACCGCACTGGGGATGGTACACGCCGCGCCCCGGGTACGAAAGTTAGCCCGCCACTGATAGTCAGCGGCGAGCGCCTCCACCTCCAGGACCCAAGGCGGCGTCCCAGCCAGTACACACGCCGCCTCGAAAGAGATGGCGCGATAACCACGGATGATCCTGACCGCGATGGTGCGTTGCGGCCGTTGCTGCAACTTCGCTACCCCCACGGCCAGTGACTGGCCCCACACGGGCGCCTCGTATAAGGCCATTGACCGCACCACCCCCGTATATAGACGGCGCGTCACCTGGTCAGGCCCCCGATGTTGGGAAGAAGCCGGCTTAACGCGCCGGCCACCCCCAACAAACGAGGGACCAGGTTCTGAAATTGAACACGGAAGGTCCAACGACTGTCCAGAATGAGGCCGAGGTACTTCAACTGCATCCCGACCCGATACGGACGCCTCCAACCACGATATGGACATCGACATGTGGCACTCTCCAGGGCCTGTGGAACCACATGGCCTCGGCTATGGATTTACTGAGTGTCACGTCGAGGCCCAATCTCCTGATTTTGCCGGCGACATGCGCCACCTCAGCGGTGGCAAGACGAGCAAACTCAGCAAAACTCCCCCCGGGACACGACCAGCGTGTCGTCTGCATAACAGATTACGCTTAGGCCCGGGAGGAGGGAACCTCTCAGTACCCAGTCATACCCGATATTCCACAAAAGGGGGCCGAGCACTGACCCCTGTGGAACACCACGCACGACCGGGAACCTGTGCACGATCCCACCGTGTCCAGTATACGTGACCGCTCTGTCCTCCAAGTAGGAAGCCACCAGTCGGCGAAGGTAGGGGGGCACGCCGTGTCTTACCAGGGGCATTTTTTTAAATAAAAGAACACTTATTGCGTCATAACTATAATAGTGAGACATATGCTATCGCGACACTTTTTGTAAATACAAAGTCGTAGTACATTATTTTATCAATAGTTTTCGTAGGGCACGCGACGTAAAGAATATTTTAGGTAAATTTTTTTACACCTTTTTTTTTTATTGCCCTTGTAGGCAGACGAGCATACGGCCCACCTGATGGTGAGTGGTTATCGTCGCCCATGGACTTCAGCAATGCCAGGGGCAGAGCCAAGCCGCAGCCTACCGCTATCCAATAATTTAACCTTGGGTTGAATTTTAGTAAGGATACCTAATTTTTTTCAAAAAAGATTATAGCCTATGTCACTCGGGAAAAGTGAAGCTTCCAAACAGTGAAAGAATTTTTCAAATTGGTTTAGTAGTTTCGGAGCCTATTGAATACAAACAAACAAACAAATCTTTCCTCTTTATAATATTAGTATAGATATTAATTATTACAAATAATAAAAACGCTGACTTAGGCGGCGGTTTTTATTTGAACCAGTTCTAAATTATAAACTAAAATTCTATGAAAAATTACCCATATTTATCTATAATATGGAATGATATTAATTTATTTTTCGTAGTTTCCTTCCTTCTTGCGTCGATAATCCTCAGTGCTGAGGGTCGTGGCCTCCTCTAATAGCTTTCTCCTGCATCATCTTGCACCATTCCTGCCTGTCCTCGGCTGTGTGGATAGCAACGTGGAATGAGGTATTGAGAGTGGAGCGTATTTGGTCCGACCAGCGCATTGGATTTCTGCCTCTATGTCTTCTCCCGCATACCTTGCCTGTTACCAGCAGCTTTTCCAGATTGTCACCTCTCTTTCTGGCGATATGTCCAAAGATCTCGAAACTCCTCCGCGCGCATGTAGTGCTGAGGCGCATTGGAATCTTGAGCTTGGTAAGAATGGATTCGTTGGTTCTGTGTTCTGTCCAACGAATCCCGAGCATTTTCCTCCAGCACCACATCTCAAACGCGTCGATGCGTTGGCGGTCGGCTTTCTTGAGAGTCCAAGTCTCTGCGCCGTAGAGAAAAATGGAAAAGACAAGGGAGGTGACGAGCTGCTTTTTGGTATTCCTCGAGATGTTTCTGTCCGCCCAAACACGGTCCATTTGGGACATAGCTATCTTTGCCATACTGATTCGCCTTCTGAGGTCCTTTTCGGAGGATCCATTACTAGCTATGACGGAGCCCAGATAAATGAAGTCCTCTACGACTTCCAGGTTTAGCTTATTCGTAGTTTAATAAGTTATTATTGTTAGTAGTATTATTTACTAGTCGAAATAAAAAAAATTAATTATCTTATCATGAGAATCTTATTTTAATGAGAAAGATATTCAACAAAAATAGTTTCGTTCTAATAAATTAGCATAGTAATAGTACAGTGAACTAGCAATTTATTTTGGTAATTCTGAATTTAAACAAACATTGATGAGAGGAATTCATTTTTACTTTGCAAATTTGTAAATACACGCTCTGTAGCAATGTATTGACATATAATAGTATGAAGAAACAATAATAGCATCTACAAATACATATTATTATGTACTACGTGGTACTACATTTACTAAAATTAATACAACATTTATTAATTAAATTAATGAAATTGTGGTTTTAAAGTTTTAGGGGTATATAAAAAATGGGGGGCGCTGAAAAATAATTGATTTTCAAAGGGGGCGGTAAAAGAAATAAGTTTGATAATCACTGTTCTAAAGTAATGGCGATGTCTTTTTGTTCTCAGATAAATCTATCAGAAAGCCAATTCATCAATGTAATAAAAAACTAATGTTAATCGGATAACAGGGTCAATGTAGGACATCCTATTCTAATGGCTCCTCTTCACAATCGGCCATGATGGGCCCACAAATGATCGTCCATCATCGCCGCCGTGATCGGGCAGCTCTCCATACAATCGTGAACGTTCATTTAATGAGTGTCTACTAATTTGTTAAGACGTCTAGGGATTGATGATGGAAATCAAGGAGCGGCAATCGCGGCTGCGGCAATATTTTAGCTAGCTCATTTAATCATTTAGTTAATGTGCGTGAAAAAATAATCGTGAAAACTTTTATTTTTATTTTTTATTGCCCCTGTAGACAGAAGAGCATACGGCCCACCTGATGGTGAGTGGTTTCCGTCGCCCATGGAATGCAACAATGCTAGGGGCAGAGCCAAACCGCTGCCTACCGATAACGATAAACGATTTGATTTGATTTGATTTGAAACAAGATAGAGGAAGAGAAGGTGGTGGGTGGTGGCTATCAATCGGAACAAAACAAGGTCCACGCAACCATAGTTTTGTAGAAAAAATAAAGATGTCAAGCCTTATGTTAAACCTTAGCTTAATCATTTATCTATTGCATGAAAAGTATAATGGAGCAAAATAAAATAAAGTTGCTTTATGTGAAATTGATTAAGGATTTATATCCAACGAGATACGTAGAGATAATATGAAATAATATCTCAGTAAAATTGTGGGAATTTACTGATACTCCAACGGACTTTTAGAAAAAAAAACTCGTGTTGCATGCACATAGAGCGGTACCTATACACCAACTATACACTGAAGTAGCTTTTTTAAACGTCTATGGTACGATTGACGTTTGAAATTTATTCTGTGGTATTCGTTTCATTTTACTGCTGGCAATAAAATTCAAAAATCAATTCTTATCCGGTCAGAGGGCGGGTGAGATTGTTGACAGTTTACTAAGTGCGTGAATTCGAAACGAGATGTTTTTAATTTAAATAGTGTTTAAAAATCACAACATTATGCAGAGATCAGGTAATTTTATTAAATATATCGTAATGAAGCTGCTATATACCTATGAAAGTAACTGACTTTTATTCGCGCCAATATTTTGGATTTACACCAAGTATACAAAAAATCCATTCTTCCAAAATTTTGTAAATGTGAAATTAAGCTTCAATACTTTTTGACTAAGATGGCAGAAAGGATATAATCTTCAACTATAAAACAGGATAATAGAAATAAGTAATTTACCAATTGGTAATGCATGGATCGAATCAGCACGAGAATATTTTTAACATTGTAATTATCTTTTATCTGTATGTATTTTGTTTTCTTTGAGAAATTTTTGTGTATAGCACTGATGTTTTAAATGATTAAATTAATGTTTGAAATGATTGATTATAAAAAACTTGAATCGATCTAATTAATATCACAGGCTAAAGTTTGTCATATAGGTGCTCAAATACTTTAAAATATATTTGAACTGTTTATTATATTATCATTCATTTTAATTTATTCTCTTCATCAAAATGAATTCGATTGTATACTATAAATTCCTCTTCCACCCAGTATTTAGTTTAAGTAAAATAACAGAAAAAAAATTACTAGTGTAAATTTTTTATCGTCATCATAATTACATTTTTATTTTCAAATGTTACTTTTCCACCATTAACTACAAAATACATTGGAGAAGGAAACTTATCCATTTTAATAATATAACTTATAATAGTTATGACACACATATTTTGAAAATTTACTCTGAAATAACTCAATTGAGCTATTTCTGACTGGAAACAATAAGTAATCAAAGCAAACATCATACCATTTGAACAATTTTAATGTGGTTTTATTTCCAACCAAGTTTTAATGATTAAGCATATTGTATGTTTTTGTAATGGACCATTCTACATATATCTAAATGTGTCTGTCTAATTGATTTAATTATAACACGAGTCTTAACTGTACCTATTAAAATGAAATCTAATTATAAATTAATTAATTTTAACGAGTATTATTTGTGACAAAACTTTAGGGTGACAAAGGGGGATGGTTACAGCATTGGACTTGTGTAGGCTGATACATATTACATTTATACACATGTCGATTATGCCTGAAACCTACATATTATATATTTAAATGTTCAAATAGTATGTTATTCTTTTCATGCCCTAGGCTGGGAAGTTATGTATACATTTTAATATTTTTGTAATTTGTAATGGATATATTTAAGTTTGGAAGCAGCCAGGTAAAATTTAATAATAATGAAAACTACTGTCAACTTCATTATTTTGATTATATACCTATTAAAAATTAATAAAAATCGAATACAAACAAAATAAGAATTTAACAATATTTGAAAATTTTGCTTCACAATATTATAAAAATGTATTTAATTACATATTCCCCTATACATGTTGTCAAACACATGGGGTTGGGGTTTCATTTATTTGGTAAAATGGATGGCAATAACGTTGGAATCTCTGTATTGGGAAAATAATATATCATCATTATCCTGCCCTTCTCCCAGTCACCTGGGGTCGGCGCAACATGTTTTCTCGTTCCATACTCTTCTATCATATACCATTTCTTCGCTCACTCACCTCTTACCCATATCGTCTTTCACACAATCTATCCATTTCTTCTTAGGTCTACCTCTTCCTCTATATCCTTCCATATTCATAGTTAACACTCTCTTACCAACCTCATTTTCATTTCGTCTCATCACATGTCCATACCATTCCAAATGCGCACTCCTCAGCTTCTCTGTCACAGGTGCCACTTTCAGACTTCGTCTGACATATTCATTCCGTATTCTATCCATTCTCGTTACTCCACACATCCATCGCAACATTCGCATCTCTGCTGCATGCAATCGCCTTTCATCCGCCACTTTTGTTGTCCAACAAGGTGATCCATACTGGGAAAATAATATATATTTAGATAGATATGTAGTCTTAATATGTACATTTGCAAACACAAAGTAGTTCATGTGGAAGCAAGATAAAAACACTTATATTTTTAGTAAGAGTGTGAGTTTATGTGTTAGTTTTTATGTAGTATATGATTATTAGTTGATATATTACCGAAAAGTTATAAATCCTAGTCTTTTTGGAGTCTGAATGTTATGTGAAAATTTTGTCCAATAATATCAACAAAAAATGAAAAGTTATATCTCTGGAAACAAAGATTAAAATTTGGATCGTTTATGACTACGCCATAGGGAAAGATAATTTTTCCATCAATGAAGCCAAAATGCCCTTAGGTGGATACGTGAAGAAAATACTATATTTTTTTTCAGAATATATATCAAGATGTTGTACAGCTGTTAACAATTTCGAGGATATCACTACAAAATAAAAGAAACAAACTCTCTCACATAAACCAATGTTTTTCGTATTATTGACACACATAATACAAAGCGGAAGTATTAGAAGGGGTTCTTGATTAATTCCAGAAATGACCTCATTCAGACTCTTTTTGCTATCATCTTTTGAAAATTTTCAACTTGTTTGATGAATAATAATTGATAACGCATACTTTGACCTATGAATGTGTACATTTTTTGGGTTTTCCGGAATCGTAATCGTTCATTTGCAGTATCTGTTCTGGTGAAACCAGAAAGGCATCCGGGCCACCAGTAAACCTTAAACTATAAATAAATAAATGATATAGCGGCACCATTCCTTGTCGAAAAGTTATTTGGATATCCCACTTTTTATATATTTAATGTGTAAATTTTCTACATTCAGTGTTAAAATTTATATAACTCATGATTGAAAATTTTTTATAACCAATCACGCCATAGACTTATCTTAAATAATTATAAAAATAATAATGGCAAAACACAATTACGCCACTGTGTATTTGAATATTTCTTTCCATTCTGAGGTCCTTTTGTATAGCATGTTCACAAAGCGTGTGACCTCGTCCTAGGATAAAGTTCTCAGCCGGAAACTGACCTGTTACGCCCTGTCGATGTAATCCACACCATTTTTAGTCGAGTATACTCTGAATATACTTAGTCTGGCCATAAATACTGTTACAAAGGAAAACAAAAAAAAATTCTATGGCAAATAACATTTATTACTTTTACAGTGTGTTAGTTTAATAAATAAATATAAAACAATTTAAAGTATAAAAAGCTTATTCGAAGTGGTCTCCATTGGCCGCAATACAGTCCTTTAAACGTTAAGGCCAGTTATCAATAGAAGCACGTACTCTTTCCATGGAAAACATTTTCACTGCCAATCGTACGGTTTGTTTTAGGGACTCCAAATTATCATGGCGTTTAGAGCAAGCCGTACTCTCTAAAACTGACCATAAATCATAATCCAGCGAATTAAGATCGGGACTAGACGACAGCCAATCTTCAGCTCTGATGAAGTCCGAAACGTTCGTTTCCAACCAAGACTGCGTAGACCGAGCTTTAGGACCTGGCGCCGAGTCTTGCTGGAAGGACCATTCTTGATTATTGAACATGGTGTTGTTAAGGGGCTTCACTACCTTCTCAAGAATGGTATCTTGATACACTTGTGCCGATGTTTTGATGCCTTTTTCACAAAAGTATGGCCCAGTCACTCCTTCATAGCTAATACACCATCAAACCATCACTGAAGTCGGATAGTGCCCACGTTGCACTCTGTCGACTAATTGGGAACCTTCTTTAGAGCTTTGAGCATAAATACGGTCATTTTTTTTGTTAAAATGTTGCTCAATTGTAAAAAAATTCTCATCCGTAAACAAAATTTTTCTATGACCTCCCCTTGCGTACCGCTTCAATAGTTGTTACGATTTTACCACCCTATTTTCTTTTAAATTATCAGTTAAGAAATGACCAGTACGTCTCTTATAGGCTGCAAGTCCTAAGTCATCTTTTAAAATACGCGACATGGTTCTAGGTGCTATCTTCATCTCCCGAGATAAAATCTTTTGCTTTCGGACAGGATTTCTTCGAATTCTTTCCCTTACTGCTTTGACCACCTTTTTCGTACGAACACTACGTGGACGGCCAGATATTTTTCTGTCACAAACAGAGGAGGAGTGGGATGTAATGGGGCAATTAACACCACACTGCCTCAAATGCCAACCCTACCTGCACGTGGTGCATCCTGCTGATTGACGAACAGGGCTCTGGCGACCGATAGATGGCGGAATAACCATCAACAAAAACCGCTCGGTGCGGAAATCTCCTGGCCGGTAACGGGCAGCAGCATTACCGGTGCAAGGCACCGAGTACTGCGATCGCCAACCCGCCTGCCAAGCGTGGCGATTACGGCATAACCCCCCCTTATGGCAGCTACAAATAAAAAACGGCCCCCAGTTCCCGGCAGCTTTACTATCCCTGGCTACGGTAGCAGCCATGGTAACGGTAAGGCAGGGGGTGCGAAGAATCCCCGGGCTACGGACAGCTACCACCAAATGACCCTGGCGACTCTCAATACCCGGACTCTGCGGCTTGACGAACATATTGAGGAACTGGAAGTGGAATTAGGAAGGATACGATGGCACGTCCTAGGGTTGTGCGAAGTCCGAAGACAGGGGGAGGACGTCATAACTCTAGACTCAGGCCACCTATTCTACTTCCGGGAAGGAGACCAACCTGGACAAGGTGGAGTTGGCTTTCTCGTCAATAAAGTCCTCACGGGCAACATTGTAGAGGTATCCAGTGTGTCGACACGGGTAGCGTACCTCATAATTAAGCTCACCGAAAGGTACTCCCTTAAGGTGGTGCAAGTATACGCACCGACTTCGTCATACTCGGATGACGATGTGGAGTTTGTGTACGACGATATCACCAGGGCTCTGCACAATACCACAAAAGCCCACTTCAATGTTGTCATGGGAGATTTTAACGCTAAAGTTGGAGTACAGACTTGCGACGAATCGGTGCTAGGATCCTTCGGTTATGGATGTAGGAACCACAGGGGGCAAATGCTAGTCAACTTCCTTCAGCGCGAGAGGCTCTTTCTAATGAACTCGTTCTTTGAAAAGAAGCCACAAAGAAAGTGGACTTGGCTAAGCCCCGACACTGTGACGAAAAACGAGATAGACTTTATTATGACGGACAAGAAACATATATTCAGGGATGTCTCTGTGATCAGCAGGTTCAATACCGGTAGTGATCACCGACTTGTCAGAGGCACACTGAATATGGACTTCAAGTTAGAACGCAGCCGTCTAATAAAGTCTACGCTTCGACCCAGCCTACATCACATGGCTGTAGATCCGGAGCAATTCCAGCTAGATCTCCACAACCGATTCGCTGCCTTGGAAACCACCACAGACGTAGACGAGGCCTTAGATGGCGTGGTGAGGACACTGAGACAAGAGGGACAGAGATTGTGTCCAAAGGGTCGTACAGGCAGAAAATCAAAATTATCATCCGAGACTCTCCGGTTAATGGAAGAAAGGCGAGAAAACACACAGGCCACACAATCAGAGAAGATGGCTCTTAGTAAGAAAATCAGGACGCTGATACGACGCGATCTCCGACGGTACAATACTCAGCGGATCAATGACGCAATTGAGCAAAACCGAGGAGCCAAGGTGTTCGTGCAGCGTCTTGGTAGAAGCCACCTTACAAAACTGACCACAAGGGATGGCCAAATTCTCGCCTCCAAACCGGAGATTCTCAAGGAAATTGAGGACTTCTACGGACGTCTCTATATTTCCAAAACCACCAAGTCTGCCTCTGACCCAGCAGATGTCCGAGCCACACTATCTCGCCACTACACCGACGAGCTGCCACAGATTAGTGTGGACGAGATCGGGATGGCTCTTGAAAATCTTAAAAACGGAAAAGCCCCGGGCGAGGATGGTGTTACTTCTGAGCTCTTGAAAGCAGGAGGTCTTCCTGTTATTATGGAGCTCCAGAAGCTCTTTAACACTGTCCTCTTTACCGGTAGAACTCCAAAGGCGTGGAGCAGGAGCATAGTTGTCCTTTTCTTTAAAAAAGGAGATAAAACACTTTTAAAGAATTATCGCCCCATCTCGCTCCTGAGCCACGTCTACAAATTGTTTTCGAGAGTCATAACGAATCGTCTCGCTCAGAGACTTGACGACTTCCAGCCTCCGGAGCAGGCAGGATTCCGAAGAGGATTTGGTACCGTGGACCACATTCACACAGTTCGGCAGATTATACAGAAGACTGAAGAGTATAATCTGCCACTATGTCTGGCGTTTGTGGACTACGAGAAAGCCTTTGACTCGATCGAGACCTGGGCTGTTCTGGAATCCTTGCAGCGGTGTCAAGCTGACTGGCGATACATCGATGCAATAAGATGCCTGTACGATGCCGCTACAATGACCGTCCAAGTACAGAAAGAGCAGACGAGACCAATCCAGTTGCGCAGAGGTGTAAGACAGGGGGATATTATATCCCCGAAACTGTTTACAAACGCACTGGAGGACGTCTTCAAGACTCTGGACTGGAACAGACGCGGCATTAACATAAACGGCGAGTACATCTCACATCTTCGCTTTGCCGATGATATCGTCATCATGGCGGAATCGCTGCAGGACCTACAAGAAATGGTGCACAGCCTTAATACTGCATCCCAACGGGTTGGCCTCGGAATGAACTTGGATAAAACCAAGGTAATGTTTAACGGAAACGTCATTCCGAGACCAATCGATGTGGATGGTACACCTCTCGAAGTTGTTCAAGAGTATGTCTACCTAGGACAGACCCTACAACTAGGTAGAAACAACTTTGAGAAGGAGGTGACCAGAAGGATTCAGTTGGGCTGGGCAGCGTTCGGGAAGCTTCGTCAGGTCTTTTCGTCGCCCATACCACAATGTCTGAAGACAAAGGTCTATAATCAGTGCGTCCTACCCGTGCTTACCTACGGAGCCGAAACGTGGACACTGGCTGTGCGACTAGTCCACCAACTAAAAGTTACTCAGCGAGCTATGGAGCGAGCTATGCTCGGTTTGTCATTGCGAGACCGAATACGCAATGAGGTCATTCGGGCAAAGACCAAAGTGATCGACATAGCTCGCAGAGTTAGTAAGCTGAAGTGGCAGTGGGCTGGTCACATAAGTCGCAGAACCGATAACCGTTGGGGTAGACGTGTTCTGGAGTGGAGACCGCGAACCGGCAAACGTAGTGTAGGACGCCCTCCTGCTAGATGGAGCGACGACCTACGCAAGGCAGCTGGCAGTAACTGGATGCGTAGAACCGAAGATCGGGTTCAGTGGCGAGCTTTGGGGGAGGCCTATGTCCAGCAGTGGACTGCCGCAGGCTGATGATGATGATGATGATGATGAGAGGAGGTCTCATTGCACCTATTAATAGCCCGGTACACAATTATTTTACTAACACCAAGCGTATGGAGAGTTTTAAAAATTGCATTTGGCTCCATACCTACTTTGTGTAATGCAATCACAGCGATTCGGTTCTCTTTATCACCCCACTCCATTTTAATATCGCAAAATATTGTACAATGTATTGGCGCCAAAATGAGAAAACTCAATGAGCAATCATTTAAAAATGACAGATTCCAAATTCAAATGTAATATTTTATTTATTTTTAATTGTAACAGTATTTATGGCCAGACTAAGTATATGAAATTATTATTTTCTCGGCACTACCATATTATCTTCTTAATTTTAATACAACTAACAAATCGAAATCCACATCTGTGAATTTTTAAACAAAAACAAGGATGTTACCTTTTATTGGTTAAATGCAAAGTTTTAACGTAAATTAACATCTATGGGGACCACTACATCTATGGGACGCTAGACAGGCGTGCATCGGCGAAGTGACAACCAGACAGCCTCACCGAAGGCCGTATAAACAATACCACATTCCAGAATACCCCGCTAGGCCAAAACCAGTCTAGGCACAGCATGGCCTTCCTATACCAAGTTTGATCCTTATGACAATGAACGCAGCAAAAGAGACCGCGTTATTTTTATCGGCCTCTTGGCCGGTCCCCAAACCATATAAAACCATGTCGGTAGGGAACCTACAGAGCACAAACTTGCTCTTTATCCCGTATGGGTTATGTTGACCATTGAGATAGCGACATTAAAGGGAAAGAGTTTTTTCATTGGGTAGATGGGCGAATGAGCGCAAGGCCCACCACATCCATGGCGCGTACATGGCGGTACCTGGGTCCCTCTTAGCTGGAGTGGAGAAGCTCGATGGGATTTAGTCGGTAGTCGTTCTGTGGGGCAGGTCTTGAGCGGATCACGCTGCGCGCCGTCTTGCCCGCCTTTATCAAGGCGTAGTCTCCTAGGATCAATTGGAAAATAGGGAGGACTTCGACCCGCGTGCTCTCCTCACTCTTGTTCTGTGAAGGCGCCGGAATCCGACCTGGCACGTTACCCCCCGTAGCGGGGTATCCATTAATTTGGTTCCCCAGCGTTAAAAAAAGCTCCACCACGTGTAAAGTGGTTACCGGAGTTTATAGACATTACAACATGAATGCCGTCACCCAACTTGATTATATGAGGTCGTAGTTTCAATTGTGTTTTATAACGACTGTTCACATTTGAAACCTCTTTCTGCCACACAGCAGCGATGGTAGGACATACCCGCGAGGGCTTAAAATACGCCCTACCACCAACAAATGCCGGTTGGCGTTTGCAGTGCGCTGGAATAATATTCGGAGAACGCTACGGTTCATTCTCCAGTGAATTGCTTGGTCACCTTAAATGGAGTGGTGTTAATGTAGGCCATGTAAGACACCGCGTAGCGGTGTATTAGTTTAATTTGAATAAATTAACCCCACTAATTAAAATTGATCACATTCTATATTTCATTTTGGTAACTTATAAGTGTTCCAATTTAAAACTGCACAAATCGGTTCTTATTGATCATTGAATTGAAAGGCATGCGTCTCGTTACTTATAAATGAAAATGACCTTTAGTTAACTGTATTGAATGCAGTCTTCACGATAGTATTAATCTGTGTAAAAAAATTACAGCAAATCGTTTTTAGGAATGTTTCATGTAACTTGTGCCCTTAAATAATTTGAAATTACATAAGAATTTCACCGCCAAGAAAACAACAGAAGCTGCAGCCGTGATCGGAATCTGCCAACTTGTGAATTCTCAGCATGTATTGAAATAGCTTGACGTGCAATTTCACGGAGTAAACCACGTATGTCAGCTCAGTCAGTACACGCTGAGAAGCTCGGACCGACTACTCTCGTTACGACGTGGTCACGGCAGTCTACGCGTTTACCTCTCGCACGGGCATAAGTAAATAGCTAGTCGCACGTTTCGTATCTTAGAACAAATTTTAGACTTTGCTTTCCTATCAATATTTGTTTTAAACGAGGTCGACGAATGTTTGTTGACTCATTCACATAACGAGTCATTTAAATTATAGTTTTGTGAAAGTTCACAACAGTTTATCACAAAAAATAAATATGAACAAAAAAGGCATTTACATAATAACTAAGTTGACGTAAACTTAGTAACAAAATAGTGTGAAAAAAAATAACTCAATATGGAATCTACAGAGAATACTGCACCGATATGTGAGCATTTCTTATATTATTATTTTTCTAAAGCAAAAACATTTTTTTCGGTCTCTTAAGATACTGTGCTTGAAGAGTTGTCCGGGGTTGTTGTATTACATATTTATTGAAGTACACTAGCAATTTCAAACCAATAGGAACAGGAATGTTCTACCTATTTTCTCAACGGAATATTAAGAAACAAACATTTTGCGAGCGTTTGTTCTTTGATTATTTTAAATTCATATAAGTAATTTGTTTTGATTCAATAGATGCATTGAAAAACTCACGTCATTTGGTTCATATTGTTCGCAGCAATCGGTATTTAAAAACAATGCGAATAGTTTGTTGGCCCATTGAATGCCAAACCAACCGTTGGTTTGCACCTTATGAATGCTTGTGCGAGTGCGAATCTATATTTTTAGTTGAAAATTATATATGTCACATATTCTTTTTACATGGAATTTGATAGTATAAGCACCAATAGTCTTGAAGATATCGGCACTTGTTGTCTTCCATGTTTTGGTAGGCATTTTGTAAGTAATAAAAACGATATTTTTTTAAGAAATTATAATCCTAATAATTTTGTTTTTGTTACATGTGCTGTTTCATCGACGTCTTATTTAGCGGTAAGTGAATTAAATTATTTTTTTCCAAGTATTCATTCAGTGTCATTTAACTGTTATTAACTAGGTATAAATAAGTTGATAGCATTTGTAATAAAGTGATATCGACTCACGATTATTGGGTCACCAGGACCGTTTGTTTTGTGAGCACGTAATGTCACGTATGCATTGCGTGCGTTGTTTGAATTACGAGTAGGAATTTGTGACCGCTATTCGGCCCTCAAGTATCGTACCCCAGGTTTGCCAGCCAACATCATGACACCGATAATTATAATTGTGTCCCTATGGTCACTGCACAAATTGGAATGAAACGAGACCGATAGTACACTCAGTGACGAAAGCGAGTGCTGTCTAGGTCGCGAACGTTGTTTATTGTTCCAGTGTGCGAATTTGCAATCGTGAGACGGTCGTTGCATTGTGAATAAATACGAATATTTTATTGACTGCATCGCGCTTCACCTTCCATCTCGTGTCGAAAAATACTGCTCAACGCCTTGTAGGTGCCCTAAATTTTGATTCGTTCCTCGTCATTCCGTTACAGCAATCATCACTGTAATTTTTTGCCCCAGAATTTATTAAAGCAGTGGCCTTATTCAAAGTAAATAATCGAGTTGACTTATTTTTTACTGATAACAATTGCCTATGAAATCATCTGTACTAAAATTTGTGAACCTATTAAATTATTATTTTTTTTCTTTTAAATGTTTTTGTAATTTTAAAAGCTATAAATTCTTATCAGGCTGCCTATAGTTTTAGGCCAAGCGGTTCCTGTAATCAGTTGATTCATTCGTACTGGCTTCACTCGGCTCTCCTCCGGATGTGATTTGTCGACTGAAAAATGTGGTATCGTATACGCTAGTGGCCGGTAGCACGCATCACTTTAATAAAATTACAACAGTGTTTTCCTCATAAACATTAGTGTACGCAGTAAATGAACGTTGTTGTGTTAAACCGTGTTCTTTGAGTGATCGGCAATGACGTCTCTATCAGATTCACTAGTGAATAGATCCAGAAGTAGACCAGTGTTAAGTCGTTATAAACCAAATATTGGAAACCTGGATCAGGTAAGAATTAAAATGATGTTTTTGATCAAGTTCGGTTTCGTGTTAGATTTTCAAAAAAACATTTTCACATTCGTACTGTTACATTGTAAGAGAATAATTGAAATTGTATTAATCATCCGTTTATTCTAAGTCGTTATTTACTAATCAAACCGTACATATATTTACGATGACTGTTTTATATAGGCGTGCCTTTACAGTAAGCTATAGGCCAAACCCTGATGCGACGGTAATTAGTCATCGCGGTATTGTACATATTAATGTTTAACATCAGCATTTTCGCAAAGCATATCTTTAGTGAAATCGTATTGAAACACCTAAACCTATTTAATATTTTTTACTGTCAGATAGCTGAAACAATTTTGTTCATTTACGTTTCCAGAGACCAAGGAAATCTCATGTAAATGGTAATCAATTCTTCTTTAATTTGGTTCATTAAAATTACAAAATAATGCTTAGTACGACTTGACCATAAAAATGGCATTTAAAGAACAAATGAAAAAAGAATTTGCTTTTCGCTATTTATAGGTATGTAATTGCCTACAGCTCGTTGTTTTCCCTGAAATGCGCATGTTGTGTAGTGATTATACGTGTTTGATGTATGCGTAGTATGTTTTAGAAACACTACCTACTGTTTTGTCCATAGGCGCGTGCCTTTTGAACACGTTCAAAATAGCATTCTTTGATAAATCACGATTTCCAATTGTTAATGAACGTTTAGTTTTATAAGTTATGGAAGTGAATTTTTATTTTATTGCTTAGATGGGTGGACGAGCTCACAGCCCACCTGGAGTTAAGTGGTTACTGGAGCCCACAGACATCTACGACGTAAATGCGCCACCCACCTTGAGATATAAGTTCTAAGGTCTCAAGTATAGTTACAACGGCTGCCCCACCCTTCAAACCGAAACGCATTACTGCTTCACGGCAGAAATAAGCAGGGTGGTGGTACCTACCCGCGCGGACTTACAAGAGGTCCTACCACCAGTAATTACGCAAATTATAATTTTGCGGGTTTGATTTTTATTACACTGTGTTATTTCTTCACCGTGGAAGTCAATCGTGAACATTTGTTGAGTACGTAATTCATTAGAAAAATTGGTACCCGCCTGGGATTCGAACACCGGTGTTTCGCTCAACACGAATGCACCGGACGTCTTATTCCTTAGGCCACGACGACTTTTTCTTATTCCTTAGGACACGACGACTTTTAATTCGAAATATGTAGTCGAAATTAAAACTATATTATTTTACTGAAACCAAACAAGTGACATTACTAAGTACTACCTGCATTATTATTAGTTTTAAGAATGTTTTTGAAGTCTATTATTCTGCTTAAAATCTATTAGATTAGTTTGGTAATTGCTGTCCTAAATATTTTATCACCCGTAATGTTCACGAGTATTATTGACCAGCCGGAAGGTTTTTATTTATCTGTGTCCAGTAAGTATATCGCGGTCAAAGATAACAAAATACCTCAGTAAGCAAACTGCTTAACGTTATACTCGTTAATATTCGTGCACACATTTAACATCCAAAGTCTCTACAGTAAAATGATACATAATTTTACTGGTGGTAGGACCTCTTGAGAGTCCGCGCGGGTAGGTGCACTGCCCTGCCTATTTCTGCCGTGAAGCAGCAATGCGTTTCGGTTTGAATGGTGGGGCAGCCGTTGTAACTATACTTGAGACCTTAGAAATTATATCTCAAGGTGGGTGGCGCATTTACGTTATATATGTCTATGGACTCCAGTAACCACTTAACACCAGGTGGGCTGTGTGATCGTCCACCCATCTAAGCAATAAAAAAAAAAACTACTAACAACGTGTTAGATGCATCATTATTATATATGAGTAATTTAAGGTGGCCGTCTATTGTATTGTGATTGTGTGGAGGAGCAATCATTTATACTTAGTCTTATCATAAGTATTGTCACAACGAGAACATCTTTTTTTTTCTATTACATGAAACATTTATTAAGCACACACGACTACTAAGCGGATCGACATTTTCAAAATTCGCATTTGTCTGCCAACCCTTTTTTTTATATTATTACAGCAATTCGGTTCCCTTTATCATCCCATTTCCATTTTTCGATGACAAGAATATTTAAAAAAGATCAGTGCGAAAATTTGAAAACAGACACTATGCATAATTTTATGATGAGAATGATAGGTTCCAAACTCGATATTTAAATCCTGTAAAATATAAGGAAACTATTTTAGAAAGGGATAACAGAAAACTGTAAGTGCGTGTCGGGTGACGCATATTGAAGGGTTTCATAGTCACGATGAATATTGACTGTTAAAATTCTGTATAAAATCAATTGTAATTATAATCCTAATTTTAAAATTATGAATTTCGAATTTGATTAGTCTTAAAATAGAGATACTTGCGACCTTTTTTTAAAGAATATACTCCTTTAAATTACGATTTACTTAAAAGTGTTTAGTCAAATAATCTAAGAACATTAGAAAATTATAATTATTAGTGACTCTTTCTTTATTTTTGGTATGTTTATTATAAGTTTATGAAAATTATTTATCTATTATATCATATTGTTTATATTATATGTATGTATGTATGTATATATTATATTTGATTGTAAAAAAATTAAGCCAGTAGCGTGCGAGAGAATTTGGGCAATTTACTTTAATTTATTTGGGAGCTTATATTGATTATAACGTTTGGAGAAATCGTATTTTTTTTCAATAAATTTGTAGAGTAGCTATGGTACTCATCAAACAACATTTGATTGATCGTGTATGTCGGCGTTAAGCCAGGGTTTTCACACATAAGTTCTTTTACAATGAAAATAAAATACAATTCTATAAAACTTTAACATTACTTATTTACAACAAAAAGCCACGGCTTAGTTATTCAGTGGTTCTTACACAATTAGCTATTTTGTGTTGGTTATAGCAACTACAACTTCTTTTATACAAACAAATGTAATTACTGCGAAACAATTCACAAAATATAGCTTAATATTCACAATACATATTTTAGTGATTTTTACATGATTTTTAAATGTCAGCATTTAATTTATTTTACATGAATTACTTTTAAGTAATATTAACTAACATTGTTGTTATCCAGCCTAATCATAGATGGTGGTTCCAACAACGTCTTTGCATAACAATTATAATACTTAATTAAATTATTAGTACTGTTAATTATAATATAAATTATTATTAATATTTATGCTTTATTCATATTTAATCATTTATACAGTCATTTGTGCTTTTAAACAATAATATAAACATTAAACATATTCTGAACATTTTCACATCAAAACAGTGTCTGCTAATTATTAAATATGGTAGAATAACAATTTTGTTGTTAATAAGAAGTAAATATTAACATAGAATAAATGGAACTATATATTATTATGTTAATTATTGCCAATGGTGGCGTTTGCGCCCATATGTACATTCGCCGTTTTATAGCCCACTGAGTTTCTCGTCGGATCTTCTCAATGGGAGGCGATTTCGACGTGGCGATAGATTCTGCGAAGCACTGCTTTCGCAGCTTGTGCTTTACTGCTAAGGCTTGTGTTAGCAAATTCTCTCAGGTTGAGCCTGTGAGCTCACCTTTCCGTCCGCGAGAAGCTGGAATAGCCCCTTAGGCTGCTGTCGAAAATGTAGGGAGAAAAAAGAAAAAAGTCCGGTTTTAAATCGATCGGATTAAAATCTGTTTACATTAATTTAGCCCTTATTATTCAGATAAAATGTACATTGGGCCTAATTTAGTATGATGACATAGACATAATATGTATTTGTGGACAGAGGATCTTACACGATAATAGTTTGCCTGACTATTAGTCAGATGATACTGGTATGCGATTCCGGTCTCCTTGAGCCACAACTAGTTCCTCTTCCTTCGTCGTTATAGTATCATCGACTTATTTTCTATCTAACTCTGCCTGTAATTATTATGTAATATTGTATACTAGACAGTGCATATTTTTATATTTTTAATGCTTAGATGGGTGGTCGAACTCACAGCCCACCTGGTGTTAAGTGGTTACTGGAGCCCATATAGATCTACAACGTAAATGCGCCACCCACCTTGAGATAAGTTCTAAGGTCTCAGTATAGTTCAACGGCTGCCCAACCCTTCACACCGAAACGCATTACTGCTTCACGGCAGAAATAGGTAGGGTGGTGGTACCTACCCGCGCGGACTCACAAGAGGTCCTACCACCAGTGAAAAATATTGAGACTGGTGTAACTTGTCATATTCCAAATTAGAGTTCTCAGCTGTAGTCGGTGGCAGCTGTGGTCAAGATAAGTGGCGTCATCGTACGCTTAAACTTTGCTGGGTCCGCTTAATAATAGATAGCCCGTGTGCGTTTGTTTCTTAATCTATGCTAGTATAAAAATGCTAGCCCAATTCGATTGACGTGTTTTCACGGAATGTTGAATTTGTTCGATACATAGGTAACTATAATTAGATTTGATTACATGAATAAAGTTATGTTTACGTTAGCTTCAGCGTATACTTGCCAAGCGCACGTGGTGTTCACGTCTTTGTAATATCTTTCAATGTGTTTACGGTTCAACAGCCTTTGCTGGATTCAACGAAAAGCAAAACACATTGCTGGTTTCCGGATGATATAAACGTTTTTTTTTAATTGAGTCATGGTTTTCCACAGCGTACACACCTTAAAGTACGAAAAGCTCTATTATAAAATTGCCACACAATTTAATATTATTATGTTTCCGGTGTTCGAAATTTGATTTCGTCTACAATGTTGTTTGAAATTTCTTCGTCTCTTTTAGTAGTAGAATAGTAGAAGATTTTTTATTAAAAATGAACTCATATGATACAGTTTATTTTATCTTCATACGTTTTATTTCTTATAATGAATATTTGGAATGCGTTGCGTAAAATATAACGAGTAAAATACAGGATGTAAAAAGTACTACAGTTGAAGGAACATTACTGAGAATCTTGAATAAAGCCCTACCATAAACGCAAATAAACCATACCGTTTTTAGTGAAACGGGTGAAACTGCATCAAACGTTTTTTCGTTCAAAAAGTTGCTTGGTTAGGAATTAATTACAGACTAAAATGCGTTATTGCATCGGTAATAGGGTAGGCCAATTAGATACATAAAAAAGTTTAGCATTTGAAATGACATTCCGAATTCAGTCACAGTCTATTGGAAAAACTTCGGAAAAAAAACTAAATTTATTCCTAGTCTTCAGTAACCACAAAATCCTGAAAAATCTCACGATTTTATCACGATTAATCAGAATCTGATTTTGAAAGATTTTATAGTGAAATGTAGCCCAAGGCAAAAACTTAATAAAGTAATTTTGTTCAGTACCTAATGTGTTATGTGCCTAAATTTTAAGCTATTAATAGTTTATGTGCTTTATATGTACCTACATCTTTAGTACTGCCCTTGCAGTGACCATCTTTGCTTTACGCACTACACACACTACAATACTATGCATGTCACATTAAGAAAAAACTTAAGTAGAAATTCCTATTTCAGTAGATTTATGTAAATGGAAAATAACGTAGTTTCTTGACCTGGATTCGCAACCTAATGTGATTTAATGTTAAAAAAATATCTATGTGAAGTTAAAAGATGATTTGGTAATTTAAATTAGTTCTCTTTTAAATTTTTTTATTTTTTATTAACGCAATATTGGATTTTGTCATGGTGCAACATTTTTTTTACCATGTTTCTTTTCTTGGAGATGTAGTGCTGGTGTTCACTTTAATGCCACCTAGCGGTCAACTAAAATCACTGCTTACTTGCAGTTCAACACATGTCTACATTAGACTCTTAGTGTGTGTAACTTTATAGTGTTTAATGCAGCCAAGGAGCAACTTTTGTGTGAAGATTTAGTCGTATGCTCAAACCGCTAGATGGCGCGCTTTGGAATTGATGTTTCTGTACTTAACTATAAAGTTATTTTTGTTGTATTAATAGAAATACTGGATTGTTATAGTAAATAAACATAAGATACACAATCGACTTCCCCAAGCTAGGATTTTCTTGTGTTGCGGTAGTTTTCGAAACACATATGAGACGAGACATGCATATATTTGACCTCGAATATAAAATGTATACTTCTATACTAATACATATACCTATAAATTTACATTGGTTTTTACGGATGTTCCGTTATAACTACTGAACCATGCATCCGATTTATTGGAAACTTGGTATCCATCTAGAAAATACATGTACTTAATGGATAGGCTAATATTTATATGAGTGTTGGACTCCCTACACCAGTTGCGGGGGCGTTAATGATGAGAATCTTGGTGGGGGTGAGAAATAATAATGTTAATTTTAAATGGCCAGCGAAGCGGACGACTACATCTAGTACATATACTATAATAGTGGTAATGAGCCTATTTCTATTGTGAAGCAATTTTATATGAAGATACTATACAATTGGAGTTATAGTGCGATGTCAGTTGCCTGCATTACCCACCTCTTGACTTGAGATTTATCTAAAACACCAAATAGAACAAATTCTAATGAAATTGAATTTAATATATTACTATTACTATATACTACGTATTAAATATTTTCTGTTTACCGAATATCGTTGTTCATTCATATGCGTCGCGTCGTACCTTGGAAAGCAAATGGGGGAGTGCAACAAGACTCGGTTGCAACATTGGGGTTAAGGCGCGCATGCGTAGTGGTTCGGTCGATCACTACAGACTGGTCTGACGTGACTGTCAGATGCAAGAAGCACGTGCTTGGAACAGTAATACTTTACTGGTTAATATAAGTACTTAAAATACTTAAACAAGCAACAGCGTTTCTGTCACCATGCAATCTGTAGGGAAATGCTGTTTTATTTATAGTCGCTTCGGGATACGTTCGAGTATTGGCAGTACTTGCCGTAAATGTACATCCGCTAAGAACTACGCTTCTTGGACCCAGGCCGATGAACTAGACACCGTCACTTCCTTTTATTAGTTACAGAGTAACTGCGAGTGTATTGATGAATACACTGTTGTGTAACATTATACACGTTAATAGAGAAAGCGTTTATCATTGATTTCCATTACAAAAAATAATAATTAAATTAAATTGTATTGTAAATATTTCAACAGTAAATAATTATCATGTACGAAATTAACATACATAATATTTTTAAATATTGCTCAATAAAATCAACGTAACAAATATTTATGACCTAGAAAAAAATATACCAAAATAAAAAGCAATCAATCATTCACGAAGTGAGTTCAATTAAGTTCATCGATAAACATGCTTACTGTTAAAATGTTGACCTTGACAGTGAAAACACGAGTTTTCCACCCTTGAGTTCGTAGTGGTATGGCTTTAATCCGAAGAGTTAGGGTTGATAGCGGCGTCGAGTGCGGGGCGTCGTGGACTCCGCCCGCGCGCTCCTCGTCTGTACCGCTCTTTTAAGCTGTCAAACCGCCTCCGACTAGCAGCCGGCTTGAACGTTTCTACCTTAAACGCGCGGACTCACAATCGTAACGTGCACGCTCAGTGACTCAGTGTGTGATTTTGTAATACTCGCATGTCGGAAACCAGATCAAAGAGATGAACGGCAGTACGACGACGGTAAATAGTGGTGCCGTCAACGGGCCTGGTGGTACCGTTAATGGAATCGGTGCTGCTCCACGTACAGCAACTCTTGGAACCCCAAGCAGCTATGCTTACACATCAA
This sequence comes from Bombyx mori, assembly GCF_030269925.1. NCBI lineage: Eukaryota > Metazoa > Arthropoda > Insecta > Lepidoptera > Bombycidae > Bombyx > Bombyx mori. The sequence goes on along the minus strand of NC_085111.1, from coordinate 8,909,421 downwards.
GCGGCTCATTACTGGGTCGAGGGGGCTCCGCTAGACCTGTACCACCTCCGACGCTACCAAAGTACAGTGGCTCTTTTAGTGCTGGAAGTACAACGGGTCTCCGAGAACGCGAAAGAGAAGGAACAGGTGGATCACATCGTTTGGCAAGCTTGGAAAGATTGGCTTTGCGCCAAAGGATTATTGAACAAAGTGCCAATAATCAGGTGGCGAGCGCAACAATTATCAATAGTTCTTCAAACGGAGGCCTCACTTCTGCTACAGTAACCCTCACCGATACTGCAACGGTGAGTTCCCCTTTCCGTGCATGCACTGCACCCTCTCACAGTTTCCCCCAATCGAAGCCAGCGCGCTGCGTACAGGGATATTCAGTACGACTCTAATCCACGATGGGGTACAGTAATTTTTATTTATGCTAAAAATTGGTGTTATATTCATTCATAATCACAATCATTATTTTATAACTTCGACTAATAAAATGAAGTCGAACCGAACATATTTGCAAGTGGGAAGATTAAGTTTGTTTACATTATAATCTATCAATGCGACATTCATAGTAATTTATAAACACTAGCAGCAGGTGTTTTTATTACGTAAAACGTATGGGAGTAAGGATATTTACAATTTGTGAATAAAATCACGAAGAAACTGTTCGTAAGAGATAATTAGTGTTCTATATTATATACTAAAATAAAATAATAATATTTATATTTTACTTTTTAAATTTAATAAGCAGTGATACAAAACTATTTAATAATTTAAACTTCGCTATAATATGTTAGTGGCGAACAATAGTCAAAGGCGTAAGGAATTTAATTTTTTAATTTAGATTATATTTTTGTTGTTTTGGTTGTTTAATTAACACGAATGAGGCTGGTACTCTCATATTCCCACGCAGTTCCTTATGTGATAGGACTGGTTCGTGCGCGAGGGTAAGCGGGTGACTGACCCCATGCCTTACAGGGTTAAAAATAACCTCTTGCAGCCGCGGCCATTCTGCTCGCATGTGTCGAATTCACTAACAGTCATTAACTGTTTCACGGTCGCACTCGCACCCTGACCTGAAACTTGTAACTTCTCGGAACATTCATGAATGCCGTTTCGTTGATGAAAAGAATAACGAGGAATTCAGTCATTGAGACTGGAACTGTAGGCAGTTTTATCTTATCATTGATAAGTAGTTGTGAATCACAGATTTTATTGTTTTCCGCTGTTTTACTGTAGAGTACAAAAAACAAAAACATATTTTACAGTGTATTATTATTAAATTCGATTACTTTGAAATATGGGAGTATTTATAACACAGTCATTCAAATTATAAAAATATGCGGAAATTTACAGTATATGTATATAGGTCAGTGTCGAATCGCTCACGTGTCCATTGTAAATACTTTTAAATATTTATTATACATTTAATTTTAATGTAGAATTTATCATTCAAACTATTCACCGAAACAATTCTTAACAAAACGAATTTGCTTTGATATTTTTTACCAGCCGGCTAAAGCGGTTGGGGCGCGTTCTCCTGCCTGTTACCTTACTTGGTAAACAAAAAGATAAGCACTATTGTGCAACTTACAATTCTCAACCTTCAGCGGAAATGTTTAAGTGTCATTTTGAAATAACTTAAGCATTCTCTTTGCTCTTTTTGTCACTATAGGCCCTCGCTTTTGTGCGTCTGGTAGGCATGAGTGTGACGGGCTGGATCCTTTTTGCGTCTATATATATGTATAGGAATAAGCAGTCATAATTAACTTTACCGTACCTGAGTTAACGCGCTCGGATTTACACGTATTGCTTTTGTGTCACAAATAATAATGATGATTGTATCAATAAACTAATGATTTTCCTGATTTTGTTTTTATAATAGGTACGGATATTGAAATTTAATTTAAAATGCGTATCAACGAAAATGTAGTTCAGTAACAAAATTTAAGTTGCGGTACATAAGTGGTATTTTAATCGAAAATTTTGCTCGGGTTTTTACCTATTATTATTAAAAGTTATTGCAAAATGTTAATTCTTATCTCTAATAAAGCATCCTAATTAGCTGCAATTACTATAAAAACCTCTATCTTATACGGCAGTGTATTTGTAAGTATCAGAAAAATATTTTTTCCGAATGCTAAATCTCTAGGTATAGTTGCTGGTTTAAGGTGTGTCTTTTCTCTTAGTAATTCAGGGTGATGTTTTATAAGTACGATTATGGTAGGTATAGATAAATTCATTGTTAATCGGATCATGATAAAATCAATAAAAATTCACCCCGTATGGAAGCTACAAAACACGGCTGGTGTGCCGCGCCAACCGGCAGCCGGTATCGGTTGTAACTTAACCTCAAACTGACACAGTCGTGAATGGTGCTTCATATTACGAACTTTATCTGTTTTGAAATAATCTTTAACGTCTTTTATCACAGCTATTCTTTATCAAAATCGCTTAATTATCGTAAGAATTGACTTTGTGGTTTGTTGTTGATCAAGTGGCTCGTCGAAAACTAAATATGTGTGTGATATGAAAAAAAAACGACCAGTGCTTGGTGTTGTGTGTTTATTTTGTATGATAGTAATACGACTTCGCGCACATATTTGTCTTTTTCAATAAAATTGTAGAAGAGATTGTGAGCGATTCATTATACTGTGCTTTTTAAATTGGATGTGTACATAATGGCAAATCGGGCTTTTTCTACCGGCAATGGACCACAAACAAAGTTATCTAGATGCTCCAGCAGTGTGGGAGATAGTGGCACCGATAAAACTAAAGTCGGCTGGACGAGTCCAAGAGATATCTGGAGAAACCTGTCACTCCGTAGGAAAGCAGAGGTGTTTAATAATCTACATTGATAGGTTTGCCGAGAGATTGATGGGAGGCTAGCGATAGGGTTCAGCTATTTAGAGACGCTGTCGCCAGTCCGGTATTGATTCAGTCAGTGCTATCAGTATTGTCGTCGATAACTACATATGTATTATATAGCTAGTAACGAATAAGTACAGTTAGCCTTTTGGCGCCAAGATGGTGTGTCTTATTAGCGAATAATAATAAAATGTATTTCAGTCGAGAACGGATACTAGAACATTTTTGTGATTTTGTGATTAGTACTATTTTTCAGATTATACTTTTATTAATTACGAAAAAGTTGCGTCTCATTCATTATACAATTATATTTTAAGAAAATAACATACTATCTAACAGCCAAGTGAATATATTCAGAAGTTTTAGATCCTCAACAGAATTCAAAATATCAAAAAGCCAATCATCAGTAACTAACAGGGTCGTTGACTCGTTACCAAGCATCGTAAGTCACAATCGCAGTCCGTGTTGCTTTAGCTTCATGCATTATCTTTGAAATATGTGTCTCAGATATCTTCAATTAACTGTTGACAAGTATTGAATATATTAAATAGTAACAAGTGGTAATAGCAGTAAGTAGTTAATATTAGAGTAAAATCATCATCAAAACGTTTAACACCGTATACAATAACTCAAATATACGTGGCCATTGTGCTCATTATTAGGATGTAAATAACAAGTTGTACGTGCTAATTTAAGGGACAATTAATTTAACCTCAATTAACAAAAAAAAACATGGTCAGTGGTCAGAATCATATTCAAGCCAACAATTACTCTAATAATTAATGTCGGTAATACCTTATGGCATTAAAGTTTTGAGAAAATCACAATTATTTTATGTGGATAGAATACCTTTCACCTGAAGACGTATATTGCGTTCGCAGTTCGTGATCATACTAAATGAATAATTCAGTAGTGAACGACTGTACATTCATTCTGTTTCTTACGAATGATAAAAAAAAAATAGACATTGTAGCTTGTATAGGGTAAAACCCCCAGAAGTCAGCCCCGCACCAGTACTCAGCCTTTATGGGTTTTATTTTGGTATAAATAGTGTTGAAATGGACTTACACCATTGAAATAACGTTTAATCAAATCTATGCTCTCTTGCTGGTTACTGTGCACATCTAAGAACCGATAGCGTGACAGGTTGAACCTCTGTACTCGTTCATTTCCACTGCCGCCAACGAAAGGACAGGATGTGTCACTTTTGCTATTTTTTTCGTAAGGAAACGTGTTCGAGGTTTTGGTAAGTTTTTCTATGAATTTGTTCTAATTGCTGGTAGATTTTTATGTTATGTTGTTGTATAATGTTTTTTCTACGATAACATTAAGCATTAGAGGCATTTTATATGTTTATTTCGTTTCAATTTAGGGGGCCGACTTCTGGGTTACGATTTGTTAAGGTTGATCCAGAAGTCAGCAGCAAGGGGCTGACTACTGGTTTTTTACGATTTTCTTAGAATTCGTCGAAATTAACACAGAGAATAGTCCTTGTTATTTGCTTTGGATTGAATATAACTCTTAGATGACCAAAATATTATTTTACCAGTAGTCAGCCGTGTATAAAAGTAAAATATATGCTGAGGGCTGACTAATGGACTATTAACTCCTATAGTCGGCCGTTAGTTCTATTGTGTAATATTGAACTTTAATGCATTTTAATAAGGATCAAGTTAAAATCTTATATTCTAGAGTTTCATAATGTCAAAACGACCAATCCACCAGTACAAAGAAGAGCAGTTGTCATAGGCTATGGCCGCGATCAGAAACGGGATGAAGATTAGAGAAGCTACCTAGTCGAGTTTTTAGCGTACCACGAGGTACTTTACAAGATCGCCTGCATTTAAGAGTCCCAGAAGCACCTCGTAAAATGGGAGCGGACTTAGTACTTACCAAAGACGAAGAAACTGCCTTGAAAGACTGGTGCATTGCTTTGGCAGAATGTGGCTTCCCTTTAAATGTGATGATCCTTTATACCGTCCATAATATTATTTCCCAAGAAAACAGACCTGACCCATTTGTAAATAATAGGCCAGGGAAGAAATTGAACTCATTTCTTAAACGAAATCCGGAGTTAAGAGAATCAAAATCGCTATCGATGTTTTAAACAGAGCAAAGAATGTGGTCGGTACTGAAAGTTTAAATTCTACAGTAAATTCAATTAGCCAGGCCGTCCAAATCGATACCTCAAAATCTATTGATTCTAAAAATAGCGTCAGAATCAGTTGAAATTCTTCATGTTAGTTTGCCAATTATAGGGGATTGCACATTGGACAATAATTTCATTAATTTAACCGAAAGTACCCTTAAATGACTTCGAATTCATAACAGACTTCGAAGTCTTGCAACAAAATCATGAAGTCCAGGAAACAGGAGCATCTGAATTTAATACGCAAGAAGATATAAACTGCGTCGAAGCATGTTCATGAACAGAAAAAGAACGAAATATTGATTAAAAAGCAGAAAAGAATGGAAGCTAAAAAAGACTGAAGAAGAAAGACAAAAGAAGGAAGAAGAATTACAAAAAAGGAAAGCTCAAAAGTTTTTGATGTCCAAAAAAATATAAGTAAGAAGAAAAGTACGACATGCACAGTAAACAGAATAAGATGCGATTCGTGTGAAGAGGAGTTGACTAATGACACAGATATAAACGACTTCAAAAATATTGATTGTGACAATTGTCCTGCGTGGTATCATTTAAAATGAACTATATTTGCAGGTGAAGACTACGAAAATGTCTATAATAAAGAATTTGTATGTCCAATGTGCAATAATAAGTAAAAGGCTGACTATAGGGTAAGACATGGCTGACTTGTGGAGAAATGAGGCTGACTACCGGTAAAAAGTGCCATATTTTGTTTAATATTGATTTTTTATATAATTCTATCAAAATTTAAAAAAAAATTGTATCTCTTTAGTAAATTTAATAAACAAACTTTCTGTAAAAAAAATTTTTTTCATTTAAAGTCTTTTATTTTTAAAAATACAGGTGAATCAAGTTAAGAATCCCACTAAAAGGCTGACTACTGGGTGTTTTACCCTATGTGAGATTTGCAGAAATTTTCAACTGGATATTTTTAATTTATCATTCATTTTATTTTTCATTTATCATTAATCTTCAGGTTTTTGTCTTATTCGGTTTGAAGAGTGTTGTACTCGTAAAATATCAGTGACACAAAAGATAACTGACAAAATAATAGTAATATTTATACATTCCGTAAATATAGATTTACAAAATGTATCGAAGATTTTTACTTCATACAGCAATCATAATATAACACTTCGTCCTACCATAAATAAAAAATAATCTTATCCAAATAAATTGTTGTTGAATGCCAGCAGATCATCGAAATGAGAGTGCGACCCAGGCCACATGGTACTATCACTACTATCTCCGCGACAAGGGATTTCGGATAATAATAGTGTAGTATCTTCATTTCATTTTTATTTTATTCCTCACCTCATTATTATTATAATGTAATACGACTTGGTTTGAACAAAAATAACTGGCTGTAATTCATCTTGGTTAGTGTTGAAATTCTACTATATATGTATCAATGTTCGTTTTAATGATGATACCATGTATAAAAAGGAATTCATTTTGTATTTAAAAAATCCGTTGAAACCGTAAAAATAGATATTTTCAAAATTTAAAATATGCAGTTTCATAATCAATTGCTTGAATAAGATTAAAGCATCTAAAATGTTGTTATAACAGATTACAAGTAATTATGTAATTCTTATGTCTTAAATGAAATGATTTCGTGTTTAATCTTCAGATGGAGATAATCTTCTAAAGAGACCATCCTTCGGATCTCTGAATGAACTCATTAGCCTTAACTCCGGTTTGCCTACGCGTGAGGATGCAACACCCACAAATTTTTGCACATTTGAAGATTAATAACACCGTGAATTCTGTAGGCGTAGGTCTTCGATGTCGATCTATTTATTACGTAAAACCTTGGATCGAATCACGTATTCTCACGTTGGTCTGTTGTTGTTTATTCCGTTCACTTTGAAATTCTCATCTTGTACGGTCAATAACCTTTGTAGTACATTATCTAAGAATGTTGGTTCGATTGCAATTTCTGTTTTAATATTCTGTATACTCCTGCTTGACTACACAACGAATGCACTGACGTTATTGATTTTTATTAGAAACCGTCATACACTAGTAGTTGAATAAAATTAGTAATCAGCAACTTCGGCGTATCCGACATCATACGCATAGTTGTTTAATTACCATAAAGGAAACCAGTGCTCCTAGTGAAGAACAAACTGCTTTCGTGTAAATAGCTTCCAATTTAATTTACCTCATTAGCATTCACTAGAAAAATAATAATTTGAAACTTACTTTGAGTACTTTGAGTCTTTTAAAGGACAATCATAAACAAAGTCTGCTGACAGAATAGTATAATTGAGTCATCTAATATCAAAGGCGGCAATATCCACTTAAGTAGATTTGTAGAAAATGACAAATTTGTATAATCAGAGAAATTTATTATCTTACTGCTTTGAGACTAATTATAGAATAAATTAACAACATTCTGAACACTTTATAATGGTTTCCTTAAATATTTATCATCAAACAGACAAGATATTTACGTAAAATCATTGGAGATTGCCGAATTTGATAGAAACATGTGGATATTACCGGATTTGATCTAGACGGGGATGGAGAAAGCCATGTTTGTTAGAGTTGTCCGCCATGTTTAAAAGGTGTCTCATAGTTTATAAAATGTTGATACTTTATGAATGGATATTAAATTTCGATATTACCTTGAACCTAAAGACATGAAATAAACATGTAAGAACGATACTAGAAATTCTTTATTTTAGAATATCAATCAGCCAGTAGGCAATTTTGGTACAATTACATAAGATCGTATAATATTTTACGAGACTAATGGTTTTTTTAGAAGGTATTAACATTCGAATCATACAGTATCTTATTCTTAAATAAATGAAAAAAAACAAGAATTATTTTTAAAAATTATAGTTTGAAAAATTTCAGACATTACTCTCCAATGTTAGATTACACAGTTATCTTCAATACGTGGTTCACAAAGTAATTCTTTCGGCAGTTACAAACAGCGTGGGCGCCATACTAAATTCTGCGCTCTGATTGGTCGACATGGATATTGCCAGATTTGATTTGAATGGCAAGGGACAAAGTCGTGTTTGTTACAAACTTCATATTTGAAATAGTGTTTTGCATGGGATATTGCCGTATCTGATGTCCAATGAAATTTTCGATACAAACTACGTCCACAGATGAATAAAATGACATCTAAGGTTTAATTTCGGCCAAGAGTGGATATTGCCGCCTTTGATATTAGATGACTCAATTAGAATCGTAAATTTATCCTTAATATTTTTTTTTTTAAATGTTAAGGTTTTCTTTCTTTCGCTTTCGGGAAAGGAACACCTAATGTTAGTGTTTAATCGCTCGATCTAAACTGTAAATATGTACCTATATGCAATAACTTAAAAATTGTGACAAAGACATACACCACATTGAGAAAGTTCCAACGTTTAATGAGCCAACGACCTTAATGATCGTCTTGTTATATGTGGTGAAATCGGAGCAATCGGAACTGTAGTGTATTTTTGCAATAACAATTGCCTAGTCTTTAATAACGATTAAGTCTTCGACACACAACCCAGTTGCATCTATTTAACCCACAATAATAAGTTCATAGAGAATGATATATACTTCTAAACAGTACTGAGACGTTTAATGTTTTGTGTAGTATATGCAGGTCAATATCCCGTGGAAGTTATTTTAATTACTTAAACTATTATTACTGTCATCTACCCGTGAAGTTTAACAAACATTGTTATGGATAGTTGACACATTCAAATACTGCTTGTCGATATGTAAATAGACTCATTAAGTAAACGATTATATGTTGTTAATGCATATTTGTTCAACTAGAATATGTTGGTTCAAGCTCACGAAAAAACTGACGAGGCTTAGTTGAGATTGTAAATATAACAATTATGACGCGAGTGAATCATACAAGAAGAGTCACTGTGGTTTCTCGACTGGCTAATGGCAAGTATGGCGCCTCGAGTAAAAACTTTTAAATTATTATGTACAATTGTACAGAATATGTCTGAGCGGCCTTTCACTGAAAAGAACAGTAGCAGTCGACGTGAACCTGTTATTCATTTGGATTAATTTCATACGTATTCCATTATTGCAATTAGTGTGTCAAACACGTCAGTTTTCAAAGATACTAATGGAAGTACCGTAGTTAGTGTATAGTAATGCAAATGTATAGAAACACTTATAGTTTTCGTGCTCGTTCGATTCAAATACCAGATTAAACCGTGAACGTGTGTGGAATTATGTCTATGATTCTCTTGATAACTACAAAGTACTAACGGCACTAGTAAAGACGATGAATGTAAATTAATATTGAATTTATGTAGATATATACTAGCAAAATGTGTTAATATTGTTGTTTATTAAACTGTAACAAATGAGCCAAGCCCGTTCTTTTGATTCTTGTCGCCTGTCGATTCTGAGCACAATAAGGCATTGTCGAGACCCAATCATTCGTGTAATGACTGCCCAAGCTTTTACTATCAAAATTTGGAATGTAATAGTGATCATTTCATACTAGTGAAATGTAATATTCGGTGAAATATGTTTGTTTCATAGTACGTCAACTATACTTGAGACCTTAGAACTTATATCTCAAGGTGGGTGGCGCATTTACGTCGTAGATGTTTATGGGCTCCAGTAACCACTTAACACCAGGTGGGCTGTGAGCTCGTCCACCCATCTAAGCAATAAAAAAATAAAAATAAAAATACGTGATCACTGCGAAAATGATGACTCCTTCAAATTAATGATCATTATGAAAAAAAATTAGTCTTAAATAGTATTCAATAATATCCATAGTTAAAAAAAAACGAAACTGAAAATTAAATTAATCTTTTTTTTATCCTGGTTATCTGGTCAGAAAATATAATTATGTATTGGATTGTCGTTGGCTCTTGATACGTGTGCAATTTTTCCATTTAACCAGATGTGTTGAAGTTCTTGAAAATGAGGTTCAAAGATTCCGTTCCGCTAAACTAATAACGTCATGTTAAAAATCTCAGGAATTGGGTCTGAGAAGTGAAATTGAAAAGTCTGACGATCTGAGTTTGAATATACCATGAGAATTAAGTAAAATTCAGAATAAAACCAAAACTTTCAGACCCAATTTGATTTATATGGAAAGTTTTTTTTCTGTAAGTTAATTCGTCAATTTTATTCTCTTTGTCGTGACGTCCGCTATTCCAAAGAATATCCTTTTTTTTAGGATTGAAGGATTATTGGTGGCCCGGAGGCCTTTCCAATTTCACCAGGACAGGTGGGCAAGCAAAGGCTCAGCCAGGAGGGGTGGGATTTGCTAATAGCTGTCCGAGCGCCATCGAAGGAGACCTAACAACTCAAAAGCGGCTGCTTCGCGAATGAATCTACTACCGGATCGGAACCTCGACACGCTGAGAAGATCCGGCGAGAAACTCAGCGAGCTGATTCATGGGTTAGGTTGCACGTCGAACTCTTTGTTCGACGACTACGGTTACCGGGGTCCCTAAGCCTGCTCCTAGTGTTAGAGCTGAAGGCCTCTAATGCAAAGGTTATTGGATCTGATGGATCCATAAGGACGCGTCTAGGGCGTCGACGGTGACTGGCTCCTGCGTGATCAGGATTCGGGGAGTAGTCAGCGGCAGCAACGATAAGGCGATTATCATGACGCATAGCCTTATATACCAAACAATATTCATGCAACCGCTGTCTAGTCACCATCGACGGCTGCCTAAAATGACATAAAAAACCTATATAACTATTCACTCACTGACAATTAAAATGTTTGCCTGTTTCATAACATATATTATGTGTATCTATGCGAAACTGTTGGCATTTCAGGGAAGGTTTCTACCTAATATATTTGGTTGATAGTACCTTCAAAGGATAATCATTTAGACATAATATGTAGGTGCTTCAAATTAATTATATACATTTAAGTTCAAATAATCAGCGTTACTCACAGCAAAGCGTAGTTATGGTTCACTATTTTACCTATTTTGTTTTCATTTATTTGTACATAAATTCCAAATAACATTATTCGAACTGTTTACATATTTATAATAATCGGTTCGTAATTAATATCGTTATCGTGATAAAGTACGACTAGTAGAAAGAAATAGCGATAAGTACATAGTTATCTTCGTCGCAAATTACTAATAATTTAGTACCTACTCAGATGTGTCGGCGATGTGTAGTTTCTAAATTAACATTTCATTAAAAACTACCCTGAATGAAATAACCTCGACTACCTTCATAATAATATGACTACTGTAATTATGTATACTTACTTTTGTTATCAACATTTTGACTGACTAATGATCAATTACATATTAGTCAGCTTAGTCGTATTACCACGTTTTGCAAACACTGAACAATACGGTACGGTAAATTTTTACTCAGTTGAGTAAACGACAAACATTGAGGACCATCGCCCGTGTATCACGCCTTCCATATTCCAAGTTCGTTTTCCTCTATGTTAATATTGAGTGTAAATAGTTGTTACGGTTTAAAATATTGTGATACTTGAGTGTGTTTATGACAGGATGAGAACGATGTTCAACAGTTTTAAAAAGAGGTTAAGTTTGAAAAAAGTTAAGAGAAGTGAACCTCCATGCGACGATGACGTAAGTTCGATATTATGTCGTGAACATGGAGTTAATAAGTACCTACAACTGGAGTGCTGTCTGATGCCGAGAAATCGGTCTCGAAAGAGAATACTTTTTGGTCGCGGTGTCCTTGTCTAATGTGGTGACCATATAAAATTTATTTATAGGATAAAATTATACACATGCATCAGTTTTGAATTTACCTTAAGTAATTCTGTGTAACCCTATGTAAATACAAAACACGTGCTTGCAACGTTTTATTTATGTAAATTCAATTCTAAACATTGCTTCGTCGTCATGGTGCCTTTTTTCGACGGTTTTTTTTGGAAGTTGCTGCGTTGTCGAAAATCTAGCACTGAGTTTTATTACAAACATCATTACCTCAGTGCTATTACTTAAACTTCCTCAAACTCATGTTTAACGTCCGAATACTCAACCGCGACTTAAATATTATGTTGAACTTAATTACGCAATTCCTACTTTAGTGTACTGGCTAAGTGGGACGTGCAAATTAATATTTGACACACTGAGTGAGACACTGCAACACACATGGTCTGCGCGTATCGGGTGCTCTTTTCCTACATTCACATCTTCAATTGATTTAAAATTACTTGTATTTTTACTTCTGTGCTATTTTCATGACACGTGTATATTAAGTCTACTAGTTACATTTTAGGAAATAAAACACAATGGGTAATAAAATGAAATGAACTGAAATTCATTTATTTGTTATATGTAGACAATTAAATAACTCTTAAATGACAAGTCAATACACATAACACAATACACATAGTAGGTACTTGATCTCTATTTACAAAATATTGGTTATATTATTATTATTAAGTTCAGTAAATTTTCTGTAATCTTATAATATAACATTTCCTCTATTTATTTTTAAGTAAATTCTTTTTTTTCAACGAAATACATAATTTATTTTAATCAATATCTAAGTGGACCATGAGTATCATTAAAATTTCGCAATTTAAATTTCAATTCAATTAAAAATCGCCATTTTTCTCTAATAAATCTAAAATCGACTTTATATTTACAATCACTATTTCACGACTTTTAAGTTTTTGTTTCAATACCTTAACATCTTGTCGTAATTTTGCTTTTCTCGGGGTATTTTTTATTTCTTGCGTTTGAGTACTTGATTCTTCTTGTTTGACCTTTTTAAAGGACATTTTCCAGAAATTCCAACGTCATATTTACTAGAAGATCCTCCTCGTTCGCTTAACGTCAGGCAAATGATATACATGCTTGCGTGCGACGCTATTCAATACAATAAAAAAAAGTTCAAGAAATACCACGTGATGGCTCTTATAATATGAAAAATACATTGCAAAATTATAGTTTTCACGATTGTTTTTTCAAATTTAGTATATGACATAGATTAAGTACAATTTACAAGATAAATGGTATTAAATATTATAATGAGAAAAAATATCTCACATTTTAAAAATATATGCTCACACTAGTAAAAATTTATCAATGAATCTGACATATGGAAGGATATTCCACAAACTGGAGAGGATTCTCGCTTAAAACCACTTATATTAAAAGTGTTCACCATGATTACACGGAAACTTTCACGATTTTCGAAAAAAAAAACAAGCCACAAGCTGTATCAGTGCCATTTTAACTTCGCACTACAAACGTAAATAGACGCCATTTTTCTTTTAATCCATTCATAGCTCTTTTTCGGTGATGCCAACAATTAATCTGGCTTCCCACCAAATTCAACATGAAAACCATCAGAAATCTACGTACCTACCATTAAATTTTCCATTAAACAGAGTTCTTATTAATATAGAACAATTTTTTTTTTTGGTAATGAGCTTTATTAATGTATGATGTTCTATTAAAAATCAATATATATCATATAATCAGTACTTCTTATATAATTTATTTTAATAAATTGTCATCATCAGAAACTAAATTCACCATAACTTTGTACGTTTATGTTGAACCAATTTAATTTTTGACGTTGATGGAAATTCTAAATTGTCGCAATATTTTCTAGTTAAGTTTAAGTCACATCGTTTAAATAATATGTATTTAGATATATTATTGTCATAAAATGTTTAAAATCCTGTAAAGTGGATTGATTTTAACCTTTTCAATAATTTTCAACAACGCCCAAGCTACTAAAAAATCCACTAACCACTAAAAGCCATTTTTGATAACTAAGACGGGGGTCCAAATTCCGAGATTTTATGGAAAATCCTCTAAGCTAGCAACACTGCTTTTTGTTTGTAAAATGTGCGAGAGGGACACCACCACTTAATAATCATTCTCTTTTCAGACCGTTTTTCCTTACATCTTTTGCTATTTAAAAATAAACTTTAAGCCATAGAGATAAAGTATATTTTTAGTTTTTATGTCAAACGAAGTAAGCACTCCAGTTAGAATAGTAACTCTATGGTCGTGAACAATTTTATTTTGATTGACAAATGAATCGTACTTTAACCAAATCCTTTTCATTTGTTTATATTTAAACAAGTAAATAAACAAATTCCTTGTCAGTTTAGATTGTAATGCAGTTTATTTACAAATTCGCATGTGTATTTTGTAAACAATTAGCGTAGGGGAATGTCAGAACATTGCAACCCATCAGTTGGCGGGCAAGATTTCGACGTATACGTTTGAATTCGGTGTGCATATGTAATGCAATCAAATGAGAATATAATATATGTTAGTGTGGGAACATGCCGCAATGTGTTATGTGCATTATGCGTCGGTTGTCAATGTTGAAACTTTTTCGTGAACGTAAACGTCAGCTGACTGACACGTGTTCGGATTCTTCAGTTTGGTACATTGTACAACATGACATGGTTTGAACCTAAGACCATTGGTTTTCTTGCTCTATACACTAGTCTTGTAAAACACCTCTTGGACCTAAAAGACAAGACCTATGTTTTATTCGTTTTTATGGTTATTGGTGGGGACTGGAGATCTCGCAAAGTATTTCGTTTTCGCATAACGATTACTAAAATACTTATAATTCGATTAAACGCGGATTTGAACATTGACGTCATTATTCAAAGTTATCTGTGAAGCATGATATTAAAGGGGCCATGATTTCATCATTTCTCAACGGATTTCACGCGGGGTCATTGTAAATGAAAAGTGATTATAAGAGAATGATTTACTTCTCATAATATTGAATAAATTTAAACATGCCAAGTGATTTAGAATCCATGATCGGTATTTACAAATTATTATTTAATACACTTAAACTTATATTCTTCTGTTGATGTCTTGAGTTTAAGGTTAAGTGAGTAAATGATATAAATAACGTACTAAAACGATATTATTAATAGAAACAGATGTCTCAAGACAGACTTAAACGGTCGTCGCACTTCTCAAGGAACTCGGAGTTGCACTTATATTGTTAGTTATCTGTGCGTATTTGCATACTCGTGATCTTATTCATTTAATCTAAATATAAATAGGCGAAGATAAAAGTTAAGTATCATTTTTAGCTCTGTTTGTCAAAATATCAATAGCAAAACAAACGAGAAAATGTAACATGTAAAATCTTGAGATGTCAGTGATTACACTATAATCATACTTTTGGTCACTGGCAGAATACTGTTCTATATAATTGTTTCTTTGTTACTGTTGATTAGATTTCCAAACAGTTTCCAGCTTTAGTTCGAATATTGTTGCTTAAAGGACGTACAGTAAATTGTCATTAATTTAATTAAATATTTCTAGAAAATACGATTTGTAAATGTATTTCCTGTTATTGACATTCAAAGTAGATAAAACCACTGTGATCTTGTACGTCTTCATAAAAAAAGAAGATCTAGTTTAAATTGAAGGCGTTGTTTTGTTTTATGTGCATAGGTGTCTGTAATGATATTGTGATTCAGCTTTCGCTCTTGGCGCCTAAATGTAAACTTACAATAAAAACTGATGAATTTACTCAATACTAGTGGTCCCCCAGTAGTCGAAATTCGACTATAACTACTTGAAATTATAAGTTTGAACATTATTATGGGTCTATTGTCAAAGACAATATGGCGAAATCTGTTCTATAATCACAGATTTCGCCAAGGCTACACTATATACAAATAATATTAAAGACAAACAATATTGATCTATTATCAATTGGACTACAGACTTTAAACAATAACAAAAGTTGACAATACCAAAAAAGAGAGTATGTATATGTGTTGTGTCAAATACATGGTAGTGTGTGTAATGTTTTTTTATTAATCAATAGATTTAAAGTATTTTTGTATACATAATTAAAAAAAAAAATTACATTCTGCACTCCTTCTCTATATTCTTTATCAGTGTGGGAAATTTAATACTCCTTTGTTCGCGCAATTTTAGTAAAAAAGGGTATTACGTTTTTGCTTCACGTATTCATATTTACTCAATATACCTACTTAGATACAAGGAGGAAACAACGATAGAAATAGAGACACATCACGAACAATATCGTCGATTTTAGTTTCTGAAGTTTAAAGTAAAAAAAGCGGCAAGCAACATTATTTGCCATAAAAACAAAAGTAAGACGAGAACGAATCATTACGGTTTCGGGATATTCGTCTGTCATTTTGAACGTTTGAAGAATACTATATTATAGTAATTTATAACTCTGAGACGCATTACCTTGTATCGGTGAGTCATCTGTCGCCGGAGTACGGAGCCGGCTAGACCGACTCGAGTGTGTACGACACTCCACCTACTTATTTAACATGTACTCAATACACTGAACAGCGTTATACACAGATTTTATCAATTATAATCAACTAGCTATAATGGAAAACACAATATATGTTAGTACAAATAGTGTATTCGCGAAGCTGTGCCACATTATTATTTTTCGCTGCGGGAGTCTTTTTTTATATACCTACCTTCGGGGAGAATTTGATTACCTTTGATTGAACAGTTGCTCACACAACTCGTTTGGTGTTTACCAGAGCTCATAGAAAGCACTTCATCATCACCGCTTCAGCTACGAGTCCGAAGATCCATTGTAATAGTCACTTCAGTGTGAAAGGATTACGCTAAAACGAAACGCATTATATATTGTTTTTTTTTATTGCCTTCATGGGTGGACGAGCTCACAGCCCACCTGGTGTTAAGTGGTTACTGGAGCCCATAGACATCTACAACGTAAATGCGCCACCCAGCTTGAGATATAAGTTCTAAAGATCTCAGTATAGTTGCTGCGGAAATAGGCAAGACGGTGGTACTGACCCATTCAACTCACAACATACCCTACGGCCTATAATGATGCTGTCTGTAAGTTATAAAATCAAGCAAATAATGGGTTTCAATGTCTCTCGTAAAATAGTAAAGATAGAACAATCATGTTTCGCGTAGGATAATGTTAAAAGTGAAAACGCTCCACTGGTCTTGTTTAAATTTATCAGAAACCGGTTTTTAAATTAACTTATTAGTCATGAAACAACTTTGTCGCGTTTATATCTAGCTCGATTCGTTTTACTTTTATCAATAAGTCGCTCTTTCATTTTAGTTTAAAAAAACTTTTGTTCATTTTTCAGTTACAGAGTAAACGAGAGCTGTTTTTCAAGTCGGACACTGTAAGCGGTGGCGGCGTAAGCGCGTCTGTCCCGCCTTCTGCAGCACCGCCCGCGCCTCCTTCCACGCTCAAAGATGCGCTCAGTAAGCGCTCTGCGACGCTACCAGAGCCTCAGGAGACTAACCACGTAGAAGCCAATGGGATCGCCACGAAACACAGCAATAGCGTGTCGGTAGATGTCTCCAAGCCTCCGAGTACAGCGCCCCCACCAACACCTGCCCCGCCAGTACCAATATCTGCACCTCCCGCACCAGTACCGACACCCCTCAGGAGTACAGAGAATATTATGAAGGTAGGTTCGTAATTTTATCATAGAATGTACAAGAACGGATAAAACAATGACTGTATTTATTCTTATTATCAATACATTGTATAATGAATGTTACACTGTGCGACTTTCATCATATTACAAGAAGTTACTGTTGAGTCATTGTAATATTTAGTACCCGCGTATTATCTCTATAATGAAATCGAACATACGTTCGTATTCATCTAATGACGGATTTAGATATTCTGATCAATTCAATGATTTTGTAATAATTTAAACATTGAGTGTATTTCATTCCAGAAAGCCGAACACCCACCGGTCGCGCCGAAACCAGACTTACCTAAAATAGAAAAACCAAAAACCAAAGAACTAGATGGCTACGTCGGTTTTGCTAATCTGCCGAACCAAGTGTACAGGAAAGCTGTGAAGAAGGGCTTCGAATTCACGTTGATGGTCGTAGGTAAGATATAGCTGCGTTGTTAATGCGCAATACGAGAGCGATAACAACTGTAGTTCGAGCTCGGTAAATAAGGGCCGTCTTGTGTTTGTTATGAGTTACTGACATTATTTCTATTACATTTTATCTTATTGACGTCAATACCCCCGACGACTTTCATAAGACTATTTCTGTATTTATGCATCTTTTTGAATTAGCGAAACAAATTCCTAATGAGACGTTTTTAATTCGAATTCAAGGTGAATCAGGCTTGGGCAAGTCGACACTAATAAACTCGCTCTTCTTGACGGAGGTGTATGACAAGGACAAACATCCGGGGCCGTCGCTGCGAGTGAAGAAGACGGTTGGCGTTGAAACCAGCGTCGTTCTTCTAAAAGAGAATGGTGTTAACCTCACGCTGACCATCGTCGACACGCCGGGATTCGGCGACGCCGTCGATAACAGTAATTGGTGTGTAGATGATACTTAAAGAATTAAAGAAAGAACTCCCTTAATGAGTTCGGGAATTAAGTAATTTGTTTAAAAATAGTTTCTGTCGTTATATATTTCGTCTTCTTTTGTGTGTACTATTTTAGGCATGCTTTAAATACATAAAGGCTCTTTCGTATTGTATCGTACTTTGTAATTTTAGTTGGGTACCACCACCCGTCTATTTCTGCCGCGAAGCAGTAATGCGTTTCGGCCTGAAGGGTGGGTGGGGCAGCCGTTGTAACTACATATAGAGACCTTAGAACTCATATCTCAAGGTGGGTGGCGGCATTTACATTGTAGATGTCTATGGGCTCTAGTAACCACATAACACCAGGTGGGCTGTGAGCTCGTCCACAAATCCAAGCTATAAAAAAAACGTAATATCAAAAGAACTGTATACCCCAACTCTCTCCTCACGTTACAGTTGGCAACCGATCATCGACTTCGTTGAATCGAAGTACGAAGAGTTTTTGAACGCCGAATCACGTGTCGCCCGCAAGGCGGCGCCACCGGACACGCGCGTGCACTGCTGCCTGTACTTCATAGCGCCGAGCGGGCACGGACTCAAACCCCTGGACGTCGAGTTCATGCAGCGACTCGGAGATAAGGTCAACATCATTCCGGTCATCGCTAAGGCCGATACAATGACGCCCGAAGAGTGCAAGGACTTCAAAGAACAGGTTCGTGATCAGTTTTGTGTAAAGTGTAAAGCAATAAGTTTGAAGTCGTCGTGGCCTAAAAGATAAGACGTCCGGTGCATTCGTATGTAGCGATGCACTGGTATTCGAATCCCGCAGGCTGGTACCAATTTTTCCAATGAAATACGTATGTACTTAACAAATGTTCACGATTGACTTCCACGGCGAAGGAATAACATCGTGTAATCAAAATCACAAAATTATAATTTGCGTAATTACTGGTGATAGGACCTCTTGTGAGTCCACACACGGGTAGGGACCACCACCCTGCCTATTTCTGCCGTGAAGCGTAATGTATTTCGGTTTGAAGAGTGGGGCAGCCGTTGTAATTATACTGAGACCTTAGAACTCATATCTCAAGGTGGGTTTTGCGGGCGGCATTTGCGTTGTAGATTTCTATGGGCTCCGGTAACAATTCAACACCAGGAGGGCTGTGGGCTCGTCCACCCATCTATGTAAGAAAAATAAAATACAACCGAACAATAGAGCCGCGGTTGCCTAATCAGTAAGACTAAAAGACTAATCTCATTAGAAAATACCACCTCATTTTTCAAGAGGGTGGTGCCGACGTATACTGAGGAGTTCGGGCCCAATTACGTATTAATCTTGCTCATGGACACTTGCTTCATGAAACATGCAGAGTGATGTTTATACCACGCACTGAACTGTCAGACTAGAAATTACACACGATTGTGTCGATATAGATATAACACAGAGTAATAATGATAATTCCAGATAATGAAAGAAATCGGTCAGCACAAGATTAAAATTTACGACTTCCCGGAGAGCACGGGCGAGGAAGGGGACGGCGCTGACGTCACCAAGTCGCTGCGGGCGCGGGTACCCTTCGCCGTCGTCGGCGCCAACACCGTCATAGAGCAGGACGGGCGCCGCATACGGGGCAGGAAGTACCCTTGGGGCATCGCCGAGGGTGTGTACTCTTCAAACAGCCTACTCACATTAGATTCAACATATTAACTCCCCTCCACGGTGTTTTCCGAGCGCTATGACATGTTCTTCTTCAAACGAGGCTTGCGGAGAGTACTTAATGGTAGGCAGCGGCTTGGCTCTGCCCCTGGCATAGCTGACGCCCATGAGCGACGATGACGACTGACCATCAGGTGGGCCCTATGCTCGTCTGCCTACAAAGGCAATAAAAAAATTCAAAAAGAAAACCTGTGACGATTTTAAAATTAATAATTATTATGACAAATGTATCGCTACTTGTGAGTCCGCACGGGTACGTACCACCACCCCGCCTATTTCTACCATGAAGCAGTAATGCGTTTCGGTTTGAAGGGTGGGGCAGCCGTTATAACTATAATGAGACCTTAGAACTCATATCTCAAGGTGGATGGCGGCATTTATTTTATAGATGTCTATGGGCGCGAGTAATTACTTAATACCAGGTCGGCTATAAAAACTGTGGTGCTGCTGATAAACAATAATTCTAAATACTTCACAAAATAATAACTTACTTGTGATTTTAGTTGAAAATTTGGAGCACTGCGATTTTCTGGCGCTTCGGAACATGGTGATACGGACGCACCTTCAGGACCTGAAGGACGTGACCAGCTCTGTGCATTACGAGAACTATCGATGTCGCAAACTGGCCGGACTCTCGCACGACGGGAAGCCGCACAGAACCAACTCTAATAAGTACGTTAACTCATATATCATACCATTTCGAACTAATACTTCTTCAGTGAATAATTACGCATTTTACTTTTAAAAAAAATACGAAGTACTTTCTTCGAATTAGCAGAATTCAATCGGAACAGGCATGTTTAGTTTTAACAACCTAATAAGACAGGGTTGGTGAACTAATTAAACTAATGTTATTCATTTTTATTTGTACTGTTGTCACCATGTTCAAGGTCACCAGACTATAAATATGATTTTTTTGAAAATAGATTTGAATCTAAATTAATAATCATATTAACATTGACACCGTGTGTTCCATTACTTTTATCATTGCTGCATGTCTGGTAACCTTTACTGATTTGTATCTTTCCTCTTTACTGTCGCAGTTGTGAGCTGAATATATTTTGTTTTGTATGTTTATGTTCAGTATTATATAATAGCTGCGTACGATATATCTATTCAAACGAACGTTCTGTGCTTGGGCATGCAGAAATGAAATAATAGTTTTTAACATTTATCATTCGTATTCGTCATGGACCATTTAATATTGGTCTTTAGATTTGTACGGAAACTTTTTAGTAAGATAACGTTTTTGAAACCCACACTGAGATGGTCCATGACGAATCCAGTACATGTTACAAGTTGCAGTTCATTCGCTTTCACAGTGGCATTAATAACAATTCATTCACGATTGTGTGTTTAGAAGTGATTTGTCAACTATTTAACGAGCGTGTGTCATTTGTTCGGTTATGCACACTATGATGTCACTTATTCATATCTCCATTTGTATTTATCCAAAGAGAACAAAAACACATCGAAAAAAGAAGTGTCTCGTGCCAGCGAAGTGGTTCACGTTTCGTTGTTCTATTGTTTGCTTTAACACAAAAGATGTTGTTGTCATTGATATTGTTAATGAACATATAAAGAAAGGAGAAAATAATATATAATGAACAAATAAAGAACACTGACAAATTATCAATGAAAAACGATCATTTGATACTAATATCAAATAAAATAAAAAAAAACATTTTGGATAGAGATTAGGATCTTGTAAATATTTGAGCTGAGTGACATTTTATTAAGTCGATGACGTCACATAATAGTAACCTTATTTTCGTAATGGCAGCCAAATCGAGTGTTGCCAGCCAAAAAAAAAGTTTATCTGTTTATGTAAACGAGAATGAGTTGGTAATGCCACTGTATGATTGCGCGAGCACAGCCTCCTGTGTCGTTAACTATTGGTTGTGTTGGTGTTCAGTTTGTGCCCGCAAGGACTGATGAACAGTTTCATGACCGTGTGGTAAGTTCCCCACGAAATACATTTTGAATCTACGTACGTAGAGCACGGTTTTAGTCTGGGTCACGTGGCCGAATGAGGTCTCACAATGTGGAGGGACTACATGTTGTTAGACTTGGGTGTGGCTTGTTATTAGTTTTGCATCATTTCGGTTATAGCGGCTGTGGGTGTTGTGTACTAACTCGTGATTGTGTGGTTGAGGGTTTCGTGATTTACTAACTTTTGAGTTTTAAATGATGTTCGAAAAAGAACGCTGGCGTTCAAGATTAAAACCTTTTTTTTTTAATGTTTTTTTTTTATCGTTGCTGTCATTGTCCTAGGTCTTCTTTACACAGCTTTCAATGGTAATTGCTTGTAGTTTTTTCAACTAAATGTAAGGAACGATATATGCATGACAATTTTATTTTGATACCCCTATACCCAAATGTGTTTATTATTTAAATACAGAAGGACAAAGCGTCTAAACAAATTAAGTAAAACGTTTTATTTGTGATTTTACATTTTAAATCCAAAAGTTATTTCCCCTTTTAAAGATGAGCTTGATTTGTTATTATCTTAAGATCTGAATGTAAAGTTATTAGTAATTATTGGAAATGTTATAGATATGACACTAAGATTGTTTTGCATGATAAATTTTGTACGTAATAAAATTAATGATGACATTAAGAAACAAAAATTTGCACCTACAACGGTTTTGTGTAAATGCTTTTGTTTACTTCCAGGAATCCATTAGCACAGATGGAAGAGGAAAAACGCGAACACGACCTAAAGATGGAAAAAATGGAGAGTGAAATGGAACAAGTGAGTATTAATTTTCAAGATTTGTTTTCTTGGGTTTGTAGATCAATATAAACATCAATGTTATTTTTGGATTAGTCAAGTAAAAATTTAAGTAAATTTTGATTTTGATTAATGAAAATGTATAATTGGAACCCTTTTCATCGAAATTCATTTGGATCTAGACCAATTCGCACAACAATCGAAGACCGTCTACGTTGTTATCGTGTGTGATAGGCGTTCGCTCAAAGTCAAGTCAGGAGAGCATTCAATCTTGCAATTGCCACCACTGAATTGAAGTCGTCGTGCCCTAATGGATAAGACGTCCAGTGCATTCGTGTTGAGCGATGCACCGGTGTTCGAATCTCCGGCGGGTACCAATTTTTCTAATGAAATACGTACTCGACAAATGTTCACGATTGATTTCCACGGTAAGGAATAACATCGTGTAATAAATATGAAACCCGCAAAAATTATAATTTGCGTAATTACTGGTGGTAGGTAAGACCTCTTGCGAGTCCGCTCGGGTAGGTACCACCACCGCCTTGCCTATTTCTGCCGTGAAGCAGTAATGCGTTTCGGTTTGTAGGGTGGGGTAGCCGTTGTTACTATACTTGAGACCTTAGAACTTATATCTCAAGGTGGGTGGCGCATTTACGTTGTGGGTGTCTATGGGCTATTTCAGAAAGAAATTATAAAGGACTTGGCTTCGGCCTTCATGAAATTTTTATTTCAGGATATCATATAAATCATATAAGACCTGGCTTTTTTGAAAATTTATTTCAGAAATTATATAGAACAGACAAGGCTGTATAGGCTTAGATTCCCTTGCCTTTTCTAATAAGGAAAAATTGTACAAAAAAAAATGTTTATGGGCTCCAGTAACCACTTAAAACGAGATGGGCTGTGAGCTCGTCTAAAAAAAAAACGTGATCATCGCTCGTTTTCAGATATTCCAAACGAAAGTCCGCGACAAGCGCGCGAAGCTGAAGGAGTCCGAGGCGGAGCTGGCGCGGCGGCACGAGGCCACGCGGCGCGCGCTGGAGGCGCAGGCGCGCGAGCTGGACGAGCGGCAGCGCGCACTCAACGCCGAGCGCGCCGCCTGGGAGCGCGACACCGGCCTCTCGCTCGACGACCTGCGCAGGCGCTCGCTCGAGGCCAACAGCAAAGAGTACATATACCACCACTACACTACAACTATTTAGTTCATTTTAACGTTCCCGAATCTGAAACGAGCTTTTAGTATTTTACTATCACTATCATTATCAAACAAACGTAAAATGGAAAGCATGGAAAGTCGAATGGAAAGCAGTCGACGTCGCCCAAAACACGTCATTTCGAATCCTCCCGATCCACTAACGGTGCTTTTAGGTACCTTAAGCACCGGTCATCTTGGGGCTCGACGAGGAAATTAACCCACAGACACAGCCCACTGAGTTTCTCCCCTGATCTGCTCAATGGGTCGTGATTGCGATCCGCTGATAGATTCTGCCAAGCACGGCTCTTGCTAGGGTTCGTGTTAGCAACAACGTCAGGTTTGAGCCCTGCGAGCTCATCTACTAGTTCGGCGAATCTAGAATAACCCCTCTAGGTTACTAGAATAGATAGGAAAAAAATAGATTTCGACGGAAAACTACAATAATAAAATTTTGTTGTATTTTCAGAACCGTTGACGGCAAAGAAAAGAAGGACAAGAAAAAGAAAGGTTTGTTCTAAAATGTTTGTTTGTCTGAAACGTCGGCCTCGCACCCACCGCGACAAGCGCGTACTAACCTCGTGTTTCGTCACCGCGTCTCTCTTGGATATGTGTTGTCTAATGCAATAAACTATCGAATATAATCGGGAAGCGAATCACGCTACTTGTATAACGGGGATCGTCTCGTAAGCGACGCGACCTGCATTCATAACAAGTGTCCACATCGATTTGATGTCGTATTTAGAGATGTTCTAAATTAAACTGTTATGCGGAGCACGTCGTGGAGAGACATAATCAGAATAAAATTTCGTACGTTGCTGTATATAGGGTTGCCAAATGTATAACACTGAAACATTAAAAACGATTGTCGTGCTAAATTTAGAATACTCAACTATTGATACTCTATTTAGATTCACTTGTCACTTTTAGGGTTAAACGAAGAATTGTTTCGCAAAAGCGAAAAGTACAAGGATGTTACGTTTTAAATCTGTGAATTAATTTATTACATTAAAAAAAACAACGCTGGCAACCCTAACACTACACGTACACGCTTGAACGATGTGTTAATAAACTTGAAAATTCCTGTCTTCGTTTACGGTTTTTGGTGTTTGTGTGTATGTGTTACGAAAATTGCTTAGGTTATAAAAAGCGTATGAAAAAAAAATATATGCCCCGAATTTAAAATCTCCCCTGTCTATTTAATTTGATGTCTGTAAAAATAAATAAATCGGGTGGGTCGTTTATTTGTAAATTGTACCTGACTATGGAAAAGCAATGGTATGTGAATATAAATCTGATTTAAAAATAATTAAAACTAAGGTTTTTCTATGAATACTAGCTCACGCTTAATTTGAATGCCGGCTAATTAATATGTCGTATTTTATGTCATAAAAGAACGAAACGAGGGAAAGTTTGATCTACATCATTGTAGTTGAGACTTCCTGAAGCAAATGTATTATCTTTGACTTTTATTCGAATTAAAAAGTACATGATGATTTCAAAATTTGCAACGAATAACATATCTACAAATTTTTGTCTCTTTTTTTTTTCTTAGTTTCACAAGCCTTTTGTCGTTACTTATGATGTGTGCATGATTAAACTAAGAGCACCACGGATTTCTTAATTTTCATTCTCCTTAACCGCATAGCAAAATGAATGTGAGAATTACACACACAAGATACGAAAATTTCTTTAAAAAAATCATCTATTTGCTAACTACCAAGGTTTCTTTGTTGTTTGCAGTTTACTTTAAGAAATCCGATATGAGTATGAGTACTGAATGCAACAATAATTACACTCGTATGATCAAATCACTTTTTTTCCATATAAAACTTAACATGGAATGAATTAATTTCACTTTATATTTTATGGGGGTTTTTTTTATTTGTCCCTAACTCTGGTCTTATTGTCATTATCTATGTTCCGTGTTACTTATGAAATGCTATGTATTGTTCAAAAACAGTAACTAAAATTAAAACATTTTCTGTCTGAATAATGTTCAGGTCTCGATTTCTTTTTCTTAGTTCATGTTTCTGAAAACCATTGAAATATTGGTATTAATGAATTTTAAAGCAATAAATGAGAATTATTAATGAATTAGAAAATTTAAATCTAAGATTAAGTACTGAGATTGTTCAATGTGATTTGCAGATTGGTCTTTTAAGAGTGTCGCAACTGGAATATCTATATAAGGTCTTCTTCATACACGTCGAATTGTATTTTAGACATAACGAATTACAACGATTAAACCAAGACTACCAGAGGCAATAAATAAATGTAGAACATCAGAACTATTATTTGAATATTTCAATTTATGTACGAATTCAAATTATTCCATGACAAGGCATTTATTTTTTAATGTAAGTGTGTGGGGCCTAATTTTGTATGATGATTTCTTTTTCGAAAAGTTTTTACAACGTTTTTGTCAATAGCAGGGTTAGCCCAAACGTTTAAATCACATGTTTACGTCCAGAAAGATGCCAAATAGCTTTTAATAATAGATCTGTTTCGAAGCCGGCATGCGTGACGGTTCGACCCAACGATGTGTGATCTGTTTAGCTCAAAACCAATCAAAAACGAAAATGAAAATAATTTAAATATTATATATAGTAAGTAACTATTACATTCGTGAC
This sequence comes from Bombyx mori, assembly GCF_030269925.1. Classification (NCBI taxonomy): domain Eukaryota; kingdom Metazoa; phylum Arthropoda; class Insecta; order Lepidoptera; family Bombycidae; genus Bombyx; species Bombyx mori. The sequence goes on along the minus strand of NC_085111.1, from coordinate 8,882,871 downwards.
AAAAGAAAATCGCTCTTGATTAACATAGGAGGCAATTAGTGGTCTACAATCGATTTGTATTAGAAAACATTCTAAAGTTTTTAACGATAAGTGATAATTTTAATTCTAATATTTCGGCTTGATCCGTGCAATTTGGAATACGCGTATGTATCGAAATCGCACAGCGTTCGTTTTAGAATATACTCGAGTATATTGTGCTTAGTGATACTAATGTTATGCTCATAGCTCAGTTTTTGATATAGGAACTAGCTAGCCGATAGCGCTCGGTATAAGGACGCGATCTCTCAACACGTGACATGAACCATTAATTATTTCGTTAATCTGTCGAGAGATTATGTAAGGCTGGTCATCCACTACGCTCGTACGCCGATAGCTCCGCGATAGGCCACGGTTTGGCTATGGCGTGACACTGTTGATTTAATAGGCGAACGTTTACCGATAGGCCGTATCCTCATCTGCCTAATAAGTCGCCGAAGAAAAATCTAAAATTACTGGCGAGTACAACTAAAAATGTACGGTTGCTTCATAGTTTGTACTGCTTTTTATTTTCGCACAGAATACGAATACAGTTGTGCGGTGCGCTATAGGTTCGCGAACGTAGTGGACGCCTAGCTTAACAAGATGACGAATCAATTCCTGTTTTAACTTTAAAAAGACTAAATGTATTTTATTCTATATTATTATTTACTTGTGACGATCATTCGTGTAAATATTTTTTTTATCGTTACACCTTATTATCTCTCATTCGACTATTGCACCTACTATATGATTGATAAATGTATAATCCTTTTTTTTAATCAGCATGATTTTGTATTTAAACTACACTACAGTATTGACTTCCACGTTATTTATTAAGATGTTTTTAGGTTTAAGAACATGCTTAGTTTTGTATCGTTTTAGGCGAATATTCTACCGTGATTTATTAATTTGCTTAGTCATTACGAACCGGAATGTTGGGAGAGCGAAGTTCGGACGGTGTAATATATTGTACCTTTGAATAAATAAATACGTAATATATAGGAAGATTTGTTTTATTTTTGGAGAAAAATATTAAAATTGGTTAACGATTCTTTTTATCTAATAACTTAACATAAATAATAAATTAATTCAAGAAACATTTGTTTGTGGAAACGATTTGTACGTAATTGAAACACAAACTACACGATGTTCGAAAATCTGTCTCGAGTCAAATGATCGCGTCTGCGGCAGGAAGGAGTTCCCAACACCACACGACTGCACTCGTAAAGCAGTGAATAAATGATAAATGCTACGATGGTTGTCGAGTCTTGTAGGTACTTCCAGAGTCCCCACATGACTGCTTTGCAGTAATATCTAAGATTTAGGTACTTACCCGGGGGGCGTACCACCTATAAAAAATCGTTCGCGTATCTATGTAGTATAAAACTTCAAAATGATCGGATATTGTTAAACATGTCGACGGGCTATTTGGTTTATGCGACATTTCACTTGATACGCGATATTTCACTTGATACGCGATATTTATCATTGTGATCAAAGATGTGTTTTGTTTGGTATTAGCTTCAATAGTTCGATGTTTTTAATTGAACTTCAATTGAGTTTACTTTATTCAAATAGCTGAAGAAGTTTTTTTATTACGATATTTTTCCAAATTTTTCACTATAAGTGGCTCTCCTGTAAAGTTGCAAAAATGTCGCCTAAAGCAATATCCTTTCAGCCCTCGATTTTTTATATGAAGGATTTTAGACCAATTGTAGGGTAAACGTAATAAAACAGTTGAATTTTATTATGGTTTGCTTTATTTGGTGACGTATTAGGAAAATCCCAAGCAAGTGTGCACCCATTCTTACGATGTCCGCCGTGGCTTCATTTTGTGACTTTTCATTTTGTGAATTTTGATTCAGTATTTTCATTTCATCATAGACAATGTTCTAGTTTTAAATACAGGGGACAAATAATTATCTTATTATTGCGAGTAAGAATATGAAATAAAAACCATGGTATTCATTTATGGTTTTCGTTAGAAATGATTAAAATCATGAACGCGGTTGACTTCCGTTCGTAACAGTAGGTGCACAATTCCCGCTAAATCGCATGCAATTTCAAAATAAGAACAGGAACTCCAACGGCCTGAACGTCAAAAGTTGCTTCATAATTTACTTGATTCAAAATAAATGTAAATATACAATAGGTATATTGAAATAATGACGATTAATTGAAACTTGTTTCAATGCTAATTGTTACACGTTTTTATTTATTTTTAAAACTATTATGATAAAATGTCATTCCCGTTCTTATTAATCGCAAATTATATTTAAGTCGTCTGTGTAAGAACGTAATCTCCTTAAAATCACGAACAACCTCCGAATAGCTTCTTATAAACACATCTATACATCCTAAATACATCTTTGGCAGCGCTATGGAAAATATATGTACTTCTACATTATTATCATTTTTACAATGAGAATTCATCAAATATATTATAACAATCACAACATTTCATCTACGACGCGATATTAAAACGCACACGTAGAAATTATTATTAATTTATTATATCATGTATTATTGAAATTTAACTATTTACAGCTTCTAATAATATAACGGGGTTTGTTTTCCTTCAGGGTTTCACCAATTTATATTAAACGTACATTAAAATATTAGTGTTTCTTATATAATCTATTAAATTTTGACTCTGCGCTATATTAGATTATAGTTGTATATTAATTTTTCGGTCCTTTTTTGATTGCCTTTATAAAGCAATATACGTATTTGTACCTATACAGATTATTGATTGATCACATTTTTATTTACTAAAAAAATAAATATCCCAGAAGTGCTAAGTGATTTTACAAAATTACATACAGTTTTAAGATTGCTTTATTTTTATACCAAAACTAAATGTAAATTAAGTATAAATTTGAAAAATCTATAAATATGTATTCTTCTTAATCATTCAGGACCGAAAAGAGGAATTTTTATTTTGAAGGTTTCGTCAATAAAGTTTTCCCGCAAAATCAGTGTAGATATATTAAAGAAGGCTTAGGTGTTACTTATTTATTGTGTACATAAGTAAGTAATTAAGTGTGTGTCAAAAAAGTTGATTTAATATTCTTTCGTAAACGCGACTAATTTGTAGAAATTCAAGTGTATTGTAGATAATAACAATAGTAGTGGTAATTCATAAAAGAGCGTAATATTCGAAAGTTTCTTAAGAATAGTTAACAATGAAAACTAAGGCTATAAAATACTTGAATTTTCAAAGACTTTCTAACAGTAAAGCAAATATTTTAATCGTTTCATTTTAAAGACCTATTGATATAATCACCGTCACATCACACCTCGAGTAGCATTTCTTACGACTAATTATAAATTATGTTAATTATTTAACGGTACATATTACCTATTATTGGTGTTCTTTTCGTGTCAATCTATTCATATAACTATATAAACAATGAAATAAAAGGACGTTGTACTAAACTTTCAATAAGTACAATGTAATATCACAAATCACTGTATCGTCTATAAATTTATCTATCGTTATCTAATTTTCGTTAATTGCTTTTTCAATGTAATGGAAGTTATTGCGTTTTATAATAAAGTTTAAACTCGCGTGGAGTGTAGCGGTCATCACTATGGTTGCTATTAAGTTAACTCTAATGACAGTAGTTAGTAGACTCGCTTCAAAATTATTATTCTACGCGAGTAGGCACAACGGCACAGCTATTGTAACATCTATAATAACATCACTAACTACATTCTGAATAAATTGTATCCTAAATGAGTTTAAAATGAAATCGATCTTATATTATTACACTAATGGTGGGAAACATTATAATACTTTCATCAAGTGTCTATAGAAATTCTAAGAATACGTGAATATCTTATGTTGTACTTTTTGGCACAATACAGCGTTGCACTTTATCTAATCTTAACCGAATGGACTATAAAATAAGTATAAGAAAGTTATTTTTTTCCATTTTCACTCATACGTTGCAATTAGTCCTCTAAGTGTTAGTATCTTTTTAGCTCTTCACGCGGGAATCAGAGCCTTTACAATATCATATTAAATTAATTTCATGAACGAATATACATAGATACTGTCCAATTTAAGTTATTCTTAACAAATAAATTGCCAATCTGTCGCAGCAATACATAATTTTAACTATATGACCCTAAATGTTACATGGCCACAAGTTAGATTCACAACTCTTCATTATAAAGCTTCATCAAGCTCATTTATATTAATTATAAACTTTACAATTCTGAATAACAATATTCATTCGCAATACATTAAAAAAAACACTTACCTATAACACGATTTATCAATTAACAATGTACTTACAATAATTAAAAATGAAAAGGTTTTAATATAAAGAGTAGACAAGAGTTAACATTTTTTTTTACAAAACTTAAAATAGAGCCTATTCGATACTATAGTAAGATTAGAGAATACTAAAGGATTGCTTGAATAAAGCGGAAGTGTTATATAGACCATTGAAACAGAGGTGTGAGATCGAGCACAGACACTGAGACACCTTTAGAGTTTAGACAGAACAAGGTACAAAGCATTGCTTCCGATACGAATCAGTGTAACTAGCAGGACGTTCACGAACAAAGAATCTAAGTCTAAAACATTTGTTAGTAAAAAGGAAAATAGTGAACTCACAGCTTTCGTAACGTCGAGTACATATTAACTTCATTTGATACGCGCTTAGCAGAGGGAGCGTTTTAACAGTAATTTTATTTTTTCAAACATAGTTTGAGTGATACTTTAATGTCTCTCTCAAAATAAATGAAGTTTTGTAAATCATATCAACTTTTATATAAATTTGATATGTCCTAAACATAATTATATATTATTTTCCTGCTTCTGTATCCTTGTGACTTACGTGCATCGAGTACTTAATTTTTTCCCTGACAGTTATCAGTTTAACTTACAACCCACTTCATGATAAATACCACGGTATATACACCACATAGTAACAACGAGATTGAAGATTGACGGCTGTTCTATTTTTAAAAGTGAAATGCACGTTGCTTCTCTGAGAAATAGACAGAAACCTGATGCTTACTCGTGTCAACTCACAAATAAGTAACTATGAAACTAGCCCTACTCTATTGCTACGTAACATTACGAAAATATATCAGATTTGCGGAGTTGTTTTTCATAGGTTAAGGTATTTTAGTACCGTTGAAAGCAGAGGCCTATGCCGTAAGAAGGAACTTGCTCATGGATGTTCATCAAACCGCGTACTATTCGAAATTAGCGTATATTAGGTACTGTTACTATTTTCAGATTTTTTAAATGATTATTTGTCATTTTGCAGCGAAAGCCACATTATATTAAATCTATATGACAAAATACTTAAATTACTACGAACACAATCGTAAACGTAATTAATATCTATCTAGCGGCACTTAGTGAAAGTAATATTTATTATTGCTGAAAATCTTCTAGTTTTAGGCTATATTTGAATATTAACTATAACTTAGTAACTAAAACGACTTTGTCGTCATATCCTCTGTTGCGATATATATATAAACCTACGTTAAATACGATATGTTGAATATTTGCGAACAATGATAAATTATAACATTGCATACATGCCGGGCGTAATGATATGCGTACAGTCAAGCCAGCAACCAACATGATACACATAGAAGCATGCACGTATGTACGTATAGACGAACTTCGGCAGTCTGGCTCGGTGACGCACTCGCCTCCGGTCTATATAACACTTGCAGGGCGACGTGGGGGCTGCGTCGGCAACCACCAGAGTCAATTTCCATCCCATCTTAACGTTAAAAATCCTCGGAAAGATGACGTACGACATCCATTGCGATCATCACGTTACACACATGCAACACACATGTCTATATCTTTCGTTTCACAATCATGCAACAATTACTCGACGCACGCACGAGCAGAATACGCAAAATTAATTCAGCGGTTCGTTTTCTAATGTATTTACAACAACTCGTCGTTAAAAAGAGCCACTCACTAGAATGCGATAACATCGAATGCTGCGAGAGTAAGTGTGTTTGTGATGGTGACGGTAGAGATGTAGCATTGTCCCAAATAAAAGGTTCACATAAAGCATGCGTGCATAAAGAAAATCAAAGTGCGACAGGACCACAGAAAGTGCAGTAGGTGCATGAAAGAAGGCTTAGATATATAGAACATGGCGTAGTGAAGTCATGTCGATTGTAGGTACATACTATTTTTTACAAATAATGTTTAGGATAAAACAAAAAAATCAGGGTAAGTGTTCTTGTTTCTGTAACAATGTGTTATTTGATAAAAGTGTATTTTTTCTTATCCTTATAAATATGTAGGTAATTAATCCCAAAATATTTAAATCTTTCATTAGGCAATATTCAAAGACACTAATAATATCTGTATGTTTCTATTTATATCTGAATACACTGTTAACATTACATATATTTTCATTATTGTTTTGCGTATCATAAATTTTCTAATCGTGAAAAGTATGAGCGTGGTGTTAACATTAAGGCATAATAGTAACAATCCTTTGTAACATTTAACAATATAATAAACTTTTCGAAATTAAGTTTCATTTGAAAACATTACATATATTTTCATTTCACGTTCTATATTATGTAATTGTCTTGTGACTTAAGTAATCGCAAGACTGTAGTACTACATACTCTTTTATTCATAGATAGCAAGAGTTTTAAGAGAATTTGTGTGTCGCAAGTGCTCTGTTGAAACTTATTAAGAAATATCGTACTGTCCATCTTATTATCAATTTAAACTGCAAACTATTCAATACTATGCATTCATTTTGTAGTAATTGAATAAATTTGCTGGTTTCGGTGTTGGTATTTAAGCGTCACACGCAATAAAGTCTACGTTCTTGGTGCGTTTGGTAATTATCGTAGACAGAAATGCATGTGATTCTTCACACGAATAACATCGTTGGTAATACACGAATCTGTTCATTAATATGCAATTTTAATTGAAATTTGTTTGACTTTTGTGTTTTTTGTTTTATAATTTGTTTTTCTACAGTATTTAGTTAATACTGTTCACCGTTTTTTGGTTGCCTAGGTGTTTAATATGGAAGTATTATAGGAGGCTTAAGCGTTACTTCAAGTCTAAGCTCCTCAGGGACCATATATGGTTCAGACCATACGAAAGTTTTTTAAAGTGTGTGACGATTGGTTCTCTTTTTTGAGAACGTTTTACTTCATTCAGCTAATTTAGCATTTTCTCCAAATGCCTCCTAATAGTTGTTAACACCAGTCGTAACTTCATTCTCAAGAATCGAAAAGGTTGTGATTTTGATACGCATACTTATTTATGCGGACAAACGTTTTTTTTGAGATGCATAACACATGAATTCAGATTAATGCATTGCAACTAGTTCTACGTGTGACCAACACGGAGGCGACGTATTGTTTTAAACTTTTAAACGTTTAAAACAAGAGGAAGCTGACCCTGGTCCGGCGCGCGTCGCCCTTGCCGCGCCGGCCCATGCCGTACTGTCACATGGCTGTGTCGGAGCTACTCCCCCCCGGCTTGGCGTCTCCACCACCTCCGCCACCGCCCTCCTCATCCCGCGATGTACCTCGCCCCCCGCCAGACCCAGCCCCACCCGCTGATAAACCCGTGAACTCCAATTTGTACTGCATTTACACAAATCCACATTAGAATAAAATCAAATAAATTCGTGAGGTCCACAAACATTTATAACTTCAAATCTTCAGTAGCAGTTGATCATCGAAGTTTCTTTTTTTTCATGATATACTTTAAGTAAATCAAATGCTAATGCAGGTTTCGAAGTTTGACACTGATTAAGGAACACCATGCACGCCAACAACTTTAAATTTAAAAAGCAGGTAAATAGACACCAATTGTACAAACACACAATATTGAAATCAATTACCATATAGAGGAAGAATTTTACGAGGTTGAAAGACCAACAGTTCTAGCGGAGGTATTTCATTTTGGGTAAGATAAGATCGGGGTCGCTTAAAGTTTATATTGAAATATATATTTATATAAACTCTAAGTTAACGGAAACATATCACACAGAGACTAATCTAAAAAGTTTCATCGCAACATCACATGAACAACATTCAACATTTAGCTATCGATAACACCATCAAGAACAACGCTACGCTAAGGTCTTCAAGTATCAAACAAATATTAACAGCTGATTAGTTCGGTAATATTAGTATTTTTTTTAGAAATGAACACAGTTTTGAATCCACAATATACCTACATCAACCATTCAAAACACTATTTTCACTTTTATAGGTGGATGCTTTTTGTAAATTTGGTTTCCAATACATAGGAACTCTTTGAGGCATACACAGGGAGTACTGAAAAATGAAATAAAACATATCGAAAATAAAATAAAAGCCAAATGAACAAATAATAATAATAATAATTGTGAAACAGATTCATGTTCTCGTTTACAGGATGTAGCATTTTTTTTATTGTTCTAGCTTTTAGCCAATTTTGCCACGTAAACAATCGAAACAAGATTTATAGCAACAAATAATAGACATTTCTATAAAATGGAAGGATATGACAGTATACATGATGTACACTGTCATATCATAAGTACATGGATGCCTGGATGATGTTATATGAAAGTGCAACACAGAGACAGACCGAGTCGTCCCTTGTATTCGCTGAGGTTTTGTTTATCGCTTTATCCAGCGGTATAAGACCCTGGATGGATGGAACCATCCGGCGTGAGGCGATAGGAAAAACAGAAATAAACAAATAAAATATGTATATTAAACGATAATAACAGTAATGGGATATCTTGTAAATTGTATTTTTTTTATTCTATTGCTATGTCAAACTCTATTCTATGTTACTATAAGATTTATTCTTGATGTATCCGATATTGAATATCGCGGGTCACTTTAAATTTCTATTTGTTTTTAAGACGTATAATCTAAACCAAGAATAAATCTTTTCAACTGTAATCACACTGTTCCACCTTTCTTTCGAAATTCTAACAACCACGAATGAAATATAATCTTTAAAGTACTTAACAGGTGCAACACTCTGGTGCCTTTTAACCACTCCCACACGGGCCTCCCACGGCAAAGGTACCTAAGGAACATTATGTTCCAATGCACTAACATTATTATATTTCCTACTTAAATAACTAGAAAAATGTGCGCAGTGTGGCTCAAAAATCTTATAATTGAAAAAAATTATATCGATTTAAATACGTTGAAATAATTACCTTGTTCGCGCACTCGAAGCAAGTGGTGACAACTTTACTTATCACGTTCATGAGGTGCTTGGTCTCTTGGATGACGTTATCGACTTTGCTGAATGTAGCAGCGCGTCCCACCGTGGGCTCCTTTACCGTAAATTGTAATTGTTGAACGTAGGTCGGTACTTTGTCCAGATGTTCCAGAAGTTCTTTTTTTGTTGAACCGGCAGGAACCTTAAAAATAAAACGTTAGTAATTTGGTGGTAAAACTCCTTCATCGCAATTTAATAAATTTTATTATCGTACCTGGTATGAAAATTGTCTTACAATCTTATAGAGCCTATTCGCTTCTTCAGCAAAATACTCTGCTTGTGTGAATAGGTCTTGCGTTGTATTTAAACGACCCTCGCCTTTAGTAAATTGATACATAGCAAAAGCCATGGAAGACATATTTTTTGCCCTGGAATAGATTACGCAAAACAATCATTGAATGTCTTTTTACAAATTGTTGGGGGAGCGTTAGCTCCAAACCGATTTTGAAACAGCGGTCATTGTAAAATGATAGGTAATACAGGAACATAAACATTAAAAGCATTATTAATGTCTGCGACTCACTAATCCTTTATATATTATTACAATTAAACAAGAATCAATACACTAAATAAAACTAAATACCTTTTTACGATGTCGTTGTTTTCGTCGGCGGCGGCGCCCTGCCATCTCTCAGTCTCAGCGTCCATTTCTGAAGACATCATTTTCATTTCTAGACCCGATTTCGCTATTTTTGCTTGCTCGTCCGAGTCCAATTTGACGGCTTTTAAAGGTTTACTCGTCGTACCGTGTTTCTGGAAAATATTAAGTAGTTATAAATTATATGATGCCTGTAGTTTACTTCTGTAAATATGTTCGGATCTCAACTCACACCGGGTCTTGGTAAACTGCTGTACTGTTGTTTATCGGGTTTATCGTCTGTGATGTGGAGCAGTTCTGTGGCGAGACGTGCGGCGTCAGCGAGCAGCCAGGCCCACATGTCCACGAAGACGTCAAGGTTTTCCCGCGCGGCCGCACTGCCTGGATATGCCGCTAGTGTGCGCGCTGCCGTCACCACTTGAGGACCGTATATCCTTAGATTGATTTCGGCAAATTTTGCGCTGACTTGAAGGGTTTCCGACATTGCTATGTGTCTAAGTAGTTTACATACCTGAAATTTTAATAAGAACGTTTTTAACATCAACCGTATTATTGGTTGTTTTTGTTTGGAATTTTGTACCTTACCTCTATAATATGGTCTAATTGTTCGTGGAGACGACTGGCTATATGATGCAACCTCTCCGATTCTCTCTCGCCACAGGAACTGGCTGAGTTCGAAATAAGTTTTTCTAAATTGTTTATAGATTTATTTCAGTAGGCTTGTTGATATAAAGGGTATCAGTACGATCCGTCGACTTACCTATATGTGCGAGGTCCGAAGCGAGACGTTTAGCTTCGTCTGCAAGTGGGGCCAAGTCTCTTGCTTGGTCGCGAGCGGCGGCTACTAGGGCTCGTTCTAGTTCTGATGCTGCACCAGTAGCGCCTGTGCATGCACTTTCCAGTGCAGCGCTACTACTTATACCACCTTGTTCCTCCTATTGTTTAGAAAATAAAATTTTAAATTCCGGTCCCAATAATGCTGTATCATTTAAAATCAACTATTATTATTATTGCATGGGCGCATACTATCATTTTTTGAACTTATCTCCCGGCGACGAAATGACTTCATAAAGCACCTTGTCGTTCAGGGCAAAGTAGAAGGCACCAGATCGCGTGGAAGGTTGCACATGCTATGGACCGACCAAGTCAAGTCGTCAGTTGGCGGTTGTTTGCATGAGTGTACAAGGCTCATCACAAACCGGGAGAAGTGGCGATTGCTTCTAAGGCGCACAAATTCTATTGCCCTTGTACGAGCATACGGCCCACCTGATGGTGAGTGGTTACCGTCGCCCATGGACTTCAGCAATGCCAGGGGCAGAGCCAAGCCGCTGCCTACCTATCTGCCCATAGTAATGATACCGAATGACGACCACGACCGCTCTGATAACAGTGATACGAAAAAAGGAGTTTATTACTTCCATGAGATTATATGTATGTATTTTGTAAGACGTCTGGTGTATTTGGCATATTTGGTTGTAACTGCATCATTGATTTTACAAATTTTTTGTTCATTTTCTATTTCTTGTAACAAGTTCGCGAATAGCTGCCTGTAGATGAAAGATATCATCGTGTGGAAATAAAAATCGCAATATTAATGAAATTTGTCATTACTGGTTTAATTATTATTTTGTTCTTAGTTCTCAAGGGTTGCTGGTACCACAATCCAACCTATTGCATTTAAAAGCATATTGTATTTAAAAGTACTCTGTTTATATAGTTTGATTCGTATCTACCAGATTTTTGAAAATACTGACCAGCGAAACCGCTACGGCAACGAGTCTCTCCAGCTCGTAAGCTATTCTCTCGGCCAGAGCTAGTATTTGCTGTCTGTGTTCATGCGAGGTGTAAGCGGAGTCTGTGAAGTCGTGCGTTCGTTCAACCAAAGCCCGCAGCGTGCCAGCTAGGGCTCGTCTGCGTGAGGCGTCCGCTCCGCCCCGGGCTCTTGCTGCCCTTACTTGGGATGACAGTCCTCGCAGAGCACCCAATGCAGTCCCTGCCTCCCACTGAGCTGCCTAAATTTCCAGATAAAAATGTTTTCATAATCTGAATATCAAATTTATTATTAATGTAATTTGTGGAAAATGTCTTTGTTACGATTGTATGAATGACATTGGATAATATTGTGCTACATTATAAAATTTAAACTTGAATAAAACTTGAGCTGCAGATAAGGAATAATAAATTAAAACTATTAGGTACCTAATAAATTGAGAAGTGACAAGCACTAAATTAACAATAGTGTTGAGAACTAAATACGTTAGACAGGGCAAGCTTAAAGTACACTCACCAGTTTGATATTATCGATTATGGCATTAAACATTGTGTACGCTAAGGATGTTTACACCGCCTTATATCTTTGCATTGCTAAACAGCTTCAGTTATGATCGCAAGACACAAAACACGGTGTAAGCTATGCTTAGTTACCCAACATTTATTAAAAATACTCCTAAATATGATCTACTCTTGTATTACGTTATCGTTTAGTTAAAATAGTCAAAGAAAAGGCGTCGCATTAAGCTTTAATCAGACGTTTATACCCAGATTATTTATGCGTGGCTGGTAGCAAAACCATACATTGTTGTGCTTAATACTAATTGTTTAGTTTATGAAGCTTGGACTATTTGTATCATTTATTTGATTTCTTTTAAATGTGACGTACGTTTCATTAGATATTTTTTTTTATTGCTAAGATGAACGGATAAGCACACGGCACGCCTGATGTGAAGTGGTTACTGAAGCCCAAAGAAATTAACCATTTTAATGTCACCGCCTACCTTGAGACATGAGTTTTACCTTCACGGCTGAAATAAGCAGGCTGGTGGTACCTACCCGTGCGGGCTTACAAGACGCTCTACCACCAGTAAAAATCCATAAAAGGACAGTAAAATTGAGGTTTCTATAATAGTGAAAAATATGAAGAAAGTTCCATGAATAGGTGCAAAAAAGAAAACAAAAATTACTGTACTAATTACGCATAGTTTGTATACAAGCTTAACTTTTAAGAACTTACTATTGTTTCTAGTGCTGTGTAATCAATATAAATAGATAAAGAGGCGCTGATCTACCTGGGTTTGATAAATAATACCTGATCATGACTATCCGAGAAAGGTTTCAACTACAGGAAAAGAAATAAAAACATTTACGCATCGAAGAAACAATATTTCGTTAAAAGACAAGAAAGGGAAACCAAGGTGTTTAAGGAAATACGTATTAATTATTTCGACGTATTAAATTAAAACTTTTAGCTATTTTCTTTACTCACCGGTTTATGTCCACTTCAGGCTATTTTAGCTTAGGTTTTATTAGTGTGCATGGTTACTATATGTGCAAAATTCTTAATAGATTAAATTTGATATGCTTTTTATAATTTAAAAACAGTCAAATAGTAGAAATTGTGTCATAAATTCAGTTTACGTCATGATCGTTTCGTATTCTAGTAGTTGTATGGTCTGGACGTAATTGTCATGGTTGTTTTCTTTACCGATTCTATATTATTATAGGAAGACATTTTACGTTGGCATAGTTGAATGGTACGCTAGTTCATTTGAAATAGGTTTTAGGCTATAAAAGGGTTTAATGTTTACAAAGTCATCGTGCGCTAATGAGAGTGCGTGCTGTGGATGACTGGCTGGCTCTCTGGAAACGTTTCGTCAAATAATTGTGATTTGGAAAATGTTCATTATATTTTGATGAGGGTTTTCGCAAAAAAAAGCTGTCGCTTTGGATATCGTAGGATATAATAACCTATAAAATTGCCGTTTTAACATACTGGCCATTTGAAACGCAATTTATGTATGGCTGTGGCTGGCAATAAATTCTAAACTTAAATGAATTTTATTCAAGAAATATCTATTGAATGCTATATTTCAAATTCAGGCTTTTGTTTAGTGATTAGCGTTTTATTCTTTTGCAGTGTTTTGTTTTCACTACATTTGTATATTTTTGATCAATATGGACACAATAAAGATTTGAATAATTTTGGAATACGAGTTTCGTCGCGGTAGCAACGATGCATATACGCTTCACAAAATTAATAACGTGTACAGAGTGTATACTACAAACGAACGCACGACTCGTTATTGGTTTGAATACTTCCGACGTGGAGATTTTGATCTAAAAAATGAGCCCCGTGGTCGCTCGAAAAATAAAGACAACAACGACGAATTAAACGCTACAGTGGAAATGACGGTACTTAATCTACAGCTGAGTTAGCAGTAACTTTCAACGTTAGCATTGAAACAATATTGATCCATTTGCGTCAAATTGGCAAGGTAAAAAAACTTGATAAGCGGGTGCCGCACGAACTGGCCGATGGTCAGCGCGACGAACGGTTTATTGTATGCCTTGCATTTCTTAACACCACAGAAACAAAGGGATTGTTGATAATCGTAAGCGGTTATCACATTGTTGTACTGTATACCAGACCTTGCATCGATAGACTTCTCGCAACAAGAAATTTTAATGTTTTTTAAACATGGTAGGGAAAAAGTTCAATATGCGAGACGCGGCACAAAATATCTGTGAAGAGTTTGTTAGCTCCCATACACTTCTTCAAGAAGAGCAATGCTCAAATTACGACTACGCTGGCACAGATGCACCCATAACATATATCGCATATTTTGATTGATAAAAAAATTAATAAAAATGTATAACCTTCTCTGTAAAGGCGATTTCATAGCTAAAGGCCTAATATTTGAACAGTCTCAACATTAAGCTGCTCCAAAATGTTCCTACTATATCTACCTACTTCGTCTACCTAGCTTGAAATTTGAAAAGTATGAAATTTATTTTCCTATTGATAAATAGTAAACATTTTTTCCATGGTGATGGTTATCTACCGATTATGATTATGCCATTTTAATTTGTTTGGTTTCAACTGACCGATGAAAACGTAAACCACATTAAAAAACGTAAATTCTAGAAGATTTTTATATTATAAACTGGATATATCTAATTAATAATTAACGTAGCTTTCTTAAATATAATCTTGATAACTATAGAAAGCGCCGCACTACCGAGCGGGAAGTTTGCCAATCGCGATAATGTGATTTGTATCTGTGAACTAATCCGGCTATGACATAATATTTCTTGGAAATTGAAAAGAAATTTACTTAAGAAGCCGAATATAATAAAAGAAACCCAATTTCGTAACGACCCAAGTGGAATCGATATCAGCTGACGTTCTATTTAAAGTATATTCCTTACATCGTACATTTGAATTCGTTGCCACGATCGTAATTTCCTGATCTGATATCTGTTTTTTTATTAACATTTTCAACTAGATTTTTAGTAGATCTTTTCGTCCTCTGTATTGCGCATTTTAAAATTACTGATTTGTAAAATAAAGTATCAATTCTTGAGTGAACAGCTCGATAAAACTATTTCTTTTTTGTTTTTCTTGTTCATTATAAGTCTTCGCGATCGCAATTGAATTGATCTGAAAAATTATCTTGACCTTATGCTCACGATCCGATTTTCCGAAGGTGCATAGTTTAATATTTTATAATATAATTTAATATACCTTTGCGACACTTATTAATACAAATTCTCATCTGTGTACGGATCAGGTACATTATCGATTAACTGTAAATGTAACACGATACCCAGCTTTCCGATGCTTGACAAGGAAGCCATTCCGACGTTTCGCGCCATTTGTATGTTTTATTCGAGAAGTTGGTATTCCTTGTCTCAAAACCGCCATTTTATGAAAATAATAAATCAACGTATTGTAGTTTTCACGTATAAATTAATTAATGCTTTAGTACGATCTTAACACTTATCTATTGTTAGACCATAGTAAGGTTAACTGCACGCAATCGAAAGACTTTGGTTGTGAATCGAGCGAAAGGATTCGCTGTAATTTGGCAGAATGATTAACAGTCAGGCCGTTATTTTCAGTATAGAATGAAATGAGTATTTAGACTCAGTTAATTCAAAAATTCCTAAATAAATTTTAAGTATAAAAAAAATTATGAAAATAAATTTAATACCGCGATTATAAGTGCAACTAAAAATATGAACCATTTTTTTAATACTTATTTAATGAAATTAAAGTAGTCTTAGTTTTATTGAACATCAACATTAAACTGACGTTTTTTTTCCGTAATGTACTATACTCTCCGACTCCAGTATGTGTTTACTATTTGGGTTAGACTTGTTTATACGACATCCAGATAAACCGTCAGCAATAATTTCTCTAGATACAGGTTTTTACAGCCTTCTAAGCCGTAACGTCTACGACACTGACATATTTTATCATACATATTATTACAATCTTAAATGTATTTAATATCTTTTACCTTTTCTAACGACAATAATCTGATATTAAGCCGAAGATGACTTCAGTGCTGGAAAGGCGGAGTTTACTTTAATGATTCACTTAAGGCCATAAAGTTATTAGAATTTGTGTAATTCAAATATAAATCTATATTTCCATTAATAAGGTTAACTATTGAGTTTAGTTAATGAACGTTATGTCTTTCATAAGGTGCAAGTTCTAAGCCATAATAAAAAAAGCCGCGACATGATTCTGCTTTTGAATAATATTTCGTTCGATTCTTTCCATATTTGCTTTGTTTGATTTTTAAGTACGATTACTACATGGACGGCCAGATTTGTCACAAAGATGGATGTCACAGGGATGTTTCATAAAGTGCAATACACAAACATTCGACTAATATAAGCGAACGAAGAATTTGAAAATTGCATTCAGCTCCATAACAGAAATGAGTTTCCAACTTCTTAACAAAACTGAAATGTAATTTCTTTTTGTTTTTCTGTGGCACTACCTATGGCCAGATGGGTGTTATTCGGTCGGGCTTAAAATATATATGGATTCTGCTTTAGAAAAAACAAAGAGGGGCGTTTAACGTAACTACTGTTGAAGTTGAAAAATAATGCATTGTGAGTTTTTTATTATTATTATTTTTGACTTCGTCTACTGCAGTTGCTGTAAACTATATAAACTGTTGAATTTCTTCAGAGAATAATTTGAGCACTGTAAAATGACAACAGTTATTAGGGTTTAGTAGCGTAGATATAACATTGTATAGTTGTAGGGAGAGCAGGGATCATCCCAGATTTGTTGTATAGACCCGGATTAAGCGGTAGAAGCGTTTCCAATGTTAATCCCGGATATTACGGTCAAGATTACCCGTTTTGTCACCTGGTGTGTTACTTTGTTATTGCGGAATATGTTTTTATTAATGTAGCCGGACTAGCTCATAGTTCAGTCGGAGGAAAACGGATAATGAGAACGACGTGGTACCCCTGTAAATTTTAGGTAGAAATCAAAATACATACTACCATATTCGCAGTCTCGCTCAGCGCGCAGTCTTTTTTTATACGCTTTTATTAGCTTTATACGTATGTTAGTACATATACGGAATCTTTGACCGTGGATTTGACCCACTTCAAAACCTCGGATTACCTTGAAATTAGCCGTACTTATCAAGGACCCATAACAATTCATTATTTTAAGCAGTTAGAACGGTTATTTAAACTAATTATAGTATCTAATGTCATATAATAATTGTATCGTTCGGTTTATTCTAGAATGATCCAGAACTAAAATAAACCAATTAGGATAATATTTAGACACATTATATTATATACATATATCTAAACGACATCAGAAAGGTGCTACTATTTACATTAGATTAAAGCTATACCATTGTTTCAACTTGTGAAATCATTTATAGGTTAATATTTTTGATTTAGTCACGTTTTGACAAACTTTCCCGTTTAGTCTCAATCATACTTTTAGTTTCACCAATATAACTCATAACAAAGGCAAAATTATAATTACAATCGAATATTAGACAGATATTTGATCCTTTCATCGTTCCGTAAGTGTCCACGGAGTCTAGTTTAGTCTACGTTCGAAGTCAGTATTTAGTATTAGAATTCGGGTCTAGGTGTATATATTCTTCCGGCACATATCGAAGAAGTTATCCAAGTTAAGGACCCCTAATTCTACTTTAAAGCTATCTGCGCTAGACGAGCCAATAAGTTCGCGATGTCACGTGTGGAATTTCAAGGAATGGTGATAAACACTATTTTAAAATAAAATTTAAACGCGGAGTGCAGTCCATTGCGTGTCGAAAAGGTATGTTTGTTCAAACTGCCAAAATTCGTCTACACTATGCGAATTCGTGTTTCTATTCAGCTAGCTCCACTCGTGCTCAGCTCATCTCATCGTCATCATAAAGATAAGAATAGTGAAGAAATTTTCTAGATATTTGACATTAGTCAGTCGAAATTGTCTATGAAAATTTAAATTACGTGACTTTGAAATATTTCATTGATAAATATAATACGTGAAAACACACATTTATTTTTAAATGTATAGGATTATTTTTAATTCATTATTAATTGAGTTTATTGAATATCAAACCTCATGTCCATGTTCTTCGTGGCCGGGCAAGCCGTCTCGTACTACGTAGTGTATGAGGTCCATCGCCCGTCGCATTTGACAAAAAACAGTGTCACGGTTTTCTCTCGCCGATGCGCTTCCCGGATGTCGCATGCATGTCTGTTGATTTTACAAATGAATTCGACAGTATTTATGAGCTAGTATTGTTCTTTACAATATAATATTATAGTATCATCATTATTTAACATCATAAAATACAAGAAATACGAAGCATGTGATGCTAATATCCTCGCTCCGGCTTAATACATTAGCTGATTAAATCCATAAGGCCTTCTGAACGCAGAGAAAGTCATAGATGCATTCGATACAAATTATCAGTATGATATTACTTCTACTTGAGTTTTTTAAAACAATTATTTTTGACAAAGGCTTCGGGACGAAGATGGCTCTGCTATTTAAAAATATTTAAAGACAAACCAACAGAGTTTCTTCCAGATTTGAAATTTGGTATTAGTTACAGTTATAGAACGAAAAAGAAATGATTATTCCGAAAAAAACATTATTCATATATATAAAAAGTTCGTAAAATGTTGCGGAATGAAATCGGAGGCGAGACGGCGGAACATTTTTCTGGAAGAGCTGACAAATTGCACGAGCTGCTGCCATCCGCGCTCATGACGTCGACTGTTAATCTCACAGAGACGTATAAACACTACCTACACTCGTATGACCTTTTATGTGATTGATATGTTTACGCACTTTTTTCTAATAGTGACATTTATCAACAAACATGCCTAAGCAAATTAAATCTAACTAGTGGTCCCGCAGTAGTCGAAATTCGACTATATTTAACTGAAATTGTAAGTTTGTACACTATTATGATTCTATTCTCAAAGACTATTATGCTTCTATAATCACAAATTTCGCCAAAACTACACTATAGAAAAATATTAATTAATAAAGACAAACAATATTTAATCTATTCTCAATTTGATCACAGACGTCAAGAACAAAAGTTTGACAATAAATAAATAGTATGCATGCGTGTGTGCGTCAAATACATGGTATGTAGTGTGTGTAATGTTTTCTTTATTGATTTAATGTATTTTTAGGCATAAATTTAAAAAATATTAACATTCTGTACTACTTCTCTATATTCTCTATAAGTGTGGGAAATTTCATACTCCTCCATCCGCGCAATTTTCGTAAAAATGGATACAAAGTTTTTCCTTCACGTATTAATATATAGATAATAAATTAGTAGTTGTAAAATTTTGAGAAATCGTTTAAATAATTAGAACTAATAAGTTTTAATTTTGTCAACATTTTATAATTTCTGTTCTAAGCATTCGTCTTCCGTGAATCTGCGACCACAAAAATCGTAAAGTATCCGAAACTTTGTATAGTATAAATGTATAAAGTATGAAAATTTAAATGTTTTAAATGAACCATTTAATATATTATGTCAATGAAAGACCTTTAATTTAATCACGAAGGCCTTACGATATCATTACGGAGAAATAAAAAAAAAAACAGGCACTTACGGAACACAGAGATATACTCACATTTGCATCGTCGCGCCAACTTTCCTAACGAAATTGCTACAACGTTACGCTTATTGCAAAACATTATTTAAAAAGCTCGCCGCATTAAAATAATTTGTTTAATCCTGTTGAAATAAATAATAAAAAAAACTTCACGCAATTTCAAGCTAAGCTTTTCAGCTTTTCGTAATCACGGAGAGTGCAGACTTTATATTAGTGAAGCACCTAAATATTTATTGAAAATCTTTTGTGAATATAATTTAAATATTTATCTAAACTAGAGGACACGCAGTAGTCGAAATTCGACTATACATAATTGGAATTGTAAGTTTGTACACTATTATTATGATTGTATTTTATACTTCTATAATCACAAATTTCGCCAAGGCTATAAAAAATATTAATATAGACAAACAATATTTAATCTATTATCAATTTGACCACAGACGTCAAGAACAAAAGTTTGACAATAAATAAATAGTATGCATGCGTGTGTGCGTCAAATACATGGTATGTAGTGTGTGTAATGTTTTCTTTATTGATTCAATGTATCTTTTAAGCATTATTTAAAAAAAAATATTAGCATTGTGCACTTCTTCTCTATATTCTCTATAAGTGTGAGAAGTTTCATACTCCTCCGTCCGCGCAATTTTCGTAAAAAGGGATACAAAGTTTTTGCTTCACGTATTAATATATAGATAAACCGCATCGTGCTGCTTGCAGTTGACAAAATAAAACAAAAAAAAATCTTCAGCAACAACCGAGGTGAACTGCGAAATTGATCGAGTGTGAGTGATATTGTTCTGATTATAATAGTTTTGGTTATAAATTAAGACTCTGTGACCGTAATGGTTGAGCATTGAAGCAAATCAACGTATTATGGTTTCCCGAATTGGCTTGGCACGTACATAATTGATAGCATCAGCGACCAAATGCCAAAGCTAATTTAGGTGGGTCGTGGGATTCGGGTGGACAACAGGATTGAAAATTTATCGCGGTCCATTCGTGTTAATAACAAAACCTCGCCCGGTCGAGGTCTTCAATTTAACACAATCCTGGAGGATACTGAATTGGGTAAGAGGATTTGTATTCTTCTGCTTTCGTATTTAAAAAAAAACGTGACTAATTGAAGTTTTTTTTGTAAATCGTACTATAATTAAAACCGTATAAGTTTGTTCTACTATAGACTATATTACTTAGCAATTATAGACATTAATTTGCTGATCTTCCAATGTAATACCATAAAATATGCAAACACTGAAAATGCAGTCCGGTCATTATTGAGAACAAGGAGAATAGTTTGCATTTGAACGGTAGGTATAGGCTCACAGTTGCCCTTAACAAGCGTAAATTTAAGTGTTTTTTGTACCTAAGTTGATAGCCTTGAGAGGTTATTTCAACGTTACCTTAACTAGTAGGTGAGCTCACGGGGCTCAAACCGGAGTGATGCTAACACTGACCCTAACAAGAGCAGTGCTTCGCAGAATCTATCACTGGATCGGAAACGCGACTCACTGAGAAGATCTTCTATGTGGGCTGTGTCTATGGGTTGATTCGCTCGTCGAGCCCTTCGTCGCAAGCGACGGGTTCGACGAGGACGGTGACTGGGTAAGTGATGATTCTCATATGTACCTTTGACGAAGTAAGGAGCATCAGTGTTGAACGTTCTAGTACATTCCTGGCAGCAGCGACCTGGGCCCTCCGTCGCTCGTCCCGCAGGTCGGCGCGGCGCTCGGCCGTGAGCCGCGCCAGTTCCACCATACCGCCGCCGAATTTGGTGAATGCTCGCACGAACTCCGCGAAATTAGAGACCGACTCCAGCCGGTCTAACGATCGCGCCACCTGTCGGATCCGGGTACCTCGAATTCGTACACAAACATCTAACTTACGAGCCATAATTCACAAGTTGCCGTGAAGTTTATTCGAACTGAAATAGATACACGTAACGTGAATTCCGTCGCCAGTTTTCATGAGTTTCGACTGTTATATTGCGATACATAACTTTGTTCCTTGAGTCGGGTGTGAGTGAATAAAATAATTTATAGACTTTCAAATTTTATCATCGAATTCTAAGCGGCATTATGTGCGCATTTTTTATTCTTACTGTCGCGGGTCAGTGTTTTGTGAGGGTAAGACGCTGATAGAATTTGGACCCTGTCGTTGTGTTGATAATACTTGGTTCATTTACAGTCTGTACTCGGAACGGGATGAGATATTGGATTTCTTCATTGTGTTGCCCAATTTTACTTTCTAATTCTCGTCCTTATTTTTTATTATTACGTAAATGGCTAGACGAACTCATGGCTCATCTGTTTCGATGTAGTTGTCGTAGCCCCTAGACATTACAACATGGCTGCCGCTATTTTTTGTTCTGCTGTTATTGTACTGTTTGAGCTAATAAATTTACCTTATCCTTAGCAAGCAATAGTTGTCGAACAACTACCATGTCTGCCAAAAGTAAGACTCTGGTGACAGCCGCGAGTAGCGCCCTTGCCGCGGACACCATGCCAGCTCCGTCGGCCCCAGCACACACTCGTTCAATGGCGCGGCCTGGAAGAAAATTATTCGATATCTAATATTTAAAATTCAAATTCAAAATTCAAAATCATTTATTTCAACTTAGATGTCAGCATAACACACTTGTTGAATGTCAAAATATAAATAACAATGTTAACTCTACCACCGGTTCCAAAAAAAGCCACAGTCCTGAGAAGAACCGGCGAAACAAACTCAGCGGCCTTTTTTTTTCACAAATACTTTTTTTTTTAAATAAGTAAAAATATTTACAATAAACGAAAAAACAAGTCAAAAAATACAATAAAAAAAAAAAAAAACTCCTAATGATAGCTATATAATCTTAATCTATTATTAAATATTTACTATTTAATCAGAAAGCATATTATGTTTATATGTCTCTGAAGACAACACTGTATCCTTAAATTTGCCGCCTTATAAACGTGTTAGGTACACCTAGAAATAGGTCCATGATGTTGTATCTTTTATTCATAGATAATTTAAAGAAAATACAGCGTAAGCTAATTGCACCGGGTTTTTTAACCACAGTTACGCGAAAGTATTACTAAAAAACGATTGAAAATAGAAATGAGAGAGAAACATATACAACAGCAACAAACATAATATCCATTTGTGTGGCTTTGTGTAATTTATTGCAAAATCTTCGAACAAGATGAGCAAAGATATCCGTCCCACGATATTAAATTCCACATTCCGGCACATTGTGACCGAACGGCATTGTAAACTGCTTTTGAATTACAGGCATTGATAAATCTTTTTCAAATAGTTAACAATTTTGGTTTCAAAGTGGTATTAAAGGTTTTTTATCGCTATTAAAATTTGATGAACAGAGAACATCATATCTGAAAATAGTATACTCGAGAAGTTACGCCTTTCTTATTATCCATCCATAGAAGAAGTCGTCGATTTTGAGTACTGGTCGTACGAAAATTTCAGGTGGCTTTTATTATCACTACATAGTATAAAACAAAGTCGCTTTCTCTGTCCCTACCTATATATCTGTCTGTCCCTTTGTATGCTTAAATCTTTAAAACTACGCAACGGATTTTGATGCGGTTTTTTTTAATAGATAGAGTGATTGAAGAGGAAGGTTTATATGTATAATGACATCCATTAAATAGTGGAGAAATCAATAATAAATTACAGTTTCCGAAGCGAAGAGAGGGCGGGTCGCTAGTATATGGATAAAAAGAAACTTTTATAGCAAGATCCTCGAGGCGTTTACATACTGTATTTAGTACGCAATTATGAATCAGTAACTACCCATCAGCAGAAACAGGTTACCTTATTCCCTAATCATTCCTTCGTCATCATCATCATCATCATCATCAATTATGCGATGTAAATATAGAGAGCTTCACCGGAAAAAAAATGTGATTACTATGAAACAACTATAAACTAATTTTAAATTGTGTAAAAACGCCAGAAATATTGAATTTTCCGAAACCGATATGGTAAGTTAAACATATGTAATCTCAATAATCTATAGGAATATATTTAGCGAAATCTATACAGCCTACTGCACTGTTGGTAAGTACCACAACTCTGTTTATTTCTATCGCGAGTAGTCATGAGTTTCCTTTTGAAGGGAAATATTCGTTATAAAGCTCAATTAAGACTTTGACCTCATACCTCAAGGTGAGCCATTCCCTTTGGGATATCCATGTTCAATGTTCTCGTATACGAGTCGTAATCGGTACAATAAACGATTGAAGATGTAAACTATTAACATTTCTGATCGTAATTCTGAACACTAAATTCGAATAAACCCACACATGCTTTATTGATTATCGTTTAAAATTTAAAAAATTTTAATGTTAATTAAATTGATCCACTAATTAGCTGCACGTTTATTTGCCGTGTTTGTGTGTAATTAACGTGGTTTGGTGCTGAAAAATGCAGCTGTTGCAAATTTGATGGATGGTTTTAAAGAAACGCTTGCGGTGCCGGTAATTTTTAAATTTCCAAATTTAGGTTACACTGTCGCAATGCAGTGATTCGGTTTGGAGTTCATAAACACGTAGATAGGATCTTGCAGTTTAAGTCGGGGCTTTATTTGAATAAGCCATGTAGACGAAGTGGTTCGTTTTACGATACAACCAATGCAGTATTAAAATAATACGGGTTAAAGTATGAAATTACCGTTCTATTGTAATAGGTACTTCGAATTGACATAGAACCTTCATGGTTTGAGATTTTTGAGTAAAACTTTTTCAAATGATACCTATGAGGTTCTTCTTTTAAAAAATGTACATTCCATTATCAACTTTCAGTTGTTTTTTTTATTCAGCTTAGACAAGAAAGATGGATACTTCGAAAATTCGAGTGGTTTTTTAATACGAGCTCCGACGCGGGACTAACGCCAGAAATTGCTCGCAATATCAATGTTACGTTTGGAGAGGGGACTTCTAATGAACGCACCGTGCGATTTTGGTTTAAACACTTTCGTGATGGAAATTTTGATTTGAAGAATGAACCACATATATGGAAGACCGCCCACACATGTGAATAACAATGAATTGAAAAAGATGGTGGAAGCCAATCCGAGCTAAACTATCCAGGAATTAGCCGCATTGCTAACGTTACATGGGTAACGTTAACCTTACCAACAAAATTGACTTATTTGCGTCAAATCAATAAAATAAAATAATTAAGAAAAATGGGTGCCTCATGATTTGACTGATCTGCAGAAAGAAACAGGTGTTGAAACTTGTGTTGCCTTGTTGAATCGATACAGAAATGAAGGAATATTGGATCGATTTGTGACATGTGATGAAAAGTGGATTCTTTACGATAACCGTAAGCGAAAAATGCAATGGCTGCAAAGCTTACCAATAAAAAGGTAAAGGTAACTGTTTGGTGGTCTCAGCATGGTGTTATTCACAATAGCTTTCGATTTGGTCAAGCAATAACAGCAGATGTCTACTATACCGAACTCCGAACAATGATAGCAAAACTTGTAGTGAAACAGCCCCGACTCATGAATCGATCTTGACCATTATTGCTCCATGATAACGTGAGACCTCATACAGCACGAGAAACCGTTTTAACTCTACAGGAACTGCAATTAGAAACCATTCGTCACCCTCCGTATTCGCCAGACCGTACTCCAACGGACTACCATTTTTTTTCGTGATTTAGACAATTTTCTACATGATAAAAAGTTTTCTTCCCAGGAGGCAGTACAAAATGCTCTAGTACTGTGCTCACACAGTTTCTAGAATCTAGATATCAGCAAGGTTCTATCTCAAAGGCATAAATGACCTTTCTATGAGATAGCAGCAATGTATAGATAATAATATTAGATATTTTAATTAAATATACCTGTTATATGAAAAAAAAAAGCGCAGAAATTACATATGTGGTGATACTTACCTATCTGTGTGAATTTACAATTGCCCCTGCTACTAGTGTTTACGCAAATTTAACGTTTTCCAGGTAAATTTTTTACTATACGATGTTATTTTATTATCGTGGAAGTCATTTGTGAGCTTGTATTGTGTAGGTATGTATGTATTTCATTTAACAATTTGAAACTTGCTATATTATTAGAATACCATTATAGCCGCATCGCTTAATACGAATATACAAGGCTTCTTATTCTTTGGATTGTGACTGCTTCAAGTTAAAGGATCAGTAAAAGGTCAAGTGGAATCTTTTGGCTTTGAACTTTTGTAGATGGATCGATTTTGCGCTTACCTGTAAGGGCTTGACATGGATCTATTTTGGATTTTTTCGAAAATGGACCTACCCGCCTTCTAGGCTGTTTTCCCCGATTCTTGTATCCAATGGACGGGAATTGTGAATTCTCAGCAGTAAGAATTAATAATAGAGAAATAATAATTCTTTAAAATCTGTCCCCACAGGGGCGGATTGGTTTAGATACCACTGTCTGTTTATATCTATTATATTATAATTGAATTGGGACTTCGCCCTCATATCTTAAGTTGGGTGATGGAATATTGCGAACTACCGAGTACGATTTTTATTCACTTCATAAAGTCTCCGTAAAAACAAACGAATTTTCAAGGAATCGCATGGCATCAGAGTTTCAGCTTATGTTACGAGTATTTCCATATTGGATGATGAATTGATAGATGAAATCTGTTCAAGCATCTATTGTCATTTTATTGTCATTTTCTTATTGTCCTCCACTGAAGTATGAAACCTTGGTCTATGTTGTCATCCTCTTCTTATTATCATTTATTTCTTGTAAATGTCAATAAAAAAAGTGTCGAAAATAGTTCATATTCGTCAACTCGTAAATTTGAACCACTCCTCAACCTAAAGAAAAAAGAAATGAAAAGAAAAAAGGAAAGGAAATCCTTCAAAAGAAAACCTAAAGATTGTGTACTTCCGATTCGCTCATTAACAGCGAAAATTATGACATACGTTAAATGTTAGGGTTGATTGTGTACAATCAAGCGTGTCCGTGCTTTGGTTCAGCGGTCATGTTACAGCCGGTCCCCCGGGGCTGGCTTACCTGTGTCATCATTAGGGTAGCCAACTATTTCTGTTTTATTAAAATTTTATTATGAATTTAAGCAAACTGCGTTTGGGATGAGTGATAAACTCACTACTATTTACTCTGATCTTTGAATTTATTTAAAGTAAAAATTTCATGGTGATAGTACTATATGTTTCAGCGAAAACTACGTACTATTGAAGAAAAGTGATAGTAATATTCGTATTGTAGTACTTTTTGGGTTTAGCTAAAAAAAAAATTTTTTTTTTTTTTATTGCTTAGATGAGTGGACGATCTCACAGCCCACCTGGTGTTTAGTGGTTACTGGAGCCCATAGACATTCACAACGTAAATGCGCCACCCACCTTGAGATACAAGTTGTAAGGTCTCAACTATAGTTACAACGGCTGCCCCACCCTTCAAACCGAAACGCATAACTGCTTCACGGCAGAAATAGGCAGGGTGGTGGTACCTACCCGCGTGGACTCACAAGAGGTCCTACCGCCAGTAATATTGACAGTGACACGAATATTTCCATTTTTGTTGTCTGTCCATTTGAAATGAATATTCATGTGAAAGTTAGTTCAAGCAATTGACCTAAAAATATCGGAATGACAATTTTTGTGTTGAAAGCATGTGATTACAAAGATTACAATTTGCTTTCTATCTTATCTCGCTGCGATGACGTCATCCAGCCATGTAATAAAGCCACACCAAGTGCACTCAACGATAGCTGAGCTCCCGTTTCAAGTACATTCATATTATTTTTTCGGATAAGCGGGTAGAAGTACTTGTGGTCCCTTACATTTGAAAATTATTATATCAATAAATTTTATATCGACATTGATCGTTAACTTAATTTATGTAGATTCTATAAATTATGTTATATGGGCTGAAATTTATTGGTAAGTATGAATATGTATCACATTTTTGTTAGGGAGGACTAGAAGTAAAATTAATACATAAGGAACAACTAACTCCATTCTTCTATTATATTTGTTTTCAAATGACATAAAATATATATCTGTCAAAAAAGAATCGTTCCAACGTTTTAACTTCCTACGTGTTTCCTTGACGGCTTTCCGTTTCCGTATCCGCTTCATTTAAAATTTAGATATATGGTAAACTTATTTTAATAAAAGCCGTGTTAGCGACTGCTAGCCCTAGCAATCCACGAGATTCCCGGGGCTACACGCCGAACAAATAAAGGAATGAACCATAAAGTACTGCTGGAGGCTAGGACCGGGCGTTATTCCACAACAAGAAACTTTTGTTTTAGATTTCACGCTGACGTTACAAGTGTGAATATTGTGTCGGAGTTTTAAGACCTGAAGATGGTTTACTTTGAACTCTGTTGTAGAAGTGTTTCAAACAGCAGTTACTAGAAGCGAATAGATAACACTGTTTAATATTGCTGTGTGAACACCATTTAAATCTAATATTATTTAAATGAAGTAGAATATTGTTTTAAGAGTTAGGCTATCCACTGGACTTTTTAAAATAAAATTAAACATTAAATTCAATATTTATCATTTAAATAAATAGTTATTGAATTTCGAAAGCCACACCTGAGTTGAGATTGAACATTAATCTAGGAACGTTCTGAATAACCGATTGGAATTTGCAAATCCTTTCTAAATCGCTCGCGAACGATTGGACAGGCAATCGTGCTGAAATGAGATTAATAAACGAGCTCAAGTTGTGGGCTTACGATCACAGATCGGCTTAATAACCCACGCCTGCTTTACATGACTTTCATAATATACATATTATTCAATCGTTCGGTTTTCAAAAATTTACAGACGCTGCATTTTACAAATGTATGCTATTTTATATTACTAACTTAACTAATACTAAGTATACAGGGGATTTCGGGGGCAATAAATCGATTTAGCTACGATTTATTTTCAGAAAATGTTGTTTTATTTGTGTTTTCAATAATCAACTTTATCGATTAGCCGACTTAACCTAATAGGTGTATGTATGGCTCTAATAAAGAATGAAAAAAATTAAAAAACTTTATCGATAATTTTGATTTTTTCTTTAAATAACCAGTTCATATTTTTTTTTATTATTCTGTCGGTAAGATCGAAAAATATTATTCATATTTCATCATTTTATCAATATGTAATTCGTATTTAAATATAATTTCTAAAAAACACAATTTATCAAAAAAAAATATATATGTTGCTTATATTTTTGTAATATATGCTTGGAATAAATATGTTCGGAATATTATTGTTTATTATTATTTTTAAAATACTATTAAGGTTATTAGTTTTATCAACACAAATAAAAAAAATACATAATGCATTAATGGATTGTAGTGCGGGTGATTCCTGTTAGAATACGTAGTAAATTCTAATTGCAACAACACAAACTTTATAATACCCTTGAAAATGGATCATCACGTTGAAGAGTCGTTCCCTAGTTTCGCTCAACTCAACTTCGCTGTTCCTTGCCGCTTCAGGAAATGCAAATTTACTAAATAGTCAAATGTATTTACAGACCTTAACAGTAAATGCCGTGTCCAATAAGAATTGTATTATACAATTTTGCGAACCGTAACACTAAAAATTAAATCAAATTCATTTTAAGTTCGGAAACGGTCACCTTATACCCTGCAAATAGGTAAAATCATCCACGTACCTACGTTGGTAGCTTCTACGTATTAAATATTTTATATCTAGCCTTTATTTATATTTACGATTTTTCTTAACTCTCACCTAAAAAAATGCGTCTCTACATAAATAGACCAACAAAATTAGGTCTCAATCTGGGAGTTTTATTTTTTATTTATTTTTTATTGCCCATGTCGGCAGATGAGCGTACGGCCCACTTGATGGTGAGTGGTTACCGTCGCCCATGGACTTCAGCAATGCCAGGGGCAGAGCCAAGCCGCTGCCGAAAGCTCAGAAAGCTCCAATTGTTAGGGTGTAAAGCCAAGTTTGTGAAAACATTGAAAAATATAATCGAACGGTCTATTTAAACGTCTTGGGCCCATTCGTTTTTGTTTCAAGTTTCTAGGTTTTTAGATCGTCACGCAGTTTTGGTGTTAAATTGTATATTTTTAACAAAGGACATCGGGCACCTTTGTATGGGACACTTACCTACAGCGAACAAAAATGAAATTAGGTCTGGTGGATAGGCAATTGAATCTAGTTTACAATGGTATAGGTCCCATATCTGTGAGCCGTGGGAATAAGGAGAAACTGGACATTAAAAAAAAATATTTTTTTTTACTTTTTTGTGCAATAATTCAAGAGGAAAAAAGGAATAAAAAAAACATGTTTTTCTCTTTACTTTTATTCTGCCGCATCCAAATCTACAAGAGTTTCGTCTAAAAACGCCGCAGGTGCGTGAAATTCTTCTTGATATATAGCCCAAGATAAAAAGTATACCACACTGGCGATGTGCGCGCAACTCCCTACAGTGCGGCGGCCGTGTATACAGGAACAGTAATACCCTTCGAGGCTTTGTCTTCCTTGCAATGCCGGATTTATTAGTATATATGTATAATAGCGTTTTGCTCTTATGTGACGAGACTGTATTCTGCCTCGTATTAATATTTTATTTTCTACCAACTCTCTGCGATGGTATAATTCCATTATATACACTCCGTTTGGCCGCATGTTTTCATGGCAATAAGATTTGGCCAATTTCAAATATCAATTCAATTTTCAATTTATCGGATATCAGTCAGGTTGACTTTACGAAAATACCACGGAGTGATATTTTAACTTACTGAGCGGTCATATTTAGTAATTAGGACAAATAGTCAACTTAAAATATGAATTTCATTTTACTTTTATTTCCATTTTCCCATTGTTATGAATTAAAATAACCACATAATATTAAATATGATTGGAAGCACTATGATTTAAAAGTGTTTTGGTTTATGTTCGCGACTTTAAAAAAAGCGGGTAAAAAACGCCCAATGATCTTTAGCCTACGAATTCTTTTGTTTTCTGAACGCTTTCACTAACACACTCTTTTGATGCATGATTATCATCAACGAAGATTTTTCGATGTTCAACTTCATTATAATTTCACTTATGTTTTACTGGTGGTAGGACCTCTTGTGACTCCGCGCGGGTGGGTACCACCACCCTGCCTATTTCTGCCGTGAAGCAGTAATGCGTTTCGGTTTGAAGGGTGGGGCAGCCGTTGTAACTATGCTGAGACCTTAGAATTTATATCTCAGAGTGGGTGGCGCATTTACGTTGTAGATGTCTATGGACTCCAGTAACCACTTAACAACCAGGTGGGCTGTGAGGTCGTCTCTGAGCATCTGCATATAATTTGAATCGTTCTGGCAAATCATTTATTAACTCTGATCGAACTAAAACAAACATTGTGTTAGTTTAGGCTTAATTCAATATTTTATTGAAAACCGCCACAGTCGAGATAATGATGCAGATAAAATAACTCTTATTTATATAACGGAATTTATTCACCGTTTACAAATACTAAATTAACTAGTAATTAGACGATGACCGAGCTTTGCCCAGTTTTTTTGTTGATAAATTGTGATTTTTTAGAAATTATATTTAAATACGAATTACATATTGATAAAATGAAGAAATATTCCAAGATCGCTTAGGATTTTTTAAAAATGTCTTTTTAACTCACGTGTTCACTTAAGTGACAAAAAGAAAAAGACACTAATAACATAAATAAGCAATTCATTTTCTTGGTCTAACCTTAAACCTTTGATTATATACACGTGTGTATAATCAAAGCCTTAAACCACACACTGATTGGCTTCGGGTGGCTTAACAACGTCATCTGCTGAAATAGCTTTAGTGTTATTGTGTCTTTAAAGCAGTAAGTCGCTCTCAATTATGAAAAATAGTATTATTATTCGCCAATAGATGTCAGGAAGAGTCATAAAGTTGATTATTGAAAACACGAATAAAACAACATTTTCTGAAAATAAATCGTAGCTAGATCGATTTATCGCCCCCGAAATCCCCTGTTTACTAAATTTTATAAAAATCGTTGGAGCTGTTTCCGAGATTCAGATTATATAGTTATATATATACAAGAATTGCTCGTTTAAGGTATAAGAATGAAAAATATATCTTGAAACAATTGTTTTGCTTTCAATGTAATAATTTATAAGGCACTGACGCGTGGGATCCTCGGTCTCCTGGGAACGCGGGGTGCGTCTTCTTTAGACTTACATCTCACGAAAATTTGTTTTACTAAAACGTATATGTATTAAGATGTCTTAGAAAATTTACATTAGACTAGTGGTTTAATTGTCGCCTCGCCTTCGAAGGCGGCATCCTTATAGGCTGTAAAATACAGAGCAGGCGGGTTTGTGTTGTTTTGAAGCCGTTCAATTTGGTGTTCGTTAATCTAAATATATAAAAGTCGACACGTGTAGGTACATATTAGAAAAACTAAGGACTCCGAAACTTTCAGGGGATCTTCAGATTGGTCTAGCGAATGATCCCATGAAATTTGGTAGCGATACGAAGAAAATTAAAAAAAGAAAAGATTCGATTAGTTATATTACGTTGATACCCGATTTTCTCGTTGTGGATCGATTGTGTTCCATAAACTACATATTATGAAAAGGAAACTTGACATCAAATCATATTCTCGATGGAGTTTTATATATGTACATATGTATATGTGACCGTATTCGTGGTTTCAGCTATAATCATTAAGCACTCCGAATTCGATTTTGCTCTGATGTAGTAGGTATTATATATCTGTGAGAACATGTTAATCTGTATTACATTTATTTTGTTGTGCGTTGGCCAGATATTGTATTCTTAAACGAGTTCGAAGTTTCATTGTATTTAAAAAGTGTAATGTTAAATCGAGTTTCGTGTTGCATATTTTAAAGCAGCCATGGCCCATTGATATGCGTACGGCTGTCTTTTGTTTTTATGAAAGTCATTATATCGACGCTTGAAAGGCAAACATGACTAAGCGACAATAAATGCTTTGTACATCAATATGATAGGCAATAACCATATTCGATGCGCAAAAAAAAATATATTTCTAGGTCTCTTAAAATCATTTCAATCCTACAGCTACTAGCTAGATTTTACTACAGCTAGATTCGTTAAAATAAATTTTGTTTTCAGGTTTTTAGTCACGTTTGCCTTTCAAGCGTCGATATGTCATAGTTAAGTATGTAACTGAAATTTGTTAGCAGAAGACAGTCAACAATGGATAAGAATCGCTAATAGCGTGAGCTGTAGTTACGTTATCATGGCTTGATCATCTGAAATACACAAACGCATATTTTGTTTATAACAGCCATCTAAATAGCATAATCATGTTTATTTTTGAATTGTATTTTATTTTAAGTGGTCGCCAAAGCCTCAACAACGTAAATGCTGCCACCCACCTTGAGACATGAGTCCTAAGTCTCAATTTTTACAGTACAACGGCTTGCCCAAACTTCAAACCGAAACGCGTTGCTTGCTGCTCACAGCAAAAATAGGCAGGATGGTGCTGGTACCCGTGTGGGCTCACAAGATGGCTTACTAAGTACCAGTAATGTTATGATAATTTTATAAATAGTTATTTATATACTCTTTCAAATTTTTAAGCATTACTATACAGGGTATAAGCAGATATTTTCCGAAGCCGTAAAAAGATCAAGAGGTCGTTTACGGCAACTACGCAAAAAAATACTTATCAAATTTTAAAGTGAGATGTTCCTTTATCATAGATACAAACTTCAATATAAAATAATTGCAAAATCTATCAATGAGTA
This sequence comes from Bombyx mori, assembly GCF_030269925.1. Classification (NCBI taxonomy): domain Eukaryota; kingdom Metazoa; phylum Arthropoda; class Insecta; order Lepidoptera; family Bombycidae; genus Bombyx; species Bombyx mori. The sequence continues at coordinate 8,849,336 of NC_085111.1, read as the reverse complement.
CCGTAATTTCCGATAGTTTAGAAACTAGTGAAAGTTTTAATCTATTCAGGGCGTTAATGCAAGTGTTTCGCGCAAATGAGACCATTCCATTGACTGAATTTGTTCGAAAGTTTAACGTTTAAGTTCAAGTTAATCGAACTTTGAGATTCGTGTCCAATATATTTTGTGGTTATTTATTTATGCTTATATGGGTGAAAGAGGACATAAAAAAGTAGCTCTGATAACCATGGACAATACAACGCGGTATTCACTTTGAATCGTGAGATCTAAATCTCAGTTCTATTGTAAAATAGCCGTCCTAGCCTTCAAACCGGTACGAATTTTTTTTTTTTATTGCCCTTGTAGGCAGACGAGCATACGGCATACCTGATGATGAGTGGTTACCGTCGCCAATGGATTTCAGCAATGCCAGGGACAGAGTCAAGCCGCTGCCTACCGCTTAATACTCTCCATAAGCCTCGTTTGAAGATGGACATATCATAGCGCTCGGGAAACACCGTGGAGGGGAGCTCATTCCATAGCCGGTTGGTATGTGGCAAAAAATTCCTCTGGAATAATGGTTTCGAGGCAGAAATAGGAAGGACGGTGACGGCGATGTACCCGTGGGGCTCAAAATACGCCCTATTACCAGTAAATGCTGGTTAACGATCTCAATACGTTGGTATATATAATAAACAGAAAACGCTACGGCTCATGAATCTTTCAATCAAATTTTACGGCATCCTCGGGAAGAGCGGGTGGTTCAATTCTACGTCATAGATTTATTTCATCATGTCATTTACATAAAATTTATCCCGTGTGTTGATCCAGTTATCATTGTGCGAAATTTCATCCTAACCCGTTCGGCCATTTTTGCGTAATTGAGTAACAGACATACAAACTTTCATATCAATATTGGTTGAAACATTGAAGAAAAGTAATAAAAATATAAAGAGGCCAACTCAAGAAAAGTAATAGGACATAAACCACAAGTAACCCTTTATCCCCAAAAGCTTTATGCCAGAATAAAGCAAAGTGCTTAATTCTTTCCAAATTATAGGTAAATTCAACACGAGTGTAGCCGCGTGACTAGTCTAGTATGTATCATATCACATTCATATTATATAAATAATCTATATTATAATACGTATTATTATCACCGCAGCTATCACGTAGGTCGGAGTGAATTACATTTAGTTTGAGTGGTTTCGACAGTCCCCTGTTTATAAACCGGGCCGAAGAAGCCATAAACATAAATCTGCTCGTAAACCGTTAATCTCATACAAAGATTTTAGTAGGATAGGTATGTACAGTTTCAGCTACAAAACTCGACACGCACCGAACATCAATATTAAGTTCTTGTTAACATCTACTGACACATTATTACAATTCTTTACACAACTTCTGTTGGCCTCCACTCTATAAACGTCGTAAAATAAAGTTTATTTGCGAAACGATAAAATATGAAAGGTGCTCATAAATCTGTTTGCATTGAAAAATATTTTTAGCGCCAAGTGGTTCTCGCATTTAAATGGCTTGAAAAATATAGAGAAATTTCCAGTTAGTACGTCGCGATCGGCTGCGAGTGCTTCGTGTTTTTCTTTATTTATTCGTTTGCTTTACAAAAATACGATTAATTTCTGTCACGTTCGAACAAAAGTGATAGATACCTACATCCCAGTTCTTTATTTGACATCCGCCACATTATTCGGCATGTGTTTCGTTTCTTTAGGATTTTAATGAATTTATTAGATATATTTCTTATGTTTCAGCTTCATTTAAAATGGAATCCTCATAATTCCGTAGCCCATAGACATCACAACGTGAATGTTGCCACTCGCCTTGAGAGTTGAGTTAGCGGGAACCCCCCTACTCTGAACGGGTTCTGACCCCGGACGGAGATCGGACGTCGGGTGTAAGAGTGCAGGGGAGTCGTTTAGTGGGTGGGCCCTAAAATCCTTGGGCCCGCGATCTGCTCTCAACACCTGCAGATCGTTGAGTCTCACATACCCCGCGCGCCCCCTAGGCGCGGGGACCTCGTAGGAGGTTCGGCCCCCGGCCCGGAAAAAAAAAAAAAAGCATGTTGAGGCTTTAATTTTATGTTACAATAGTTGTCCTACCCTTCCTTCACGTCGGAACGCATACTAGAACTAGGTAGATTGCTACCTAACCGTGCGGGCTCACAACATACCCTAACACGAGCAATTACCTAATTTATAAATTTTACGGGTTTGATTTTTATTACGAAAGTGATAAGATGTTATATTATACTTCATCGTGAAATTCATTCGTGTTATGTATTTTTTCTTAGTTTTTTTTTTAAACTGTCAGCCTTGTAGCGCTTTTTTATTAATCGCTTGATACGAGTTCACTGTAGATTTCACCATATAGAGCACGACGACGGGTACCAATATAGGGGGATACCGCTTAGTCTATCCAACGGAACAAAATATACAAGATCGACGGAAAAAAACACGCCTTGTAGTACTTCTTTTTGTTTGAGATTTGTAAATAATGATATGTCGGGAAGAGTAACGCCATCTATCGCCAAATAGCAGAAACGATTATCAAAGGAACTAATAACATCGAGAACACTCGAGAAGTACACGCCATCTATTGTCAGATTGAAGTCGTCATGGCCTAAAGGATAAGACGTCGGTGCATTCGTATGACGCGATGCACCGGTGTTCGAATCCGGCAGGCGGGTACCAATTTTTCTAATGAAATATGTACTTAGCAAATGTTCACGATTGACTTCCACGGTGAAGGAATAACATCGTGTAATAAAAACCAAACCCGCAAAATTATAATTTGCGTAATCACTGGTGGTAGGACCTCTTGGGAGTCCGCACGGGTAGGTACCACCACCCCGCCTATTTCCGCCGTAAAGCAGTAATGCGTTTCGGTTCGAAGAGTGGGGTAGCCGTTGTAACTATAGTGAGACCTTAGAACTTATATCTCGAGGTGGGTGGCGCATTTACGTTGTAGATGTCTATGGGCTCCAGTAACCACTTAACATCAGGTGGGCTGTGAGCTCGTCCATCCATCTAAGCAATAAAAAAAAAAAAAAAGATAGCGGAAACACAGCGAAGCTATTCGACTTGCCCAGAATGTTCTCGATAAATAGGGATGTCATATCGACTATAAAAGCGTTGCAGAGATTGCACGAAGTCAGTTACACGTCCTTACGGATCCATCAGATCCAATAACCTTCGCATTAGACGCCTTCAGCTCTAACACTAGGAGCAAGCTTAGGGACCTCGGTAACCGTACTCGTCGAACTCGACAAAGAGTTCGCCGTGCAACCTAACCCATGAATCAGTTTGCTGAGTTTCTCGCCGGATCTTCTCAGCCGGTCGCGATTCCGATCCGGTTGTAGAATTATTCGCGAAGCAGCTACTCTTGAGCTGTTAGGTCTCCTTCGGAGGCGCTCGGGTAGCTGTTAGCAAATCCCACCCCTCCTGGCTGAGCCTCTGCTCGCCCACCTGTCCTGGTGAAACTGGAAAGGAGTAATCCTTCAATCAAAAAAAGCGAAATAGCGAACGGATCACCTGAAGCGAAGCGGAAGGAATTATGAATTGTTAAGTGCTCTGTAAGTGCTTTAAGTGCTTAATACGGGTTTTATTTGTACTTCGGTAGAATTTTTATTTATTCCGAACCCCAGCGCGTAACAATAATATAAAATTTGCGAAACACTGCGTTTCTGAAGTATCGTAGAAACATGAGCTTCAATGAGGCAATATTGTAGGTGTCGCGAGGCGGGCTGATGGCTCCGGAAACGTGATCTTTATTAGAGCCAGGAAGTTTCACCCGTCATACCAGGCAAACGAACTTTTACATTTCCGATCAATAGAGTTGGGACTTTATCAGCAACGTGAATCAATTTTGAAAACAATATTTTAACGAATCAAAAAATACACGACCGATACACATTTTTCATATCTAAGTATTACGTAGAACATTTGAAACGTTTATTATATAATAAGAAATTCTTTACTTCTCATTTATTATTTACTGATTGAAATTGCAGATATTTATTTAATCGATAAATAAACGATTACTCATAGTTGCGCATTGCTAACTGTGCGAGTGGGTCATACAATCGAATAATGTTTTACTTATAGATACGAAGTTTATGAGTATTACATATAACCAATTCATTATATATAATAATTATTATGTATTCAACTGTTTATTTAGCCCCTGGTTTATCCACTTGAGTCTCAAAGTAGTCCTTTTGTAGCGTAGTCAACTATGAAATGATTTGAAATCATTCGGTAAAATTATTTGTTATTTGAACAAAAGGTAAGTATACATTATTCAACCGATCTTATATCTTGGTTGAATTCACCCGGGAGCACGTGTTTTTCATACCACTCCTTTGATTATTTATTCATGCACTTCCTCATAGAAGCTTCGTAAAGCCACAAGACCTCTCAGGAACATGTACATAATTGATCAATATTTAAGACAATGTATAAAAGTTTAACGCATTACCACCGGAGTGCTGGAACCGACTTGATTAATTACTTTAATTATTATTGGAAGAATAGGAAAGTTTGTTTATTAAGACGAACGCTTTCCGTTAAAATTGTGTTTACCAATGTTGTTGAATCTGGTGCAAATGTAATAACGCCAAAGATTTTAGCAGTATGGTATGACGCGCATGACGCTCTGTCAATAAATTGAATATGTTATTGCCACTATCGGTGAAATAAAGCTGGATTTACGGTGGAAAACCTTATGGCCAAGTAAGCAATTTAGCGAAATCGCGTGTGTTTGTTGCTGAATATAAAACCGTAAGAGTTATTGATAAATTTAAATTTAAAAAAATAACACAACTCAATCAGAAAAAAAAACAACAATTAATTTAGCACAAAAAAAATAAAAAATTCGTAATTCCCATAAAATTTGTAGATAAAGCTAGGCTGAATTAGATTTAAGGCAACATTTATTGCTTGGCCCTTTGAGACATGGTTTCTAAGTCAATTGTAAAATCTGTCGCCGCATAACCCTTGAGGGTTAGGCACGGTGATAGTACCTGACAGATTGACTCTTTTCTTTCCACCATCTTTTATTATTCTTAAGCTTATCCTGTGATACCTATGTAGGGCGCACACGTTACCAGCACAGCAAGCTTTTGTCTTGCCCTTGTTTGTGCTACTGTTATTAAACTGTAGTTAAAAACACAAAGAACATTTTAGAGCATGTTGATGTCATGTAGGCTTTTCGTTTTATCCTTTCTTTTCTAATTATAATGTGGCGTATTCAAGAGGAGAATATAATATAGTAAGAGAGAGAGACAGACAAAAATTACGCTGTGGCATTTATTAGTAAGCCTTTAAAAATTTAAACACTAGTGGAGTTCTAGGTCAACTGCAAATCTGCATCAAATAAAAATATTTTAATCACGGAGCTTAATCCGTGTCAAGAGTTCTTACGGTGTACCTTATTTCGGGGAGGAGGCATTATTGATCGCCAGCAACCCGGAAACTGTCACAATAGAATGTCACTAACAGGCTCTCATCAAAGAACTTGTTTGATGAGGGAGGGACCTTTCGAGGGAAGCTCTCATAATTGTGGGCATTCGAATAATTTGTTTCACGTATTTATATGTATATGTAACTAATTTAAATTTACCGTTCAATTTATCATATTAGAAAATTAAACTGTAAAGGTGTACCATGACATGGGGTAAATTGGGATCCTGGGGTAAATTGGGACAAACCTGCGGAAGATTCTCAAAGTACCTGTAGCACGGAATCTACCTAATTTTGTTTATGTTAATATTTATCAATGTATAGAAGAAAAACCAAGTTAACTATGGAAGTACTAAATATTAGTTAAGTTGGTCCCAAAAATTCGTCAAATTAAATTGAAAATAGTGGTTGAAAAGTGCGTTTTAAAACAGCTTAAAGAACTTTTAAAAAAAGTAATATTATCGTTGTTTTTTCAATAAGATCACAGTTTATATAAGTTTTTAATACACCTGGAAATACCACAACAAACGGTAAGTTGCAATATTCTTATTTTAAATACAATATTTCGACAAAATAAAAAATGTATATTTTTTCCTTTCTTTTTGGGGAAAATTGGGACGTATGTAGGGTAATTGGGAACGAGACTGGAAAAATTAGGGACGAGACAACACAATATTGGAACGCCAAAAGACAAAATAGGGATGGCTTGTTAGGGTTGTCACTGATATCTTATAATAGATTTTTTAGCCTATACTATCACTTAATTGCGTGATGTAAAGAAGGTTAATGTGTTTATCAGTTAGTTTATGTAAGTATTATAGGTAAAAGAAAAGTATATATATAATTACTTTTTTTTCGCGACATTTACCTTGTAATATCTGCCCGGTCGTATGTTCTTTATAGCAATAAAAAAAATTAAAAGTTAAAAGAACTCAAACGAATCAAAACTTTTATTTCAGAATCTATTCACGCGTCGAATCATGATTTTGTTAACATTCAAAACGCACACACAAATAAAAACAGGCCTCAGATTTTAAATGTAACATTAATTAAAAATCCGAGATATCCAATTATGAGTGAGTGAGTTTAGTTATTTAGCTTAGAAAGAATTTCTTTTATTTTTGTTATTATTGGCAGTAATCAGATAAAGCTGTTTTTTTATCTTATTCACCTGATATCTTACTCTTGCTCAAAGATTATTTTGAAAATGTTGATTAAATAAAATTGTATTATTGCATTTCCAGTCCTTTTGTTTTCTATTTTTTATTCTATTTTATCATTTTGTTTCAGAGTTGTGATTTTTAAGGAAATTAAATAATAATTTTCTAAAATATAACATGCACATACTTTTTTTGATCATTGTATTGTTGATTATCATTCACGTCACATCGCTTCGGAATAGAAACCAGCTTAATTTACACTATGTTGTGTATTGTGCTTAAATTATGGATTGTATTCATCATTTCGGTCCATATAAATAATTATATGGCACCTACCTATATATCGCAGTACTGCGAGTTGACAACCCTTACAAATATCCCAATTTAACTCTTAACCGTGTCAATTTACCCCGGACGCTGGGTAAATTGGGACGGCCATTATTTTACCGATTATTTCTTTAAAATGAATAATTAAAATGATGTAACGGTTTTTATCACCTAGGTACGTTCAAGACTCAACTTATTTCTTTGGTTGAGCAGTGACTATTTAATTGGAACTATCTTAAAATTCAATCTGAAGCTCGATTTTGTCCCTATTTACCCCATTTTACGGTATATTTTTTATTGCATAAACGAATGAGTAATCTCTTAAGTGGTTATCTGAACCTATACTAGAGTATGAAAACCATTATTTGAGACATCTGGTCTCAAGATCGGTGGTAAGAGATTTTATAATAACATTGTAATATTGTGATTAACTACGTCTCCGAACAGACTGTGATATTTTCGAAACATAAGATTCCTGTCCAAATATTCGCATAGAATTGGATACACATTCTCCGGGTGGAATACAAATGATGTAAATACGGGATATAATGCATTACCATTTTAATTGAATATGGAAATAATTTGTTTCATTGTGAACGTTAGTTTATCAATTATTCCAATTTGGTCGGGTTTACACAATACAAATTTATTTATATAAAATCACATGTGTAATTTAAAGTTTTTAGATAGCTAATATATGTTTGTTTGCGAATGAAATCAAATTGCTTTTCAGTAGTTTTGTTGTGCATATTTTAATGAAATAAAAGTATTTTGATTATTGTGAACGGATGAAAATAGTACATCAAAATAATGCATTGCAATAATTTTATACAGAAGATTCACGTACGTACCGTGATTCTGGTATTTATTATAAAAATACATCAATGGAAAATCAAACGATATCATTTTTGAATAGAATCAAATACCATTATGTAATAGAGGTATTCTGTTTATTTGCGTATTATCTATTTTTGCCCCTACCTATTCACTGGTAGTCTAAGGGGATATTCCAGCTACGCCCGGGCAGGTAGGCGAGCTCACGGGCTCAACCTGAGAGAATTTCCTGGTGGTAGGACCTCTTGTGAGTCCGCACGGGTAGGTATCACCGCCCCGCCTATTTCTGCCGTGAAGCAGTAATGCGTTTCGGTCTGAAGGGCGGGGCAGCCGTTGTGACTATACTGAGACCTTAGAACTATATCTCAAGGTGTGTGGCGCATTTTACGTTGTAGATGTCTATGGGCTCCAGTAACCACTTAACACCAGGTGGGCTGTAAGCTCGTTTACACATCTAAGCAATAAAAAAAATAAAAAAAATTGCTAACACTAGCCCTAGCAAGAGCAGTGCTTCGCAAAATCTACCAACGAATCGGAATCGCAACCCACTAAGATCTGGCGAGAAACTCGGTAGGCTGACTGTCATCTAAAATTAGCCCCTCTACATATATCTAAAATAGTACTAGCAAAATAAATCGTTAATTTCTATATATTTTTAAATATGAGCATGATTTCTTTTCGCAAACCTGTACTATACAAATCAGGGATTGATTAATTTTTTTTGAATTTGCCTCGGGCCCTTAGTTATTATAGTTTTGGGTGATGATCCAGCGGATCAACTCGAATAAAAGATCACGGAAATCTTTGAATTTTAACGAAAAAAAGTTGAGCGGCAAGTTTGGATAAAGGCAACGCTTATTAGGCCTACCATTTAAAATCATAGTGCTTGTTATTTCATTTATTCAATGCAACATTGCAGATTTTTAAGTCTGGTTTGTAAAAGACTTACTTGTGACCTAGAACAATGTGGATTACTTAAAACAACGACGCCAAAGTGAATAAGGATGTTCGAACTGATTGTTTGTTTCTTGTTTCTGTTTCAAATTCCATTGAGAGTGTTCTAAATAGTTTTTGTCTGTGCATTTACGAGACATGACAGAAAGTTTATTTTGTACTAGCTAACCTGGCTGACTTCGTAGTGCCTCAATCGATAAATAAAATACCTAAACTTTTGTATACAATAAACTTAAAACAACAAAAAGAATCCATCCGACAGGGGACACATAGAAGGAAAAAAAATTGTTATTTTTATTTAATTCCGAGCATTTTCATATTTATTTACCTTTTAAACCTTCTCTGGACCTCCACAAATAATTCAAGACCAAAATTAGCCAAATCGGTCCAGCCTTTCTCGAGTTTTAGCGAAACTAACGAACGAACAGCAATTCATTTATATATATATGGATAGATATATTTCCGAATATTTTCAAACGAATAAGGCATCCTTCGTTCCCGTCCTTTGTTTGTCTATTTAAATTTGCTGTTTATCCTAAGTAAATAAAACAGTTCGGCTAAGTAGCGCTATTGACGGGTGCCGAGATGACTGATGTGGCTCAGTAAGCCTTTGACCCAAAGGCTTACTGGAAATAGATGGTCGTTATTAGGCCAAGGTCGAGAACTGGAATGTTGTAACCTATTCCGCCAGGTAGGTCTTTGAAATATCCTTGTTAAAACACAAATCGTGACTATTTTCGTATTACCAGATCACGAATACCAAATATTTTTAACACAGAGTTCCTTTACACCTCGTGGGAAAGTAACCAGGGTCAATTTTTTCTTTAAATAACCAGTTCATATTTTCTTATTATTCTGTCGGTAAGATCGAAAAATATTATTCATATTTCATCATTTTATCAATATGTAATTCGTATTTAAATATAATTTCTAAAAAACATAATTTATCAAAAAAGAAAAACGAGCAAAGCTCGGTCATTAACTAGTTATAAATATATGGGCAAAAAAAAGGGTCGTCAAAAAGTAAAAGCTTATAAATAATCTTGTACGTCAACGAGATAACATCTCTCTGATACAACGACTACAAGTCGAAGTTCTGATCGCTCTGGTAAAGTACGATCCATCATTAACGTCATCTATTATATATGTATGATGGTTGGACGAGCTCACGGCCCATCTGGTGTTAAGTAGTTATCGGAGTCCATAGACATCTACAACGTAGATGCTGCCATCCTACCTGAGTTTTATATCTAAGTTTTAACACAGCAACGATTGCCCCACCCTTCAAACCGAAACGGATTACTACTTCACGGCAGAATAGGCAGTGTGCTGGAACATGCCCTTGTGGACTCACAAGACGTTCTACCACTGGTAGGTAATTACGCAAATTATAATTTTTTTTACACGATGTTATCCCTTCACCGTCGAAGTCAATCGTGACACATGTTAAGTGATTGTTTCACTAAAAAAATTGGTACCTGCTTGCGGGATTTGAACACTGTTACATCGCTTCATACGAATGCACCGAATATCTTATCCTTTAAGCCACGACGACTTCTGACTTCTTCTTTATACATAAGTTTTACCCGTGCTTGTTGTCAACTTTTAGCGGTCATTGTTCTCGTCAAATGCGACGAAGAGTTCTACTTGCAGCCTAGATAGGTTGCACGTTGAAGTTTCTATGGGCTTCATAAACAAAACCCACTGAGTGTCCCGTTGAAACTCCTCAGTGGATCGCGATTTCGATCTAGTGGTAGATTCGAACTCTGGCTGCGAAGCACTGCTCTGGCTAGGGCTAGTATTAGCCAGCTCTCCCAGGCTCAACCCCGATAGCTCACCTACCAGGCCGTGCGTAACTAGAAGCCCCATAAGCTAACAGCGATTAGGCAAGAAAAATAAAATAAATAAATAATAGTTAAGCACCCCACGCCTTTTTTTACAATAAAATCATTTTTTCTTACACTATTTTTAAATCAAATTTATTAAAATTTATTTTTTATTTTTTAGTTGGATTTTCTATAAATGCGTATTTTGTTAGTTTTTTATTTTTAACTTCTTAGTTGAATTTAAATTTTTAAATTTTTTTCTTAATTTTTTTAATATTGAATTGACATCGGTCCTTGATAAGTATACCAAATTTCGAGTTAATCCGACGTTTTCAAGGGGGTCAAAATCATGTTCAAAGATTCCGTACATACTAACATACATACGTCTGAAGCTAATAAAAGCGTATTAAAAAGAAAACTGATGATTGTAGCTCATACTGATGAGAGTTGAAAATCCATGAAAGCCGCATCCGCCATTATAACGCCCGCGTTTCGTTCTCATCTCTTGAAGATTAACGCGACACTCAAACCCTTTTTTAATTATGCACCTTTTATGCCGAGAACGTCTGAATTTTTTAATTTGTCTTCTTCGCTGGCAACCTACTTAAACACTTAAACACATTACCGTTGGAACGAACTTTAAATTTCAAAGATTATAAAATTTAATTTGCGTTCGTGCTTCGTTAAAATCTTAATGAATCTTGGATGCGGATTGAATTTAGACATTTGGAGAGTGTACTATATTAAAGAATATCTTTGTTTTTAACGGTCCTATTCAATAGCACCGCATTATTTGCTCAAACAATGAACAGTTGAAAAATAATTAGATACTTAAATTGGAGGTATTTTTTGTCCGTTAATCGACAAATAATTTCGGAGTATCATCGTATTTTAGCTTCATTAAAAAAATACTGCTAATATCTTTTAAAATATTTTTAAGCACAAAATCAATTCTTTAACAGTTTTGACATTTCGCATTAGTTATTCTTATAATTAGAAAGTAAACCCATAGAATTTTTTCTCTGAGAGATTTTTTTTCACATGAAAATATTACTTATTAGATAACATAAATACCGTTCATGTATATGGTATTGATTTGTTCGAGACCCTTCCGGGATGTTCTTCAGGGTTTTTAAGTAGGATTGCATTCATCCAACAGATGATGACTGAGAGTCTGTGAATGCCGTTTTCGACGCGTCGTATAAAAAGGAAAAAAGGTGCTTTCCAAGCACCTGTGTTTGTATTCATTCCTTTGTTCGGTCGACAGCCACAGGGACTTGCCGCGGCAAGCACGCTCTGCATACATTAAGGTTATTCTCATACATTACAAGTACGAAATGTTAGTCACCTATTTTTATTGTAAAGAAAATGGCCTCTAATCACAAAATGAACATGAAGCTGTTATTATCTCGAATCTTCTTATATAGATTTGTTAAGTTTATATTATTAAATATTTACTTGTTTGTATTGTAGTAAGTAAGCACTTCTGAGTTAATCGGCTGATATTTTAATGACAGCAACTTATTTTCATTGATCAAATTAAAGAATACTAGTGGTCCCGTAGTAGTCGAAATTCGACTATAATTAATTGGAATTGTAAGTTTGTACACAATTTTGATTGTATTTTATACTTCTATAATCACAAATTTCGCCAAGGCTACACTATAAAAAAATATTAATAAAGGCAAACAATATTTAATCTATTCTCAATTTGACCACAGACGTCAAGAACAAAAGTTTGACAATAAAGATAGAAGATAGATAGAAGTCGTCGTGGCCTTAAGGATAAGACGTCCGGTGCATTCGTTGTTGCGATGCACCGGTGTTCGAATCCCGCGGGCGGGTACCAATTTTTCGAATGAAATACGTACTTAACAAATGTTCACGATTGACTTCCACGGTGAAGGAATAACATCGTGTAATAAAAATCAAACCCGCAAAATTATAATTTGCGTAACCACTGGTGGTAGGACCTATTGTGAGTCCGCACGGGTAGGTACCACCGCCCTGCCTATTTCTGCCGTGAAGCAGTAATGCGTTTCGGTTTGAAGGGTGGGGTAGCCGTTGTAACTATACTGAGACCTTAGAACTTATATCTCAAGGTGGGTGGTGCATTTACGTTGTAGATGTCTATGGGCTCCAGTAACCACTTAACACCAGGTGGGCTGTGAGCTCGTCCACCCATCTAAGCAAAAAAAAAAAAAAAAAAATAGTATGCATGCGTGTGTGCGTCAAATACATGGTATGTAGTGTGTGTAATGTTTTCTTTATTGATTAAATATATCTTTTATGCATTATTTAAAAAAAATATTAGCATTGTGCACTTCTTCTCTATATTCTCTATAAGTGTGGAAAATTTCATACTCCTCCGTCCGTGCAATTTTCGTAAAAAGGGATACAAAGTTTTTGCTTCACGTATTAATTAAAGAATATGTTCGAAATTTACTTTTAACATATATATTTTTGGAGTTTATTGGAGTTTATTGGAGTTTACTCCTTAAGAATCGATTTACATATATAGGCCCGGGGTATGAAAATTATGGGGACCAAAATCGTACTAGAGAGTATAGCATGTCACACGAAATGCGTTATGCGCCTGATTGGCTGATGGTGATGCGTGCGCGCGCCAATCAGGAGCCAACGCGCGGCCGCGTTATCGCAGGTGACGCCGGGCTGCTGCGCCGGCAGTCCGCCACAAAGCCTCGTACTGATCGCGCGTTTCTCTCATTATTGTATTTTCATATATTTGTTAGTCGTTTGTTTTGTGTCTCGTTAATTTGTTAATAATCTGTAGTGTATCGTGTTGTCGTAATATAGAACTATTTCTCGTATTGTTTCGTTTAATTTACCGACATCGTTTTGCTTGTGGCCGGACGCCGTTCGGGTTCGATTCCTGAACGTATCAACTGTTAGTGGGTTGATACCCGAATATAACCCGCTACAAATCATTTATTAATAAAGCTTTTTTAATAAATGCATATTTTACTGTATTCAACTGACACAAATTTATATTTATATCCAGTAAACTCCAGTCGTGCGTCGGAGCGGACACACACACTTTTTTTTTATTTAATTTGTTTGATTTTTTTGATGCAGAATAGGTATCTAACTTCTGACTACTTTTACATCAGATACATCAGTGTATAAAAAAATCCTATTGCAAAATTATTTTACAAACTATTTTCATAGTATCTACCCAGCATGTTTTCATAGTATCCAGCGTATAAGAACAAAAATGTCAGCCACGAATATCTGCAATTATAAAGAAACAGATGCTGTAGGAGCACTAATTATCCGGTGAGGATAGGTGCGAAAGAGCTTCGGTGGAGATAAATGCAAAGTTTCATTAGCGAGAGATGCTGTATATTAACGAGATACAAACAGCCTGCGCTTCGAACCCGTAATGAATCCCGCAGGGTATTTCACAACATGCTTTATGCTTTGTAAAAACTAGGTTTAAAATTTTCTTCATCGTGGCATTTATCTTGATTTCAAATATTACGTCTATGCTGTTCACCTTTATTGTGTTAGTATAGCTACATCCGTCACAATTCTAAGCTGCACATTAAAGCATACGTAAAACTAAATCTTTTATATTTTATAAGTTTTCCATTAAATATTATATATCTATCAATACTCCCAAATTTAATATTGAAGTTTATATACAACTAGATAGGTACTTCAAAAATAGAATCTATTTATTCGCAACATCATCATATTTTACATGTATTATTAAAAATAGGTTATAATTTAATTATTATTTTAATAGAACAATAGAAAGTTTTGTTTAATTTTAGTGTTTTTATAAATTGCGCCGCTGTCGTGGCACCCCGCCAAAATCGATCTAGCGGATGCGAATTTCTCTCTTCCTTTACATGTTTATTCGGGCGTGACGGTCAGGGACATTCAGGATAGCTTCTTGTTATGGGAAACAAGTATCTTGGGACTTACGTAACATATACCTTAGTTTGCTTGAGATAAATAAATGTATGAAATATCTTTTCCATTTTGTAGGGACTATTTTTATACCTTCAATAAAAATTTCAACGGAGTTGGATATTTTTACTTGTAGATTAGTTACGTTTACAAAAATATTCAAGGGTAACCTCCACCTTAATAGTAGGTTAAGTAGTGTAATTGTTTAATTATATATTGTGAACAACATTATTTCCTTACATTATAAGTTAGATTAGTTTTCGTTATCGTGTCGTTTTGTATTGTTTACAAACTCAGCACTTTGTCTTGCTTAGTCGTGCGCACATGGCTTATGTCGCAAGCCAGATTTTGTTTCTTTTTACTTGTGTTTTTTATGTATCGTTTAGCTTGCGATGTGTATTGTGTGCCTAATAAATAAAATAAAAATAAAAGTTAAATTAAAAATTAAATAGTGAAACAAATTCAGCTGTTCGCTGCCGTGTTAATATTTATTTTCAGTATAGCATTAGACAGCATCTGACGCTTTTGGGCTGTTTGTTGTCTGGCCTAGAATAGCACGACGCCAGATCTGCCTGTGGATGAGTATTATAAAAGGCGATTGCCTATTTGTGCCGTGAAGCAGTAATGCGTTTCGATTTGAAGGGTGGGACAGCCGTTGTAACTATACTGAGATCTTAGAACTTATATCTCATGGTGAGCGGCGCGTTTACGTTGTAGATGTCTATGGGCTCCAGTAACCACTTAACACCAGGTGGGCTGTGAGCTCCACCCATCTAAGCAATAAAATAAAAAAAAGATTAAGGGATTCACCGGAAAATAGGTAACAGTAACATTGTTGCTGCATCCTCTCTATTTCTGCCTCAAAGTAGTCATGCGTTTTTTTTAAAGATGGGGCCGCAAGCAAACCGCTATACAATACAATTGAGACTTCGATCTTATTACTCAAGGTTGGCTGTCGGTATTCACCTTATATATACGGTCTCCGGTATCTACATATCAATAGCTGGGCTCGTCTATCGGACTGCGTAATAGGAAACGCTGTAGTTGTATTTAAATTTTTCCAGTTTTACCGAGCCAAACGATGAATATAAACTTTGAAAAGCGTACAAAATAAATTTTAGATAAAGAAGTATTTTTTTAGGTTTTATTTTGGTTTTTTAATATGTTTTAATGTTTTACTTTACTTTTCAAGGTTCAGCTCTAATATACATTAAAATGTTTAATAATATCACAATACTTGTTTACTGCGTGTGCTACACGTAACTGAAAGCGAAATATTCGCGGTCACGATGGCGGTTAAGCTGCGTGCGATCGCTTCCCTCCATCTCATTTCATATTTATCATTCAAGTGCTAAGTGAACTTTTCATCCTCTGAGAACGTATACACGTGAGAGCGACTGGACTATGTCTTTTTCGGCGGGCGCCGCATTTCCTCTATCATGCTGCACAGGATTTAGCATGAGTTTTAAGACCAGCCAACTTTTTTTTATTTTTTTATTACGCTTGGGAATCCATTTACGGATACCCGGTCGAGAGGGGTAATAAATCGGGTTATGTCGGACTCCGACGCCTCCAGAGAAGAAGAGGGAGAAGAGGAAGACCAAAGTCTTCCTCTTCTTCCACCTCCTACCGGGAGACTACGCCTTGAGAAAGGCGCGCGAGGCGTTGCGCGGCGTCTAACACTCCGGACCCGCCCCGCAAAACCAACTACCGACTAAACCCCTTGCGTTGCCTCACCACGGAACCGACAGCAGAGCAGCGGGCGCCCCCGCACCCGGTACCCAACAGTCCCTACGGGAGATTAACGAGAGCATCGTGCCCGCGTCGCCCACCCCGCCTTCTTCGCTGAGGAGCTGAAGAGGGATCCCACTCCGTTTCGCGCTCCTCAGCCTCGCGGAACGCCATGACCAGGTCGCAAAATCTGGCCATGGCCTCCCACGAACTCTCGTCCTCTAGCATGCGGGCAATGACAGCCCGCAAGGAGAGGTCCCTCCCCAGCACCGCGATGAGATCTCGCCGCGGGGGCTTCCATCGCGGGCACGCTTCGTGCTGAGCGTCATCGTCCGGATGCCCGCACCCGGATGTGGCTCTCTCCTGCAGACCTTCCACAGGTACCTCCCGAAGCAAGACCAGCCACCTGCCTGGTGGTTATATCTTCATATCGTCGCTGTCAAACCAAAATCTGCTATGTGCAAAAACTCTATTTTGAATTAACGAATAAAAACCATAATATTTCGTATAAAATTTTATATGAAGGTGAATTTTTAAGAACTATATCAAATAAAAGCTATAGATAAATATTAAAGCTATAGACACAACAGTTTTTTTTTACGGTAGATAGGGCTGTGAACTATACGAAAAGGTCAAAAAGTATATGTATTAAAAATCTCAAAAAGTGCTCATAGCAGATTTTGGTTTGACAACAACGATGTATCCTTTACAACATATCAACGATATCATAGGTAGGAACTTTTATGTTTTTTCTTTTGTGTGTGTTCCATTTACTTCATACGTTTTTGGTTCTATCATTTGCTTTTTATTATTATAAACATTTAAACTAACGTTTACATTTTCAAACACAAAAAGATATAAATAACAAATTTTATTCGTTTTTCTACATTTTCATAATAATGTCGAAAGGCTGCTGAACTAAATGTAGGCATATAATTCATATTGTATCTACACTATTTTATTGATTTACATTAAATAAAACAAAGTATTACTTATCCGTGAATCAAATTTCATTATTTACTTTGTATTTTTATGAGTTTTCAGTTTTTAGTTATGCCAAGAGAAATCGGCTGTCAAACAAAGGATACACGGCCACGCTTTGATAACAGCTGAGTGTATATAATTACCCAATTTCATTATGATTGAGGCCCAAATTAAAAACATAAGCACACGCTTGAAAATTATAAGTGCTGTTTCTGACAGGACGGTATCAACTTTAATAAACAT
Organism: Bombyx mori; assembly: GCF_030269925.1. Taxonomy (NCBI): domain Eukaryota; kingdom Metazoa; phylum Arthropoda; class Insecta; order Lepidoptera; family Bombycidae; genus Bombyx; species Bombyx mori. The sequence goes on along the minus strand of NC_085111.1, from coordinate 8,831,882 downwards.
TGCTCGTTTATTCACAGTACGCGCGTACCGAGTGACTATGGCCGACAGACTCGCTATCTCGTTACTGTGAAAAGTTTTATAGTTAAAGTTTTAAACTCATTCCGTCGTGGTTTCATTGTTCTAATTCTTCAGAATTTGTCATCTGTTACAGAATGTTTTTTATTTTTTTATAATCACGGAAGTTAAGATATTCAGTTTAATATCTTAACTTCCTTTGTTGGAGTATTCAGAAAAAGTTTACTAAATAAATTATTTTGTTTCATATTTAAGGTAAACATTAAATAATAATTGGGTTTTATTGATATTATTAAATAATTTATTAGTATTATATAATAATAAATTTATGATGATTAAACTATTTTTACTGTCTATAAAGCGGGGTATTATAAACCCACACCTGAGGTCGGCGCAACATGTTTTCTCCTTCCATACTCTTCTATCATATACCATTTCTTCGCTCACTCCCCTCTTACGGTAAGAGGGGAGTTACCCATAACGTCTTTCATGCAATCCATCCATTGCTTCTTAGGTCTACTTCTTCCTCTATATCCTTCCACATTCATAGCTAACATTCTTATACTAACCTCATTTTCATTTCGTCTCATCACATGTCCATACTATCCCAAACGCGCACTTCTCAGCTTCTCTGTCACAGGTGCCACTTTCAAACTTCCTCTAACATATTCATAGTTTAAGAATGTTTATTACTACAAATGAAATTTATTTCTACTCCTAAAGTAATAAACTATTTACGTTAGGTGGTCCTGCTCAGTTGAAATTACTTTAAAATATTAAACTTCTTTGTCATTAGTCAAGGCTGCGGGTGCAAGTTTTAAAGTTAAATCTGATGTCTTGAGTTTGAAAATTGTTTTTTTTTAATTACTTAGATGGGTGAATGAGCTCACAGCCCACCTGGTGTTAAGTGGTTACTCGAGCCCATAGACATCTATAATGAAAATTCAGTCACCCACCATGAGATATGAGTTCTAAGGTCTCAGTATAGTTACAACAGCTGCCCCAACCTTCAAACCAAAACGCATTACTGCTTCACGGCAGAAAGAGGCGGGGTGGTGCTACCTACCCGTGCGGAATCACAAGAGGTCTTACCACCAGTAAATTATTGAATAATTCTATTACATCATACAGATTATATTAGAAACAGGTCGTGTAAATCAAAGTGTGTTATATACGAGTATTCACCCACGAATCGATTCATCCCTATTGAAAAATATATCATTTGTACGTCATTTAACGGCCGTCTGGTGTAGTGGTAAGTGACATGGTCACTACATACGGGGGTCGCGGGTTCGAATCCCGCCAAGGGAAGATATTTGTATGATAAATATAAATGTCTTTTCTAGGGTTATGGATGTATATTAAATATATGTATGTGTATAATAAAAATCTTATATTTATTTCCGTTATCTGGTACTTGTAACACAAGTTCTTTACGAACTTATCACGGGACCAGTTAACGTGGCGTGATTGTTAGTAAATATTTATTTATTTATTTATTTTTTCAAAATATAAATATTTGAAGGTTAATTTCCCTTAAATAGTTTACGTTTATAGCTAAGCTAATATCTAAGCTAAGCTAATAGTTAACGTTTTCAAATTTATAGGCGAATTTAAGTTTATTAGATCTATCTAATAACATTAAATAACCTAAAAAATGTAAACTAATAAACTTAAAAAATGTATGGATTAATTTAAGTTTAGAAATAACAATAAAAATTCGTTTCCGCAAAACACGTTTCGCTATTTCTTTTTCCGCTTCAACAACTTGCCGATTCAATGGCACTTGCCCGCGTGTGAATTGCTTTAGGGAAAGTCCGTCGTACATTTTAAAGTTGCATTCTATTGTTTTTTTCATTTTCTCTCATAATTTTAATTTTCCATAGTAGACCCAATTAACTAAGCTTTTATATTGATTAGAATAAATAATAATGTAAGACACTTGGGATCGTTTATAAATACAAGTACGAGTATACAATAACTAATAAATAATGAAAATGAGACCAGAAAATTATGATGGACTTTTAGTAGGGCGTCTTATGAGTCCATACGGGTAGGTATCACCGCATTGGGTATTTCTAGCAGCCGTTGTACTATGGTAATCTAATTTAAATAAATAATAATATATCATAATAATAATAATAATTTTAATAAACTCATATTTCAAGGTGGGTGGTGGCGTTTACATTATTAATGTATGTGGGCTTCAGTAACTATTTAACACTAGGAGGTATCTTAGGATAATGATAGTCAACTGCTTGTCTCTGCCCCTGGCATTGCTGAGGTCCATGACCAACCACTTACTATCAGATGGGCCGCATGATCGTCTCCCTACAACGGCAATAAAAAAAGAAGGGACGTGAGCTGGTTCATCCGTCTAACCAATAAAAATGTAATATTTAATATTTCTTATTATTTTTATAATAGCCTGATGATCAAGGCGATCGTAAGATGTGTGTATGTAGTGCTTATTGTACATAACTAAGCTATTTTTAGTTACTCGAATTCTAGTTGGTTAAAAAGCCACCACTTACTAAGCGTGTCAGATTGATGGGAAACTTTATCACATAGTTATTTACGGTCAAGACAATCCATTAATATCGACCACGATAGTGTTGTATAACGGCATCAGATCAGCTTGTATCTACATGCGTTTTCATTTGAAACACCTTGCGTTAAACATTAGACTCTGACAAAAAAATCTATTATAGAAAAACGTAATTTTCCTAAGTCGCACATCGATGTAATTGGAACGTAATTAGATGTAATGGGTTGAGTTTTTTCATTTATTGAAGTGAAACTTCTTTAGGCGCATGAGGGTAAAATTTTTACAGAACGTCACGCGGGTATGCAACGGAAGTGACCTCAAACTACTATTGAAATTAAGTACTTGTCAAATGTCAGTAGTAGTAGTTGTTGTATTTTTCCAACTGGAAAGGCAAATGTATCATACCATACAGCCTAATATTTTATAATTTTTTTGTGAAAAATGTTAATAGGAATTGAAATGAAATGAAAAGTATTTGGAACATTAATCAAATAACATGAAATTAAATTAGTCAATTCAATTGGCAAAATATTAGTCATTTACAATTTAGAAATCTAAACATAATGTGACTGTCAACACTGAGGTTTGAGATTGACATTTGACAGACTTTTGGCGGGAACATATCTTCCTTTTTACCTTCCTCTAAGTCTCGGAAATCTAAAGTTTTAGATTTGTATAAATATAAGCAAGACTTATAAATTAGTTCGCCAAAAAAGTTTCACTTCTGACATGTGTACTTTGTACGCACGCACTTTTTTTATTTATAAATAAACGACGTATATAAAAGTCACGCGTGAATCGATTACGCAATTAGCGTAGATTGTTATGGTTCGAAGTCACGGACGTCAATATTTAGGGATACAATGCGAAACGTGATTCCCTTTGTCGTTGGTCCTTTGCTTTTGTCAATGGACGTAGATTAATGCCTCTGAGGCTCATTGGTGGCCTTAAAGACCAACCAAACTATGACGAAGGATTCTCATTAAGCTTCTGCTAACTGAACCGGCAACGAAAGATAATAATTCTTTCTTTGGTCGTTTTGGAGCTGAACTGGAATTATTTCTCACTCGGCACTCGGCGGGAAGGAGGACCCATCGAATCGCCATAAAATTGTTTACGCGAACTCAGGACAGGGAACTAGGTTACTATTATCAAACACTTTTATGAGAGGCGAATAAAACAATACAAGCAAGTGAAATTAGAAAATAATATACTTCATGAAATTTTCCGATAATAATGTGCACAGTTAATAAATAATCGATTAATGACGGTTCATTACGTAGTTGGATATTTTTTGTTTATTTTTTTATTAAATAATAAAAAAAACGTTTTGTGACCAATAATATATTCAACAATAAATAAATTATTTCGTTTGTAAGCACAAAATTAACAAACTTATTTTTATAGCCTATCAAGTTCATTATCAAGTTCTACCGGTCACCGTGTTCGCCGAATCCGTCGCTTGCGACGAATGGCTCGACGATTATATTAACCCATAGACATAGCCCACTGAGTTTCTCATCAGATCTTATCAGTGAGTCGCGTTTCCGATCCAGTGGTAGATTCTGCGAAGCACTACTTTTGCTAGGGCCAGTGTTAGCAACACGGTTTGAACCCCGTGAGCTCACCTACTAGCTCGGTGAATCTAGAATAACCCCTCGAGGTTACTAGAATAGGTAGGAAAAAAAATCAAGTTCATATTTATATAGAAGAATCATATAAACATAGATATACAAAGACGGATTGCTATTAAAAGTATGTGTATATCGTCATATAAGAATACATTATTACCACGAAAGAAAATTATTATTCTCTCAGGAGAATCATATAGGTACGCCCGTATATTAGTTCAGTACGAAGGGAATACGTAGCACTGCCAATGTTGAATATTTTATGCGAAACTTAGAAATGGTTTTACCCTTTGGAAACGTAATTCAAAATTATATTCCGTACCCGATTAATATTATTTTAACATTAGGCAGTATCTATGCTGATATATAATGTTCTGAATATTGTCAATACTCTGTCAAGCATATTATCCACTGACTTTTCGCGGGATTTTCTCAGTAAGTCGCGATTCCGATCCGATGATAGATTCCGCGAAGCACTGCTCTTGCTGGGGTCAGTGTTAGAAGACTCTCTCACGTTGAGCCTATGAGCTCACCTACCGGTCTGTGAGTACCTGGAATAGTTCTTTAAACTACCGGCGATTAGGTAGGGAAAAAGACAAATAATAAGATTGGTATCTTTTAACATTAGAGCTAGAGAGCGAGTGTCCAAATTTTTATCTAAAAAAAATGAATATTGAACTGAATTTTATTATAGCCATAATATACCATTGAGATTAAAATTATTTAAAGAATTGATTGCAAAATTATAGTATTTTGTATAACCCCGCGAAAACACAAAACAAATTCAAAAATCAGTATTATGTCCATTTTTTCAGAAATAAAGATATTAGGTATTTTATTTTGATTTACTTCGATAGGCTCACTTACTGGTTTATCCAAAAAACACCAGAACTTGAATACCACTGGCTGTAGATAGTGGACTGAAGAAATTATTTCTCATGCTCATATAATTTTTGATAAAAATCACGACAGATCGTTGTGATTTAATATTTTTGATGGTTTCCTGTCAATCATAATAATTTATACCATTATGAATGAAAAGATTTTTTTTTGTTTGTTTTATTGCTTCGATGGGTGGACGAGCTCATAGCCCACCTGGTGTTAAGTGGTTATTGGAGCCCATACACATCTACGACGTAAATGCGCGACCCATCTTGATACAAGTTCTAAGGTCTCAAGCATACCTTCAACCCCACCCTTCAAACCGAAACGCAATTACTGCTTCACGGTAGAAATAGGTAGGGTGATGGTACCTACCCGTGCGGACTCACAAGAGGTCCTACCACCAGTAGGGTAGACGTAGATGTTCGGGAAGACACTAAAGGGAACATATTTCAAGAAGATGTTTTTGCTCGGCGGACCGATCGCTTAAGTATTGTTGTTCGGAATTTGTACATACAAGCTTTTTTTATAAATGTCGTTAGCACGATTCATGTTATTTTCAATTTTTTTTCCAGAGATTTTCTATTTTATAGCAGCTGCCGCTGCAGCCAGCTAATTCGATCCTTAAAGAGATCATTTAATGAGCATCATTTAATTAGCGACGGAAAACAACTTGCTGTGCCCCTAGCATTAATGACGTCGTAGGTCAACGGTAACTACTCACCATCAGGAGAGGCGTACGCTCGTCTGCCTACAGAAAAAAACAAAAAAGAGTACACTTCAAAAATATATGACGTATGTACATTTATGTATGTGTTTGTTTGATACAATAGACGTGAAATATATTTTAGTAGGCAGCAGCCAAGCGGCTCTGCCTCTGGCATTGCTGAAGTCCATGGGCGACGGTAATCACTCACTATCAGGTGGGCCGTATGCTCGTCCGCCTACAAGGGCAAAAAATAATAATTTAATAATTGTATTATATATAGTATAAATTATTATTAACATTCAAATTCAAATATTTTCATACAAACATACACAAACAAACAAACGCATAAACAAATATACACATTTAAATATTTTCTAAGCCGACAGCTAAACAAGGTCAGGTGTTTCGCACTAGTTTCCTGTGAAATTTCGAAACGGGGTTACAAATTGCGCGAGGCACCGGCGAATTTCCGACGGACCGGTCCACATTTCCTGCGAATGACACAGCGTTCACGTGTGCCGTCGACGCAAGCCCGTCTAATAGAACCTTCGTGATCGACCACCATTAAATAAAACCAATAGAGATTTGGCAAATTTAATTTGTTTAGATGTCGTGTCATCGTTTACTATCGGTTAATCCGGAGCGACGATGTTTTGATTAAACAATCTCGAAATTTAAATTCAAGTATAAAGAAATCTATATATTAATACGCGAAGCAAAAACTTTGTATCCCTTTTTACGAAAATTGCGCGGACGGAGGAGTATGAAATTTTCCACACTTATAGAGAATAAGTGCACAATGCCAATATTTTTTTAAAATAATGCATAAAAGATACATTAAATCAATAAAGAAAACATTACACACACTACATACCGTGTATTTGACGCACACACGCATGCATACCATTTATTGTCAAACTTTTGTTCTTGACGTCTGTTGTCAAATTAATAATGGAATAAGGTTTGTCTTTGTTCATATTTTTTATAGTGTAGTCTTGGCGAAATTTGTGATTATAGAAGTATAAAATACAATCATAATAGTGTACAAACTTACAATTCCAATTAATTATAGTCGAATTTCGACTACTGCGGGACCTCTTGTAATGAGTAATGAGTTAAGCAAACGAACACAAGAAAACAAAATGATAAGACGCAGATGTTGTAGTAAAACTTTCTTTCCATGCAATTGTGTAAGTAACTTTGTAACGAAGACTCAACACGAGACAATAACACGAACTCGGCTCCCTTTAACTTCGTCTTTGAGTAATTGCATTTATTTTGTGTGTTTAGTACGGATATACACTCGGAGAGGAAATGTTTGCGTTCATTCGATTTGCAGCGCGAAGCCTCTGAGGGCGGTAATCCACGGCTTAGGCCTGTTGCGTCTAGGTTTTTATACTGCTTACTGAGTTTTAGTAGTACAAACGCCGACCTACTCTTGGTCAACTATATTTTTGTGCTGCTAAAATTTCTTAAACCGAATACCGTGTTGTTGTGTCATTATATTATTTTACTGCCCTTGTAGGTAGGCGACCATACTAGCCACTTCATAGTAAGTGGTTACCGTCGCTCATGGACATCAGCAAAGCCAGGGGCAGAGCCAAGCCGCTGCCTACCGTTTAATATTTAATTATTATTTAATAATTATTTTGTGGTAGGCAGCGGCTTGGCTCTGCCCCTGGCATTGCTGAAGTCCATGGGCGACGGTAACCACTCACCATCAGGTGGACCGTATGCTCGCCTGCCTACAAAGGCAATAAAAAAAAAATAATAATAATAATACTCTCCGCTAGCCTCGTTTGAAGAAGGACATGTCATAGCGCTCGGAAAACACCGTAGAGGGGAGTTAATTTCAAAACCGAATGGTACGTGACTGAAAAGAACTCTGGAAACGCACTGTAGATGAATGCAGTGGCTCTAGGTAGTATGGAATGTTTCCTTTTTTTTCGGACCGGGGGCCGAACCTCTTACGAGGTCCCCGCGCCGGGTATGTAGGACTGCGAGACCCAAGGATGTTTTCAGGGCCCTACCCACTGAACGACTCCCTGCACTCTTTGCCCAAGCGTCCGATCCCCTCCGAGGTCCGAGCCTGGATGAGGTAAGGGGGTTACCGCCGTCAACACTACAACCAGACGGCGCAGCTAACCCAAGGACGCTCGGCCGACCGAGCCTCCGAGGCGAATCGAGAGTCTGAAACGTCGGCCGTCTCGGTACATAGAATGTTTCCTTAGATAATCTTCTTTTTCTCCACCTTATCCCACTAGGTGGGATCGGCACAGCTGATTTTTCTCTTCCATTCTCTTCTATCGGCCGTCATCTCAACACTCACTCCTCTCTCTTTCATATTGTCATTCACACACTCCATCCATGTCTTCTTCGGTCGATCTCTTCCTCCTCTACCTTACACTACCATTTCCATACATCTCCTAGTTACAAGCATTTTCTCTACGCATCACATGTCCATGCCACGCTAACCGTCCGCTCTTTAATTTGTTAATTATCGGGGCTGTTTTCACATTTCCTCTGATAGACTCATTCCTTGTGTTGTCCATTCTTATCATTCCACACATCCATCTCAACATTCACATATCTGCCGCATGCACTCCTCTTTCATGCTTTACTTTTGTCGCCCAACATTCAGATCCATACAGCTCAAGTCTAATGATCGTTTTGTAAATTTTCCCCTTGAGCTGAAGGGGAATTCCACGATCGCATGTTGTTGCAGAGAGCTGTCGCCATTTCACCCAACCAGCTTTTATTCGGTTTGCTACGGGCTTCCTTAGATAATGTATCAAATAATACAGTATCACCGGTCGACCACGAATTACAGAACTACATAGAACGCGCCGCATATATGTGCTCTATTTGGAATATCTGTTATAATATTTTGGGACGTCAAACATGTATTCGAGAAAAATGAGCTAAAAGGAAGGCGGTCGGTAAGCATGTGATCGTATTAGCGATAAGCCCGTTATTTCCTCACCGGATGTATCGACGACGGGGAATGTCATTTTTCATATTTATACTATTAGATAAATTTGGCGTAGGTAGCGGTAGCATACATTTTGTAACGAAAAAACATGAATAGTAATATCATAATATGTAGTAATTTGCTGTACTATGATCGTGAAAATTAGAGAAAAATATATTCGATAATCCACCGCGATTGAAATTTCGAACTAGTCTCCTCATCTGACCATTGAGTGGAATCGAAAATTAATGTTATTGTATTTGAATTATTTTTATTTTCATGAAAATTATCAAAGATTATGTTTCATTGATTATTGCAGACTTCAGATTATTAAGAGAGATCACGAGTAAGATTATCACGGGGTGTGGAAACAAGATACGCTTTGTTTGAAATTAGACAATCCTGGGGAAATTGCTCGAGGCTCTAAGTAACGTGGTTATCCGTGTAACCAGAGAATTCCCATAGGGCTCTCGCGTCCTAATTAAAGTATTATGGTACGTGCCTGTGCTGTTCGTTACAGAATCTCTGGCAAAACTTAAGATCATTAACCCAATTATTATTTTTACTAGCTGACCCGGCAGACTTCTTAGTGCCTAAATCAATAAGAAAAGACTTAAAATTTTGTATAAAATAAACTTAAAACAAACAAAAGGAATCCGTCCGACGGGGGACACATCAAAGGAAAAACGAACGAGCATTTTCATATTTATCTTCCTTTTAAAGCTTCTCTGGACTTCCACATATAATTCAAGACCAAAATTAGCCAAATCGGTCTAGCCGTTCTCGAGTTTTAGCGAGACTAACGAACAGCAATTCATTTTTTATATAGATAGAAGATAGATTAGAGAATGACAACCTTATGAGCAGGTGTAGGCTTCTAAAATGCTATATAGTTTTAATTTGGATGTTCGATATATACAGTAATGTTATTACATGTAATTACCACATACCTTTTGAAAATGTTTTTTTTTTAACTGTAATTAATTTATGCACAGTTAGGCACACTAAACGAATAATAATGAAGGAGGATATTATGCAAAACTATTTATATTATAAACTTTTTTTTTTTCATTATTTGTGTGATGATTTGTGTTCTTAATAAAAAAACAACGTAATAAAAGTCTTCTCGCTGCATCTTTCTCGTATTTGTATTATTACGTTATTAATACGTTTAAACTTAGTTTCGATTTCAAAGTCATGAATTTAATGAATTTAAATATTATGATCTACATAGTAATTAATAATTGTATTTGCCTTCGTGTTTGAGCTTGAATATAATTAATAAGGATGTTAGAAACTGCCGACGATAATAAGTTCAAAGTTAGTAGCTCGTTATTTCCGCGCGCTCTGAAGTTAATTGTCTCTTGAATGATTATACTCTTCGTCCGATTAATGCTTTCAGTGATAAGTAGTTCAGTACTTTCCTATAATGACAAACCATCAAATAGCGTGCCGCCATCAACAATTTAGCAGTTTTTCCGCCAAGAAAATTGATAATCCATAATTCTTTGTTGAAAATATAATAACGAGCAGTTAGCACGAATGTAATGAAATTTCTTATCGTTTCCTGATTTCAAGATAGCGATATAATAAAAACGGCATTCAAAGAAGGTTTTGATTCAAAATCTTAAATATCAAGTGTATTTATTATCTGCGGTTCAAAATGAAATAGAGTGACGTTGATTTGAAACACATATAAAGACACTATTGGTGTTTTTTATTGCCTAAATGGGTTGACGAGCTCACGGCCCACCTGGTGTTAAGTGGTTACAGGAGCCCATAGACAGCTACAACGTAAATGCCGCTACTCAACTTTAGACAAGAGTTCTAAGGTCTCAGTTGTAACAGTACAACGGCTGCCCCAACCTTCACACCGAAACGCATTACTGCTTCACGGCAGAAATAGGCAGGGCGATGGTACCTATCCGTGCGGACTCACAAGACGTCCTACCACCAGTAATTATGCAAATTATAATTTTGTGGCCTTAATTTTTATTACACGATGTTCCTTCCTTCACCGCGGAAGTCATTCGTGAACATTTAACATTAAAATCAGACTTGATCAAATTTCTATCACTTTTCGTATAAAGAAAACACTCGTAATTATATTCAGGCTTACCAAAAGATATAAAATATTTTATATAACGAAAGAAAAGTCATTAAAATTTATGGTATGGCAACAACAATGTCTGTTTGTGAAACGAAAAATCTAAGGCGCCGTATTACTACTGCGTGGATTACATAACATTGGTGCAGTGTCTCGATGAAATGCGTAGCAGCGCTGTTCTAAAAACCTAGATTCTCATATTCTCACTGTCGTAGTTATGAAGCCGGAGAATTACAATAACTATCTGTTACAAAAGGGCAACCGGGCAAGCATAAAGATCTTATTTGGTGGCCTGAGCTCCCAGCCATAATCTACAGGGTGCGGGATCTAGGCCGCAGTCAAGGAGCACATTACCGCGGCATTATGCTGATGCGTGCGTTCGTAGTCTGTGTGACGTCACATTTACGGCGGGTTCGTGCCAATAATAGACTTCTCTTTTTACGAGCGGCTCTTAGTTACAGGTTGCTAGATTCTGAAGTACATTATAAATCATGAATTATCCTTCGACATGTTCAAAGTTTTATCAACATGTTCTTTGTTTATGTTTTATGATTTACTGTCGCAAGTAAATGGTTTTTAGTTCATACATTTATAATGTGTGTTGAGTGACGTACATTTTTTTTTATAAATGTATTTAGTTTTATCTGTGGTAAAGATATTCCCAGTTGTGGTCTTGGTTGCCTGATAACTATTATAAATCATGAATTATCCTTCAACATGTTCAAAATTTTATCAACATGTTCTTTGTTTATGTTTTATGATTTACTGTCCTAAATAAATGGTTTTTAGTTCATACATTTATAATGTGGGTTGAGTGACGTACTTTTTTTATTTTAAATGGATTTTATTTTATCTGTGGTGAAGATATTCTCAGATGTGTTCTTGGTTGCCTGATTACTGTTTCGGGAATTTGTTGGAGGCATCCGTTAATTGCATTTGTGGCAGTTTTATGAAGTATAAAAACTGTCTAAAAATATCGTTAATTTAAAAGTTATCGTGGTCTAAAGGATAAGGTAGCCGTTGTACTCGCATCGAGCGATGTGACCTTGTTGGTGTTCAAATCTCATAGGCAGGTTAGGCAAGTATTTTTTCCAATAAAATACGTGGTTAGCACATGTTCACGGACGACTTTCCACAATGACGGAATAACATCGTGTAATAAAAATAAAACCCAAAAAATTTGCGTAATTCCTGTTGGCACGGTAGGCAATGAAAAATCCTCGCTTGGTTCAGAAAATTAATATTGTTGTTTTTTTGTTATGTTGAGGTACTACCATGCTATTATTTTTGCTTCGGGAGCTGTTACGTCATGCCGAGAATTAAGTGTGATATTTCCTCAGTTTGGATTGTAGCTATGAACACCTTGGTAACGATGTATCTCCGTTGATTTATTCACTGATCGCCTCATTTCTTAAACAAGTAGGCCTGCTTATCAGTGCTGGTTTTTTTTATTGCCCTTGTAGGCAGACGAGCATACGGCCCACCTGACGGTGAGTGGTTACCGTCGCCCATGGACTTCAGCAATGCCTTTACCACCAAGCTGAGTAGGTTGGAGTCAAGTGCGGCAGATTTTCGGTCTGACAAATTTGTGGCAAAAAAAATTCTTACAGAAATTAATGTTCATATTTTTACCTAAGTGTTATTAAGTCCACAAAATCAAAGTCAATCAAAGCATGTACAATGTGTCATAATTTAAATAAACTTTGTGAACTAGGTTATCCAGTGGGCCATGGGGCGGCATAATTTGAATAGTCTTCTGGCGGAAAATATATAAGTTCATCTATGTTGTCGTTGTTAAAGATGTGGTGGGTAAAAAAAAAAAATTTTTTTTTTGGATGCTAGTTCCTTGGGTCCATTATTTTGTCTAGTATGTTTTTTTTATTGCTTAGATGGGTGGACGAGCAAACAGCCCACCTGGTGTTAAGTGGTTACTGGAGCCCATGTACATCAACAACGTAAATGCGCCACTCACCTTGAGATGTAAATTCTAAGGTCTCAAGTATAGTTACAACGGCTGTCCCACCCGAAACGCATTACTGCTTCACGGCAGAAATAGACAGGGTGGTGTCACCTACCCGTGCGGACTCACAAGACGTCCTACCACCAGTAATTACGCAAATTATAATTTTTCGGGTTTCATTTTTATTACTCGATGTTATTCCTTCACTGTGGAAGTCAATCGTGAATATTTGTTGAGTACGTATTTCATTAGAAGAATTGGCCTGGCCTGGGATTCAAACACCGGTGCGTCGCTCAACACGAATGCACTGGACGTCTTATCCTTAAGGTACTATTACGTCGATGGTATTCGACCCTACCACGACTTTCAGCATTCAGCATAATGAGGTTGACAAAATAAATTTTTATATGAATTACTTACACACGATAGACATTTACATTATTTTCAGTTATTTCTCGTAATATTGACATGTTATGAGTGAGATTCAAGCATATCTAAACAGCTCACGCGCCGTTGACTTCGTACGAACTTATCCAGTGGCTTGTACGAGCTCCGTAGCTGGCAAATGAGGGGTTGCAGTTTAAAGGCATCGTAAACTTTATATGAACATTTTATCTGAAAATTAAGGATGACATAAAATCTTCGTCCGTTTTCGTTAACTATAAACGTAAACTTCCATTATTCAAGTCGTTCGTCTTATTAAACTATGTGATGATATAATAGATTGTTTTTATATATGCTATATGATCGGTAGGCAGCGACTCGGCTCTGCCCCTGGCATTGCTGAAGTCCATTGGCGACGGTAACCACTCACCATCAGGTGGGCCGTACGCTCGTCTGCCTACAACGGCAATAAACAAAAAGCGATATAACAGGGTAGTTTGAGTTTTAAATTTAACGTAAGGATTACACAATGTAATGAAAATGAGCCTCATATCTCAAATACTGCCCGTATTTTAATTTAGTTTCACTAGTCGATTCTAAAAACCTTGAACCAGAATCTAAGTCTTGGAATTTTTGTAAGTTTTAAAAAAAATGTAATTAGCAGATTTTTTTAATGGTTTCGTAGCCGGCCGCAGAAACAAACTTCGTGTCTTAGCACTCAGAACTAGCCCGCATCAAGAACTCTGAAGAGAACGCGAACTTTTTTCTTAAGTTAGCTGGTCGATGTTAAAAGCATTGTAAGCGAATCCGTTTATTCAATAAAACTTTTACAACTCACTTTTATGATTCATCCGGGAGCATAAAGTTATATAATATTGAAACGTTACAAGAGTCATGACATAGTTAACTCCTGCCAAAGGCCGCATTGGGATGTCCCGTATATGGGACAGGGACCGATGCCATAACCATAAAACTGCCTATACTTGATTTTATCGCTTACTTTAATTGACTTAACATATGTACATATACGAATATATTGTTATGGTTTTAAACAGCTAAGATAAAATAATAATAATAATATTAGTAATAAAAAGCCGCAATATTAAACACATGCCGTATAGTCCGTCAATTCTTGCAGGAAGACTTAAGTATTCTTCAAGTAGAAAATGAAGCTCACTTGACATAGGCCCGTGATCTTCATTATACCGAAATATCTTAAATATTTCGAGAAACATAATACAAAAAAAATAGTAATAATAATAATTTTGTAAAATTATAAAACATTAAAACATAGTATTTTATTGCGTTTTCCCGAGTCGTAGACATAAATTAAAACCACTTTTACGGATTAAACTCGTGGTTTTTATGGTCTGCTATTATTTCTGACGTTTAGAATACTTTACAGTTTTCGTGATCACGGCCGACGAGATTAACAAAAACGCTTGATTAATCCGTAAAAGTGCTTTTAATTAAATATTAAAACCTGGATAGAGCTGTTTCGTGTTGCAATATTATTTTATCTTTTTAATATTGAAATAGGAACAAATTCGGGTTAACTCTAATGAGTGATGTTTAATATCATCATGTTTACTACGTAAAATATAACGCACTGTAACATCTGCTATTAAAATTTGATTGTACTTGTGAATGGAAGCCGTGGTTCAATAACCGCTTCTACTTTTTCTTTTCGTCGAATAATTTCAGTAGCTGGCACTCGAGTCTGTAAGATCGCCTTCTTTTCTTAACGAGGACCTTTCAATACTACTTCAACTTTGGATAGGAGGTTTTCGTCCCTTTACGGTTCGTGCTGTATTTCAAACATCCGTAACGTCGGGCTAAAACTAACGCTACGAACTCCTACGTGACCTGGATTCGAATCACGATTAGGTTACAACTTTTCGAAGTATGAGAACATAGCCTTTTTATGGCGTCATTAATATTAATCGTTTGATGGCGGTAATGTTCATGAATAAACGGATAAAGTTCGGGTTTGGGTGATTTTACGAGCGCCACATGAAAATTTAAACTCAATAGATAGGTGTGTGAGATGAAATGGCAGCAACCTTTTTTGTGTGATTTACGCTTCGGTTGTCTTTTACGACTCAGGAATTTAAATATCGTATGCGATACTTTAAGCGGAATGAGACATTTGATGTTTTAGGATCCCAATTTTATGTCTACCATTTTCTATTCAAGGTACTTTAGTAATGAAAATGATACATGACTGTGAAATGATATATCTAGGTGAATTGCTAGAAGGTTTTTCGTTGATCAATCTAAAATTTTCTTTGATACGCAATTTGGGCACGGAAGGTCAGCTTAGGTAAACAAAAATCGTGAAATACAAACCAATATTTGGTTCGTGTGTTGCATACAAACAAAATTTCAAAATCTTAAAACAACAGACGTCTTCAAGTCGGTGAAAATAATGTTCAAATATTCCAAAATTTTAAGATTACATACAAACATACCAAGCTAATAAAATCCTCTTAAAAATAGTATAAAAATAAGTAGTAAAGAATTAAAACTTAAAAGCTTAGCGTACTTAATAGTTAAAATCATTATGCAGGCTTATACATAAAACATAGGGTACATACACAACTACATAACAAAGAGCACTGTACTACTATGCGGAGTACTATGCATGATTATGGACCTTTACGAGTATCTTAGTCGACCGAGCCCTTCAGTTTAACTCCAATATGCACTTGATGCTAAACCACACATTTGCAATCAAGCTTCATAAATAATACGAGCTCTCGAAGAAGGGAGACGGCTATTCATACTCATCATGAACCTCAAAAGGAACATCTGAGACCACAGTAGGTATTCATCCCAGATACATAAAACATGTATGCGCCAGATAAATCTTACTGAGCTTAAGCCAGAGACTAGAGAAATTCTAACATTACCTCCCAAGGCATTCGACATTCGTAAATACGAGCGTGGTCGGACCAAAGGTTGTGGTCGACACCTGCTATTTATTAGATTTCGTTTCGATCTGAGATAATCTTGTTACAAAACTAGTCCAAAAAACCTTAGTTAAAAAAATACGGCCGATTTTTTCGTGCCGGAAGGGACTTCCGTAAAATATAGCTCTGTGCCCATAATATTTTAGGCTGTCTCGTTCACAAAACCTTCTTCATACATACTTTCTTAATGTCGATTTGGAGCGAAGAAAATATGTATTATCTATTCACTATTTTCTTCGCTGCAAACTATACGTGTGAGTGTTATTGCATATCATGTTAATATATGCGGATATGAATTTTATAAATATAATCCTTTCAATAGTTTAAAAACTGTTTTATAAATGTTATTAAACTATGTAGTTATTGAGTAGATACTAGCTGACCCGGCAGACTTCGTAGTGCCTCAATTGATAAATAAAATACCTAAACTTTTGTATCAAATGAACTTAAAGCAAACAAAAGGAATCCTTCCGACGGGGGACACATCAAAGGATATAGAAAATTGTTATTTGTATTTAATTCCGAGCATTTTCATGTTTATCTACCTTTTAAACCTTCTCTGGACTTCCACAAATAATTCAAGACCAAAATTAGACAAATCGGTCTAGTCGTTCTCGAGTTTTAGCGAGACTAACGAACAGCAATTCATTTTTATACATAGAGATTGCTTTTGTATGAAAAATAACATGAAAATTAAAAATTACATAATTACAGGAGCTGCGTGCTCGACGTGAGTTTCTTAGTTATTTATTCCACAAAGTACAGAGATTTTAATGTTCACGTTAGTTTATTTAAGTCCTAGACCGCTTCTTTTCTTTTGAGGTTGACGGCACCGGCAATTATTACTATTAAGCACGGATATATGTTGCCTGTTGCATGTTGCCTATCAATAAATAATTGTAAATAGACATGCTTTAACAAAAATCGACTTCAAATAAAAAAAGAAGATATTCCAGAACAAAATAATATACACTAAAAACAATAATCATCGAATTCGGTTGGCGTGATATTGAGTTATTGAATTATTCATCTATTTGTGGCGCACGTACTTAATGCATATTTAAGACTTATATGGTTTTCTCAATAATACCATTATCAGAAATGGACTAAATTGAAATGGGACCACACAGGAAGCATCAGCTTTCTAATAAAAAAAAGAATCATCAAAATCGATTCACCAAACTTTTGACTAAGTTATGAGGTTATTGAGAACCTCCTCCTTTTTTGAAGTCGGCTAACAAAGACTAGGGACAGTTGGTTAAATACATGAGTCAAATATTCAATAATATAGGTTCGGGTAGTTTAAAGCCTAAACAGATCGAATTTATTTGTAGACAGATTGATTGGTATCTTCCACTTACTTAAATATTCATTAATATTTTTTTTGACTATCCCACATACGTTTTTTTCTAAATTTTGACAATTTTAATCAAATATTTAATTCAATATCTTCAGGGATCTTGCCTTTAATAAAATATTAGTCGTAAATGTGACCCTTTGAAAATAGAATCAAAAGAATCTAATTTATACAGAAGTTATACTGATGTTATCGCATAATTGCGTGGGCAGTCGACGTATTTCAAACTAATTATTTTCTATGCTGTTATAACATTTCATAAGCTATCATAGATTTAGTTTTATTTCCAAACGACACTTGTAGGCATGACAAACAAAATTATCTAATTTTCTATTTAAAGATCAATTATTTGGCTTATTAATTAGAATTTGTTTCTTTTTCTTTTTTTTTTGTTGCTTGGATGGGTGAACGAGCTCACAGCCCACCTGATGTTAAGTGGTTACTGGAGCCCATAGACATTCACAACGTAAATGCGCCACCCACCTTGAGATATAAGTTCTAAGATCTCAGTATAGTTTCAATTCTAGTTTACTTTTATTTTAGTTTAAAAGTAAATTAGACTTGCCATGTGTACTTTATTAATAGCTATATTTTATTTATTACGTAGACGAATGAAAAAACTCACGACTCTATGGGTGTTAAATGGTAACTGGAGCCCATATACATCACCACGTCTAAGTCTCAATTGTGTAGTATAACGATTGTCCAACCTTCTAAGCACGAACGTATTGTAAAGTTGGTTTGAAAAAAAAAACTCTTAAAATACTTCATTATGTTTTCTGAGAGTTTTTATCCTGAGTTCTCTCCTCAATTTATTTTATTTCCAATTGCATTCAAGCAAATGTCATCCGGTACGTGGTCGCATATCTAGGCTTATGTTAATTTGGCAGAGACAGCCGAAAATATCGAATGAGAATTGGCATTAAATAGAGAGCTGATGATTGTTCCGCAGCAGAGGGCGGGAGTGGCTATTGTTTGCGTCTTTTGTTTGTTGGCATGCTGGATCCGGTAATAACGTTCGACCATTAAAATTCGGGTCAGGCTGTTGACACAAATTTATGAGGGCTTTTAGAACGGGTTGCACGGATTTTCGTAAATATATAATTGTGTGGATATAAAAACGAGGTGTAATTTGAATTTTATTGATTCGAAAAACAAATCGGACTGCTTAAAAACCGTCCAATTATATACCTAAATATCAACTAATATCAACTAGATAGCATTCATGTAAATACTAATCGACAGGGGCTCGCTTTGCTAGACAATCTGTGATTAGACCTTAGGTTCGGTCGCTACTAAACTTCATAGTTATCACCCGGTGGAACAATCTAAAGATTTCCTGAAAATCTAGCTGAAATCAGTGCAGCTCTTTCGGAGCCTTTAGGAATATATTTTATATATATGTCTCTACGTTCATACATAGACTTTTATATATATAGATCTAGTTTCAACTGTGCAAGGTACTTTTTCTCAGTTATGGTTCTTTTAAATTTTCTAAACAAAACACAAAAAAAATTGCTAAATAATTTTGAAAATTTGAACTTTCAAAAATTATACATTTCATTCAAATTGAATATGTATATACTGACTGTATTCAAATCATAATCACTAAGCAAGCAAACTGTAATCTAAGTGAAAGTAACTAATATTAATTTAATTCAAACTTTGGCGGTTTGGTCGTCCCACCCGAAATGGTCCGATGAAACTTTAAATTGAAGACTGTACACAAGATTATAGAGATTCCTTCCGAAAACGAAAGGATACAAAAAAAGAAAATTGTATTATTACGCTTTATTTTATTGCCCATTAATCAGAGAAGCATATTGTTCATCTAATCGAAAGGCATCATGGATCATTGATCATGGTAATGACATTACAAAAATGGTTTGTATTAAAATATCGCACATGAACACGGAAGAAAATATTTCAACAGAAAGAATATGACGGGATTTACTAAAACAATTTCTTAGAGAACTCCCGGAAGCAGTTAACGGTACGGTGTAGTAAAGTTGTTAACCGATATTTAATCAGAGCTAAATGACGTACCCATCGTTACATTGAGTCCCTCTGCAAACTCAGAGGTAGCAAGCAAAATCGATCACTCGAGCAACCCTCTTCTGCAGTTTAATATGTGACAAATGACTAAATATATGTATTGCATGAAGCAAAAAAAGTTTTGCAGACCAAGCCGTGACTAGGCTTACAAAATACTCTTTAAATGTAAATTGAATATAAAAAAAATCATTAGTTAATCTTTTTTTTTTCCTTTGTAGGCAGACGAGCGACGAGCGCATGGCCCACCTGATGGTAAGTGGTTACCGTCGCCCATAGACTCCACCAATGCCAGGAGCAGAGCCAAGCCGCTGCCGTTTCATTATGATTGCACGAAGCTCATGCACCTTTTCCATTTTCCGATAGATATCGGCCCTTTAAGCCAACACAATAGAGATATCGAAAGATTTATAGGTCACGCAAGCCTTGATTAAAAACCTTCTGAATTATACGTACGGCCCGGATTTAATCTCGATGCTTTCCATTTGTTCATTTTGCGTTAATTTATTAAACGACTTTTAATAAAATTTCGGGAGCGAATTCGGAATTTAGTATCTTTTAGGATGTACTTACTATGTGACAAAACATCATAATATAATCATTATTGTATTGGTATGATGTATATTTTGTATCGTCTTAAGAGTTGTTAATAATATAATAAGTTGTTAAATAGTAATAATAGAATAGAATACATAATAATAATAATAATAATAAGTTGTTAATAAAGGTTAATTAAATTTAAATGATCAATTAATGATGTATCTTTATCGGCTGTTTGAAAGCATTTTTTTTGTAAAATTTTATTAAGTTAATTTATTTTAAGAGGTTCGTACCAACTGACTAGTTTTACAAGTTTAATGAATGTTCAGATTAATAGAAATTAGAGAGCTTATTGACCCAAAATTGATGCCTTTGTGAAGTTTTAATGAAATAACCTAAGAAACTATTTCACCGAAATGGCGAACGCAGAGTAAACTATCCAAAAGTTGCTTCATTTGTATGCAAATTTATGTTCGTTCTCTTACCAAAGACAATAAAACGAAATGGTAGAATGACTCTAATTAAGCTTAATTAATGTTTAAGTAATTGTATGGTTTTCCTTTTGGAGCTTTTCTTTAACTTTTTTTGTATTGTATACTTTGCCTCTGGGACAAAAGAGACGTTATGGCATTGTTTTGAAATACTTTGGTTGTGATGTGGTTAACAATAAAACTGTCCTTTTTTGGCTTAATGTCTGCATACATGAATACTGCATTGTTTCAGTAACATATTTTAAAGTAATATGAATATATTTCATTTATTTAATTATCGATTCTCATAACTTCATTATTAAAGATCGATTAGCGGCTTAGTTTGATGTTTTTGTTATTATATTCTACATTTTCTGGTGTTAAAAATTATTTATCCTTACCGTGATTGCAAAAATTATAAGTAAACTGATTTTTAGTGTATATTTAAAAGGGTAAAGGTAGGGAAATTATTAAAAAGTGCGGAATATATTGCGCTAATCATCTATTACCTCAAATAAAACACAATCCATCAATTATTTACTAGACTACGCAAGTTGATACTTCGTAAGCCGCGTCACATCAGACCATTATTAACCTCGCGCATCAGCTGATTTTAAGTTACGTTACATCGCCGTGACAGTGCCAATTTTTTTTGTAAGTTTTTAAAAAAACTTCCTCTTTTCCATCTTTGTGATTTGATAGTCGATGAAACCAAAAAGCTACAGTAAAAAGAGACAAACACTTAAATTCATAATATTTAACGTGGGAGAAAAGGAGATAGAAAGCATTGTACAGCTGTTTCTTATATTAGTGGTTCTCTTTGTGCCCTGCTTCATACCTAATATTCGTATTTCACACATTCTGAATAAATCTGTGTAATATATACGAATAAAATTTCAAATAATTATCTAACTTTGTATCACTATGATCATTACTAAAACCTATTATACAATTATCATTTTTCCGAAATTTTGTATTCGTCTCATTATCTTTAAGCCAAACTTTTTGAAGGTTTCACTTCTACCACATATGCATTACACACATTTTTAAAAAAAATGAAATATTTAGATATTAAGAGTGTCAGAAACGACCGGTACAAATTGTCCGTTCCGTCCGGTGTAGTTTTTGGAACGAAGTTCCTTATGGGACGATGCGGAGGGGTACCATAAACGGGAAAAACGTCCGTAACGTAATTTTTTTATTAGTAATGCACACAGTATACGACTTAACTTTGTAATAACGTACAAATTAGTAATGCACACAGTGTGCGACTTAACTTTGTAATAACGTACAAAAAATAACAATTTTTTTTATCATTCATTGATCACGATCTCAGAGCGTTCGTTTACGCAATACACTAACTCTTATGCAAACAACCGTGAATGAAGTGTACCACAATAAGTTCGCACGTTACCGAATGACCGTGGGTTGTTGCGAAACCTCCTGTTTTATTTTCTTTATACCTCGAATAGAACTTAAAATTAATATTTTTATAATAAGGAACTTCGTTGCTATCCGGTGTCCCACAAAACTTTAATTTTTTTTTAGGAAACGCGTTAGTAGTATTTTTATGTATAGTTACCCGCTGCTCTAGCTTCTTTACAGGCGAGTACCATGTTGTGCCTCACATCGGGGTTGTCGTCAGCGATGGTCTCGCCGACGGCCACGAAGCGCTCCACGGCGCAGCAGACAGCGGCGCCCACTCGTTGCACGGCCGCACCGCCTCCAGCAGCTTCGTTCCGCGTCGCCACGAGATTGCTGATCTGTTGCGAAATTATCACTTTTTAATACGCTTTTATTAGTAGCTTCAGACATATGTATGTTAGTATGTAACGGAATCTTTGAACATGATTTTGACCCCCTTTAGAACGTCGGAAATTAGGTGTACTTATTAAGGACCGATGACATTCAACATTAAATAAAAAATATTTAATGTTTCTGTTTTTAAATACAAGGTCAAACAATTCTATCTCTCATCAACCGAATGATCATTGCTCTATACTCTTCGTATATACCTACTGTGTTACTTATAATATTTTGTATTCAAGTTTAAAAATATTTGCTATGTGTATGTATGTGCATTACTATAATTCTCATGTTGTATTTGTTATTTTAGCTGTTCTACACACACTCATCACTTTTAATTATTATTCTCATAATTCTCTCGCAGGTCTGCTGGAAGAGATTTCTTAAAGAAATAAGCAGTGCCTTTGTAGATAATTTTCCTATTACTCTGTACTATGTCTTCTTTTTTGTGTGTACATAAATAAAAAAATAAATAATAATAAAAAATACATTGAAAAAATTGAAATTCAACTTAAAAATAAATAATAGTTTAAAAAAACTAAACAAATACGCTTTTATAGAAAATCCAACTAAAACACAGATGCATGGGGTGCATGGTATCAGTAGTAATAAATATTTTATGAACAGATATGAGTAGAAGGACTATTTTGATAATATCCTGAAAAGCACCCCACGCTTTTTTTTACAATAAAATCGCTTTTTCTTGCACTATTTTTAATTCAAATTAATTAAAATTTATTTTCTATTTTTTAGTTGGACTTTCTATAAAAGCGTATTTTGTTAGTTATTTTAAACTATTATTTATATACTCTACTTTTTTGCTAGTCGCATATTGAACAAAACCGTATAAAAGGGGTTAAAGTATGATATTAATAACCATTCGTCACCCTCAGTGTTCGCCAGACCTTGCTTCTACCTAGACTTCAATTTTTATCGTTATTTGGATAATTTTCTACGTGATAAAAAGGTTTCTTCCCAGGATGCAGTACAAAATGCTTTCACATAGTTTGTAGAATCTAGATCACCAGAGTTCTATCGCAAAGGCATAAATGACCTTCCTATTAGATGGCAGCAATGTATAGAAAATAATGGTAGATATTTTGATCAAATAAATATGTTAAATGAAAAAAAAAACCCAATTTCAACTTTTCAGTACCAGTCGGCAATTTCATATTTAACCCCTAATATATGAATCTCATAAAATCAGATATTACCTCTTTCGAAATTTCTAGAATATGTCATCTAAATATGTGCTCATAGAACTATTACAATATTCGCTGCGGTACCGATAGCTGATTAATACATAGAAAGACATTTTCTAAACAGTCTACCAGTTAGTGCAATGAAAATATATGAAATGTTACCAACAGATAATGAAACTGGACTTTTATCTTTTACGCAGCAATGAAATAATAAACATAGTTTTTTTTTCTTAACTTTTGGATTTGGCCAGTCGCGGAAATTAATAATAATTATTAATATTAAAAACAGAAACATAACTTCTATTAATGTTCACGATTGACTTCCACGGTGAAGGAATAACATCGTGTAATAAAAATCAAACCCGCAAAATTATAATTTGCGTAATTACTGGTGGTAAGACCTCTTGTGAGTCCGCACGGGTAGATACCACCACCCTGCCTATTTCTGCCGTGAAGCAGTAATGCGTTTCGGTTTGAAGGGTGGGGCAGTCGTTGTAACTATACTGAGACTCATAGAACTCATTTCTCAAGGTGGGTGGCGCATTTACGTTGTAGATGTCTATGGGCTCCAGTAACCACTTAACACCAGGTGGGCTGTGAGCTCGTCTATCCATCTAAGCAAAAAAAAATCCTAGCCCTTGAGCACGAAAACTGTTGAGTATTAAACAATCTGAAATTGTAAAATAAAAATAATCAATGTGAGATTGAATCGTAAATATCTTAAATATATCAAATGTTTTGTTTATTTGTGCTTGATAGTCTTAAAAACATTTGGTGGTGTGTGTTTTTAGTACCGTATTGTATTGTAATCAATCAGCTTGTGCTGATCATTTTGTCTGCATATTTTTGTTCTCTAAGCCAGTTAAGAAAAAGTTAATAAAAAAATGTAAAGTCAATTCATTATTGGTGGGATAACTCAATGTGAAAAACGTATTTGCCGTATTTGCTTTATGAAGTAGCATCGTTCATTATACAAATATTGCAAAATTGATCTTTTTAATTGCGTAATAGTCTTAACTACACGTTGTATTTAGTGAATAAAAATATTTTCTTTAGTAATTAATAAGAGTATAACATAAAACAACGAGACCTTACTCACAGTGTCTGTCTGGCACAGACGAATACGTGGTAAACAAAGATAAATGTCGTGAGCCAAAACCGATTCATGAAAGTCTTTTTACTGGTGGTAGGACCTCTTGTGAGTCCGCGCGGGTGGGTACCACCACCCTGCCTATTTCTGCCGTGAAGCAGTAATGCGTTTCGGTTTGAAGGGTGGGGCAGCCGTTATAACTATACTAACTATACTGAGACCTTAGAACTTATATCTCAAGGTGGGTGGCGCATTTATGTTGTAGATGTCTATGGGCTCCAGTAACCACTTAACACCAGGTGGGCTGTGAGCTCGTCCACCTATCTAAGCAATAAAAAAAAAAGGTAATTTACAATATACAATACAATTACTCTCTCATGAAAGCTCATGAGTAAATGTAGGTTTTGTTTTGAATTATTACAAAAATTCTTAGTCAATAGTACGATTTTTTGTAAACGGCTCTAACATTACATAAAAGGCGATTATTATCCAAACTTTTTAAATGATGGCGAGCATTTGTAGTTTTATTATTAAATAAGCACTCGATACATTCTCACGGTGTTCGTGTAGCGACGAACTTATTTTTTAATTTGAAGAATTGCGAAAGTAAGTAAAATTTATAAAACTTTTAGATTGGCTTACATGTTGGTCATATTATAAATGCAATTTTCGGAATTCTTTAAATAGGTGAAATATTTTTTAAATAAAAAAAATGTTGTTTAGATGTAGTTTTACTATAATCTATACTTACTAATATACTAAACTAATAATATTATAAAGAGGAAAGATTTGTTTGTTTGTTTGTTTCGAATAGGCTCCGAAACTACTGGACCGATTTGAAAAATTATTTTTCCATTAGAAGCCGACATTGTCCCTGATGAACATAGGCTACTTTTTTAAATTTTTTTTTTTTGTTTCCTGTGTGTTATAATGTTTCCGAAGCGAAGCGAGGGCGGGTCGCTAGTAAGATTATAAAATGTGATAGCTGTAATACATATAAGCCAAAAATAATCTAATTTTGCAAAGTACTTTAAAAAAATAGCTTTACAAAAAAACATGCTCTACATTTATACGCTCAAGTTTAATGTAAGGAAAACAAAAAAGTTTTCTATTAAGTTTTTTTTTGTTATATAATCTAGACAAAGTAGTCTAGTCTAAGATCTACTTTTCATTTGCATGATTTGCCCGGGATACGAGCAACGCTAGGTCTGTAATACTCCGTTTGACGTCGTCGTAGAAAATTACCCACATGCCGCTACTTGTTGCTGCTTGTATTTTATCAGGGTAAGACCACGACAACTGATCGTGTTAAAACGATGCAGGAGCTCATAGTAGAAGTTTCGTTTCATTAAGGAAGAGCCTACCTGTCGTTCGCGGCGCGCGTATTCATCGTCATCGGAAAGCACGTCCATGTCGCAAGAGAGAGAGCGCGTGACGCGCGGGCGGTGGGCGCGCGCTCGACGGCGCGCTGTCCGCGGGCGCGCGCACGTGCTCCGTGACGTTGCCGTGTCGGCACCGAGCCGCTCCGCCCGCGTTCGCCGCGGCACTGCCGGCCCGTCAGGCATCGATCCACAACCCCCGCCCCCGCCCGTTCAATACCCACGTGGCCGCCCGCCCTCAGCACTTTATCAGCACTGATTAAGTACCAAACAAATTGACGTACGTGATGATTTTTTTTCTTACCTTTTCGAATTTTCTAATTCAAATATCACCACAATGAAGTCTTAAAAATAATGGCTATTGTCATAGAAATCTGCCCAGTCGAAGTATCAAACTATGCTCCGTCCATTCGAATCCGCCGCCGTCCGTGAACTCTCGCAAGGCGATTGCGCGACTGAACGCAACAGATAGTTGCGACGGGCGGGAAATTCTAAAGTGAAACGTCAAAGCGACGACACGCTCTAAATCGCTTTAGTTCCGAAAATAATACTACGAATTTAGACGAGGTACGTAAAACTAGATATCGTAAAAGCTCCACGCGACGTCAGATCAGTGTCGTAGACGTGTTCTGTCGGTAATCAGGAACGTCACAGACCTCGAAGCAACCGCCTGAGGTAGGAAGGTGACGTCTGGGGGTCGGTAGGAGG
The DNA here is from genome assembly GCF_030269925.1 of Bombyx mori. Classification (NCBI taxonomy): domain Eukaryota; kingdom Metazoa; phylum Arthropoda; class Insecta; order Lepidoptera; family Bombycidae; genus Bombyx; species Bombyx mori. The sequence goes on along the minus strand of NC_085111.1, from coordinate 8,805,099 downwards.
CGTACCGTACCTGTTTAATGAGGGGGAGCAGAGTTCTCTCGATGGATCGCGTTTTTATCTGTCTGAGGTCGAGATCAGGCAGGCCGGCGGCCGCCATGGCTGGCGCGGGCGCGACTGCGCGTGTGCGCGCGCAATATTCCGCGCCGCCCTCATTGGCCACCTCTCCGCCTCCGCCGCCCGCCACCTGGCTATCGTTTACAATCAACTAGCATCTAAATACTCCTAGCTTCACGTGCTTCACTTTGTTTTGATTACGTATGAACTTACGCGTACGTGTTTTCATATTGTTATACGCTTCCGATGTTGTTACACTGCAACTTTTGACTGACCGACGAACACGTGCGCGTCCATTCTTTGCTGTTGTTTCTGATGTATTAATCGAATATCGATAAAAGGAAAGTAAATAATAAAACACAGTTTAAGGATTAATTTTATTTTTTCACATACTTTTTCAAACTACGCGAGCAAAACGTTTTCTTATTAAAATAATCATTGGCACGTTATCACAATAGTCGTCAATGATTTACTTCTCGATATTCCCGCAATGATAAAGCGTATAATATCAACATATTTTCATAAAAATATTCTTTAAACATAACTTTGGTATTTGTAATTAACGACAAAAATGTTTATAAAATATTAGCAAGGTGTTTCATTATTAGTTATAGTATTAAGAACTTATGTCACTATATAACTATAATATACATGATTTTAATGTATTTTATTAAGTACATTTATTTCTTAATATCTTATTATTGCTAAACCGATGAATTTAGTATGATGATTCAAGATATGAAAGTCAGCAAAAATTAAATAGTCTAATACAAAAACAACACAAATTTTAGAATATAAATTTCAACGATACCAATTGATTTTATTTTTTCCAAATTTCTTATTCAGTAATATATCAGTATGGTTGAGGTAATTTAAATAAACAAATAAATTGCTAATTGAGAAGAAGAAAAAAACTTAGTTTTTGAATAATGTATAATAATATTTAGTATAAAGTATAATATATAAGTAAAAAGTATAATATAAAGTATCAGTAGGCAGCGATTTGTCTCTTCCCCTGGCATTGCTGAAATCTATGGGCGGCGGTAACCACTCAACATCAGGTGGGCCATATGTTCGAATGCCTACAAGGGCAATAAAAAAATATCACGTAACTAAATGCAAAATATTTAAAATCTGAATCTAATTAGGTGATGTAATTTTTTTTTAATCAGCACAAAATGATTTTTTAAAACTCATTCGAAGTATTTTTTCTAAGAAAAGTTCTGATTTTTTTGTCGTATTAAATTTAATCTTAAGAACATGTATTTGAAACACACAAAAAAGTAATGATATTGTACACGATAGTACACACCGTACTTGACAACTTATTATTTCACTATGAATACTGCAATGCGCCACAATTGCTTAATTATAATAGACGCCCATACAAATTTGGGGACGGCGTTTATTGAAGGCCTGCTTAGGGTTGACACTCTCTTGCGAACTGTCAGACATCCAGGGGCTCTGTCCTGGTGAATTCCTGACCTTTCTCTTCCGCAAGCTCTCCGTAGGTCCCAGTGTGGGCCTCAGTAGCTGTTTAAATCTAAACGGGCCTTCGGTGTAATCGTCATCAGAACTGAACATCGGCGTTGCAAGTATTTGCGGGGAGTTGCGAAGGATCTTTCGTAGTGTTGATTCCGGATCGTGAGTGATATTGTATACGGGCTTCGGAGGCTCCGCCTTACGAGAGTTCCGGACCAGTTCGCTAATCTTGTTGCTGTTGAAAACAAATAAACCATAAATAATTACTAATTGAATCGAAACCATCAGATAATAATAATATGGCCTTTTAAGCTGATCTGAAAAATCTGATGGTTAGAGCGTCATATTTACCAAATGGAAAATCCACATGTGCAATCTTAATCTAATTAATATATGTAAATTCATTCAGGCATAGAAAATGTTATTGTATGTTTATGCCAGGCGTAAGAGCAAAATCTTTTGACTCTTGGTTCTATGAAAAGAATTAAAAATAAACAATGTTTTCTAACTGAAGTCAATTTAACCATTTTAAAATTTATCAACATAATTAATGCAACCATATATGAGATTGAAAATAAATCACAGAAAGAATATTTAAATTACGAATTCGAACTAATTATGTTACTAAATTCTGACCACTGTTGACTTTACAGATATTTGTTTGTTGCGATTACCATACATAATTTTATTATATAATAGTATGTATTAGCAAAACACTAGCAAAGAACGTCACTCAGATTGGTTATGATAAGTTACGTACCCATCGTTTCTATTGATCCGGTTAGTGAGTAAGACATGCGAGAGAAACGTAAATGTACTTAATTATAATCAGGGCCAGTAGTTGGCGACATAGTTCTCGTACCTGACGAGGCCGCTGCATTGACGGCTGCACGGTAAATTCTGCCGGCTCTGACTCGATTGGCGATGACGTTCTTCCACGACTGGTTCGTGTCCGTTGCTCACTTGCTGATACCTGATGGAACATCAAATTAGAAATGGCGAATTAGCTCACGGCCCACCTAGTGTAGGAGGGTACTAAAGCTCATAGACATGACAAAGTGAATAAGGCGACTCATTTTGAGGCATGCGGTTGTAGTCTCAATTATATTCTATGAAGGCTGTTTAACCCTTCAAACTGGAACACATTACTAACATTCACGACAAGATGTAGAAGAACCTAACCGTACGATTAGTAGTTACGCAAAAACTATGATTTTGTCAATTGATCTGCATTCTACCATCACATTTATTACAAATAATTTGAAATTGTTGAGTTCATAACCGTTCCATTAAGTTCTAGAATTATGGATGGAACGGTATGTCATGTAAGTTCCACCTAAGAGTTCTTAGTAGTTTACATGACCAAATAGCCTGACCTACGCCTGTCTTAAATAGCAACCTTTTTATCTGTAAATTGGATACTCCGTAGTACGGAATCCTTAAGCCACTACATGTGAGCATTTTACACCATTCGTCGATACAAGTGATACTCCTTACTTACTATCGAAATTCCTACATCAAGTTCGGGTGCTAGGGCTTATTGTGCCATATCTTCTAATTTGTAGAGTAGGATACTTGATATTACACGAGTCTTACGGTCTACAATATATTGTGAATCGAAGCTTAGACCTCAAGTTACGCTTCGACCTCATGGTTGGTGTCTATCGACCTCGGTAGCTACTAAACACCACTTATATAGAAAAAAAAATGTTGGCGAAATGATTGAAATTCCACCATAATCACTGTCATTTCAAGATTTAGATTCAATTTATGTGGTAAATTTTCGCTTTTCTTATTGACATTTTGAATAAGGAACTAACTCTTCCTTGCATTGTTTAATAATAGTGCTAAATCGTCAATAGTGAACAAACACACAACAAAAGAAAACAAATAAAAAAGGGAATCATTTGAAAAACACAGGAGAAAATGGTACTTAGCAATTTTACCTTCGACTATTTATGGATACTTCCTCACCGTGTCATAAATGTCATAAAGCATATAGGTACCTATAATATACCTATTTATATTATAGTTATATATTACAATAGCTGAGCCACCTCCTTTTGCCTTTTTCTCTTTTTTTTTTCTTTTCTTTTATTTGTATTCCATTTTATTTTCTGTGATGTGAAAGGCAATAAATGATTTTTATTATTTATTATTATTATTATATGTATGTATATTAGTAAAATAGCAAGTACCTACATTGGCATACATTGTATTTATTTATTAGCACATTTACATATATAGTCAGGTCATAAATTCTGTCACATGTTTAATGTAAAATAATTGAAACAAGTTTATTCATTATGTAACCATTCATATACCAAAATGAACTTAATAAAACATAGATTCTTATGACACTAAAGTTTATTCAAAATGACCTCCGTGATTTTGAATACAGGCCTTCAATCTGCGCGGCCAGTCGTCTATCGCAGCACGAACGAGGTCCATGTCAATATCGGCGGCTGCCTTAATCAAGGATGTCTTGAGTGACTCCAAATTGGGATGAGGCTTTGAGCACGCCTTTTCCTCCAAGTGTTGCCATATCTTGTAATCTAACGGATTCAAATCTGGACTGGAGGAGGGCCAGTCTTCGTGCCGGATGAAGTCGATTTCACGCGCCGCCAGCCAGTCTTGTGTGCTCTTCGCTCTATGAACTGGTGCCGAATCTTGTTGGAATACCCAGTGCCTGTTATTGAACATGGTATGAGAAACAGGTACCACAAGGTTCGTCAGGACTGTATTTTGATACACAACTGCATTCGTTTTTACACCTTTCTCACAAAAATGTACCTCTGTTAAGCCCCAATAAGAAACTCTCAACCATACCATGAGCGAGGATGGAAAATGACCTCGTTGGACACGCGGAATACGGTTGCTCGCTTCTTCATTACTGTGTGCGTACACCTTATCTTTTTTTTTGTTGTAGCTCTCTTCTACGGTAAAAATTTTTTCATCCGAAAAAAGAATTTCCCGATATTTTTTTCCCGCGTACCGCTTCAACAAAGCGCGGCATCTCTTCAGTCTCAGGTCCATTAGACGAGCATTCAAACGATTTCCTGTTTTTCTTCGATATGCCCGAAGCCCTAAGTCTTCATTTAACACCCTTTTCACCGTGGTTCTGCTTAACCCCATCTGAAGGGCCAACAGTTTCTGCTTACGTTTGGGATTTCTTTGAATTCGCGCCTTCACAGCTTTTATCACTGCTGGAGTCCTAACAGACCGAGGGCGACCACTTCTTGACCTGTCATCTACACTAGAGTCTTCATTGTATCGTTTGATGGTACGATAAACGAATCATTTGGTTATATTCAAATTTTTCAGTATGTTAAAAATTCGAATTGGCGCGTAACCGCAACGATGCAACACAATAACTGCAACACGGTCTTCTTTAAGCGTCCACTCCATATTTAAAAATGAGTAAAATTCTAAATGTATACTATTTTTATTTTCATGAACAATTCGAGATTCGGGTTCAATAGACTTTTTTGTGGCCAGCATTCTAAAAGAAAAGTTTTTACTGTGTGACAATACTTATGACCTGACTAGGTATTTGGAAATTAAAATGATTTGAGTCTTCGATAAAAGTCAAAACCAGACTTAAGTTGACGAATTAATTAAAATCTAGACTAAATGTCATTAGCGATAACAGTTCTTTCAAAAAAGGTGAAAAGCGCACTCGTTTTGTGAAATAAATGAAATTGACGAGATATTGGTACTAACTTACCAAGTAAATTTCTATTTCATTTTATACTAAAAAAAACAAAAATGGCGTGTTTTTCTTTCAATTGTCATACATATGTACATAAATTTAAAGGACAAACCTGTTCCGACTTAATGTTAGATCATAATCTATTTTGCTCTTTAGCGGCTCATCCCACGGCTTCGCAGGACTTTCCAAAAATTCAGGTGATGGACTGTCAAGAGTCGAATGCCACAGAGAAAGCGTGTAAGAATTGTAATATTAAGTTTATATAGTGAATTTAAAATAGTGAAAGTGTGTACCGTAAACTGAATTACGTGTTCGTTTTTATTGACTCATCTCAATTTTTAATCATTTTGTAATCTAATTTATATCACATTTATAGACATTAAAAATATTTCTTTACTACTAAAATCTAATTTTATAATGTAAATGTTGTGTTTTATAGAAAATTTTAATAAAATTTTTATGTTTCTTTTATTCGATATATTTCTACTGCGTCATTGCTATTCTATTCCACTAACTGGTTGCTTGTACAACATTTACATATTGTCATGAATAAAGAATACTAAATATGTGATTTCGTTTCCCAAAATTCGATACCAGAGTCACAACTTCAAAAAGATACACAAAAACATTTTTATTATTTAAGTAAGTCAGTTTAGTGAAAACCCCAGACGCTTTTAATTCATAATGATTTCACCACAGATTTAAAATTTAATTGCCAAGAACTGGCAAACATAAAAAATAACAAAGAGAGGTTTGAACCAGACGAAATAAATCTGGATTACCAAGCACTGGTCAAAGATCTGTTCTATATTATAATTCAAATTTACTCGTTTTAGGACCTCTTGTGAGTCTGCACGGGTAAGTACCCCTATTTCTGTCGAGAAAGAAGCAGTAATACGTTTCGGTTTGAGGGGCGGGACAGCCGTTGTAACTATACTGAGACCTTAGAACTCATATCTCAAGGTTGATGGCGGCATTTACGTTGTAGATATCTATGGGCTCCAGTAAGCACTTAACACGAGGTGGGCTGTGAGCTCGTCCACCCATCTAAGCAATAAAAAAAAACTCATGCACCTTCAACGTTCACATAGTCGTTGATTTAAACATGTAGGCTCTTTATAGATAGCACTTTAAATAGATTTATCTGCGGTTTTGTGAGTATTTTTATGAATTTTCAAGTGAATTGAACCTAACGAGAACAGACATCTAGATAACAATTACATATTTGAAGAAAAAATACCTGAAACTAGTGATCGTTTAACCTTCTCCGTATACGATTGCTACGTAAAGTATTTTGTTTATTTCTGAAGAAGAACTTAAAAAAACACTTAACCCTTTGACTGCTTTCACTAAGTTCCTCGATTGCCGAACTCTGCCTTCTTTTGTTTTTAATGTATATTTTAATCTTTTAGGTCTCTTAGGAATAGATTCATTATCAGTACCTTCCGAGTCCTTTTCTAGAGTCTACTAGATATTCCGGCGTCTTAGTGACAGAAATCGATATAATTACTTTAATGCGCCACGTAGGGTATCCGTGAGCTACATGGCAATCAAAGAGTTAAAAAGATTATATGTATACATATACATACCTAGAGAGTCTGCTGGCGTCTTGTTCGATTTGTGACGGTTGTCCTCGTACGATGGATGGAACGAGTGTGAAGCCGGGTGGCGCTCGGTACTCTTCGGGTGGACGCTGGACTGACTGTAGCCGGATGCCGGGCTTGTTGTGACGTAGGTTCTTGTGGACTTCTTGGTTTTTGTTGTGGACCTGTTCATTTAATACGTTACGTGCAATAAAGCGGCCAGTTCCGGTCATCGTTCTCGTCGAACCCGTCGCTCGACGAAGGGCTCGACGAGTAAATTAACCCACAGACATAGCCCACTGAGTTTCTCGCCGGATCTTCTCAGTGGGTCGCGTTTCCCATCCGGTGGTAGATTCCGCGAAGCACGGCTCTTGCTAGGGTTCGTGTTAGCAACGTCGTCAGGTTTGAGCCCCGCGAGCTTACCTACTAGACGATTTTTTTCAAACCTCATTTGAAGTAAGACTTAAGTAGTTGATTTTTATTTATTTCGTTACTGCTACAAGATGAGCTGTTAGCTCTTCTGTTTATTGTAAAGAAATGAACCATTTAATCCAAGGAGGTAACGGTTTATTGTTTTTAGGAGATGTTTACTTTACGCACGTATGTTTGTATATGTTTACGTTAGTAGTGTGGGTTGGCGGATGATTTTATAGACCGTTTGGCGTTAACCCCTTGAAGACTTGAAGCAGAAAATTTAGTTGTTTACACGCTATAAACTGTAGACCAGACCATGATATCAGGAATGAAAATTTAGTCTTCGTCTTCATATTAGTATCTGAAGACGAACTCCGATAGTATCAGGTGGGTCGTGAATCTTTCTTTTTGTATCTAGTAAGAGATGGGAAGAAAAATGCAAGACTGACTTGTTCTGCGAAAGTCTGTAGTTGGGATGCTCGTTCCTGAATTGAGTACTGTTGCATGAGTTGTTGGTGCGGCGAAGAAGGCGTGGAGGGCACAGCGGGTGGCGGGTGCGCGGGGGGTGGAGGAGCGCGTCCCTTCGCCCATTTGCGACGGGCTGTATACCCACGGAAATCTGAAAATAAATTTACAATATTGAGTTTTTTTTTTTAAATTGAGACTGCTTTATTAGGGCAGAGCTGGTAAACAAAACTGGCTGGTGTGAGATTTCGGCTTTCTTACGATACGATAAGTCGTAATGCGTAACTCCCTAAAATGAGGTGAAGTCAGATTCAAACGTCATAACGTATTCACTCTCACTGTATTTTTTTTTTATAAAAATTCAATATGTTGTCCACTCTTTCTAAATTTACCCTATCGTGGTAGGATAGATGGCGCTCGAGTCGTTTTATATGTTCTGTGTCGGTCCCTGCGAAAATTGGCGGGGACGAAATACTCAATTACAAAATTAATATTTATGACATAATTTATCAATACATACGACTTTGTATAACGACAGCTGCTCTATTAGTGTCTATGTTCTCTTTGTTTCCGGAATTCGCTTTGTTTGTTTCCCCGTCTTGTGATGTCATTTTCCTTAGTATCTTGGCTTTCATCATCGCTTTGTTTTTAAGCGGAGCACCTGAAAATACGAAGATACATTTTGTAGTTAATTTAAAAGATAATTTTACACACCAACAATATGTTATATTTAATGATTTTGCAAAGCCTAATCAATGGACAATATTAATATTGTATGTAATAGTGGAGATTTACTAAAACTAAAAAAACATCAAAAGTATTTTTACGAAAAATATCTCGAACGAATATGTAAACCAATTATTTTATCCAGAAAAGCTGCATTCATTGTGTATTTCTTGCGATTTTAATATACGTATGTGATTTCAAACAAAATTTCGACTCGTGAAGTAATTGGCTTTGTAGTCTGGACTTAGATAGCTCACCACGTTTTTTCTCGTGGCTATAAGAAGCAATTTAATGATTTACTGCAGAATAAACCGCAGTGTTTTCTGATTATTATTACCAAAGTACAGCGACCTGTAATCGGCTAATTTACTTAAGTAAGCCACACTGGTAGCTATAATCATCTGCCTATATCTGCAGCGAAGCAGTCACGATATCTAGATTTTAGGGTGCGATAATTTATATACTTGAGACGTAATGAGATGTAATTGGGACTTAGACCACATGTCTCAAGGTGGATGGTGACATGCACGTCGTGATGTCCAAGGGTTCTATGAAGCACTGCTGGTTGTGAGGTCGTTCGCCCATTTATTTAATAACAAAAAATAAAAAAGGACAGAGGCTCAACGCCCGCATGGACGAATTTATCCCTGTTCCTGTCCGAAATTATGTAAAGTACTCTCTTTTCAAATAATCATCATGTGTGAAAGAAAAAAACCCATAATAATCTACTGTATTATATTAGACGCGTGAAATAAAGCTAAAAATGATATGCTATCACCATCCTGATTGCTCTTCGAGAACACTCTGTAGAAATATTAATATTTGTCTATAATAATATTATAAAGAGGAAAGATTTGTTTGTTTGTTTGTATTGAATAGGCTTCGAAACTACTGAACCAATTTGAAAAATTCTTTTACTGTTTGCAAGCTACCCTATTCCCCAGTGTCATCTTAAAAAAAAATTAGGGATCCTTACTGAAACTCTAATAATGTAACCTAAGGTGTAAAAAAATAACCTAAAATGTTCTTTACATCGCGTGCCCTGCGAAAACTATTGATAATAGGATAAAATAATGTAAAACTTTGTAGAACACATTATTATTTACAAATAGTGTCGCGACAGTATATGTCTAACTATTATATTATAATTATGTCGCAATAAATGTTATTGTATTTTATTAAAGACCCGAGCGGAGCCGGAGCGGGCTGCTAGTTACTAATAAAACAAACTAACCAGATTTGTGCATCCCCTGACTGTCGCACATCTGCTCATCGTGGAACTCCCTGGCTAGCTGACGCTGTCGGTCGCGGATTCGCTTTCTGGTGAGCCAACCGCGCACGTGTCGCTGGAGGGTCAGCACCGAGATGGCCATCTGTACCTTCAGCCGCTCCACGTAGCGGCGAGCCAGCCACCCCCTGACGCAGGCTTGCACCAGGATCACTTTCCTTATCTGAAATTAATCAATAATCACGATTGAAATTTCACATCGGCAGAAATACTGTCGTATTCTTCGGAGGATCTCTTAATCGATTTTAAGAACCCCACGAGGAGATATGTGCCGAATGAGTCATCTCAAAGTAGGGCTCAAAAAAGCCCAAACAAAAAAAAAACAATTTGTCTCAAAGGTGAAATTAACATATATAATTCATTTCATATCTCTACGTTATTAGGATATTTTTATATCATGGTCGGGCACAGGGCCCTTCTGACGTTAAGTGCTTAGCCGAAGCCATACAAACCGGAGACTGCCTATCACGTTGAGACATACGGTCTAAGTTACAATTGTCTAGTATAACAACGGTTCTACCGCCCTTCAAGTCGTAACTCATGGCTACTTCACGGCAGAATTAAGTAAGATGGTGGTAGCTACTCGCGCGGAATTACATAGCACCCTTCGGCCGGTAAGTCTTAGTTAAAACTCAAATATAGTGTCTGAATTTCAAAATGAAATTGTTAGAGGAACTTGAGTTTCTAATTCAAGCACCTAGTAGTTAGTACCTGTTCCTCGTAGATTCTGGCGAGTCTTTCAACGTGGTAGTACTTGAGGAACACTTTGGATTTGCCGAGGGCCCAGCCGTCCATCTTCAATCTGAGCAGCAGTAGACGACTTGTGTCACGACTGGGCTTTATTTCTTCATCATGACTAAAAGCCAAAAAGCCATATCTGAAAGGTGACATTCATTATATATTATATTTATTGTTTTTCTTTTTCATCAAAACTGTATCGCGAGAATAACAGCATAATGTCGCATCCACTTCTTGCAAATACCACTAATTTGAAATATTTATTATTTTGACATTACTTTGAAAAAAATTTTTTTTATATATATTTTGAAAAGTAGAAGCCGTGGATATGTTTGTGTCTATTATATCGAGGAATAATTTGTATAGAACTATTCCTTTTAAATGAGGTAACATGGACATACCGCTTCAAGAATTCTTCGAAACTCAATCGATGGGAAAAACCATTTTGTCTTATCCTGATAGTCTCTAATACTCCAGTGTATCGAAGCTGTTTTAGTATTTTGGGCGGATCGAAGTGCTTTGGAGATCTGGAGTCGTTCGGCTTTAGACATCTCACGAACTGAGGAGTGCCGCTCACCATCTTCTGTAGAAGCTCCATCAACGAGTATCGGAAGTATGTTGAGACTGTTTGCTGGGCTCGTGATTGCGATGCAAGTCCTCGACTGTTAAATCGATCCTAAAAAGTTAAATATGACTTAAAACGCGTCTACTTGCAATATTTCTATTCCCAATAATCCTAGATGAATTCATTTAAGCTATTATAAAGCAACTTAAATTGCAGCTAGTTGCTATTTACCAACCGATCGTAAGCTACCACCGTCGCTTATTGACATAATAATATACAATTGCTATGATACTGTAAAAAATAATTTGTGTCTGTAGCTAAATTTAAAACTTACTTGACTTATTCTTTTATACATATTGTTTAATACAAGTAAATGATAATTTTCGTAAATATAGACGAGTCAGAATAGTGAAATATTTTAACATCACTAGATTATATAGGTTTCATTAAAAAAGCAAAGAATAAGGAATTAAAGCAAATAATAAGAAAAAGGAATAAGGGATTTTATAGAGCGACTGTCATGATGATATGTTCAGAACGAATATCACTCACAATTGTGTACTTACTCGAGTGTCCCCAGAAGGACTTTCCAAGCTTCTATCCATATCTCCTTGTAGCGGTGAATATAGATTTCCTGTCTTCGTGATTGGACATTGAAATAAGAACCGTATGATATCGAATTGACTCTGTCGCATCAGCTGAACGACTTCAGGTGGCAAAAAGTTACGATTCTTCTCCAAGAACCCATCTGCCTGATAGACGACTCGACCAGCAAAATGATGGATTGCAAAACAAATTGCATCAGATTTTGGCCGAACGTAATATTTGCTTTTGAGATTACTATGAAACTTTTCTGCAAAAAAAATCATTCTGATTGTAATAATCTTAAACGCCTTCAATTTTTCGGAAGTACACAATGCTTACCAATAAGACTTCTGTCGGTGGCTCTTGGGAAACGACTTTCTTCATCCAGCAGAGCTAACAAGCCCATTGGCCTTGACAGTAACATGTCCAGTACAGGTCTGTTATCGGAAAATTCGACGAGATCAACTGGAACACCTTCAGCCATGTATTCTTGTTGCTCCCATGTAAATATGTGTTGATTGAAGTAATACTGGATCTGTTCGTTGGCGATGTTAATGCAGAGCTGCTCGAATGAATTTTTGTTGAAGTTTTCGAACCCAAATATGTCAAGAATGCCGATGGAGAGTTGATCGTGACTATTAATAGAAAAAAAGTTTGCACTCAATTTGTTTTTTTTTCTTTAAACTCACAATAGCAATGTGTTAATTGACTCACCGGTGTCTGTTTTGAGAGAGGAGTGCGTTAATTCTTTCGACGATTCTATCGAATGCTCTTGCATATAGACCACGAGCTGTAGCATCTCGGGCAACGGCAGCTTCAGTGGGTGAACTGTGACGTGCTATAGTTTCGCCTCGGGCGACCACTGTGCTACTTGTTAAACATTCACGCAGATCTGCTGTTTCAACTCCCAATAGGCAAGAAGCTGAAAAAATATTCCATTTTTACTAGGTCCTATCTAATTTTGCATCACAATTATTCCTTTAAAAATCTATAAGTCAAATTAAATATATAATGTATATGAGCTAACCTCTGTGCAGTGGTGCAGTGTCTATTATAGTTGCTCTGTTATCAGTATTATCTTCGCCAGCTGTTTCACCGAACTCTATGTCGCCAAGATGTAATATTGCCGCGAGCATCTTATATAATATTTGTACTTCATCGTCTAGAAATCCAACTACCTAAATAATAAAAGAAATATCATTAAAACATGACATGACTTTAATGAATCTAACGAGACTACGTAAATTTTTATACTTTAAAGGCTTGATTGAGCTGTCGCCAACGATGAACATTGTGCTCTCTATGAACCACAGATAAGGGCTGAAGATAACGATGTCTAGATTTTAGTTGCTCATCTAGATAAAACTTTCTCCAGCGGCCCTCGCTCTCTAAGCCATCATACAGATAGTAGAACACGTGAAAATTGCTTTCACCTCTGAAATAAAAATGATAACCACAAATTACCGCTTGACCACATCACTTATTAACAAAGTAGAATAATTTCACAACCACACCAAATTACAGTGGTATTCAAAACTAAGTGTGACTTACAAAGCCTGATGTACAACTCTAGACTGCTCAAGAAGGTAGACTGATATCCTTGCTCCTGATATTCTTCCAACTCCCATTATAGACATATCTAGATATTTTCCGAAACGTGAACTATTCGCGTTTATTCCAGTGCGAGCGTTGCCGAATGCCTCCATTATTGGGTTTACTTGGAGAATTTTTTCTTCTAAATTACGATTCTGAGTCTAGAATGCAATTTCAATAATTTTGTGTGAATTAAGTAGCTTTTTAATCTTAGGTTCATAATTGGTGTGACATAGGGTATTTATATACCTTAGACAGGAAGACAAGATGTTTTAATAAAAGATTTGCTGATTCAGTCTTCCCAGCCCCACTCTCGCCAGATATCACTATGGCCTGGTTTTGTTTTTGATGCATTAGTGCTTGATGGGCTGCATCAGCTACGGCAAAGATGTGAGGCGGATTATCCGACCTACACCGTCCTTGGTAAACCTGTTGAGTCTATAAATTGTATAATTTGTAATCCTATTTACAGCAAATAAATATTAAGCTCTTTTAAATAAATGTATAGTGTTGCGGTGAAAATCAAATACATCCTACCTTACTGTTATAAATGCCGATATCAGTGAATGGATTAACAGCCACTAATATATCTCCAATATATGTATAAATTTGATTTTGATTGTATCTATTCTGTAGTTGTTCAACAATTGAATCTTCACTTAAAACTTCAAGCGTTGCCAAGTCGTCAGTATACATTTTTTCAGGTTTTGCTTTTCTGTGTGATTTCAATTTTCCCCTTTTTGTAGTTGCGTCAGGAGCGCGACAACTTCGTCCTTCTGCTCTCTGTCGTTTTATTTCAGCTTGTAACTCTTTCCGGATCTGTAAATTTATAAATAATTAACTTTACTTTCCCCCCTTTTTCGTTAAAACTGGGTTTTAGATTGCATTCGTGACTTAATAAGTAAGATAATCAGTCTGCTCGTAATCATGCAACTATGTTAGCTTCGATTCCAAGGATAACAATTAGCTTGTTTTAATAAAGTTCAACCTTTAACTTTATGTCATAGGTGAACAGCAGTGGTCATTGTCGTGATTCCTGTTATGGCGCTGGGCCATTAATGCGATTTGTGAAGAAAAATGGTCTGCTCTCTATAAAACATACCTTGTCTTCAAAGCTACTAACTGCAAGAAGCAGAGGATGTTCCAAGAGCTCTCTCGCGAATGGTCTTTGATTCATATCTTTTATTAAGCAGTCTGCTACAAAATCGGAAAGTTGCGGCGAAAATATTTCTGGATGAGACAAGCTGGGTGGTGGATTTCTTGGTATTTGAAATAATGCTCGCATCGGATGTAATCCCGATAGAGGAGGTTCGCCTTCTGCCAGTTCTATAGCGGTTATACCCACTGACCATACATCACATCTACAGTCGTATGACTCATCTAATTGTTGTTCACATGCGATAACCTGAAAACAAAGTGACCTTCAACCTTATGATGATGAAAATGAGATCAATTTATCTTTCAAAAAGTATTGAATTTGTTTGTGCCGAAACCATTTATTGCATAACATTGAAAAAATGTGACTAAGAGTTAGTTAAAGATTTATAAGAGACCGCTCATAGAGAAAGTTCTAACCGACCTCAGGTGCCATCCAATATGGGGTACCGACTGAAGTATTTCTTCGCGCAGCTGTAGCAGCCAAATGTGAAGAAACCCCAAAGTCGACGAGTTTGACCTCAGCATCTTCCGTCAAAAGAATGTTATGACCTTTGACATCACGATGCATACATCGGTGAGCGTGGAGGTGAGTCAGTGCTCGAACTGTTCCCCGCAACACATATGCAAGTTGTGGTTCAGTAATATTTGTACCGCGGGCTCGCATTCCAGCACATAAATCAGTTACCGAACCACCGGTGCACAGCTGTAACAAAGTCTATATAAGTAGTCGCCCAAAGAAATAATGAAGTCATTCAAAAGTAAAATAGACTGACCTCCATCACAAACCATATTTGGTCGTCGTCTGAGCTGGCGCCGCGTTTCAAGAACAAACCAAAAAACTCCGGTATATTCGGATGACTAGACAAGTCTCTAAAAACTAGAAACTCTTCTTCGATTTCTTCTATATTTTCAGCTATGTTTTCCAAGATCTACATTTGAAAAAGCCAAATTAGTATTAAAGCCACAATAAAATTCATATTCAAAATAATAATATGCAACTCCGAATAATCGTGCAAATGGTGAGGCGCAAAAAGTCTGCATTGTTTTATGGCCTTGACATCAATGTTTTTTGAGATAACATCTATACAATCAATTATGAATAGTGTGTTAACAATACCACCATAAAATATGTGCTGACCAATTCATTGTTCACCGTGTAAACTGTAAAATAGTCATGCCTGCTTAGGTTGCGGGTGCATTAATTAAGTTATAAATAGACGTTTTATAAAAGCTACTTAAAATTTAAATTACAATAAACATAATTTAAACGTAACTAGATCGTCTAAGAAACTTAGGCCGTAGTATTTTATAGAGATATTTGCCTGCAGAATTTTTAATGTAGTTACTCGTATTTATTTTACGAACAATGTAGTTTTCCTCTCGGATTATTTCAGTGTTGTTTATGAATGTTTGTGGTCCCCCTACAAATTGTTTATTTAAAGGTCACGTTCGCAACGAAAATAGCAATTGGCATACTTGGCTTGTAGAAGTCGTTCGCAGTAAAAGCTATGGGAGTATAATAATGCTGACGTGATCGATTGTGCCAGATAAGGTCGACAACTTTCTTGTGACTAATACACGGATCTGTGGGGGAGTCACGCGATTTGTAACTTAATCAATACGAATTTCGCACTGTTTGTTTCTTGCGTGTTTGTGTTCCGTATTTCCGTAGATTTTCTATGCAAAAAATAAACTAAGTCATAAAAATTTCATGTTGCACGAATGATTCTGGAATATAAAGTTGCGCAAAGAACTTTGATAAAAAAATGGACGGTCATATGTAATATATCTATCACAATTTATATTAGAGGTTAAAGTATGAAATTGCCGATCTGTACTGAAAAATTATAATTCGTTTTTTTTTCTTCATTTAACATAGTTATTTGATCAAAATATCTACCATTATTATCGATACATTGCTGCCATCTAATAGGAAGGTCATTTATGACTTTGCGATATAGCTCGGGTGATTTAGATTCTACAAACTGTGTGAAAGCATTTTGTACTTCCTCCTGGGAAGAAAACTTTTTATCGCGTAGAAAATTGTCCAAATCACGAAAAAAATGGTAGTCCGTTGGAGCAAGGTCTGGCGAATACGGAGGGTGAGAAATGGTTTCTAATTGCAGTTCCTGTAGAGTTAAAACGGTTTCTCGTGCTGTATGAGTCTCGCGCTATCATTGAGCAATAATAGTGAAGATCGATTCATGGGTCAGGGCTGTTTCACTACAAGTTGCTATCATTGTTCGAAGTTCGGCACAGTAAGCATCTGCCTTTATTGTTTGGCCAGATCGGGGAAATCTATAGTGAATAACACCATGCTGAGACCACCAAACAGTTACCATTACCATTTTATTTGGTAAGCTTTGCTTTAGGACACTGTTGCGGCGTTTGACCTGGGGTCAGCCATTGCATTTTTCGCTTGCTGTTATCGTAAAAAATCCACATGTCACAATTAGATCTAATATTCCTTCATTTCTGTATCGATTCAACAAGGCAACACAAGTTTCAACACGCGTTTCTTTCTGCAGATCAGTCAAATTATTTTCCATCCATTTTTCATAAAAAAAAATATTTATTTGATGCAATTGAGTCAGTATTATTGGTAAGGTAATGAAACCATGCCGCTAATTCCTTGGTCGTTTGGCCCGGATCGGCTTCAACCATCTCTTTCAATTCATTGTTGTTCACATGTGTGGGCGGTCTTCCACCTGGTACGTTCTTCAAATCAAAATTTCCATCACGAAATCGTTTAAAACCAAAATAGCACGGTGCGTTCATTAGCAGACTTTCCTAACGCAACATTGATATTGCGAGCTGTTTCTGCAGCGTTAGTTCCGCGTCGGAACTCGTATTAAAAAATCACTCGAATTTTCGAAGTATCCATCTCTCTTGTCTAAGCTGAATAAAAAAAACAAAATGTGTGCAATTCACACGTGGTAGAAGTGAAACCTTCCAAAATTAAAATACAATTATCCTAAACGTCTTAAGTATTTTTTATTTTTATTTAACTTACTTCAGATTTTACATCCATATTACACGTCTTCATTACATTGCATTAACATTTCATTTATACTAAAATGAAATAAAAATAATAATTAAATAAATTAATAAAACAAAAACAATAATAATAATAATAATAACAAAAAATCAAATAATAATAATAATAAAACAAAAACTCTAAATTAACATGAAAATGTAAAATTTATGTATATGTAAAATTTTGTCATTAGTAAATAATTGTAAGGTAGCGCCCTCTGTGAATTGATATTTTAATTTCACGTATAATCCTAAATTAAAATTCACTACAAGAGCTTTCATACACACGTTAGTATTAAAAAATCTCACAGATGGCGCTCTATTAAATAGTATGTATATTTCTGTCTCATTCTTTGCTGGCTTCATCCTACACATTTTTGTATTTGTGTCTCTTACCTGTCGTTTTTTCCGTTGCATCCGGTTTGAAATCACAACGATTCTAAAGAAGTTTTCACTTCAAAAACAACTGAAAGTCGATAATCGAATGTTGCACATTTCTAAAAGAAGAACCTCATAGGTACCATTTGAAAAAAGTTTCACTCAAAAATATCAAACCATGAAAGTTCTTGTCAATTCGAAGTACATATTACAATAAAACGGCAATTTCATACTTTAACCCCTATTGTTATAGTTTACCTTGACTGCTACACGTCTACCAGACTTTTTATCTCTGGCACAGTATACTTCGCCATATGTGCCTTCGCCGATGAGTTCCTGCAACGTGAATCTGTCCCGAGGATCGGCAGCTCGGTCTAGTTCCACATGTTGGGACAGCCCGCGATATGCCATGTCGCTTCGCATGGCTAAGTTTTATTTGACCGCATCTGAAATTAACGAAATAGAAATCAGTAGTAATCTAATACCAAATAATTTTCTCTACTAAATTATAATACATTTTTTGGGCTATAACTATTTTAATATTCTATATTTATAAGCGATTAGAACAGTGTAACAAACACGTAGTGAGATTATCAATCGTTAAAGTGAAGGATCCAGAATTAGATTTATTCAAATTTAAACTGCGTTATTTCAATTCAGTGTATCTGTTGTTAACCAGTTTGTACTAAAATGTTATTATAACTACTGCTACGGCCAATGTAAGCAAACTTTTTCAGGCTTAGCCCTATGAACGCGTTTGCACATCCGGTGAAGCCAGAATAGCCCTTCAAGGATCTAGCAGTAGGTCGGCAAAAGAAGGATGCCGAGTCCTGTTTGATACGCTACATATGTTATGCTATTTCAGAGTATGTGAGTGTGCACATAATATCAGAGCACTTATGCACCGACGAATAATTACATTAATAAGAAACGGACTATTTTAAGAATTAAAAATTCAATTTTATTTCACTTTTAATTCGGTAGATAAAATAAGAAGTCGTTAAGCGAAAAAGCGTTTCGCTAAACCTGATAGAGAAATTACGTTAATAAAACTAAATTTAGAGAGATATTTTTAAAGCACACAACTTTCGAGATTCTTAAGCATGTAAACTAATGCGCCCATGTCTGCCGTTTGTGCTCTTACACTAAAATTATTTTGTTACGAAATTACAACTAATTTAATAATATCAATCTAATTAATCATCGAATAAAATGATTGATAGTGTAATATGCCTTTAGTTGACAAGGAATTGGAATAGAAAGTGAAATGTATTATATTTTATTCAGTCTGCTTAATGTCGAGCTATGACGAAACGAAGTATTTAAATAAATCATAAATATAAATATTAAAATTTATGTAACTAACGAATGAGATATAGTTAATTTGGTGCAGAATTAATGATCGCTATCATTTATCGCTTAATTGACAGGAAATTATTCAAAATGCGTGCTACCTGGAGTCACTAAAAAGGAAAAACAAAGATTATTCAATATTAGTCACAGTTATATGAATAGATGCTGTTAAGAATTTACTCATTGCGTATCACAACATAACTATTATATACAAACGAATTAAAATAATTAAGGTGATAATTATTTTTTAGTATTATATATTTTAGCAAATAAGATTATGTAGGTTTATTATACAAATTTCTGTTCGGCAACAATTTCGTAATGACGAGAGGAATAACTAACCATAATTCCAACGGAACTGAGATTTAAAACTAATGTGTCCATTTGGCGAACTCATGATGTGATGTAAATGAGCTGTGGTAACTGTTTAACGTCACTTAGTCTGCCCATTTGCACTAATAAAAATACATCTATAATAATACCAAAACCGGACGCAGATTTCACTTCATTGTCTATCGGACAAGTTTCTCACTCTGTCAACAGGTGCATTAGAAGATTATAAACGGAGCGAAGACTATAATCTGCACTCTGGAAACTCGGCATAAAGGTACGGACAACGTTGCACTACTAATGACACTATAATTTTGGGAACAAACATAAACTATGTTTTGTTAAATAAAAAAAATCAATAAAAAAATAATATTTATATCTAATATATAAAATTCTCGTGTCACAATGTTCGTTCCCATACTCCTCCGAAACCGCTTGACCGATTCTCATGAAATTTTTTATGCATATTCAGTAAGCCTGAGAATCAGCTACTATCTATTTTTCATACCCCTAAGTGATTAGGGTTGTCCACCCCTAACATTTTTTTTTTATTTGGACTTTTTTTTTTGTTATTATGAGGTATTATGTGGTTGAATGAGGTTTTGTTATTTTTATAATATATTCCCTCAACGTTCACAGCGCTACATGCCTCTTTCACTCATTTACCACATCCTTACACACTTACAATAAGTTTTTTTTTTTTTCTACACTAGGAATTCCCTAGAAATCTTATATATGGCAAAACAATGTTTGCCGGGTCAGCTAGTAGATAATATATATATATGTATGTGTGTGTGTGTATTTGTATGTATATATATTGTTTTGTATCTTGTAATATGTATATATTATTATATGTAATGTTTACTGTATGCTCTAGGTTTGTGTTCCTAATTCTTCTTTCCTTTTGGGGGCCTACTGGAAGAGATTTCAGCATGATATAAGCAGTGCCCCTGTACGCTGTATCCTTATTGTCGTGTTTTTCTAACAGCTGTGTATACAAAATATATTAAATAAATAAATAAATAAATAAATAATAATAAAATAAATTAATAAAAATAAAATTTAAGGTATTCAAGGAGTCCAATTTACTCAAGGAGTTATTTGGAAACTCAACAGATTATAGATTAAACAGAAATACCGCTAAAGATAAACCTTTCATTCCTGTTTCGAATTCCGTAGCGTGAAGAGTGGAAATGTCGTAACCAGTCACCGTGATTCTGTTAAAATATTTGAACAGTAACTGTTATTTGAAATATGTATGTAATGTTTGCCGCTACCGATCGATATGTCAATAGTTATTGACTATGCGCTTTTGGTAAAACTAAAGTTGTCAAAGTCATAATTTTTATGATTTCCGTTAGGTATAAAACAGAACTATCCGTGTGGTGATCAATTCACCGTAACGTGTCCTGATCATAAAGACATTTAGGATATTTTTTTTATTGCTCAGATGGGTGGACGAGCTCACAGCCCACCTATTATTAAGTGGTTACTAGAACCCATAGACATCTACCACGTAAATGCGTCACCCATATAGATTTAGAATTTGCAGAAGACTCAAAGTGTAAACAAACAGGTTTCAAATGAACCGTATTTAATTGAATTTGAAAAGTAGGTAAACCGATAACCGACTACGACTGTTAACACTAACCTTTTTATGAAATATCTATAATAATCTGCATAAACGAACGCTATAACTTTGGCTTAGATTATAATGGCAGATGATGTAATAAAATTGGAAGTGTTACATGCTCTTTATGTATTTGGGTTGTGTATTTTTGCAAATTATTTGAATTTTATTGTTCAAAAAGGTTAAATTTTATTTATAGCAAACTAGCGACCCGCCCTCGCTTCGCTTCGGAAACTGTAATTTATTATTGATTTCTCCACTATTTAATGGATGTTATTATACATATAAATCTTCCTCTTCAATCACTCTATCTACTAAAAAAAATCGCATCAAAATTCGTTGCGTAGTTTTAAAGATTTAAGCATACATAGGGATATAGGGACAGAGAAAGCGACTTTGTTTTATACTATGTAGTGATAAGTACATAATAATAACCGTTTTAGCAAATTTTACGTTATGAGAGCCTTCCTCTATCTGGAGCTACTCATGACTCTCTCGCTGATAATCGAATCCAATCTTCGACGCAATTATCACCGTACTCTGGCATTTCATATCATAGTTTATGTATGTTATTGTATTTCCATTAAAACAGAGACCGATGTGTGATTAGCGTACCAAATATATGCTGTTTTTTGTTGCAAATTGCCGATTCGATTTTGGAAGAGGCTTCCACCATGCATTATCGTACTATTTTATATATCTTAGCTCTCTTAAAATTATAACATTACTAATTGTTTTACAGGAGAAAAATGTATAACTATTTTATTTATGTTTTTAATCGTAATAAACAAAAACAAAGCTTTCGATGATACAGGAAAGTTTAATTTACTAGTTAGCAGGTTATAGGATAGTAATTTATTTAAAAAAAAAAAACATCACTAAGTAATGTTTCAAAAAATTGTGGAATAAAAACATTTTCAGCAAAAAAGTAAATACTTGTTCGCAACTCATGCGTGCTACCGCAGAACGATCTCATTAGCTAATGATATTTTAGTAAATCGAAGCCAGATAGAACATTGAACTCATATATTATAATCCATCATCATAAGTGGCACCGGTAATTAGTCTGATGCAACGTTAATACTAGTATTAAAATGTTTTCACGCTAAATAATGGATGGCTTTGTGACGGACGCGGTTCTAAGTGCGACACTTTCACTATTTGTTTTGTTACGAATAACGACCGTATTGACTTTGTAGACAAGAATTTATATTTATATCGTCAATTAGATTTTTAATGAATGTTTAATTTAATTTTTCGAACAGCCAGTGTATTGGTATGTAGAAAGTACGAAACTTTTTGAATTTATTCTATACATTGCAGGAAATAAAAAATTAAGTCGTTTTATCTTTTAATTTAGTGGATTGCTTACTAATAATTAATAATTTCGTTATTACAAGGTATCCCAAATGTCAGAGACAATAAAATTAAAATGAACACGAGATTAAGTCGTTAAAGTTTTAACTATGAGATATACTCATCAATATTCTAGTTGTAAAATGAACTATGTTGAATAAAAACCAGTTAATATTAGTTGCTTTAATGCTTTGCAGCTTAGTCCTTAATTGCCATAGTTGTTAAGTTCCTCCCCGTGTAGCGAGATAAGCTCACGACTTCCAATTATCGCATTTTAGGTACCTACACACGAAGAGCAATTAACGTGAAATAATTCAGCGAATGTATTCCAAACATCTCTATCGAGTTGCAGCGGGCAGTGTGTTTCACACGCGTAAGCATTATAAACACCAAGTTGAATGCTCCCATGTTTTGCTGTTTATATTGTATTTTAATAATAACTGTCGAAACTTCCTGCTTTTTTCTGGCACTTTCTATAAGAAGGAGAAGATATCGACTACAGACAATAATTTTAGACATTTACCGTTCACTGTTTGAAACATAAAATTTTTTTTTAGGTTAAATACGATAGCATTATCGGTAAAATTTTACTATTTTACTCACGCGCAACGTTATAATAGCAAGGCATTAAAATGTATTCGTGTTTACGTTAGGAGAAGCATGAATATAAGTTTTGTCCAGTTGGATAAGGTAACTGCGTAATAGCCAATTTGAAATAATGCCATCATTAAGCGACCATGAAACCCATTGCCGCGAGAAGTGATTTATTGTACGGTGTAAGTAATCAATTTTATACACGTAAAGTGGTGAAAGCGTAAAAAAAAAACCACTAATATTTTACCAAACAGAGCGGGTGTCATCAACTTTTTGTACAAGCTGTAACGACCATAAACAATGGTATAAAAGTAATCGCATACCACGGTACAAAAACCTTGATGGGTGCTTACAAAATGTCAGACAATGGATTTAGAATTTTGTAGTAGTGTAGTTCTGTAGTGAAACGAAACCTTATTAGTGATGCATAATGCAATCCTTTCACGGGATTAGAGAGTATAATATAATATGAAGTCAGGGTCGCCGGGCGTGCGCATGGCATTGGGTGCACGATTGTAGGAATTCAAGCCTCTTAAGTGCTGACTTGTGCGAAATAAATACAAGTATGTAGTGACTAACCAGACCCTTTCGCTCGTAAAACTGGTTTTCGTGACTATTTAAATAATACGAGCAGTACAAAATACAAAGTATGAAAACGTCATTTACGTACAAAGAAAAACATGTTAATCATTTACTATTTAGATATAAAATCAGACAGTTTAATTTTCATAAAGAATGCATCAATAGATATACGTTTTGAATAGGTACGTATGTTAATTTTAGTGTTCGTTTTGTGCAATGTCGTAAATTGACACCGTTTGCCCTCGGAGGAAATAACAAGCTGCCGCGCCACACAATATACTTCCTCGTTTGTTAATGTATTACCGTAATATGAAGCTAAATATCATATATCTAATACTACATACATGCGACTGTAGCTAATAATAAACATAATTGTGCTTTCTGTTGTAAAGCGGTGATTTTGAATATAACGGTAAGACTAGTCAATCGCTTTATAAAAACTTTTTAAAGATCTAATAGAATGAAATTAGTCTACATCGTGCAAAGAAGAGTCGTTTATTTTTAGTTTCTTTAGTTTAGATAAAAGTAATAGAGTTTTTAAAACACGAGATTGTAAAAACGATTTTAGGTCGTGATTTTTGTCGTATTCAAACCGATGTGAATCTAATGAATGAGATAAATGTGAAATCGAAGAAATTGTAACCGTATCGACAATCCATGGTGAGAAGAAAGCAGTCACGCACTTTCTAGTTTCGATCAAGGGCAAATAATCTCTTCGGTTAAAGTGCATAATATTTGAAACAATCTTATTTTATACCTTTAAACGACCAATTTTTGTATATATATAATCTGAATCTCGGAAACGGCTCCAACGATTTTCATAAAATTTAGTATACAGGGGATTTCGGGGGTGATAAATCGATCTAGCTACGATTTATTTTCAGAAAATGTTGTTTTATTCGTGTTTTCAATAATCAACTCTTCCCGACATCTATTGGCGAATAATAATACTATTTTTCTTAATTGAGGGCAACTAACTGCTTTAAAGACACACCAAGATGGCGTTATCAAAAAAAAATCATCTAGTAAATTATTAAACGTGAAATTAATTGATTAATAGTTACTATTTAATCTCTAAAAGCTATGTATTGTTCCTAAAGCAATATTCAAAAAAATTATTAGAATTTTCACTATGCCAGCGTTGTAAATTGATTTCAAGCGATCATTAAAATATAATAGTCTTCACAATGGTTAATGTTTTGAATGTCATCCACATGACAGAATTATATTCGATAGTGTTCTTCTTGTTACTACTTAGGTTATTTCATTGGTGAATCCAAACAACTTATTGGTTTTTAGATTTGTGACGAATATTGAGTTGTGATAATATACAAAAGGCTGTGGTTCCAAAACAAAAAAAAAACCTGTTATTAATAGCAACACCAACCACAAGAGCCACGAAATAAACAAAGTTATTCACGATTTATTAGCCTTCATGTAAATATTATGCCACATTTTTATGCCTAACGCATTTACTAGCGAGATGAGAGTAACTAATTAATAGTTTGATGACGGCTTCAATTTGTTTATTTGTGTTGTCTGCAATAAATTACGTGATTCACCTGTCTGCAAATTTTGAAGAGTTTGAAATTTATAGAAGAGACGCATAACGTTACCCAGAAGTGTATGAGTGATGCGATCTTTCGGAAATCGCGGAATTAGTTATGTAAAACTGTATATTTTTGGTGATAGAATTAGATTTAGTTGGACCTCATTTCAGATGGTTGCATAATCGAAATAATAATAATAGTAAAGATAATAATAGTAAAGTCGAAAGTAACACTTTATAAACAAGCAAGAACCAGTATTGCACGCTTAAATATTAAGGGTCAATTTCTTTCAAATCTAATTCGATGACGAGTATTGCTAATGGGCTGCCAATTAGAATACCAAATGTAAGACTATTGTAGGAAAGTCATGACTCATCATGTTATTATGGTGACATCAAATATTTTACTTCACTTCACTTTATTTCTGTTCTTTTCTTGAAAAATAAATTGAAACGAAACATCAGTTTCATGCGTCAGAATTCGATTGTATCAATGAAAATGAGACTTTATCTTCCATTATTACTACGAATAACTATCGTAGCGGAATAATGCCAGTTAACAACAACAACAACAACAACAACAAAAACAATAATTACATTAAATTTATGTGTAACTAAATATATAAATGTATTAAATTGTCCCCGATTGTTTTTATATAAACTATTTCTGAATATTTATTTATGAGATATTTATATAACCAAGCAAATAAATAATCGGAGGAAAATCACACACGATCATTTGGCTCCAATTTAGTTTTTCCTGTACCTACTATGGGAACCAAATACCTACCTACATAAGAATTATTATACACATAATTATTGAGATAGCTGGACACAGAGCGAACATGCCTGTCGTCAAACGAACGTTGGTGTGAGGTGAATCGAATTAACGACCTTTTATCCAGCATTCAGGGTCACCAACTACTCTTCCACCGATTCAGTCAAAAAATAAAGATTCGTTATTTCAAATTTATCTCAAAATATTCAAATCAAAATTGCAAAAATGTTCCAGTTTTCTTGACTATTTTTGACCATCGGTTCTCTATATTACGTGAACACTCAAACAAACAAAATAGCGACGTTTATAATGGCGACAGTAATCTGGTGCAGTTATGCGTTCATATTCGATGCTTTTACTACTCGATTTTTTGCTGGTGGTAGGACCTCTTGTGAGTCCGCACGGGTAGGTACCACCACCCTATTTCTGCCGTGAAGCAGTAATGCATTTCGGTTTGAAAGGTGGGGCAGCTGTTGTAACTAACTATACTGAGACTTTAGAACTCATATCTCCAGGAGGGTGGCGGCATTTACGTTGTAGATATCTATGGGCTCCAGTAACCACTTAACACCAGGTGGGCTGTGAGCTCGTCCACACATCTAAGCAATAAAAAATAAAAATACTTTTTTTTTTTCATTTAAGCCGTATTCTAATCATGGAATGGTATGGATAATATACTTCCCCAAAACACTGAAAATACATACAATCAATTAACAATGATATTTAACAGTAGATCGAACAGTCTGGCTAGCAAGTGTTGCAATATCAACATACTTAAGTTCTGTTGCGTGCACGTTCACCCACTTTGATCAAGTGAGAAAATAAAGTCGCACACACGTGTGAATTTCTACAGCTACACTTTGAAATTGCGAACACCGTCATACACAGAAGCCACATCTTTGTTATGTGGGCGTAGAGAAAAATATTATTTTAAAGTGCCCTACAAAGTTTGTACCATGATGACACACGTAGCGAAGGAAAGCAAATGTAAATAATAATATTTGTAAAAGCTGACTTCTTGCTTTTTACACGAAGTGGTATAGTTGAGAGATGTGTATAGCTTCGTAATATTATGATTCGACCCAGTCGGCACCTAACAATTATCTCTGTCAGTTACCATACTCCAATTTGAAGTAGACATCATTTTATGGCTGTGTGGTTTCAGCATTTTTTTTATTGCTTCGATGGGTGGACGAGCTCACAGCCCACCTGGTGTTAAGTGGTTACTGGAGCCCATAGACATCTAGAACGCAAATGCGCCACCCATCTTGAGATATAAGACAATAGCAATAGTCTATCTCTTCCCATGGTGTAGTAAAAGGGGACTAAGGAATTCATGGAAGACTGGGCAACTACGTTTTGTGAGTATTGTACAGCGATTATAATCAACCGGCATTTACTATTGCTCGGGCGTATTTACGTATTAAGATGAAAGTCATTGTCCAGTGTATGTTGCAGCTGTGAGAGACCCTCTCACTGTCACATTGTCGTATGTAGGGACATACGGCAATGAGGTGTGGTCTTTCATAATGAACCTTATCACAAGACTCAAAGTCACTCAAAGAGTAATGGAAAGGGCTTGAAGTTTCCTTGCGAAATCGAATCAGGAATCCTTTTTTCCGCTACCTATTCGCTGGTAGCCTAAGGGGGTATTCCAGCTGTGACTGGTAGGTTAGCTCACGGGTCTCAACACTAGCCCAAGCAAGAGACTTGCTTTGGAGAATCTACCGTCGGATCGAATCGCAACCCACTAAGAAGATCCGGCGATAAACTCAGTGAGTTGTGTCTATGGGTTTATTTGCTCGGTAACTGGTAACTGGTAGTCAAATAGCCCAAAAGCATCAAGCAAAGTGCAGCACCCAAGCAAAGTGTAAACAAGATATGTTTCGGGCGATGGTGGCTTTGCGTTGCCCCGTTGCTTGGGTTAGATCAGTAATTAGCGACGGCCACGATAAGAGAGCTATGTCGCGCCGCTTTTTCAAAGTAGTGTTCTTACTTTACTTTAAGATACGTATCGGTTCTAGATTTTAATCGTTGAAGGTCGACATTCCTACGCACCACGGTGCTCCGACGGCTATCCTGCAGAAACCGGATTGGATGACCTGGAGAGAGTTTACATGCATGCGGGCCGCGCGAGTGAACACTTGCATAGGTCATGACCGAGCGTGTGTAAGTTTTGCAGTGTGTCACCTTGTTACGAAGAGGCGTTGTCGTATAGGAGTAACGTGGAGAAACAATTAACCAAGGGGTAGTAGATTCCTGAACTCCTCCATCATTGTGTCCAATTCCTCACAGTACACATCATAATACACATAATGTTGATGCCATTTGGTGGTTTGCTATGGTGAATTATGCCTGCACTAAACCACCAAACAGTGACCATGACTTTTGGAGGGGCATTTTTTTGTTTGGAGCATTTTCAACTAGCATTTTGGGTACTGAATCAGGCTTAAACCGACATGATGACAGCTTACTATTATCAAAAAGAACAATATTTTCATCGCAAACGACCATGCGATTAAAAGTGCTATTGGTCTCCGTGTATGTCAAATAATGCAAGTCATACCTTAAGGCGTAGTCGCGCTGGTGATCAGGTCGTGCGGCACCTACTTATCGTTTTTTTTAACCTTACCAATGTGCTGCAAATGCACCAATATTGTTGTGATGCTAACGTTGAAATCTGCTGCTAACTCAGCGGTAGATTCAGTATCCAGAGCCTCCACTATCGCCCTTAAATCGTCGATGTTAACTTTATTTTTTCGGACTATCAAGGGGGTTCATTTTTTAGATCAAAATTTCCATGTCGGAACGGTTCAAACCACTAACGAGCCATGCGTTCGTTTGTAATGCTTACTTCGCATACGTCATTAATGTGGTGAGCCGTATGTGCTGCATTGCTACTGCGACGGAACTCGTGTTCCATAATTAATCGTACTTTTATCGTGTCCATATTGATGAAAAAGATACAAATATAGTGAAAACAAAACACTTATCAATAAACAAATGACAGAATTTGAAATTAGAATTCCATATTTTTAACGAAAAATAACAGTTGAATTTAGAATTTATTGCCAGCCATACATAAACTCTGTTTCAAATGACCAGTATTGTAAAACTGCAACTTCATAGGTAAACCTATTAAATTTGCTGTTTTCGTACAAAAATAAAGAAAAAGTACTTCCTAACAACAAATATAATTTTTGCACCTAGTTTCTAATAAGACGAAGGTAATCTATACGATTTGCATATTTATACCTCATTATGCATAACAATTAAATATATGCCACGTTACGGTTATATACGATACAGTTATTTATATTAATTAACATAACTAAAGTTATAGAGATTGAACTACCATGAATAAATTAATGCTTTTTGGAAAATTTTCTTACATCACCATAGGACTGCATCATTACGGCTAATTATGAATAAATAAATGAAAATGTAGCAAAATATTATCATCGCCTCGTTGGTCTAGTGGTTAGTTGATCCTGACCTATCCTTCTCCTTACCTCGGGGTTGACGTCATTTCTGGTCGCAGTTTGTATTTTTGAGATATATAACATACCTATTCGTGATATGGGGTACTATTATCTCATATGTCTACGTTTCTCGCACTCATAGTACAGGAGAAAATTATGATTTTCTCCTCAGAGAGCTCTACTGCCCCATTATACGGTGGATCCCTTAGTCACCTTAGTGACAGCCACGGAAAGAGATCCAAGTAGTGCTTATTTAAGCTGACAACATACAAACAAAGGCCATATTCACACGGGCTCCTAGGCCTACCTACCTAGGAGCTTGTGCGGAAGGGATCCACCGTATAATGGGCAGTAGAGTTCTCTGAGTAATTATACGAGCGTACTATGATCGCCGGCTGGTATTTACTGCGGGTAAGATGTCTTGTAAACCCGCACGGGTAATAAACATAATTTCTGCTGT
The DNA here is from genome assembly GCF_030269925.1 of Bombyx mori. Classification (NCBI taxonomy): domain Eukaryota; kingdom Metazoa; phylum Arthropoda; class Insecta; order Lepidoptera; family Bombycidae; genus Bombyx; species Bombyx mori. The sequence continues at coordinate 8,775,208 of NC_085111.1, read as the reverse complement.
GAGGCAGTCATGCGTTCTGGTTCGAAGGGTGGGTCAATCTTTATACATTATAATTGTGACTTTACTTCAAGTTTCAAAGGTGAAGTCCCGTTCAACGTTCATGGGCTCCAGAAACTATCTAAAACCAGTTAATCCGTGAGCTCAGTCACCTAGCTAGTCTAATTACACAACAAAAAAGGCATCTTTGAAAATATAACTGAAGTAGCCAATGATGTTCCCATTCTATTGCGTCTTTAACGACTAATTTGACACGATGACGTAAATCTGGAAAAGGATAACAACGATATAAATATCTGATTTCAAGACATCCAACTAATGTTAATGTAAACTGTCTACCCATTACTTAATATTACGGTCGTGCTACACATTTTAAAACGTTAGAAAATTTAATTAACAAACACATTAAAATTCAATATACATATTATAATAAATAGAGAAAACGCTTAGGTAAATAAATAAAAACACGATCGAATAGCAAACACTTTCTCATTTCCAAAGGCGTTCGGAAATCGAGTTATTTTAATGAATACGTAACGTTTTTCAAATCTGTAATCGATAAAACTCGTTACGGATTCCACAAGGCTTCATGTACGAAGGTGGCAGATTAGCCTTGCTCGTGACATTGCTGCCGAGGCGAGGTCATCACGTGGACACAAACTTAATTAGCAACATTTATAAAGAGATTAGTGGTGCTTAACATAAGCCGGCTAATGCCTTGAACTTGAATACGCTTCGTTTTACGTATTAGACGTACGGTAACGTACGAACACTATCATTCGAATGATTCTAAGAAATTTTGCGCATATTTTTAATTGGCTTAGTATTGGTTAGTGTTGCTAATTATAATTAACGATCAGAGTTGAGCGTTGTGCTTTTCAAAAGAATTACGCTACTAACCAATTGCAAAATTAAACGCTAACAATTTTAAATTTCCATTATTACTACATCGTAGTTGTTGTAATGTGATAGTAACTATCATAGACAGATTCGATGGTACAGTATTTAGCGCCCCTGACTATTGCGCCAAGGGCCGTGGGTTCAATTCCCACACCGGGCAAACATTCTTCTGATGAACAGGTTTATTTGCTCTCTCTCTTTATTATTATTATCGAATACAATTATATTAAATAATTCAAGATATTTGACAAATGTCTGAGCCTTTCCAACGAACATTTTCAAGGTAAATTTGCATATTTCAAAGTTCCGACTAATAACATTCGGGCCGTCAGTCTACCAAGCAATTCCAACGGTTCGATGGAAGATCTTCCTTTTGTCGTTACTCCCAAACGAACACCGATTTTTATTGTCCCTATTGACGTTTGAGCGGGAGCAGAAACAAATATTTTTAGTCCCTTACCCCATAACAGATTTACACTCACCCTCTATGCTACAGGGGTGCAGCCATTATAAAATCCAATTGAAAATTCGCCCTCACATCTGATGGTGGGCCATGAAGCCCATCTAACTATGAAATAAAAAAAAGCATCCACGGCCAGAAAAATGTCGGTACACCGAATTAGTAAAATTCCTAATAAACTGGACTTCAATCTTATACGAATTCTCAGTGAACAATGAATTTATTCAAGCTTTTTTCTGACTTCTAATTTATTTCATTTGAATAATGTAATTGTGAAAAGAATTATTTTTTTGCTGTGGCCGTAAACAGCGATAACGTTATACGATAACATAGTGTACCTACTCATTTTAGATACAACCGGTCGAGTAATGTACGTAAGTAATAAAATCACTTAAGTAGACATTTTTCCGTGATAGAATGATGAAAATGTTTGAATAGCCCTTAATCTATATATTAATACGTGAAGCAAAAACGTTGTATTCCTTTTTACGAAAATTGCGCGGACGGAATAGTATGAAATTTTCCACACTTATAGAGAATATAGAGAAGAAGTGCACAATGTAATATTTTTTTAAAATAATGCATAAAAGATACATTAAATCAATAAAGAAAACATTACACTACATACCATGTATTTGACGCAACACGCATACGTACTATTCAATGTCAAACTTTTGTTCTTGACGTCTGTTGTCAAATTGAGATTAAATAATGTTTGTCTTTGATATTATTTTTTATAGTGTAGTCTTGGCGAAATTTGTGATTATAGAAGTATAAAATACAATCATAATAGAGTACAATTTACAATTCCAATAAATTATAGTCGAATTTCGACTACTGCGGGACCTCTAGTATAAATAAATTCAGCCTGTTAAATGAAATGTACCTATGTGTTTATTATTTACGTAATATGTAATTGAATTAAAAAGTGAAGGGTCTTTGTTTCAAAGTTTTATGACATTTCAAGTTTGTATTAGTCACGACAAATGAAACTTGTTTATTTCGTTTTGTGAGTATTATCTATAGGTTAATATATGATTTATTTTAAGAACACCAGAAGGCTTAATATGGAAAATATGCAACTTAAAACAACAAATTGGAAATATGTTTTCATAAAAAAATTATAAATATAAAATAAAATTTAATAACTTTGTAAATTAATAAACATCTAAAATTATTGAAAATAGTTAGAATTTCCAGTTTTAAGTCGAATAACCTAGAAAGTAAACTTATTTTTACCTAAATTTTATTTTAACCTAAAATCTTAGTTAATTATCAAGCACACAATTCAGCAATCACAGAATACACTTCCTAATTCCTATCCTTCCTATTTTTCCAACTGGAAAGGCGAAGGTATCATACCTTACAGCCTTATCTTTTGTATATTCTGTTTTATAGAAAATGGTATGGAGCGAAATGAAATTAAGTTGATTAATTAGATGCATTAATCAATTGGGATGAAATTATATGAACCGAAATGATATGGGACGAAATGTAGTCTCAGTAATGGTAGTTATTTACTGAGGCTTTTTCACTGGTTTTTTTGGAAGATCCCGAAAAGCTGCGACAAGGAGCTTTGTTTAATTTTCCTATTTGTGCAATTTCACAGATATTAAACTAAATTAATAAAATAAAACAATTTACTCGTTCGTTCTCGCGTTCCCGCCAAAAAGTCTCCATAACCTATGACATTTCTATCCCGCCATTTTCTTTTTTTGCTGTGGTTCACAACGGGAATTTAATAGAGGTTAAATAGGGTATAAATTGGGTATAGCTGTGCTGTATAAATAGTACACACGGCTATTATTATAAAGCACTTTCATAAATTTCTCAAGAAAATTTTCATATATATTTTATGACCTTGCTTACATTTACGGCTAAACTAAAAGCTAAAAAATTTTTTTTTTAACAGATCACATCAGATATCTGTACGAGATCCAAAGATTTTTTTATCAACTGCGACTGCGATTTTATCCTAATATTTTTTTTTTAAATTACGCTGTATCTTCATCTAAACATGCAATAATATTAAGATTATTCAAGATAAGAAATGATAGAAATAAATTCTAGATGACAAAATCTCAATACTGTTTCTATACACCATCCAATTTAACACTCTTCTCTTTTTTAAACCATAATAGGTTCAGAAATTTAAATAGATATTACATTGTAATTATGTCAGTAAATTGCACCAAAAATATCTGACGCAAATGAACAATGAGTCTCAAGCACATGATATTTAGTGGTGATATAACTTTAGAAAGGAAATCCATCGAAAAATCTTTAGACCATCATTTCCTATTATAAATTTTAGCTACTATTGGTTATTTTATGAATTATTAATTATGGAAAATTAAACGACTGCTCTTAATAATATGTCATTGTACTATATCGCTTTAACCCATCTAGACATCAAATAATAATATAATAGGTGTGATCAATTTTGGCGAAATTATAAGCAACATATAGAATTGAATTTTATGTTAATTTTAATGAAATAATTTGATTATATTTAGGACGAGTCCTATTTTTAGTCCTATATTACACAGTTACAAATTAAAGTTAGCAATTAGTAAAGTTGAAATCATATCTATCTGATCTCATAGGCGAGAATGGTATATTGAGAATTACTAAACTAGATTTCAAGACGCCGAAGTCTCAACTGCATTGAAATAAATATGTTTGGCAGTAAAATAACCACACAGTTGGTAGATATTAACCGGCAGGTGACTTTTTATGACCTCATAAACGTTGTGAGGAATTTACAAGCCGCAACATCTTCTGTCCATCTATGTACATTTCTTGAGGATTGGATTAGAAAGTTCCGGAATACAAGTCCACTAGATTTGCTTTGTTATTTTACCATTAATGTTAACTGCACAATCTAATATTGTATTCCAAATAAAACAATTTGCCATGCTATAATCATACTGATCTTCTATTGAAAAAAATAAGTTTAACAAATAAAATTGTAAATATTTTTAATCGGTCGTCATATGTGTACGTATGTATGTACCATTCAATTTATTGCAAAGAATACATAGATTATATTTAGTAATCTATAAGTATATATATAAAAATGAATTGCTGTTCGTTAGTCTCGCTAAAACTCGAGAACGGCTGGACCGATTTGGCTAATTTTAGTCTTGAATTATTCGTGGAAGTTCAGAGAAGGTTTTAAAGGAGAAAATATAAAAAAGCTCGGAATTATATAAAAACAAACAATTTTGTTTTTCCTTTGATGTGTCCCCTTGATGTGTCTTTTATTTATCGATTGAGGCACTTCGAAGTCTGCCGGGTCAGCTAGTTTTTAATATTTATTAATTTATTAATAGTTATAGTACAAGCTTTTTTGATCTGTACGCTAGAAAAAATGTTTAGTCCGTATTCGTGTGGAACCTTAAAATAAAAACATTTCATCGTAACACAACGTTCAAAAACAATTCGTCAACAAAGTAAATGTTTATCGCTTTTAAAACGTAATACGTAAAGTCCTCAATTCCAAAGCTTTAAACTGTTATAAAACGCATGTGTCGGTCGATCGGTTTATTGTTAAATTAACTAGGCTAATGACACTCGATTGGATAACCACGCTGTCTGTCAATTTGTAAGTTGAATTAAATTAACAGACTATATAATCTCAATCAATTAAACCTACGTGCGTTTGATGTTTCTGTTCAAAATTTGGAGCTATTGGACCTACGATTGTGAATGGGGGTGGAAAAAATTGTGTAACCTTAGAAATCGCTTATCTATCTTATTGCTTATCTTATCTATCTATCTATATTTCTGTTTCATCGCTCATCTGGTGTTAAGCGGTTACCTTAGCTCATAGATATCAACAAAGTAAATGCCGTCACCTACCTTAAGATACCAGTTATAAGTCTAGTGGTACCTACATGCAACCACTATTCATACGGGCAGAAATAGGCAGGATGCTTGCTGGTTGGCATTCGATACCAAAAAAAATATTTCCTTTTTCACTTGCAAGATCACCGATTGTCAATTGAGGGAGATGAAAAACATTTTTTAACCAATTATTAGATCGAAGGTAAAGTACATAATTGAATTTAATCAAAATGTAGACGAAATATTATGACAGACAATGATTCAATTCACTACTGTGAGATAAGTTATATATTTACTTATTTCAAACTTGCATCTTTGCGTAATATGAAAAAATCTGTTCCACTTTTTTTTTATGAGTAATTCATAACAATAATTGTCGCATTCATTTTATCAATTGTGTGAATAAGAACGGCGTCCGTTGTTACCGCCACACATGTTTTGAAATTATTCACAAACGCTTGAAAACACTACCGTAACGTAAAAAGTACATGCAACGTCCGTTTCGACACCAAAACGATTGGAAGTATTGCATTAATCTCACGGGGCGTTGCTTGCAGTGAAATCTGTATCAAAAACGGGGTCGGTATCGTGCAATTATGAGCGCATCGGCTCATCCGCTCCGATTGACAACCGCCGCGCCGTGACGTTTCGAAGCCGTTTCTGACCATAGCCGATACTATAATGGGTAAAATTGTTACCGATAGAAGTTTTTCTAATGAAATACGTACTTAACAAATAAGTCATCGTGGCCTAAAGGATAAGACGTCCGGTGCATTCGTATCGAGCGATGCAACGGTGTTCGAATTCCGCAGACGGGTACCAATTTTTGATGAAATATGTATTTAACGTTCACGATTGACTTACACGGTGAAGGAATAACACCGTGTGATAAAAATCAAACTTATAATTTAACTCAAAATTATAATTTGCGTAATTACTGGTGGTAGGACCTCTTCTGAGTCCGCACGGGTAGGTACCACCATCCTGCCTATTTCCGCTGAGAAGCAGTAATGCGTTTCGGTTTGAAGGGCGGGGCAGCCGTTGTAACTATACTGAGACCTTAGAACTTATATCTCAAGGTGGGTGGCGCATTTACGTTGTAGATGTCTATCGGCTCCAGTAACCACTTAACACCAGGTGAGCTGTGAGATCGTCTACCCATCTAAGCAATAAAAAAAATACAAAAAAACTGACTACAGTTTCTAAACTCTAGATAAATACAGCAAACAAAAGACGACGTCGCCTGTTTCCAATTAGATCCGGAAGAATCTCACTTGTCTCTAATGCTCTGTGCTCTGGAGTCCACAGATTAGTTTTATTCAGTAAACAGACAAAACGATATGCATTGTGAATTTGTAAAGTACTTGACTTGGCATTTTGCTATGGTTTCTAAGTATATTTGTAGGTACGTTAACCTTCTGATATCGACATTTAAACGTTATGACATTTCGATGTTACCTACTCCATTAGACTGTTCTAAATTCATTTCAATACAAGCACAATGAATACCGATAAATTATAAACACGTAAACGTTCATTATTGTATAGATTTAAATTATTGCCTATTCCGGTGTGGATTGATGGAGCAAAACCGTGGCAGCGCATATGGGAAATCATGTGAAAACATCAGAACAATGTATACAAAAGATATGGTAACGAGCGCACATTATGGGCATTAAAAAAGTGGGATGGGCATTGAATTGCATCGGCTTGTTCGAGTTTAGTGATCTATTAGTAAAAGCGGCCGTGCGAAGCACAATACGTTCCAAGTGCCTTATTATTATTTTTTCTACCTAAACTGGTGGTAGCCTTATGTATGGTAGCCGATAGCTATGCCAGCGTTCCAAGTGCCTACAATATGATTTGTGCCTGAGTTTTAGGTTTGTGTTCGTTTGTTCATATCGATACCGAAGGCAATTTAACAGATTGTGCTGCATCAGCCCTCTGTAATGTATTGCCCGAAAGAATCCCAATATAGTTCTTATACTAATGCACCTACTATGGTCCGTATGGCACAACACGTTCCTAAAAGCAAAAATTAATCCACCACTAAAATGTCTTTATTACTCAGCGCTAAACAGCCGACTCCAAACTAATTTATAAAGTACACAGTATATACACTCGTGGTGGGTTGCCTAAATTCATAAGCTGTAGCCTCATTTTTGTTCGTTTTATTGTCAACGTTTAATAGATACTACATAATTCCTTCTCAAAATTTCTCTTTGTTTATATAATTTCCGAAAACTTTGAAGTCATCGTGGCCTAAAAGATAAGACGCACGGTACCATCGTATCGAGCGATGGGGCAGTACCAGTATTCGAATCCCGCAGGCAGGTATTATTTTTTCTAATGAAATACGTACTCGACAAATGTTCACGAATGACTTCCACGGTGAAGGAATAATATCGTGTTATAAAAATCAAACCGGAAACAAATATAATTTGCGTAACTACCGGTGGTAGGGCGTCTTGTGAACCCGCACGGGTAGATACCTCTACCTTGGGTACTTCTGCCGTGAAGCAATAAGGCGTTACAGTTTGAATGGTGGGGGGCAGCCGTTGTACTGTAAAAACGGAGACTTAAAACTCATGTCTCAAGATGGAGGGCGGCATACCGTGTTTGATGTCTAAGAGTTCCAGTGATCACTTAACACCAGATGGACCGTGATATCGTCCACCCAACTTAGGAATTAAAAAAAAACAATATTTATATACAACTAGCTGACCCGGCAGACTTCGTAGTGCCTCAGTCGATAAATAAAAGACCTAAGCTTTTGTATAAAATAAACTTAAAACACATGAAAGGAATCCGTCCGACGGGGGACACATCAAAGGAAAAACAAAATGTTATTTTTATTTAATTCCGAGCATTTTCATATTTATCTAGCTTTTAACCTTCTTTGGACTTCCACAAAGAATTCAAGACCAAAATTAGCCAAATCGGTCCTGCCGTTCTTGAGTTTTAGCGAGACTAACGAACAGCAATTCATTTTTATATAATAATAGATATATAGAAGAAGAAGATAGAAGATTGATTTTGAAATAGCCACCGTTCGTTTACCATTCGTTTGGCTTCATTGAAGCAAACGCTTTTTAAATTGATATTAGGAGCAGCTGACGAGTGCCGGACTATCTTGACTACAAAATACACGATATTGTTGATGCAATACCCAATAAAGAGCAATTACCTTATTTAAGGAACGCATATTCACATGTACAGCATACGTACTTAAGTCATTCAGAGCCTTATCTTCGACAAGCTATTCAAGGTCAGTTTTGTATTGAATGAGTCACAAATGTTTGGTTACTAAAATAAAAAATCCGCTTACTAAATATACATTAAACAGAAATCATGAAATATAAAAATATATCTAAAACCTGCTAGAAAGTTGCGTGAATGTCATAAAATTATATGATTTTTAATTCGCGAAACACTTCCTTGAATCAAATTTTATTGTAATGTTCTGCAATTTCGGAAATGGAATCGCACGATATGAAGATAAGAAATTTAAACTTGTTTGAATTATAAAAATATATATCTTATGATCATCATCAAATTTCCTAAATTTGCATACAGTTATAGTGACCAAACTCAATTATAAAAACATAAAACGTTTAGTTCTTTCTTATAATTAACTTCTAATATTCATGAGGATACGTAATGCAGATTTAAACCAAATTGTCATTATAATAATTACAGCGATTGATAAATTTGTTTACGATCTTAAGCACATGATTAAACAATAAAACAATGTTTTATAAATCTTACCCGCTGTTAGATTTTATAATATTGCAAAGTACAGCTCAGAAACACTAAGTAGAGTACAGTACAGTAGTCTCTTGATCAATCCGTTATAGTTAATGAGCACGTTCACTTTTCATGACAATTGTTTATTTATTGTCTCGGATTAGGTTCCCGGCATTTTCACGCGGCACGATCCAACGAACGCGCGGCGAGATCGCGAACCGTGAGGCACATGTGAAATCAGCTGTGGCTGTGGCACTTGGCATCCGCGCGACTAGCGGTACGCAGCCCCCCACCCGCCTACTCCAGACCTGACGCGGACACCAGATAAGCTTACACCGATAAGATTACGTTGGTGTTTGTTTAGGGATAAACGCATTATCATCTGAAATGAATTGCAAAACGGTGAGAGTCGGATGCCGTTTGATATGCATATACGTATATCTTAAGATGTCAAAATATGCAATATTTGAAACGATTTTTGAGTTGATTGATTTTAGTTTATCCCAAAATCGCGTCTGTTGTATTTAAAGCCGTGCAAAAAATATTAATTCACGTCATTCATTAATGTTGAACACATTAAAATATTTTCAACATCCAACTCACGCGAGACGTGTTAATTTTTTGCCGGGATTCTTCTATTCTATGATATTTACAGCACCATGTATCGTTTTATTATTAAATACAATAAAAATATTACTGGCAGTCTTCTACTGTCGTGAAATCCATACAACATGGTTTTATGAATTTTAAATTTTGTCTGTGTATTCTCTGAGAATTGACTAAGCTTATTATAAAAATTTACATGTTATTACGCTACGAGGGCAAAGATCGAAAATAAGATCGCATTGTTCAAAACTAAAAACAAGGAGTTTCGTATTGTAGTTTAAAAAAAAAAAATTCAAATTTAATGGACATGAAACTACGCAGCATACTACTAAAGTCGTTTAAATTATATTCATACTCAACATTTGTTAAAATTGTACTTTCCTAAAATTAAAAAACAAATGTAGTATCGAAAAAACTAGAACGTCAAAGAACCCAAATATGTGATAAGAAGTACCTTCAATTCTTACAGTTCAGGTATTTCGTGATATGACACAATTTTGAAGAGTACCTTGAAAGCGTGGGAAGAAATACACAAACAATACTCTCACACGACGACATCGGATGTAAAATCCAAGGTCATTCTTGATTAACTTGGTGCAAATCGATTTGGTATACAATTAAAATCGAATACAGCTAATACGTATTTCAATTACCAAGTTATTAGCTTCAAAATGAAAGCTACCAACAAATTGCTTTGGATTATGTTTCAACTTATAATTAATGTTATATAATTTTAACAACAAATTAAATATGTAGCAATATTGATTCTGCATGTTCAGCTGTTTCTAGTAATTTGAAAAATGTCAATTTATATCATCAAGCGAACTTTTATCAAACTGATAATAAAAAAATTATCAATCTAATAATATCTTATTCAATTGTCTTATTTTGGTTATTCAGAATATTTGACATTTATTAACAATCAATTGTTACTTTTCAACTTTGTTTTAAAAACTTTCGTGCATGGACTGCTGAAATGTAGCTGTGCATCCAGAAACAGAATAAAAGCCATTAATTGCAGCTATAGTTATTTTGTGAACTTTAGTAATTTCTCTTCGATCACTAGTTTACTGGTGGTAGGATGTCTTGAGAGTCCGCACGGGTAGGTACCACCACCCTGCCTATTTTTGCCGTGAAGCAATTAAAGGTTTCGGCTTGAAGGGCGGGGCAACCGTTGTACTGTTACAACTGAGACCTTGGAGCTCATGTCTCAAGGTGGGTGGCGGCATTTATGTTGTAGATGTCTATGGGCTCCGATAACCACTTAACATCAGGTGGGCCGTGAGCTCTTCCATCCACGTAAGCATTTTAAAAAAAAAGTATCGTGTATCTCAATGTAAATATATGGATACATTTCAACGATATTCAACCAACACCTTCTCAACTAAAAAAGCCAAAAATACATAACACACAATCGAAATTTATTCAACCATTTCTTTAACTTATATTTTTATAGCTTTGTGTTTAAAAAAATGTATACTCGTCACTTACAAGGTAAGATAATAAATAATATTCCGTGGCTAAAGTAAACATTTCGCGAGGAGACAAAGAGCTGCATGAGGTTCCGAGGCGCGGGTAGCCGACCACTGGCCTAATACATTTTAAATGTTTTAATGGAACTAGATAGAATACATATAATACACTTAAACAATAATATGTTGACTGAGAACTATATGAGTTAAAAACTATGTTGTGGCTTCAAGTAATAAAATCAAACCGCCAAATTTGCGGCAACACTGATGGCTATTTTTTTACGTAGATACGTCATTTTCTGTCGTACATCGGTCATGCATTCAGTTGTGAAGATCGAGATACTCGTTGTACAAATCAATTGATACTTCGATCTCCGGTCTAAAAGAAACCATTAACACAACTTAAAAACATTTCAAGGTAAACGCGAACTAAGTCACGGGATGCACCTAGTTTTCAATGAGTTCGCTTAATTTAAGTCATTAGTAGTACACACAGACCAGATCTTACAATCTACACAAATAAAAAAACGAATCGTAAAGTGAAGCAGCCTGTCTCCGAGGACCTTAACTCTCTAACAATAACATTAAACTACTTTCTATATATAATGCTTATAGAATACTGATTTACTTTCTTATCTCTTAGTCTGCTGGGTATATTTCACTGAAGTTGGGAAAGTTAAAATAAAGCTGTGCCTGTGTATACTCCTTTTTAGACTTCCTTTTAATTAAACTTTTGTTTTATAGCTTATGCAGTGTTACTTTAGTACGCGATAAATACCTATTGCAGGTGTCGTTTTGTTCATGACAATATCATGTACATATTATATATGATAACTTTAATAGTATTGCCGAGTGTTGTCAACGCCAATAGGTTGTCATTGCTAAAGTAAGTAAACATTTTAGCTGTATAGAATCAGTACTAAGTATTGTTAAAGATACAGAGAGGTTGGAGTGGAAAATGAAGAATTAAAAACAGCTGCATAGCAACTCTTTGTCAGTTTTCGAAGTTACTTAGTAACAATGTTACTTCTATCTGACATTGAATTTTCGAAAACAAATAATAACCAATGTTCAAACATTAAAACAGACCCAACACAATTAATTTGGAAATAGGTGTCATATACATTGGTACAATAGAATTTAGAAGAAAAATTTTCAAATAAACATTCTAATATACGTAACAAGTTATTTTGTTTTAGTTTCAACTGAGTCTAATAAAATGCCACGGAAGTAACACCGAATAAATACATATACATATAATAATACATCTAATAAACCTCTTACGTAAGAGGTCTAAATTTTAATTTCTCACTTAAATAAAATTTATCATTCATTGTCTACAGTAATCGGCGGTCCGAGTAGTATATTTTGTTTTATTCCTCTCGATGGGTGTACGGGCGTAGTTACCCGAAGGCATAGACATTACAATGTGAATGCCACCACAACCCACCCTAAGTAAGTATATAGCTATTTCACTCACAAGTAGCTCGCAATACGTAAAATAATAATGACATTATCAATGACATACCACGAACTGTCGATACATGAGGTGCCATGTGGCAGGGTAGTTGTAGACTGCGCATTGCAAGGTTTTTCAGCGAACATAGTTAAAATCGTTCGACTTCATTTATAGGTAAGTGGAGCTTTCTCTTACATGAGAATACTTCTTTCTGCATATGAACACTTCTTTAAAGGACACCCTAAGAGCCCGTGATCAGTGTTGGTAATATTCTTAATCTATACAAATCCAGTTCTTCCCTACGGCTCTGACCATGTCATTCGTTTGTCTTATTTATTGCATTTCGACGTCCAGTTGGAAGTTGGCCATTATTTTACTTTTCTATCCTATCTATACTCACTTCTACACACCATTTTTGGGACGTTTTATGCATTTGGTCTTCGTCGCCTAAAGTATCATCTTGGCTTAAAGGATAAGACGCTCGGTACATTTGTATCAAGCAAAGCAACAGCGTTGAAATCCCGCAGGCAGGTACCAATTATTTTTATGAAATCTGTACTCAACAAATATTCACGACTGACTTCCACTGTGAAGGATTACATCGTGTAAAAAAAAACCGAAAAAAGTATAATTTGCGTAATTACTGATGGTAAGACGTCTTGTGAGCCCGCACGGGTAGGTAGGTACCACTGCCTTGGCTATTTCTGCAGTAATGAGTTTCGGTTTGAAGGATGGGGTAGCTGTTATACTGTTACAACTGAGACCTCAGAGCTTTTGTCTCAGGATGAGTGGCGGCTTTTATATTGTAGTTGTCTAATTGAATCATCAGAATTTATAATGGCGGTAAATAAACGTACCAGAATAGAATAGTGATTTCTAAACAAAAAACTGTCGTGATTCAACGCCGCCGGTAGAATTCGCGGGACACGGGTAGGTATGTTGCACGCTCCAATTACTTGCGTCCTCTTTGAAAAATCGTTTATTTTGTGTATCTACGTGATTACTGTCATTGTAATATACCTATGAATTAACAATAGTGTAAAATCTACAGAACCAAAGCCACAAAATGAGGCATTTTTTTATGAAATTGTATTTTGTATTATCTTAACGCTTAATCAGTTGTTATTAAATTATTATTTTTTTATTGCTTAGACGTGTGGACGAGCTCACAGCCCACCTGGTGTTAAGTGGTTACTGAAGCCCATAGACATTTACGACGTAAATGCGCCACCCACCTTGAGATATAAGTTCTAAGGTCTCAGTATAGTTACAACGGCTGCCCCACCCTTCAAACCGAAACGCATTACTGCTTCGCGGCAGAAATAGGCATAATAATATTATTATTTATCTGTTTTCGAGCTACCTACAAAAAGTTTGTTTTGAAATATTCATTGGAGAACTGGCATTATAACAACGATATGAAGTTATACTAATATGTTCATAGTAACATATGGCGCGAAAAGCTTAAGCTTAAGATTTTTCTTTAGATGGTCTTTTTCACGAAATATTTCAATTTTAAGTTACATAAATTAGGTTTGGATGTTTAAATTTTCACTTAAAATTAAGTTAAAATTTAAGTTTAAATACTAGGTAATCACAATATATCACACTTGGAGAAATGTTACGTTTGTCTTACAACAACTAAATTTGTATAAATCTAAATTGATAACCCGTATTCGTCTATTTCACTACACAGTGATGTTACGCTATTATGAATTTATTAGATTAATTAATAACTTATTTAAAACTTGTTGTTCCTAGTTTAATTTGTTTGTTTGATTTTCATTAGAACATGTTCGCATAATGTTTTACTGATTTAGTAGAAAACTTTCTACAGTTGTTTTTGAGACTTGTCGCTCAAAGGATGAAGCGGTTGGAGTGCTCGTTTGCATGTGATGAATGATGCGACTATTCCAGTGTTCAAATTCCGCAGACGGATACCAATTTTTGTAATGAACCTGTAGTGAACGTGTGTAATTATTGAATGAATGAATGAATGAGTACGTATGTACTTAACACGTGTTCATGAATCACTTCCACGATATAGGAATAACATCGTGTAATGTAATAATATCGTCTAACAAACAAATTTGCTTAATTATAGGTGATATGACAGCCTGTGAGCCTAGTAGTGAAGTTACCACCACACCGCCTATTTCTGGTGCGAAGCAGAAATGTGTTCCGTTTTGAAGGGTGGGATAACCGTTAGATTATACAATTAAGACTTAGACCTCATGTTTCAAGGTGGGGAATTCATGTAGTTATTCCAATGGGCGCTTGTAAAGGACGGCCCTAATAGAAGCAAACTTCGGCGAATGTTTCTGGCATAGAACCACGAATTCACGAAACATGGCGATGGAGTAGTTCGAAGTTTGAACAAATTAAATATCATATCATTTGTCATGATAGGTGCAACCAGCGAAGCGCAACCATGCTTCATGTCTATACTTATTATACCCAAATCAAAATTTAATTTCTTTAATAGAAAACAGGAAATAATTTACCGACATACAATTTTCATAATAACATTAATCATTCTAAAAAAAATTGCTAATAATTGCTGTTATTCACGTTGTTGAATGATTTTTACGATTTTTTAATTCTTGGGACGCATTTGTTAACATACTAGAGGTCCCGCAGTAGTCGAAATTCGACTATAATTAATTGGAATTGTATAAGTTTGTACACTATTATGATTGTATTTTATATTTCTATAATCACAAATTTCGGGCTACACTATAAAAAATATTAATAAAGACAAACAATATTTAACCTATTCTCAATTTGACCAGACGTCTTTTTTTTTTTCCTACCTAAGCTGGTAGCCTGGAGCGGCTATTCCAGCGTAACCGTAACTAGTAGGTGAGCTCATGGGGCTCAAACCATTCGACGATGCTAACACGAACCCTAGCAAGAGCCGTGCTTCGCAGAATCTACCACCGGATCGGAAACGCGACCCACTGAGAAGATCCGGCGAGAAACTCAGTGGGCTGTGTCTGAGAGTTAATTTACTCGTCGAGCCCTTCGTCGCAAGCGACGGGTTCGACGAGAACGGTGACCGGTGCTTGCAGTACCTAGAAGGACCGTTAGTGGATCGGGGGGATCCGAGATGACGTGTTTTGGGCGACGTCGACTGCTTTGCATTCTGTCCGCAGGATCGGGAATGTAGTTACCGGCGGCCACGATGAGAGGGTTCTCGTGTCGTGCCGCTTTATCGAAGTGGCGCATCGACGCCGACTGTAGATACTTACTGAAGTCCAGGTCGTTATGGAGGTCGACGTTCCTGACGAACCACGGGGCTCCGACGGCTATCCTGCAAAAACGGGATTGAATGATTTGGAAGGATTTTAAGTGAGTGCGGGCCGCGTGAGCGAACACTAGACTTGCATAGGTCATGACGGGGCGTATACAACTTTTGTAGAGTGTCACCTTATTTCTAAGGGACATTTTACTTCGCCTGCATATCATCGGGTAGAGACGTTCTAGAATGAAGGCGGCACGATCGCGTACCGTCTTAATATGAGGGCGGAATGTTATCCTTCTGTCGAGGGTGACGCCTAAATATTTGACCTTCGGGGCCTACGGTATGGGCTGGTCGAACATCGTGATTGGGCGAATGGCGGAGGCGGAGGTGTCGACGCGCCTAGTCGGGAGAGGGATGCTCAACATGGTGTTCGGAGGGCGACCCCTTTTGAAGAGCACCGCTGTGCTTTTCGTGGGGTTGATCTCGATGCGCCACTTCCGGAACCACTGTCCCATGGTGGTAGCTGCGGTACCAGACGTCAAGAACAAAAGTTTGACATTAAATAGTATGCATGCGTGTGTGCGTCAAATACATGGTATGTAGTGTGTGTAATGTTTTCTTTATTGATTTAATGTATCTTTTATGCATTATTTTAAAAAAATATTAGCATTGTGCACTTCTTCTCTATATTCTCTATAAGTGTGGAAAATGTCATACTCCTCCGTCCGCGTACCGATTGTGTACATGTATTAATAAATTTCGGAGTAAATTCTTTACACAATATACCTATATGTATCCTATGTAATAATATTGTATTTAATATTATTATGTCTTCAATTGTAGTTCAACCGTGTAAAACAAAATTGTTTTCTCACGAAAAGCCAACCTTAAAATTACCTTGAACTTTAACGCAATAAGAATTGAGCCCACTGACCTCATCATACCACGCGGCGAGCATGCATACCGAACAATTTAAAATAGTGATTGTGTTCTGAGGATTAGTTTTTATTTTTATAAAAATTATCTATTTTAAGTAGCTTATATTAAAAATGTTTAGTACAATAATTTTAATAATATAATTAAATATAATTTCAAAATAAATATAAGATTAAAAATAATGCGTTATAAATTGTACCATTTTTTTTTTTCTCAGAAATAAAACGACCGTGAAACATAAAATTGCACTTGATTTATTAATTTCTTCTTTAAAGCCCCTGTTGAGATAAATATTTGTAAAAATTCTGTGTAGATATATATTTCACGGCTAATTTACTTATCTAAATAGATAAATTATCTGTCTAACCAAACCAACAATGTTGTAGAAACTGTAGAAAGGCCTCTCTAGAAATGTATCGTTTAAAATAAAAGCTGTGTTCAATAAATTTACGCCGCAAGGCCTAAATAGTCTTAAGTCAGCACAGTAATTGTTCGTCGACTGTACTTAGTTGTCACAGCTTGTGGCGGTCCGCGAAATATTTGTGCCTGTGTGCATGTGCAAATTTACAACAGATGATACCATAAAATATGCAAACATTATTATGAGTGTGTCCGGTCGATAATACGACCTAATTCCGAGTTATGTGAACTACACAATTATGAACTATAATGTTTTTTTTGTCGATATTTTTTGTCATTGGTCCACAATGAAACATCCTCACACGGAGAATCTAATATAACCCCTCGAGGTTGTTAGAATAGGACGGAAAAGAAAAAGAGAAAAATGAAACATGCCATGTAAATTACAATATATTTTCTTCTATCACACTGACACAGGGAGACCTAATTTACTAAACAACATGTAGCGACATCTATCTGTACTAGATGCTAAATGACTTCGATAAATTCTTTTTTCGTCCGCGTATAGGTACGCGAGGATAATGGCGAAATGGCAATGTTATTTTTTGCGTCACCTTTTTCTTGAGATATCAGCTAGATGTCGCTAATAGATTCACTTGAAGCCTTCCTTTTTGTTTGAAGTACCTAATTTCCTATGGTTGAATGCAAAATACAGAAATTATAAAAAAAATACCTTTATACGCAAAGCAAAGAATGACATTCTAATGGTATCGCTATCTAGCTATTATTAAATAATGTTTCTAATTGGATTAAACATTCTAGACAACCAGGCACTCATCGGGTAACAATTTAGAGAGTTTTATAAAAACTTGATTTAATTTCAAACGATCAACCAAACTTTAATTATACATTATTAAAAAAAAATCGTCACAATATAGGTAGGTACGTTAAGGTCGACCTAAATGACAATCGTATATCATTATGTCAGTGAGTATACTTAGTCTGGCCATAAATACTGTTACAATTAAAAATAAACAAAATATTACATTTGAATTTGAAATCTGTCATTTTTATTTGATTGCTCATTGAGTTTTCTCATTTTGGCGCCAATACATTGTACAATATTTTGTGATATTTAAATGGAATGGGGTGATAAAGAGAACCGAATCGCTGTAATTGCATTACACAAAGTAGGTATGGAGCCAAATGCCATTTTTAAAACTCTCCATACTCTTGGTATTAGTAAAATGTTTGTGTACCTGGTTATTTATAGGTGCAATGAGACCTCCTCTGTTTATGACAGAAAAAGATCTGGCCGTCCAGGTAGTGTTCGTCCGAAAAAGGTGGTCAAAGCAGTAAAGGAAAGAATTCGAGGAAATCCTGTCCGAAAGCAAAAGATTTTATCTCGGGAGATGAAGATAGCACCTAGAACCATGTCGCGTATTTTAAAAGATGACTTAGGACTTGCAGCCTATAAGAGACGTACTGGTCATTTCTTAACTGATAATTTAAAAGAGAATAGGGTGACAAAATCGAAATTAAACAACTACTGAAGCGGTGCGCAAAGGGAGGTCATAGAAAATTTTAGTTTACGGATGAGAATTTTTTTACAATTGAGCAACATTTTAACAAACAAAATGACCGTATTTATGCTCAAAGCTCTAAGGAAGCTTCCCAATTAGTCGACAGAGTGCAACGTGGGCACTATCCAACTTCAGTGATGGTTTGGTGGGATATTAGCTATGAAGGAGTGACTCAGCCATACTTTTGTGAAAAAGGTATCAAAACATCGGCACAAGTGTATCAAGATACCATTCTTGAGAATGTAGTGAAGCCCCTTAACAAGACCATGTTCAATAATCAAGAATGGTCCTTCCAGCAAGACTCGGCGCCAGGACATAAAGCTCGGTCTACGCAGTCTTGGTTGGAAACGAACGTTTCGGACTTCATCAGAGCTGAAGACTGCCCGTCGTCTAGTCCCGATCTTAATTTGCTGAATTATGATTTATGGTCAGTTTTAGAGAGTACGGCTTGCTCTAAACGCCATGATAATTTGGAGTCCCTAAAACAATCCGTATGATTGGCAGTGAAAAATTTTCCCATGGAAGAGTGCGTGCTTCTATTGATAACTGGCCTCAACGTTTAAAGGACTGTATTGCAGCCAATGGAGACCACTTCGAATCAGCTTTTTATACTTTAAATTGTTTTATATTTATGTATTAAACTAACACACTGTAAAAGTAATCAATGTTATTTGCCATAGAATTTTTTTTGTTTTCCTTTGTAGCAGTATTTATGGCCAGACTAAGTATATACACAATAAGTATAATGTGTTCTATGGCTGATTCGTCATACATTTGGAATACAAATGACTTCACCTGTCATATTATGAACTGTTGCGTTTAACCGATGTTCGACATGAAACGCAGTAATTCAAAACAGCTATTCGATTCACTTTTGTTTAACAAACAAGTTTTAAATACTCGTATATTATATCTATATATTAATACGTGAAGCAAAAACTTTGTATCTCTTTTTACGAAAATTGCGCGGACGGAGGAATATGAAATTTTCCACACTTATAGAGAATATAGAGAAGAAGTGCACCATGCTAATATTTTTTTAAAATAATGCATAAAAGATACATTAAATCAATAAAGAAAACATTACACACACTACATACCATGTAGGGTAAGTCCGGGGTAGATGGCCATATGGGAGAGACGGCCTATCAAAATATTTCAAGGTATCGTTCACTAAATGTCACTGGTTAACGTTTAGTTTTCTGCGCGACATGCGTGAGGGCAACGGTGCGACAAAATATTTGGCGAAAAAAGAAGAAAAAGTAAGTAATTCCTTTGTTTTTTGTTTCGAATATTGTAAATATTTATTTGATGTTTTATGTCTTACACAATTTTGGTATCAGTTTCTTTAAATTATGGTGATATTTGTATTTGATGGAAAGTATACAAACAGTGCTACTTTAAAACCTCAAAATTGTTTGTTTCGTGTCATGGCTTGTTTTAATTTTTGTTGCGGCCGTCTCTCCCAGAAAAAAAGGAGAGATGGCCAAGTGCAGTCGGTGTATGATGGCCATGGTTCCATGTTACAGAAATGATGTTTTCTGCAAAGTATTAATGTGTTTTCTTATTTGTTTTAGAGCCCTATAATCGTGTTCACAAAATCATGCATTAAAAATGCCACGATGTCTAATGTTTCACACCCGAGTGCTCCGAAAGAGGCTTCGTTCAGTAAGAATCCAGATTACACCCCATCTCGAATTCTACAGGATATATCAACCAGTCCACAAAAACTGACTCAAGTGTGTAAATGAGCAAAGCAAGTTGGAACACTTTTTAATTCGAAAGAACACATCTAGAACTAGAAAAACTGCTGCAGAAAAAAGTATAAAAAAGAAAAAGTAATAAAATGTGTCAAAACAAAGAAGGAAAAAACAGACAATAGAAGGACTGTTCAATGTATAAAAAAAAAGGTATTCGAAAACTATCTGAGATTAGTGATATGATAATCCATTAAAAATATTGTCAGATAAAAATGAGAAAAGAAAGTGACACGAAAAGGACAACTGTCGTGGGTGTGGTAAAAATTACTAGGAAACACTTCTCATTGAAGAGTGGCTTCAATATACAGTGTCAGTATTGAGTTCACGAACACTATACTGAATTTGAAACGACGTGCTCCGGATGTGACGAAGAGGGGAAAACAATACTTAAAAGTAGAAAATGAGAACAAAAGGCAATTATAAGTCTAGAATTAAGCTATGGTCATTTTACCTCTAATACTATGGCCATCACACCCGGACACCTTGGGAGAGATGGCCAATTGTGATTTAAGAAAAACTTCAATTTATAAGGTGATCTCATTAGAAATTGTTACTTTTTGGTTTATAATATCATAGTCGATTCTTCAAAGTTTAATGAAAAATAAATATAATTAAAAAAACAAAGTATTTGATTTTTAACAGAGCTTAGAAAAAACTATGGCCAACTACCCCGGACTTACCCTATTTGACGCACACACGCAAGCATACTATTTATTGTCAAACTTTTGTTCTTGACGTCTGTTGTCAAATTGTGAATAGATTAAATATTGTTTGTCTTTGTTAATATATTTTTTAGTGTAGTCTTGGCGAAATTTGTGATTATAGAAGTATAAAATACAATCATAATAGTGTACAAACTTACAATTCCAATTAATTATAGTCGAATTTCGACTGCTGGGGACCTCTAGTATCAATTATTTCATGAAGTTATTGAGTTGCTTACAGCAGCTTAATTATTAACCTTTTTTAAAATTGTTTAATTGAAACCATGAAGTTTTTTTTATTATTACTTAGATGGTTGGACGATCTCACAGCCCACCTGATATTAAGTGGTTACTGGAGCCCATAGACATCTACAACGTAAATGCGCCACCCACCTTGAGATATAAGTTCTAAGGTCTCAGTATAGTTACAACGGCTGCCCTACCCTTCAAAACCGAAACGCATTACTGCTTCACGGCAGAAATAGGCGGGGCGGTGCTACCCACCAGTGCGGACTCACAAGAGGTCCTACCACCAGTAATGAAAGTAAGTATCGAGGGGTACCAGTCGATTTGGCTACCATGATTTCTCCAAGGCTTGCATTAGATCTAAAGATGACTTTGTGTGTCATTGCAACCTAAGTGCAATGACTCATAAACTTGTTCATATCGTCGTATGGACAAGACTTATTTAGGTGCCGAATGTCCCGACCTGAACGTTTGAACAACGAGTTATTTGTACGATGCACACTGTGATACTGAACTGCAAATCTACTTAACCTTTAACGTTTTAATTAAACTGAATTGAATTTTATAGCATTTTCTTCGATTTTCGCAAATCCTAGACACAATTTAAACTAATTTTACGAATTAAACTCGCGGTTTTATTAAGAATATAGTATAGTACAGTACAGTACAGTACAATACAGTACAGTGCAGTACAGTGCAGTGCAGTGCAGTACAGTATAGTAGACGACGTTTCGAATACTATACTGTACTGTTTACTACTGTTTATACTATACGGTTTTCGTGGTCACGATCAAATATTTTACCAATGATAACAATTAGATAAAGAATATTGATTGCAAACTACATTAATACTCTACATATTAAGTAGATAATTATATCAATTTAAAGCAAGAAATACGCGAAATGTAAAGAACATAATAGAAGAGAATTTAATGACCGTGTTCGTAATTGTCTGGTTGTTCTTTTTTACTTATCCGATTAAATAGAAACTTTGTTATTGTAGAAACAGTTAAGTAGAAACAGTTGTTATTGTAGTTCAGTGAGTATTTTCAATATCTAGCGATGGTCACAGCGGAGCGACGCGTACTGCAGATGTAAACCAAACAAAATTAAAAGAAAACAGCACTGCACTCCATTTTCACTATCAAAACATAGTCCATTATCACACAGCGAATATTTTGTAATCGCGTAACCCGATAATCTAAAGATAATAGTTGCGTAAGCGACCTAGGCCTAATTTATAAGAAGTCCGGTGTGGTTCTATGGAGTCCTGCTTGACCGAAACATGTCGATCCCCGGATTCACTCTTGGTGCTTCTAGGACCCTCAAGCACCGGTCATCATCCTTATCGAACTCGTCGATTACGACGAAGAGTTCGACGAGCGAACTAACCCATAGACACAGCCCACTGAGTTTTTCGCCAGATCCTCTTTAGTGGGTCGCGATTCCGATCCGGGGGTAGATTCTGCGAAGCACTGGTCTTATTAGGGCTAGCAAATTCTCTCAGGATGAGCCAGTGAGCTCACCTGCCTGTCCGGGCGTAACTGAAATGGCCTCTTAGGCTACCACCGAATAAGTAAGGAAAAAAAATTGTAAGGAAAATATACCGCGATTATATCTAGCTTTAGATCAACATGTCTTCATGAATGTCGTGTAATAACGTCAAACGCGTCATAAATTATCAAACTTACATATTAATCTTAGGGCGCATTGTAACCTGTCAAGGTGTCAACTTCCTACCACAAAACTTCCAAGCGTTTGGTTGATTAGATAGGCGTTGAGCGTCGTGATATCTATGGGCGCCAGTACCCCAGCAAACAAATGTACTCGATAATATAACAAATCAAAAGTTTGTACTGAAATCTCGAACATATTTTGTGTTTTTTCTATGTACCTACTGGCCGACTAGACAACTTGTGAATACAAAGATTTTAAATTACCTATTTTGGTTTTTAATTAGTACGCGTATTAAACAACCACAATACAAAAAAATACGATGTATTTTACTTATATTTCGAATTAAGTTTTAAATTATTAACTTGAAATCTGGTCTTGAAGACATTCTTTATTATAAATAGAATTAGCATAATCTAGACCCAGACTAAAACAATAGAGGCTGGAAATAATTAGTGTTCCACCCGATAATTTTTACTACCTGCTTATTTCTTCCATTATACTGTTGAAACTCAAACCAGTCTCAAGGTGAGTGGCCGCTCCACGCTGTGATGTCTGGGCTTAACAGTAACTGACTCACCGCGAGTTGGCTCACCCGTCTGTACAATAAAAAAAAGAAAATGACTCTCTCCTATCTTACCGTGAACTAAGAAATAAATTTAACAGGGCATATGCATATCAAAACCAATATTTATTAATGCTCAAAATTAGCGCACCTATGAAGTTTGAAACTACGAAAACTCAAAATTGACAAAACATCTAGAACAAGTTTCTGATATAATCGTTACTGTAAATGATTACGAATTTGTCGAGTCTCAGTTTGATAGCTACAAGCAAGCCGTTTAGACTGGCTTGCCTTAATACGTATACAGAACATACGGCACGTGCACGTAAATTCAAGAAATTTAATTGCTTTAAGTTAGAATTGGTGAAATGTGGATAATATTATATTTGCCGTTTATATTGTGCACGATTCTTTATGCAGTGACCGCATTGTACGGACACAGATTGAAACGCCTAAATTATTATTTTAAAATTTTTCTATTCTATTTTTTGATTTTCCTAAGTTCTATTGTTGTTATACCGCCGTTCTTGCTGAGACCGAGGGACGTAAAGAATGGAACGTAAGTTTTATTTTCTATTAAAAATATACACATTTACCACAAGTTAAGAAGCCGGATGAATTTATGTATTTTTCTATTAAGTCAATGCTTATACCATTAATAACATTTTCTATTTAAAATTAACTTATTATCCTAGACATTACGTATGGTTTCAATTATTAACTTTTACATCTCTTGTGCTATACACTGATTTAGTTAAATTTGTAATAACATTTTGTATATTAATATGTTTGAAAAACAAAACTACTTTATTAAACTAAGCCAGAACAACGATATTAAACTAAGCATGTAAGCTTATCGTTTTGATAAGTTCATGTTGAGTGATCCATGAAGAAAGACAACCGTCAGTTGACCAAGTTCCCCGTTGACCTTCTTGGACAGCTGATCTTTAACCGTGTCACACTGCGTGTAAAGCTACATAATAGGTCGGGGAAAAAGTTTCTTCGCACTTTTTAAGAAAATTCGCAACATTTTTTAATATAGTTTATTTACATTTAACTAAAGTATATATGTACCATTTTGTTCGATAACTTTTTGCCATTTTGTAGGTAGGGACATGATCCCATTGTTATAAAAATGTTGGGGCTTCTGATGAAAACACCGCGACGATTGGTTTTTGGCAGTCCTCTCGGGATGTTAACCTGACACGGCCTAAAGAATTCTGAAGAGACCGAAACAGGTGGAAATCTGAAGGTGCAAGGTCAGGACTATACGGCGGATGCATTAATACCTCCTAGCCAAGCTCTCTTAATTTTTGCTGAGTGGCTAAAGGTGTGTGAGGTCTAACGTTATCATGATGAAAAACCACACCCCTTCTGTTGATTAATTCCGGCCGCTTTCTCTCAACTTCTTGCTTTAATCTCATCAGTTGTTCGCAGCAGAGTTCAGAATCGATGATCCTACCTGGTGGTAAACAGCTCATAATGAATAATGCCCTTCCAATCCCACCACACATACAGCACCACTTTGTTGCGAGTTAGCCCGGGTTTCGCCACAGTCTGTGAAGCCTGACCGGCCTTTGACCACGACCTTTTTCGCACGTTCTTGTCGTACATGATCCACTTTTCATCACCAGTAATCAGTTTCTTTTAAAATGGTTCGGTTTAATTACGTCGTAATAAAGAATCACAAATGAGTACACGTTCATTCGGTTACTTTCAGTGAGCTCGTGAGGTACCCAAATATCGAGCTTTTTTGTGTGCCCAGTTTTTTCAAATGCGCCAAAACTGTTTTGCGGTCAATTCCCAGTTCTTCAACTACGTCGTAACTACTGATATGCCAATCTTGCTCCACTTTTTCAAAAATGGCATCCATTTTATCCGTAATAGGGCGACCAGAGCGACGTGCATCTTTGACAGCAAAATTTCCGGATTGAAAAGGCTTAAACCAAATTTGTGCTACTCTAACAGACACTGCACTAGATCCATAAACATCGCAAATTTTTTCGCGGCTTGCGTTGCATTTTTACCTATTTTGTAGTAAATATTTAAAATGTATCGAATTTCTTCATTAGATTCACTCATTTTGACAGTACGAAAAATAAATAAAAATAACACATTTTCCTAATTTGAATTGGGAATTATCTTCTTTAAAATTTAAACTTTGAATTATTCTAAAACCAGCCAGATACAAATAGTACCTATAGCCAAAGAAATTTTATTACATGTTCATACATACTATATAATGCGAAAAGACTTTTTCCCCAACCTATTATATAAATTTTTCCTTCTTCACTAATTTTGTCGGAATCCATACCCTGTATTGGTTAACGGAATGGGCTTACATATACATGCACGCTATTGGAGTGTGTAGGTATAAATAAATTATTTTTTATGGCATCTTTATGCATTATGCATTCATAATAATATTATTGTCAACCTAATACTTGTCGAGGATATTTACTGATGGTAACGTTTATACGGCAAATTTTCTAAAAAAACTTGTAGAATTATTTGAACATTGATGTGTTTAACTTATGTCAGTGTTTGGTGCATGTATCATATATGTATATATATATTTATCATTTAAACTTATGAAATTATTTTATTGATTTTATATGTGACTAACTAGTAAAGAATCTCTCATGGATCATATCTAATTTGGTGTTTCAGCATTTACGCTCGTGTGATGAAGCATATGAACAAACTATTGGGTATTGAATGGCACATTCGAAACGGAGAATATCTGTCTGGCGACTACGGAGCCGTCATCTTAAATAACCATCAATGTATTTTCGATGCACTCGGTACAGTATATTATTTTAATGCTCACTTTACATTCCGATGGCTCTTTTATGCATAATTCGCCAATGCTTTATACCGGCTATATTTATCTAACTCAATTCATCCGTTTCTCCCCTAAGCCCTACCATCAATATTGACAGTATGTGTATATGACTGGTCGCCTGTCTAATTTAAGATCGACACGGGTTTTTTTTTTTTTTTTTTATGATTGAAAGTTTACTGGTGGCCCGAAGGCCTTTCCAGTTTCACCAGGACAGGTGGGCGAGCAAAGGCTCAGCCAAGAGGGGCGGGATTTGCTCACAACTGCCCGAGCGCCTCCGAAGGAGACCTAACAACTCAAGAGCAATTGTTTCGCGAATGAATCTACTACCGGATCGGAATCGCGACCCGCTGAGAAGATCCGGCGAGAAACTCAGCGGGCTGATGTATGGGTTAGGTTGCACGTCGACCTCTTTGTCGAGTTCGACGAGTACGGTTACCGGGGTCCCTAAGCCTGCTCCTAGTATTAGAGCTGAAGGCATCTAATGCAAAGGTTATTGGATCTGATGGATCCGTAAGGACGTGTCTAGGGCGACGACGGTGACTGGCTTCTGCATGATCAGGATTCGGGGAGTAGTCAGCGGCGGCAACGATAAGGCGATTATCATGACGCATAGCCTTATCGAAGTATCGTTCCGACGCTGACTTCATGTATTTCCGAATTGATTCGAGGCCCAGGTCGTCGTGTAGGTCAACGTTCCTCACGAACCACGGAGCCTCGACAGCTAACCTGCAAAAGCGGGATTGTAGGGATTGGAGGGTGTCTATATGTGTGCGGGCCGCGTGAGCGAACACCACACTCGCGTAAGTCATGACGGGCCTTATGCAAGTTTTGTAAAGTGTCACCTTGTTCCGAAGGGACATTTTACTCCGCTTACAGATCATGGGGTAGAGTCTACCGAGAATAAACGCGGCACGGTCACGGACTGATTTTATATGCGGGCGGAATGTCATCGATGCATCCAGGGTAACGCCCAGGTACTTGACCTTCCTGGCCCAGAGTATGGATTGTCTAAAGAGAGTAATCGGGGGTGTGAGATTCCTCCTCCCAATCCGGGAGGAAATCCGTGTGGAGCTTCCCCTCTGAAATAGCACCGCAGTACTTTTCGCTGGGTTGATGTCTATGCGCCATTTTCGGAACCACTGTCCTAGGGCTAGGGCTGCGCTCTGAAGCTTCTTCGCGATTAGGGACTTATTTCTACTAGAATAGTAAACAGTCGTGTCGTCGGCGAATAAAGCTAAATGGGTCGGCGGCGACCGGGGAATATCGTTGACGAATAAGCTAAATAGGAGGGGTGAGAGGACAGAGCCTTGCGGGACTCCAGCCGCGAGAGGTCGTGGGGAGGAGCGGGTTCCCTCGACTCGATATCGAAAAGAGCGGTTCGACAAGAAGTCCCGTATGATGAGCACGAGACTATCCGGCACGCCCATGTTGAATAGTTTGAAAATCAAACCATTGTGCCAGACTTTGTCGAACGCTTTTGCTACGTCGAAGAAGAGAGCTCCCGTGTATAACGGTTTTGGTCGATTAAGCCCCACAAGAATGTGCTCCGTGAGGCGGTGCACCTGTTGAACGCATGAGTGATTTGTACGGAATCCGAATTGTTCATCGATGAGAATGCCCTTGGATGAGACGAAGTCTCTGAGGCGTTTGTAGAGCAGACGCTCATACAGTTTGCCTAGAGACATGAGGAGGCTAATCGGGCGGTAGCTCGTCGGATGATTTTTTGGTTTACCGGGTTTATGTATGCCGATAACGTCCGCTTCTTTCCACACCGCGGGAAAGATGCAGTTCGCTATAGCGGCATTGAAAATAGATGCCAACATCACGATGAGTTGGACGGGTAGAAGTTTAATAACGCGGTTAGATATACCGTCGGAACCGGGAGCCTTGCGAGGACGTAGGTCTTTGATCAAGTCTTTAACTTCCATCGGGGTGACGGGTTGTAGCGCATCCGAGGGTGGCAAGGAGGCTCTGCGTTCTACCTCACTGTTTACTAATTCTACATGAACAGGGTCCACGGATTGAGTGCTGGGCGTGCACTGGGTTTGCAATGTATCGGCCAGCAGCTCTGCTTTTTCATCATCATCGAACGCCGCGAGTCGGCCTGAGGGGCCTACGAGGGGGGGCATAGTTACTACCGTATCCGATTTGAGAGTACGAGCTAAGCGGTAGTAAGACCTTTGGGAGGGCGCGAGTCTTTCTAAGAACTCAGACCATCTGGCATCTCGGACTTCGGCGATGCGAGACTTTACGTCGCGTTGTAGGGCACGCATTCGAATACGATTATCCACGGTAGGATACCTATCGTAGGCGCGGATCGAGGCGTTCTTAGCTCTAAGGAGTTCCCTAATATCGTCGGGCAATTTGAAGCGGTGAAGGAAGTCCTCCGCTACAACTTGCTTCGATGACCTATCTAATGTCGAGGTGATGTGTAACGTTAAGATGTCTATGGCTTCAGCGGTATCCTGAAGAGACGGGGTAGAGTCCGGGCTAAACGGGAGCGATGGTGGATCAGATTCAGCCAGGCTGATGCCCAGCGTGTGCCAATCCACCACAGTCCTCGTGACGGGAACGGCATCGGGAGCGCGACCGAGCTTCATAACGACGGGACGGTGGTCTGAATCTAACTCTGAAACTACTTCGATCGAGTGTAAGCGCAAAGTTACGTTTTTTAATAACGCTATGTCGAGTATATCCGGGCGATGCGCGATATTTAGCGGGTAGTGAGTCGGGGTTAGCGGAGCGACGATATCGAAGGCGAGATCGTCGACTAACGCGTCAAGCCGCCTGCCATTCGGGGTTGTGGTGTGTGAGTTCCACCTGACGTGTTTACAATTTAGGTCGCCCGCCAGAATGACAGAGCTTCCCATGCCGAGCAGCGCCTCGATATCACTGCTTAGAACGATCTTATCCGGTGGAAGATAAACGGACGCGATAACGATCGGCGCGTGTCCAGTCAGTGAGATTCGGCATACTGATGCTTCGATGTTAGAAAGCGCGGGGGGGTCGAGTGGGACGCAGTGCAAGGCTCGTCTATAGTAAATGACGGTACCACCACCACGAGCAGCGAGCCTGTCGTTCCTAACCATGTTATAGTTCGCGATTTTAGGGTCGCGGCGCGCGGGGTTAAGCAGGGTCTCCTGCACCAAAAAGATGTCAATTTGATGGTCACGCAAAAAATCACAAACCTGATCACGTTGATTTGCGAGACCGTAAGCGTTAAAAAATCCTATCGTTACGGATAGGGGCTTTATTCTACTTATGTACGCCATTGATTACCGGCGGAGTGAGGGGAGGACGTACGTATTTAACGACGCGTATACGTCAGCGTATTCTTGCACAACGGCGATGAAATGTTGTGCAGTGGAGGCGGCGCGAATGGCGTCACCCAAAGCATTAACACGCTCAAAGTTGATCGACTGAAAAAAGTCGATCGCTAGAGCGAGATTGTCGGACGCGGTCGGAGTGCTGGTCGCGGGGGAACGAATCACGGGGGAGGGACGTATCGCGGGGGCGGGATGAATCGCGGGGGAGGGAGCTACAGCCGTGTTCGTGTACGGCAACGGTTTAGCCCAGGCCGAGCCGCTGGGCACCGGCGCCGGCACGAAGGCAGGCTTAGCCTTCGGCACAGAGGGTGCCGTGGCTTTGATGTCAGGGCCGGAAGCTCGGAGGCGGTTTTGGCGCGCGACGCGGCGATTTATTTTAGGTGCTCGGGGGCATCCACGGTAATTCGCGGGGTGACCCTGTGTGCGGCACAGGACGCAGCTAGGTGGTTCCGTCGCGGTTTTTTGATCGCGAGTGCAAAGAGTCGTGGCGTGATCGTCCAAACACTTGACGCATCGAGGGCGCGCGTGACAATTACGGGAAGAATGCCCGTACAGCTGACAATTGTGGCACTGGCTCGGAGTGCCTTTTTTATGAGGGGTTTCCACGGTGATTCCGGAAAGCCTACAGACCGTTCGGACGTTAAAGATTTGCTTACCCTCGGGGGTAGACTCGAGGGCGACGAGAACCATATTGTATGGCTCCCTCCCGCGTCCTGTGTGCATGCGGTGCACGGAGTTTACGGGTAGGCCTTGTTCGAGTAGGTTGGCCTTTACGAGCTCGGCATCTAACTCCTTGGGGATGCCACGTATGACTACACGGAGCTCACGCTCCTCCTGGAGCGTATACGTATGATAACTTATACGCTCCTTTCGGAGGTAGCTTGAGAGGGCCCTATGGTCGTCGGGTGTTGCTACTTTTATCTGTATCCCGTTCGCGAGGTTACGGGCACTGACAAATTTTATGTTCTTGGCCTTAAGGGCCAGGGAGACACGGTCCCAAGCAGCCTTCTCTTGAAGAATCAACGGAGGAGGGGCCTGATTTTTCGTTTGTGCCACCGGGCGCGGCGACGGCGTGGCACGGGGACAGGGAGCGACGGGGGTCGGAGGACGGGGGCGCGACGCGTTCGCGGCTTTGCTTATTTTAGCGGCCGCGGAAGCTCGGGACTCCGCGGCACGCTTCTTACCCTTTTGCACGAGGGTGAATCCATCTGTCAATGAGGCGGGAACGAGGTCAACCTCCATATCCGAGTCAGAGTCGGAGGACGAGGAGGAAGGCGCGAGAGCGGCGGACGCGACGGAGGCCGCAGACGATCGCTGAGGTAGAACGGAAGCTGCCGCGGTAGACGCGGGAGTTTTTCGCGGGAGTATGGGGGACACGGGTGTGCTGGGCGCGACGGAGGCTGCGGTGTATGTCGCGGGAGTTTTGCGCGCGCTTGAAGGGGACGCGGGAACGGCAGGCGTGGCGGAAACGGCGGGCGCGGCGGGCACGGCAGAACAGTTCACGGCGCGTTTAGCTTTGTAAGCTAAAAATTCTGATTCGAGGGCCGGGTATTTCTCGCTTAAGAATTCCGCGAGCAGTGTGTTGGTTGGAGAGAACTCCATTTCTTCGGACTGCCCAGGGGGGGCTGCCCCGGGACTTAAACACGCGCTCGCCTTGCGGCGAGGCCCCTGCGTCGGTAACACTAAATTGGCCGAAGCGATTCTAGGAATTTTAGAAATTTTAGTGAATAGAATAAATATAATAGAATTAGAGTGAATAGAACCACTGCACAGTTCCCGGGCGGCAATGCCTTGCAATTAGACGCAGGTACAAATTCCGAGAAACACTTGGGCCACAGATGTGCCACGAACAATAATCTATTATCACCGGTAGTCACTTCCGACAAAACACTTGGACGCCAGATGTGCCACGAACCGAGGTCGGGCAATCGAACGAACAATGAGCACGTCCACGCGCGTCGGTTGCTCAAATCGGAATGGACACGGGAATTAAAAATCGCTGCTACTTACGTATCAAAGTGAGCAGGCAACCTTTCTGTCTTTATTTTTACTGATTATCAGTCGTTTTGTGTAATCTTAGCAGAACTGATTTGTAATTTTTAATAATTTTAATTTGTTTAGGTATAACATATATGTATCTATGTTTGTTTTTATATAACGGAATATTATTATTTTATTTAGACCGACTGCAACATAAACTTGAAATTTTGTACACGCGTCAAAGGCCGCGGTCAATAAAATAATGAATTTAGTTTAAATATCAGTACGGTTTCCACAGGATATCAAACAAAAGAGCTATTATTTCTTAGTTGGGTTCGCTATTTAAGAGTATTTTTAGTTTTAATGTACATGTGTAATTACTAGAGTAATGGTCACAAATGTTACCTAATTTTAATATGTTCAAGTTGAAACAAATAACAGTTTTGACTGTATTCGGAACTAAAAAAATGTGTGATTTTTTTATAGTCTGCATTGGTTGGATCTAATGCCTGGCCTATTTCTGGATCTCAGTAATTATAGATTCCCTTTTAAAGGGCAGGGTATTCATTCTTATTGTTGTTTTTTTCCCTGGTATGGGATTGCCAGAGCATGTAGTACCTATGATGTAAAAGGTGTTGGCTTCAAGGAGACTGTTCCGCCGACTGTCAACCCTTTTTTTTTTTTATGATTGAAGGATTACTGGTGGCCCGGAGGCCTTTCCAGTTTCACCAGGACAGGTGGGCGAGCAAAGGCTCAGCCAGGAGGGGTGGGACTTGCTAACAGCTACCCGAGCGCCTCCGAAGGAGACCTAACAACTCAAGAGCAATTGCTTCGCGAATGAATCTACTACCGGATCGGAATCGCGACCCGCTGAGAAGATCCGGCGAGAAACTCAGCGAGCTGATTCATGGGTTAGGTTGCACGGCGAACTCTTTGTCGAGTTCGACGAGTACGGTTACTGAGGTCCCTAAGTCTGCTCCTAGAGCTGAAGGCGTCTAGTGCAAAGGTTATTGGATCTGATGGATCCGTAAGGACGTGTCTAGGGCGTCGACGGTGACTGGCTCCTGCATGATCAGGATTCGGGGAGTAGTCAGCGGCGGCTACGATAAGGCGATTATCATGACGCATAGCCTTATCGAAGTACCGTTCCGACGCTGACTTCATGTATTTCCGTATAGATTCGAGGCCCAGGTCGTCGTGTAGGTCAACGTTCCTAACGAACCACGCTCCGCACGCACACGGAGCTCCGACGGCTAACCTGCAAAAGCGGGATTGTAGAGATTGAAGGGTGTCTATGTGTGTGCGGGCCGCGTGAGCGAACACCACACTCGCGTAAGTCATGACGGGCCTTATGCAAGTTTTGTAAAGTGTCACCTTGTTCCGAAGGGACACTTTGCTCCGCTTACAGATCATGGGGTAGAGTCTACCGAGAATAAACGCGGCACGGTCACGGACTGATTTTATATGCGGGCGGAATGTCATCGATGCATCCAGGGTAACGCCCAGGTACTTGACCTTCCTGGCCCAGGGTATGGATTGACTAAAGAGAGTAATCGGGGGTGTGAGATTCCTCCTCCTAATACGGGAGGAAATCCGTGTGGAGCTTCCCCTCTGAAATAGCACCGCAGTACTTTTCGCTGGGTTGATGTCTATGCGCCATTTTCGGAACCACTGTCCTAGGGCTAGGGCTGCGCTCTGAAGATTCTTCGCGATTAGGGACTTGTTTCTACTGGAATAGTAAACAGTCGTGTCGTCGGCGAATAAAGCTAAATGGGTCGGTGGCGACCGGGGAATATCGTTAACGAATAAGCTAAATAGGAGGGGTGACTGTCAACCCTTCTCGTGACTGGTAGGCTATGAAAAAAATCACGATGTAAATCAGTGTGATTGAAGAGTAAGAGACTAGAAGAATAAAATATAACTCGTGATCAAATGCTCAATGTCGATTCTACTTTTTTCAAAAAACACTTTTTGTAGGTATTCTTGCTGGTATCATAAGTCTAGACTACGTTTTTCCGATCATCACTTATATAAATCTTATCTTCAAATGCGTGTATAGATATGAATAATTAAAATTATTTTACCACGCACTTTTTATTGTCATTATATAACATTAATCGTAACATACTCGTATTTCTGACGATTCGATAATGTTTATAAATAGTTTTCGTGGTAATGGACGATACAGAAAAACCGATGAAAATACTACATATTTGTAATACACCGGTGAAATGAAATAACCCGTAGACTTTTCACAAAAAAAGCATTTTATACCATCCTTTTCTTGGTAATAACGAATATAGCGCCAAAAAAATCAGCTAAAATACTCAAGCCGCGTTATTGAGTGACGCCCTATCACACAAGTGATAATTGTTTTTAATAACCTAGACACGCCAAAAGCAATATAACAAGGAAAACACTGGTTTTTCCTCTTACACGAATGGTTATGGTCTGGAACGCATATTTTCTTGAAACATCTTTTTAGTCTAAATTCTACGTGGGTGATAAGATATGTTTCTGTCACAGTCAATATTGTAAGCTTGTGTATAGAATAAAATTAATAAACTGACAACATTTTTAACAAAAATGATGAAAATATCTACCACAAGTTCAAGTTCAATAACGATTATAAACATTAAAGTTTATCACTAAATAATTTCAGGGATGTTCAATGCGTGGGAAATAGCGGGAAAAATGTGTGTAATAATGAAGAAAGAATTATTTTACGCCGGTACCTTCGGAATAGCAGCTTACCTGGGCGGCGGGATTTACATAGATAGAAAAAACGCAAAAAATGCTCATAAAACCATCCAAGACACCAACGAAGCATTAACTAAAAATAAGGTATGCTTCTAAAAAAATTCCATTTACAATAGACATTTAAAAATAATGTCTCACTGTTTTTTTTTATTTATTGTACAACTTCACATTTTTTTACTTGGCACTTTTTGTATTCCACGAAATAATTTAAGCAATTTTCAAAATATTTTAATATATTTTTTTCTTTTAATTTAGACAAAAATATGGATATACCCCGAAGGAACGAGAAATAAGAATCCAAACAGAAAATTACTGCCTTTCAAGAAAGGGGCATTCCATATGGCAATTCAGTCGCAAGCTCCAATCATTCCCGTTGTATTCTCGCCGTATTATTTTATGGACAGTAAAACGTTTACTTTTGACAAAGGTCGGTTATGTTTTAACAATATCACTTATATAATATGATAGCAAACACTCATAAAGCTTGATATATGTATTATAAACAATAACATTTGTCGGGTTACTGGTTCTTATGGCTGTTTTTAAGGCTGCGGACAAAATATCGGGACGTGATTTAATATGAAAACCGTGGTAAGCCGTTAAATACTAGTGTTTATAATTTAGATAGCCGCGAAAGCTTAAAACGCGATTGATATAGAAGACTCACTGGTGGTAGAGCATATTAAAAGCCAGCACAGGTAGATACTATCTTTCTGCTCATTTCTCCTGTTTCGAAGGGTTGCAAAGCCGTACTTTAAAACATTGCAATGTATATAATAATATATGGGCTGCGGTGAACACTTAAAATCAGGTGGGCCGTGAGCTCGTCTGTACATCTCCAGCAATAAAACGCGTTAACGTTCGCAATATAATAAGCGATACTACATAATATATTAATGTCGGTAACTTTAATGTATTAGTACAGAAAATCGTAAAACCTTATTAAATTTTAATATAAACAAGAGGTATCTAAGTTGTTTAATGCATCATTCAAACATTGTAGTTTTCAAGGTCTCCGAGTAAATTATCTATTTAATTTAGATTCCTATTGCGCACAATATTAAAATTAGATGATAATGTAGAAAAATACGCAAAAAAAATTGTAGCTTTGTCTAGTCAGACATAATCTTGTTAGTGTATTCTAAACACATTCAATTTGAATTGTGGACCCAAATGCAAACAAAGAGAACGGGTTGATTCAAATCAGCAACTAGAGAAACAAGCGAATGGACTGACAAATCAACGACTTGTTCTTGTCTCATACTCGCATGTGTTCCCGGAATCCACAGCAAAGAAGCAAATCCAGTTTTGAATCCGACCGAAACATTATATTTTCTTCAATACTAACAGATAATGTTTTAGCAGTGCAAGAGCCTCGTAAATGAACAGAGGGCAATGAACTAGTCTACTGAACTTGTCTTTTGTTTTGACCTCATTCATGCACATTCTGTATTTCTTGTCGCCACATTTGTTACCATATGTTAATTAGTGAGCATTTTTCATAGTATCAGAGATCCACTTACTAACATAATGTTAATATGTACTAATATAAATATTTCATATTATTTGTTACTATCTTTTCCTCTTGAAAAAAATAAATAAAAAGCACATTGTCGTTAAATAACCTGCTAATTGAAGGAAGTTCAACCGACGAATAACCCACATTAATCTGAATATAATCAAGAAAACATTTGGAGGTTATGCCTGTTGCGTATCAAGAGGCAAAACTTATAACGTATCTTTGGATTATAAGTAACTATACCTGCAAATATTCTAGAATGATTAATGTTTAATATTCTAATAACGTAACAAAATCTTCAATTCAAATACAACGAATACCTCATTTGACCACAGTACCTCTATCAACCCATCCAATACAAGCTGGCTTATTGATTAACGTGGTGGATCGTAATTACACGGAGTAAATTAAAGTATTTGAATTGATACTCAGCTCCCAATAAGACTTTGATAAAACATAGACTGATCTAAAATTTTCTTCTTTACGGCTTAATCTCGTGTTTCTTGTTAACATTATATTATTTCCAACATTTAAAGATTTTTTGGAACCAAAACAAAGTTTCTTCAATATTTAATACATAATTATGAACATAGAATTAACAATAATAAATTATATTTTTTTTTTCAGTTTTGACATTACCATTTTAGTCATTAAACTTTTGTTTTCCAGGTCATATTATTATCCAGTGCTTAGAGCCTATACCTACAGCTGGTTTGACGACAGACGATATCGGAAAACTATCTGACCGGATACATGAAAGCATGTCGAGTACCTATGAAAAACTCTGGGACGAAATTATGACCAAAAATAAGTGAAATACGCTATTTTAATTGCAAGCGCTTATAAAGAAATCAATTTGTTATTTAATTATTACTCAGATTCACTTTCTCACAAACAGCCGGTTAATAGACGTACCTATATACGTTTTTAATTTATTTATTGATTTAAAGTTAATATTTAAGACATTTCCAAATGGTGTGGTTGGTGGTTTTCAAGGTTTTCTTCCCGTTTTAGCGCTAGGTTTCCGGCAGGGCCTAAGATATAAATGCAAATCGTAAAAAGTCATGTGCTGATAGGCGAAATATTCCGGACATTGATAACAGCAACCTTTATCAGCACCACTACCAAGAGTCTGAAAGAAACATAGGAAATTAAGTTATAACCGGTGTGTGTGTAAAATTGTTTTCGAATTACAACGAAACAATCGTATCTACTCGCTACAATGAAATAATAAAATGCCGGCTAATTAGGTAACATTTTGATCTACATCCATATAAATATGTATTATAAATTTAAAGTAACTTTAGGTTAAGGTAGTTTTTATGTTAATTTTGAGTTTTTGTTTTATTATTATTACTATTTGATTTTTTGTTTTTATTATTATTATTATTGCTTTTGTTTTAGTGCGAGATTGTAGTTATTATTTTTATTTAATTCTAGTATAAATGAAATGTTAATGAGTGTAATATGGATGCAAATTCTGAAGTAAATGAAAAATATAAAAAAAGAATAAAAAAATGAAAAACCAGGTTGTTTATTTATCTGTTTACGAATCAACTACTCAATAGATAATTATAATTTGCCAGAGGTACAGAAAATAAAACGTAGGTATATTTTATGTAGAAAAAGAATGCTATAAGAATATAATTTGTCTCTAAACTAAGGAGAGCAAAGCCGCGCGAAAAAACTATTATCGTATATTTATATAACTTTACCTCACCGGTGGTGCACCGAAATATACCAGTTGGAAAATTAGGAAGACATTCGAACCGAGTTATGAGATCATTTGAAGGTAAACAGTGGCCATATTTCCGACACTGAAAAGCAAACAATAGAAAATAATTACTATTTAATGAGGCAGTCACATAGTTCAGCACACAACTAACGGCAGCTATGACGTAGAATTATTTGTCAAAAAAAGGTCCATAATGACGACATTTTCTAGTATTTACCGTAGTATTTATTATACCATAGATTATACACTTAATATATTTGTTATTATATAATAAACGAATATTTAAATTGAGAACAATAGTAGTAGATGAGTATGCATTTAGGAATGGCCCCACATTGTAAATTATATCATCGCTCCGTCTTCGAGAACAGTATTTTGATACATTACGTAACGTGTGAAAATTTGCATTATTGACTTTGTCAAGTTACGGAAATATTATGAATGTCGTTGCTTGCTGTTCGTGAGATTATTTGCTATTTATAAACGCTATAATAAACGTTTTTTATTTAAAGTTAGTCACTTTATTTTTTACAAAAACATAGTATTCTTCAACTTAATAGTGTGCCCATAACGAAATTATAACATTATATAACAGTTATTAAAATTTGTGTTAACTTTGAGTGGTTAATTTTTTAGTAATTTAGTAATTAATTAGTGGTAGAACTAGTTATAATGGACAACATTTTTGTAATAATTCAAAACAAAATCTACATTAATTACTGATGAGCTTTCATGAGAGAGTAATTGTATTGTAAATTGTAAATTAACTTTTTTTTTTTGCTTAGATGGGTGGACGAGCTCACAGCCCACCTGGTGTTAAGTGGTTACTGGAGCCCATAGACATCCACAACGTAAATGCGCCACCCACCTTGAGATATAAGTTCTAAGGTCTCAAGTATAATTATTACAACGGCTGCCCCACCCTTCAAACCGAAACGCATTACTGCTTCACGGCAGAAATAGGCAGGGTGGTGGTACCCACCCGCGCGGACTCACAAGAGGTCCTACCACCAGTAATTACACAAATTATAATTTTACGGGTTTCATTTTTATTACACGATATTATTCCTTCACAGTGGAAATCAATCGTGAACATTTGTTGAGTACGTATTTCATTAGAAAAATTGGTACCCGCTTGAGATTCGAACACCGGTGCATCGCTCAACCCGAATGCACCGGACGTCTTATCTGTTAGGCCACGACGACTTCAACGGTGTTAAGTGGCTGGCGATGCCCACAGGCATCATAACGCAAACGCTGCCTCCCAGCTTGAGTTACATATTATGGGGGTTTGATTTTTATTACACAATTATATACCTATATCGTTGAAATAATTTGTGAATATATTATATTAAGCTTCAATTCATTTACAAAAAAATGCAACTTCCTGCAGGATTTGAATACTGACTTATTCGCATTGTTCGATACGCGTGCGTCACGCGACTTATTATTTAGGTCACGACGACTTCATATTAAATTCTGTATTATTAGGAAATGCACTACGGGGTTGAATTAATTATACCATGCCTAAATTTCAGACTGACGACAGATAAAAGCTAACCAGTACAACGTTGAGATCGATATGAAACTAAAAAAAATATACAGTCTAGTAGAGAACGTCCTCTTGATTCAGTTAAAATAAGTTGACTTAATAGTTATAAGGTAGTGAAATAAAAGCTAATGGTATTTACGGATGATAGTAGCGGAAATTGAGATCGGTCTATTGCCAGGTGAAGTTAGTAGTCTATTGATAATGTTTTTTTTTAAATTAACATTTTCATGAGCTTACATCGTACATGCTTGGAGTTGATGGGTTGAAATCACTAGGGCAGGCGCAAGAAGGACATTCTTGACACGTTTCCTTGTTAGTTTCAACACCCTTTGATCCCGATTTATCATCTGAGCCGCTCTTGCTAAGTAATAATGAACAAATCGTTTTTAAGCTTCGTGTATGCGCGCCTACCAATGTAAATTGAGTCAATTTTCTTAAAAACATTGCTTTTACATGAAAATAGGGGCTAGTGTGTTTGTTTTATCGTAACATAATTCAATGTTTATACTTAGCAAGAGCAGATAATCTAAGTATTTAATTCACGCCCATTTTTGCAATTTATTCAAGAAATTCTAAAATCACATTTTAAATTTAAATGTAAATTTTTTTTACGTGTTTTACTCACGTTTTATTTTAAGCAGATATTGAAGGAACAATGTCATTTATGTCACTCTGTCAAAAAAATTGTGATTTTTAAGGTGATTAAAATCTCTTTGATATCATGCAATTGCACCTTTAATTTTTATTTAGCCTGTGGTAGCGCATCTTAGCTCTAAGCGGTCTTTTTGGCGGGAACGCGAGGAGTGAAGTTGTGTGATTTGTTTTATTTTGTCTATTTAGTGTTTCTTCGGGTTTAAATATGTAATAACGGTGGTTTATTAATTATTTCATATCTGTGAAAGTGCACAAATGTGGAAAAATGAAACAAAGCCGCTGGACGTAACTCCTCGGGATCCTCCAAAAAGTCCACTGAAAATTTTTCAGTAAATAACCACCACTTTACTGAGATTATATTTCATCCCATATCATCTCATCTCATTTCATTTAATTCATCCCAGTTAATTAATGTATCAATTCATTTTATTTAATTTCACTCCATATTATCATTTTTCATAAACATAAGAATATAAATTAAAATAAGACATGACCTAAAGGTCTTAGTTACCAGTCACAAAAAAAAATTGCTATAAGCGTTTTAAGCTCTATCACTTTAGGGGTTAAAATGTGAAATTGCTGATTTGTACTGAACAATTGAAATTCGGTTTTTGTCTCATTTAACATATTTATTAAATCACAATATTTACTATTATTATCTTTACATTGCTGCCATCTAATAATTATACTCTTGCGATAGAATTCTGGAGATCTAGATTCTACAAAGTGTGTAAAAGCATTTTGTGGAAGAACATTTTTTATCCTCAATGTCACCACCCCCTTGAGACAAGAGGCCAAATGACAATTGTATCGAATAACGGCTGTTCCACTTTTCAACCGAAGGCGAGACTACTTGGCGATCGAAACAGGCTGGATGGTACGTAGTGTGGGCTAACCGTATGCTGTCACAAGTAAAGCTCATGCTTTGTATAACAAAAATCAGGCTATGTGCACCGAATTAAAGTTAAATACTGATTTCTAGGGTAGGTATATATCCGAGGTGTAGGTACATTCTGAATCGGCGTAAGTCACGACGATGCAAAGGGCACCTATCTTTAAAACCTTTAGATTCTTTATATCCACGGGCTCAGCGGGGAACTGCGTTTACTAACTACCCGTGCGTGACCAATATAGTACCTAATGAACCTTGCACCTACTTTGCGAATGCTTAAACTACCGGATGGAATCAAAGCAACTGAAAAGAACCGGCTAGAAACTCAGCGGACTGATGTGGGCGTGTTAAGTTTTACAACGACGGATACAGATCTGTGCGCAGTAGTAGCATCCAACAGCATTGAGTTGATTGGGATTAAGAACTATCAGAACGTAAAGACCACGATTAAACACGTCCTTTATGAGTGTACTGCTGTGAATATACCTAATGTAGATTCGTAGATTATGGTCTGTATTTCTCTAGATTGAGAGTCATGACGATACAGTAACGAAAAAATGTGACACCTAAATCCAGTAGTTAATATAGTATTACCTAGTTTATACTAGGTGGTTACGTCTCATTTAGTAGAATTATAAATAAACAACAAAGTACAAATTATTACTTTATTTCTAGATAGTATCGATAAAAGTAGTTTTACACTTTTTCTTAATCTTCCAACAAGAAAAATGAAAGTTAGCACAGCTTCATCAACAGCACTGGCAAGCTGGATAGTGGTCCATTGCTACCTGTTGCACCATCTTCACCAGAAGAACAACCTGTGGGATTCAAAAGTTTCATTGTAAGCGAATGGAGAGGTGGTCTATCGATCTTCGAAGATTTAGAATCCGTAGTTATTTCACCATCGTCTCTTAGTTGATTATGTCCCGCTTGATTATTAGGCGATGTTTCGAAGCAATCTGCTTTACAAGGACCATTCCAAAGGCATGGTGGAGGCGGTTTCCGATGTATACAGCCCGGTCTTGTACATGGGCCTTCTCTTTCCTTAAGTTCTCGAGCATGTCCTGTCGTACCTTTAGATATGAGCTCTTTTTTCTCAAAGCTTTTTAAGATTGAATTTAAAGTATTTTCGTCAAACTTAAATACAGATCCTACACCGCCTTTTACATCGCTGGGCGATTTTTTACAAGAATTATCTTTGCAAACACAAGAATTAGAGCCTTTTTCGCTCTTTGATACTTGCGTAGCCACAAAATTAGGACACTTACAGCATTTTTCAGATGTATTTGCAGAGGTTCCGAGGACGATGCCTTTTAATTCGCAGACAATAAACCTGTTCCCGCCAGTGGAGCCGGAGACTTCAGCCCGACCAGACGAACTTCCTTCTTGATTTTGTAAATGCGCAGACAGTGCCGCAGGGTCAG
The DNA here is from genome assembly GCF_030269925.1 of Bombyx mori. Taxonomy (NCBI): domain Eukaryota; kingdom Metazoa; phylum Arthropoda; class Insecta; order Lepidoptera; family Bombycidae; genus Bombyx; species Bombyx mori. The sequence continues at coordinate 8,732,959 of NC_085111.1, read as the reverse complement.
CCAGGCCCCTGGCGCGAGCTAATTGACTGGGTGCGCATAAGGGGTCCGGTAATGCAAGGCAGGTCGGCTCACCGCTGCAACCTGTTCGCCGACAATCGTGCTGCAAGCCGTTACGCTTGATGCAGTGGCAGCTGTAATACATAATCCCACCTCGCAATTCACGGCTTTTAGTTCTCTTTAACTGATTTTCGTTTTCATCCTTTTTTTTGGAGCCACCCTCCTCCGCTCCGCTGTTTCCATCGGCCGACTTTTTTTTCTGAAACAAAAACGTTTGCTTTAAACAAGCTACATTCAAATCTGTCCGCCGTGATAATAAAAGCAGATTGTCGTTACCTAAAACCGTAGTGTTGCGAGGTGGCTACCATTGTGACATTAGATCAAAGTCACTGAATCGTGTGACGTATGTCTTGCCGGGCGGGGGGCATCGCACACACGGCGGACAGGGCGGTGGACACGGTTGAGGACTAGAGCTGGCACGGCACAGGTAGCGAATCGAACCTTGTTGAAAAAACTGGCAGTCTTGTAAGCCATTTCGCTTGAAAGCTGACCGAGGCAAACACTGGAGCTATATGAATATCAAAATACATTAGTTTTAGTAATAATAATTAAAGTTCAATTAGAAAACAAATTATTTAATTGTATGTTCTTGTATTGTTGTATAATATTTAGCCGTTTACGCTATTTGCAACAGGTGTATGGTACATTTGTATAAATTGAGAGCGTATTCGTGATGTTCTTTGCTCAATCTATCTCAATGGCGATTACTCATTTTGGTACTGGTCTTGTCTGAAACTTACAATATCCAACTAAAAAATAGAAAATAAATTTTAATAAATTTGAATTAAAAATAGTGCAAGAAAAAATGATTTTATTGTAAAAAGATTTTAAAAAAATTTTTCTTGCACTATTTTTAATTCAAATGTATTAAAATTTATTTTAAATTTTTTAGTTGGATATTCTTTTTTTTTTTATTGCTTAGATGTGTGGACGAGCTCACAGGCCACCTGGTGTTAAGTGGTTACTGGAGCCCATAGACATCTACAACGTAAATGCGCCACACACCTTGAGATATAGTTCTAAGGTCTCAGTATAGTCACAACGGCTGCCCCACCCTTCAAACCGAAACGCATTACTGCTTCACGGCAGAAATAGGCGGGGCGGTGGTACCTACCCGTGCGGGCTCACAAGAGGTCCTACCACCAGTAATTACGTAAATTATAATTTTGCGGGTTTGATTTTTACTGCACGATGTTATTCCTTCACCGTGGAAGTCAATCGTGAACATTTGTTGAGTACGTATTTCATTAGAAAAATTGGTACCTGCCAGCGAGATTCGAACACCGGTGCATCGCTCGATACGAATGCACCGGACGTCTTATCCTTTAGGCCACGACGACTATAAAAGCGTTTTTTGTCAACTGTTATTAATTATTTCATATTTTTTGTTGAATTTCAATTTTTTCAATTTTTTTTAATATTGAATTGTCATCGTTCCTTAATAAGTATACCAAATCTCGAGTTAATCAAAGTTTTGAAGGGGTGTCAAAATCATGTTCTTTGAACATTCCGTTACATACTAACATACATACACGTCCGAAGCTAATAAAAGCGTATTAAAAACGACCATATCGTGAATTTATAATAATGCGAATCTTGCAATCTCGTAAATAATAAATAATTTTGTGATACCATTTAATGGTTTTTGTGCTCGTAACATAACCGTTAAAGTGGGAAAGGGAAAAAGTGGTCACTCAAAAAAGCATATTGTTGGAACAAAGACTCCCCGGTTGAACTCTCCGGGAGTTCCGATATAAAATCTCCTTGTATTCGTTCAATCGTATGCGCACTAAATGAATTTTAAAATCTATTAACGAATTAGTTTTATTTACCCCCTTTATTAGTAGCCTAAGGGGCTATTCTAGCTGCGTGCGGACTGGGTACGTGAGATCATGGGCTTAACCTGAGAGAATTTGCTAACACTAGGGATCTAGGAGTGCTTCGCAAAATCTTCCACCGGATCGGAATCGCGAGTCACTCAGAAGATCCGCCGAGAAACTCGAGGCTGTGTCTATGGATGAGATCGTCGAACTTGTTCGATGTTCGACGAGGATGGTAACCGGTGCTTGAGAGGCCTAAAAAAGCACCGGGGCACCGTATCGCTCCTCTTTATCTTTATTTATTACTTAGGGATAATCGTACTAAACACTAATGCAGTCATAGCGCTTTGGGCTAACATACGCTAGAATACAAAGTGAGAGTCACTATTGACCAGCAGAGCTAGTATGCCGACGGCGGCAAGACCTCAGAGCGGCTGATTTTGATTTTCATTGAATAAGTAGGTAACTGTATAAAAGCGCTACTGTCGTGCTCTAAAACTTTTCAAGCGATGCCACAAGGTCGGGGTTAGATCGGTTTTACACTAAATAATACATCATGTAAAAAAAACGCAACATTTATAACACAATTGCAGTCAATAGGATGAGCCGAACATTCCCCAATCTAAAAAAGCGAATTGTGTCTCTGGTTAGTTACAGATAATCAAATACCACCAAAAACAGGGACTGGTGCAAAGCTTTTCGTGTCTTCAACGCTGTCGCGCACAGATTAAATTTTAATGCGAAATGCGCGGTCATGGCTATGCAAAATAGAATGGTACGAATACTTATCAGATCAAATGCTGGAAGAAAACGTCGGGCGTTTATGAAAAACTGGATTTGATCGAGATATTACTTTTCTATAGCTGGTATGCTAGCCTAACAGTAACCATAGGCATCTAATTAAAGTTATTCATTATGGGTAAGAGCGACTATCTTGAGTGCCTACCGTTCTTATTTTCTCAATAACCCTCAATTACTTACCGGAGGACCGCAATCTTCATATTTGTAACATACCATAGGGCCGCATGGAGTACACCTAGAATATATATTATTATGGATTTTACTACAAAAATGCTATGGAAACAATTTATTTGTCAATTTTCGCAAGTCGTAACAATTAAAACTATTTTTACGATTTGATTTTTTATTGCCAATTAACAGAACTACGAGTATATCCGACGATGCTTTACACAGTTTTCGTGGTCATGGATGACCACGGCTGTCGCGGTAAAAGCAGTTTTAACAATGAAAACTTAGATTACTAATTTATAATGTATTGGGAATATTCGAGATACTGATGATAGCCACTCGCCCACGCGAATATCGCCGTCAATGGAGCGTGCTCTCACAAGACACGTTTATTTTACGATTCTAACGTTTTTCAAGTTTAAGGGACGTTTCCAGATAGACAAAAGGGTGTATGAACCGTTTTTTTTCCTACGCAAGCTGACGTTTTAGAGATACCACATCAGCGTAAACCGGCGAGTAGATGAGCTCACGGGGCTCAAACCTGACGTTACTAACACGAACCCTATCAAGAACCGTGCTTCGCAGAATCCACCACCGGATCGGAAACGCGACTCACTGAGAAGATCCGGCGAGAAACTCAGTGGGCTATATGAACCGTACCGACCGACGAGCAAGTTCTTCAAGTGATGTTCATATTCGCCAAATATGCACGACCCTCCAGCTCTTACATAGAAGCCGATATTAGCAAGGTCTTCCAGTCTGAGCAACATGAGTTCGCCTACATGTTTAGCAAGCTAGTACAACCCCTCATAACATTACAAAAGCAAATAGAAATAATAAAAATACAAAAGTCATCTCTCTAGTAATCTTCTTTAGGTCCATCAATCGTCATATCATTAAAAGAACTGGAAATATTGATTTAAAACTATACTTACATGATTGTAGTAAAATACAGGCAAATGGAGGAGGGAGCTGAATTTATTTTTCACTCATAAAGTTAGTAAAAATCACTTGTAATTTTTCTATAAAATATATTTTTATATATTTTTCACACTAAAATTTACATCAGTTATCCATGAGCATCTGAATTGTTCTGTCAAATTAAATGATTTTTCTTTCATGTTTCTCATTACGTTCCAAATTTAAAAATTGTTCTAGCATGCCAGTTTTTTTATTTAAATTAGTTATGTGCTATGTACTCATTGTAAGATTTCTTTATTCCTATTTTTTTGTCTTTTTTTCAAATTATTCAAGTTGCAGTTGATAATTATTCAATAAACAACGAAAACCATTCAACTGTTTGGAACAGTGTTTGTGCATAAGCTTGCGTGAACAATGCAATGTAATTTTCAACTACATATTGTATTCATGAAAAAACGGATCATCTTTCCACTTTATTGCCTTTAACTTAGCAATTTTTAAGCTTTGCTTGCATTTTGCATATCGCTCTCAATGATTCCGCATGAGGGTTTTTAAAGTGACTAGTGCATGCTACATGGGCTGGTTCGCAGAGGGGTCTTGGTAAGGTTTGGCACAGTTGCGACCCTTGGCAGCCACTTCTGCGGCAGTCGTATTGAAGGCCGTTCCGACGCAAACAAAAGCAATCAGTATACAAAATACTACCGCGTAACTCCCGGCTTTTCGAGGTCCGGACTGGAACACAGTTCACGCTTCGCTTCATTTTGAGAAATCTATCGAAATCAGAGCTAGTTTTAAAACAATGAAATGTAATCAGATAATGTAATTATCGTGCCAGTCAATATGATCACCTTTAGTTACATTTTGAGAAAATTCCGAAAAAACATTTAGTGTTAAGCAAACCTTCTATCAACATGTATTTTATTCTAGAAACGTTAAGGAACCTCAATGATAATGATATTTTCGATATATTTCTATAAAATTGTTATTAATTGACAGATTAAGGCCACTTACCGTTTTTACCTTTTATAGAGTACTTTAAATAGCTTTGTGTACTTTAAAATTATGTAGTTTTATGAATTCCACATACCTTTAGTGGGATTTATACTCGTACTCTAAAAAGTAGTAGCAGCCTCGAAGATTATTGTCATGCCAAAGTAACTTTTACTCATAAACTCATAATTTTAGTAGTAAATCTATATTTTAGTTCTCTTTCTCTACTTTGAATTTTGGAAATTTATTAAATGTGCATTTGCGGAAAGTTCACTAAAATTTTGCATCAACCATTTTAAAATGTACAAAAATTTGTTAAAAATTTAAAGTCTGGTTGGTCGTGTTTGTCATCATTCGGACAAATGAAAAAATACAATCTATGATTTATTTTTTAATAGGCATTCGTGGTAAAAGCCCTTCGTAGTTTTAATTAATCCTGGAGATGGCTTCGAATTGTATTTTTTGTATATTTTCAAGATCAAGGAACTTTTTCTTTCAAATTTTTTATTATCCATAGCATTTGTTCCTTAGGCTTAAGAATCCAATAACCAAACGACGCAACTTTCTCCGACGTAGCTCAGACAATTAAATGGCGAAATAGACTTAGCTTGACTTTTTCTTTTACTAGGGAGTTTTTTTTAATCGTTGTTTGTCTATTGAATAGATGGGTGAACGACCTAGCGGCCCATAGTTATTTAAATATGAATGCGACCGATGCCCTTCAGATATGAGGATGAAGTCTCAGTTGAATTGTATAACCAGTGCTATATATGGAACAAATGGCTACAGGGTTTGAGGGACAAAAAAAACAACACATTAGAAAACACAAGGGTTTTTAAATGTTTAATAAATAGTGCATGTTTCCGTCCATTGCTAATGTCCATTAGCCTAGCATACCACTTAACATTAGGAGGACAGTAACCTCGTCCACCTACTATGAAAGCGAGCAGGACTTTAGTTTTGTTTCCGCAAAGTAACAATAAATGAAATCTGTTTCAAAATACCGAAGTGTTTTGATGATCCATTAAATTTTTGGCAATGGTTCAATTTTGAAATCTTCTTTTCATTTCTTGTATTATCTGAACTAAGCTTTAGTTTTTGCTTTTTAGCTGCTTTTTTCGTAAAGGTTTCTACAGACGGTACGATTTTAGATTTGCTCAATCGAATTATCTTTAAGATTGAGATCGTGTGTTCCATCTTCATACATACACAAACAAATACCCACAGCTAAATTTCCGACCGCTGACCTAACTCCAATACAACTGATCTCTTGCTTGTAGCGCGATACCAAAATAATGTTGATTTATAACTGCATAAATAAAAATAAATGTTGTTGATAAATGAAAGGCTGGAGTAGAGCCGAGGAATTTAATACTTTTTATAACAAATTTAATTAATGAAGTCTTATAATAATTTAATACTTGGTATCAAGCGATTACTGGACTCCATTGACATCAACAGCATGAATGATATAATTTGGACTACGACCTTCATAAGGTGGCTAGTGGCGTTCACGTTGTGATATCCAAGAGCAATAGTGGATCTACAAAGATGAAGTTTGGATTGCATGAAAATAATGACTATTCTATCCTTCAGAGCTGAATGCGCGCCAAAAATAAATAGAAACGCGAACCGGACTCAATGCACACTTTATTACATTTGCTCTGCGTAAATCGTAATTCGGTTGTTACCAGATAAGAAAAATAAAATAAAAAGACATGCCGTGGGTTTCCAATCAGGTGCCAAATCGTATCATTCATATCTGGCTTTAATTAGAAACTGGCATTCAGAAACATGTTTCTTGTTCGAAATTTAAAAAAAATCTTACCATGTTCTCGATTTGAATGTAATGGTATAATATAAAAGCACGTCGAGATACTCGATCAGTACAACAAAATCTCTCAAGTGACAAAACATAAAAAGACTAAAAAAACCATTCATACCAATTTTACAGAAACGCTGAAGTGAAAACTTTGATACTTTTAAATATTAGCCTTTGCTTCGATCTCTATAAGAATATGTAAGTATACAGGAGCATCCAGGACGTCGATATCCACGATACGTTTAATTACAAGAATAAATTTTTCCTACAGGTGTGGAGGACCCTGCGGTTCTTGCTGCGGCCCATGCTGCGGCCCCTGCTCTCCGTGCATCACCATTTACACGTGCTGCACGAAGATATGTTAAATTCGGAAACATATCGACGCGGGTGTCGTCGATGACAACCATCAGTGTTAAGTGCAATAGTGATGTTTTGTGTAAATAAAAAATAAGTGTAATTTTTGCCTTTTATATGCGATTACAACGTCGCAAGGTGTCCTGTGTAGCCTCGTTTGAAGAAGGACATGTCATAGCGCTCGGGAAACACCGTGGAGGGGAGCTCATTCCAAAGCCGGATGGTACATGGCAAAAGCCCGGTTTCCACCGCCAGCGGAACGGACCCAATAATTACTTTTTCGGTATACATAAGCACTGTCCTTATTTGATTTCATGTCACGCGATAATATTGCGAATTCACACAACAAAACACCGCACGTTCTAAACTCCAACTTGATACTCGCTCTTTGTGGAAATCGGACTATTCATTTCCCATTTCCGATATTCTGTTCAGCTCCCTAAGCTGATTCATCTGTCCCTAATCCGTTTGCAGGGGAAATCAACAGGCAACTCTTTGTTGTTGAGAAATTTCTGGCAGTGCTGTAGGAAGACCTTTTCTAAAATACTCTCCAGATTATCGGGTTTCATTGTGTTTGAGAGGTTACTGGTCGCCCGGAAGCATTTCAGCTTAGGAGTTGAATTTGCTAACGCCGGTGTCTTCCAACGGAGACCTAACAAAGCAAGAGTAACAGCTTCGCGAATGAGTCTATTACCGGATCGAAATCACAACCTGCTAAGAAGATCCGGCGATAAACTGTTTGGGTTAGGTTGCACACTACGGTTACCGGGGTCCCATCTAGTGTTAGAGCTAAAGGCGTCTAATGCAAGCGTTATTGGAGCTGATGCATCCGAATGGGTCCAAGGCGATGACTGACTGGCTCCTACGTGATCAAGATTCGGGGAGTAGGTAGTCAGCAGCGATAACGATAAGGCGATTATCATGACGCATAGCCTTATCGAAGTATCGTTCCGACGCTAAATTCAGGTTTCAGGATTGATCCGAGGTCTAAGTCGTGTAGGTCAGCGTTCCTTACGAAACACGGAGCTCCGACGGCTAACCTGCAAAAGCGGGATTGTAGGGATTGGAGGGTGTCTGTGTGTGCGAGCCGCTTGAGTCCACGCTCTTCATGACGGGCTTTATGCAAGTTTTGTAAAGTGTCACCTTGTTCCGAAGGGACATTTTACTCCGCTTACAGATCGGGGTAAGGACGGGTGCTCGCCGTCAAATGACGTTCAATGACAAATGTCGTGACAATCTTCGTTCGTTTTTTTTGTTTCCTTTTTAAAATGTTTTATTTGGTTTTATTAAGCAAAGCGTTGAGCGGGGATCCTAGTGAATCCTCAACTTTAAAATATATCTAATGCATGCTTTCGTGTTGGCAAATTAGGATACACCCAGTATTTTTTTGTTATTTATTTAACGCAACGTGTTAATGTAGAAAATAACTGCAACGTCTTCACGTGCATTTGTAATAATTCATAATAGCAATAGCTCCTTAACTGTTATTATGGTTGCTAATGCGTGGCTGCCTACATTCAGGCTGACCGTATTCGCAACCGTATTACGAGTAGCCGAATAGTCCGTATACGGATTATTTTTGTGTTTTTCTATTCTGATTAATTTCTGTAAACAATTTGTTTTCCATTGCTAGAAAAGACGTCAGTCTCTTTGCAAATTTTGGAAATCATTAGTTTCTGCAGCATAATCACATAATCACTTAGTCTTCGTGCACTTACTTCAGATGCTCCTTTACCACAACACGCGATCACAAAGTTCTAAGTATAATAACATACATACTACATACTATAGATAGCAAATTAAAAACTTTGAATTATTTCGACAGTGAATTGACTGGTCATCACTTAAAATATATGTTTTAAATAAGAAGACAATTATTTTACTCACGCTGTTAAAGCTTGCAGGTAAGCAAACACAAATGAAAACGGTCTTGTCGGAAAAATTTTTGACGCGATACAAATTATCTTTTTATAGGAGTGGGTGATATAAATCGTATATAGATTCAATATCTATATATCGCAGCAATATCGTTGAATCCGATATCGCCCCGCACGAAATCTATATATCGATATCAGCCGATACACGATATTGCTCGATGTGATGCGCATCGCCATATCGGACCGATTCGTGAATCGAAATCTATATTTCGATATCGGCCGATACACGATATTGCTCGATGTGATGCGCATCGGCATATCGGACCGATTCGTGAATCGAAATCTATATTTCGATATCGGCCGATACACGATATTGCTCGATGTGATGCGCATCGGCATATCGTACCGATTCGTTAATATCAGCAATATTCGTTTGGTTCGTATCGAATCGGCCAGAGTGAGTGAGCGCACGATAGGGATATCATGTGATGAATGAAACAGAAACAGGCATTATCCATACAATTGTAAACCTTATATTTAAGTCCATATGTCTGTAGATTATTCTTAGCGTATCAGCAGGATACAATTAAGGAAAGAAGTTTCAACTTTCGACCCTAACTTGAATGCAGTATAGCCTATTTGCATCGTTGAATTTAATTTCACGCGCTTTGAACTTGAACTAGAATTTTTGGACAAGTGTTTATAAATACTTAAAAGTTTTTTGTGTTTGATTTTTAAAGTACACATTTTTCTATTTTTAGTTGAATCCAAATAATTGAGTTTATTTCTTGTGTTTGTATTAAACTTTTGAAATCTACACTCTTTTGGTATATTTTGTAATTTTAAATTAAGACACAAAATACTAAAAACTGAAAATAATGTAGCCAGTCCTAAGCCTGGTAAAAGCATGAAGGAAAGTTTTTTTGATATTTTTATTTTCATGTTCTTTTTATTACTTTAAGATCATATTATAAATTGATATCAGAAAACCAACCGTATAACGTTGACTTAAATCTATATCTACTACGATATTGTATCAGCGTATCGTTTCAAATCTCAAATATCATGAATCGAGAAAATCTACTAGCATCCATCAATATATAGATTCAGAAAATATATAGATTCAATATCCGATATTGATCCTCGATATATAGATACGATTCGATACGCGGCAAAACCGATATTACCCACTCCTATCTTTTTATGAATTTATTTTCTGATGAATGTTTTAACGTAGATGTCGGTAAAGAAATTTGAAGTCTGTGAACCACTGAAATGTAGGAGTGGGTAATATCGGTTTTGCCGCGTATCGAATCGTATCTATATATCGAGGATCATAATCGGATATTGAATCTATATATTTTCTGAATCTATATATTGATGGATGCTAGTAGATTTTCTCGATTCATGATATTTGAGATTTGAAACGATACGCTGATATAATATCGTAGTAGATATAGATTTAAGTCAACGTTATACGGTTGGTTTTCTGATATCAATTTATAATATGATCTTAAAGTAATAAAAAGAACATGAAAATAAAAATATCAAAAAAACTTTCCTTCATGCTTTTACCAGGCTTAGGACTGGCTACATTATTTTCAGTTTTTAGTATTTTGTGTCTTAATTTAAAATTACAAAATATACCAAAAGAGTGTAGATTTCAAAAGTTTAATACAAACACAAGAAATAAACTCAATTATTTGGATTCAACTAAAAATAGAAAAATGTGTACTTTAAAAATCAAACACAAAAAACTTTTAAGTATTTATAAACACTTGTCCAAAAATTCTAGTTCAAGGTCAAAGCGCGTGAAATTAAATTCAACGATGCAAATAGGCTATACTGCATTCAAGTTAGGGTCGAAAGTTGAAACTTCTTTCCTTAATTGTATCCTGCTGATACGCTAAGAATAATCTACAGACATATGGACTTAAATATAAGGTTTACAATTGTATGGATAATGCCTGTTTCTGTTTCATTCATCACATGATATCCCTATCGTGCGCTCACTCACTCTGGCCGATTCGATACGAACCAAACGAATATTGCTGATATTAACGAATCGGTACGATATGCCGATGCGCATCACATCGAGCAATATCGTGTATCGGCCGATATCGAAATATAGATTTCGATTCACGAATCGGTCCGATATGCCGATGCGCATCACATCGAGCAATATCGTGTATCGGCCGATATCGAAATATAGATTTCGATTCACGAATCGGTCCGATATGGCGATGCGCATCACATCGAGCAATATCGTGTATCGGCTGATATCGATATATAGATTTCGTGCGGGGCGATATCGGATTCAACGATATTGCTGCGATATATAGATATTGAATCTATATACGATTTATATCACCCACTCCTACTGAAATGTGCTGATTGAAATTCCTCACTGTACTTATAAGTGCCTTGTTTTAAATGCACTTCTATCCATCAAAACAATAATTTATTGTCCCTCCTATATATATCAACTCTTCTGTAGACAAGTCTATCGGTGGGTAGATATCTATTAACTTACATTTTAATACCACCCGTAAAGGACAAAAACAAGATAAAGATCCCGCCTTAATTTTTGCCCCTTAAGCGTTTCGGGTACTTCCCTCTACGTGTCACCTTAGGGACCAGCGCCAGAGACCCATGAAGACACGTAAGCTACTCGACTCTTGCGAAAGTAAAAGAAGGTGAGGGATAACCGCACTCTCTAACGCATGCTGGTTCCTTTTTATTACAACATGCGCGTGAACGAACTTGAGCCCACTTCAGAGACGATCAAAATTTGGTGTGTGTCTCCGAACGGTGTGAATGGAATTTAGTACATTTCCACACATTGAAGGCAAAATCTTGCGCGTAACAAAACTTTTTGGGAAATCATAAACATATGTGTTGGAAGAAAGTTAATGTCATGCAACGTCACTATATTCTTATAGGGTTTATAAGGTGTCGTTAAAAATTTAGAGTTCTATATCGATGAATCCCTCGTTTTTCATGAACAAAAACAATTTAAATGTAATGCATGTAATTTTTTCTTCTACAATAATTTACATGACTACTTATTTAAAGTAATAGTAAATGTACAATATCATGAAATGAAAACACTCGTTTGTTCGCTATTTTATACGTGCTACGGCTTGGGCTCATTTTGAAATTTGGCAAGCGAAAACCTTTGAATGTATCATTTTGTATTATTCTGTGGGTAGTAATGGAATAAATAGCCATAATAAAACAGTAACTAATTTACTTATTTTTACATTGCTGTTCGATGATGGACAGAATTTCAATCAAATTATGCCCTCTCCACTGACAGACCAACTTATAAACACCACGCTTTCAAAATCGTAGTAGCCTAAAGGAATGCGACTAGCCGGTCTTCAAATCCCGTAAGCCAATTGGCAAACCATTTTTACTAATGAAATACGTGCTTAGCTCAAGTTCACAAATGAAACAAGCATTTTACATAGCTTATAATTTCAAGCATTATAGCAATATAGATTCAAGGTGACTTTCACGTTTTTTTTTATTGCTTATATGGGTAGACGAGCCACCCACCTTGAGATATAAGTTCTAAGGTCTCGGTATAGTTACAACGGCTACCCCACCCTTCAAACCGAAACGCATTACAGCTTCACGGCAGAAATACGCGGGGTGGTGGTACCTACCCGTGCGGACTCACAAGAGGTCCTACCACCAGTGATTACGAAAATTATAATTTTTGCGGGTTTGATTTTTATTACACGATGTTATTCCTTCATCGTGGAAGTCAATCGTGAACATTTGTTAAGTACGTATTTCATTAGAAAAATTGGTACCCGCCTGCGGGACTCGAACACCGGTACATCGCTACATACGAATGCACCGGACGTCTTATCCTTTAGGGCACGACGACTTCTAAAAACTTCACGTTGACTTCTTCACGTTGCGATATATATGGGTTACAACTTAACACTAGGTTTGTTATGAGGTACGAGTACGGTAACCACTTAACACTAGGTTTGTTATGAGGTATGAGTACGGTCACCACTTAACACTAGGTTTGTTATGAGTTTAACTGTTTACGCCATAAAAATAATTTTATAAACGATTACTATTTCCATGAGAATTATTTTTTCTGCGCAATAGTCAGCCCGTTTAAGTATCTAAACGATCGATAAATAGTTTATCGATTAAGGTAACATCACTTAATGCTATAATATTTTCACAAAAGATAAAATTTCAAAGTATAGAAAATTTACAGTACAGAATAAATCTAAAATGTGTGATCGCATGGATGCTATTAATAAATTACAAACTGTTATGTCCGCAATTCGGTAAGCCTTTTGAAATAGTACCTCCAACATCGCTTGATTTATATTTGTGACTTGGCAAAAATTTTGCACATTTTTTACTTGCAAATGTATTTTCTTTATTGTGTATTTCAGAGGCGGTTGCAGCGGATGCCCATCGCCCTGTAACTCCACCAGAAATTGTACTCCGTGCTGCAGCGGAGGATCTCTGGTCACAGTTTACAGTCAAGTAGCACATATCCAATGATTTTCCAGACACCATAAGGCATATGAAAATATATTAAATTTATATCAATAATTTAAAATAGATGAAAGTTAGCTAATACGTTTCCAAATGAATTGTATTAACTAATACCCCGGCTTAACAATTTTCCAAGAGAACTTCAGTGAAGAATTTTGTTTTAAGTTATATGTCAAATTTTAAATTTTATCTTACAGATGCTGTGTTAGCTATAGGCCAACCTCCTCGTCCTATTGCTGCCTTTGACAAAGCTACTATAGCGATCGGTCATCACGGTCGGAATATCAAAACCTATTGAGACAAGTCGAACACGAGAAATCAAATTATGTTGTTAATGTTATAATGTCCTAGAAATATGTTCTGTGTTAGTGGCAAAAGTAGTATAATTTTGTGAATCTGTGTATTGTATCTTGTTAATATTTGCAAATTAGAAGACATCTGCTGCAAAACCCTATCTTGGAAACTTCATTACCAAAGAGAATATAATTGATATGTTTTAATTGTTTAAGATTTATTTCATTAAGGCATTAGACTAACAAATCAGTACCAAGCTATGCTGAGCTTCAAGCACTTTTAGCGAATCAGAAAATAAATGAGCTGTACTGCTTTTTTATATTATGGCCAACTCATCAACGCACTAGGAATACAGATAGAACAGAATAATAATAATAAATTGTAATCTTAAATGTTGTGATTCTTGATGTCGGGGGTTGTTCGAGAAGTCAAATCGACTGCTCGACATAGGCTTCTCCCAATCCACACCACTGAGCCCGGTCCTCGGTTCCCCTCATTCAGTTCTTGCTGGCCACCGTCCGGACGTCATCTCACCACCTAGCCAGGGGGCCTCAACATAAAGCCATAACATTCGCATATTTAGATCTGGAATAAACTGTCCTGGTGAAACTGGAAAACCCTCCGGGCCACCAGTAATCACTCCAAGGTGTGCTCTGAGTGCATAACGTGTTTCTTCAAACGAGGTTTGAGCAAAGCGCTCAGCAGAAGAATCATATGGTGGTAGGGCGTTTTGTTTGTCGGACGGGTAGGTACTACCATTCTGCCTGTTTCTGCCGCAAAGAAGTAATGGGTTCCAGTTTAAGGCCGTTATATCTGCCTGTTATACCTTCCTACCTACCTAATAAGTCTTTAGGGCTATATACCTGTGACTTAGAACTCAAGTTTCTAGGCCAGTGATGACATTTACGTTATCTATGGGCCTCAGTAACCACTCAATACTAGGTGAACCATATGCTTGTCAGCACATATAAACTATTTAAAAAATCGCATATTTTTTATATTAGGTTAGTCTTCTTTTTTCTGCATATTACGGTATCTTACGTGAAACCTAAATTCAAGGTTTGGCAGAAGAGCAGTTTGTTCGTTATATTCAAGTACTCTTTATTCCGAAAATGTTTACTCAGGAACTTCTTTTTTCGTCATATCGATTATTCTAGTAGAATACTACTGTTTTCGGCTTGGTATACATCTTTTGGAACACCCTATAGGCACATTGCACCGAATACATGCATATGCTCAGCCTTGTCGCGTCTTGCTCTTATTTATGATTATAAAGAAGAAGGCAGTAATTACTGGTAGTAGGAACTCTTGTGAGTCCGCGCAGGTAGGTGTCACCATCCTGCCTATTTCTGCCGTGAAGCAGTAATGCGTTTCACTTTGAAAGCTGGGGCAGCCATTGTAACTGTACTGAGACCTTAGAACTTATATCTCAAGGTGGGTGGCGCATTTACGTTGTAGATGGCTATGGGCTCCAGTAACCAATTAACACCAGGTGGGCTGTGAGCTCGTCCAACCATCTAAGCAATAAAAAAAAAGAAAGTGGATTGGGTCTTCGATGATCCCAATCGTACAGATTGTATGGAACATTTCTGTCTGTAGCTACTAGTTCTTTCTGATTTTGTACCGTTTGACGTTATGAGGTGTGGTCGGTGAGTTCTATTTTTTTTGTCTAGATGGTAGCAGTATCTACCTACCTACCTAACTATGCATGCCACTAAAATATATGTACTATTTAAAAAAAGTATGCGGAAATGAAATATAAGTATAGCCAAATATAGCAAAAGCATAGCAGAGCGCAGTATTATTTGAGGTTGTTTTTTACAATACAACTAAGATTTCGACCTCATGTTTCAAGGGAGTGGGGACTTTAACGCTTTAGTATGTGTAGGTTTTGGTAGCCACGTAGCACTAAGTAGACTTGAACAATAAAACAATACTCATTTCACTGACTCAATGAAATCATGCAATTGGCCTATAGACCACTTCAATGATGTAGTTATCTTTATTATATTATAAATTGGCACTATTGCATTATCGGAATAAATTAATGAAAAAAATATGTATGTAAGACATACTGGAAACATAATAGGGATATTTCAATCACCATCGCCATCTCGATCTACCAAAACATATAAAATACCGCGATTTTGGTTGTGAAAATTAACCGCCCCTATGTAAATGATATGATGGCAAGATACGCTCATAGCATAGCATAACCCCAATCAATTTACATATATTTGTGTTTTTGAATGCGAAATGTGGCGTTAGTTGTGTCGGGAACAAAGTTTTAACTAGGTCATTGAACCCAGGGTGTTTTATTTTAAGAAGAACGGATTACTAGTTGCTGTTAGGCCTTTTCGGCTTCACTAGGATGATCTCACGGCGATTTTAAACTTTTTTAATGCTATAAGTGACTAGAGTTGTCCATAACCAAGTATTTAGTCAGTTGCAGTTATCGTGAAGTCGAAATATTAATAGTATTCTAACGTTCGTCAAATTGGAATGCAAGATTACTTCAAGCCTTTAGATAGATTTGGTGGATTGTGTAAGCGAATAATACGATGTCACGAGTTACGCTAATTTAATACAAGCTGTTTGCGAGTTTGTGATGGAATTAGAATCAAATGATATCATCATACAGAACCTTTCATAAGTAATTGTTGGATTAATTCTCTATCAAACTACCATGGATTTGTATGTGAATTTTGTATTAATTAAAAATGTGAAGTCAATCAATGATGCTTATCGTATAATACAAGACTCAATTATACCGAAAAAATTTCTCAAATCAATTTTCCGATTTCTTCCTCGCAATTTTTATTATTTATATTGTTCGTAACTTAACCTAGTAGATTGGAAATAAAAATCTAGTAGACTCCGCTATGCCTATAAGAGTCATTGCACTGCTATGAGAATCTCATTTAATCGAAATATTCGTAAAGTTTTTTAAATTTACAAGTCTATAAATTAAAAAAGTAAAAAATGGGTTATTGTCCACCAGTCTGTTCACCTCCGGATTGTCGTCCGATCTGTGGACCTGCATCTCCGCTCCTTTGCCAGAGCAGCGTGCCACCAACACAACGGTGCTATCCTGTAAATCCTTGCATCAACATATACAGCTGTTACACTCAAATTATGTAACGCAATGGACGATTTCTATAGTGAATTTAAAAATGGTTAGAAACACACACTTGTTTTGTAAAATGTACAGTAAACTTGTCGCTAATAATCTATTGAAGTTTCAATGATATAATTATGATTATAAAATCAAATTTAACTTTCTTGCGAAAAGTATTAATTAGGCTGTAATTTTTTTGCAGTCTTACAAGTTTCTTTTCCCGAAACAGATGGGTTTTCTTTTCAAGATATTGTTTTCATTACAACGTACTCTAGAAGTTGGATAGCAAAACTGAAATTGCCTGTTTTGTAACTACTTAGTTATTTAAATTGCTAGGTTAATTTATCATGTTAAAATCTTTTACATTAACTACGAACAGATAATTGCAATTTGTTTTTATTTCGGAATTTTAATGTCTTTTGATTTCATGTATATATACTCGTACGTTTCTACGGTTGAATTTTGCCACATTTCACTACAAATTGGCTTAGTTCTAAATCTAGGTGGTTTAGTAATAAGACAATAAAGTAAACGAAACAGTAACAGGAGGCCCAAAAATCTCGTGTTTCATTTCATCCATAATAAAGTCAGGATAGGAGGAGATAATGTAAAACTTTAAAACTTTCTTGTACCGCTTTTATCTTCTTGAATACTCGTTTTTGGGGCCTCTGTTACAAGCGGTGTCTTGGGGATGATTACATCTGAATGGGACGCATTGAATATAACCGACTACCATGCCACAGCAACAATCCTTGTATAAAATAAACACAGCAAAATACGCAAACCATTAAAGGTAAAATAGTGTATATTCAAATAATATTCCAATACTATTTTGTATTGTAGATTCAATAATTACGGTTGGTAATTGTGATTAGTTAGCAGCTAAAACTCATTACTTACAATAACTATATCGATTACTTGGTCTGTATTTTTAATCTGATTTTTTATTAATTCGCTTAATGGTGAGTAATCACTCTTGTTTATGGACATCATTAATGCTAACAAGTAACAACACAAAGATGCTACCAAACAATCAATCATACTGCTACAACAAGCACCCACCATCACTTACCACCTATGAACCGTTCGTTTTTTTTTTCTTTTTTCTTTTATTGCGTAGACGGGTCGACAATCTCAGAGCCCACCTGTGTTAACTGGTTACCGGAGCCCACAGCATTTACAACGTAAATGCCGCCACCCTCCTTGAGATATGAGTTCTAAGGTCTCAGTTTAGTTACAACGGCTGCCCCACCCTTCAAAGCGAAACGCATTACTGCTTCATGGCTGAAATAGGCAGGATGGTGGTACCTACCCGTGCGGACTCACAAGAGGTCCTACCACCAGTAATAACACAAATTAAAATATTACGGGTTTAATTGTTATTAGACGATGTTATTCCTTCGCCGTGGAAGTCAATCGTGAACATTTGTTAAGTACGTATTTCATTAGAAACATTGGTACCCGCCTGCGGGATTCGAACACCGTTGCATCGCTCGATATGTATGTTTGCTTGAATGTACCGGACGTCTTGTGCTTTAGGCCACGACGGCTAGTCGTCGACTAGACGATGTAGCAGCATATCCTTTTTTTATTTGTTGTATCTATCTAACTGTTACCCTATTGCATAAGCAGCAATGTGAGCCCGTTACGTTCGGATACGTTTCTAGGGCTGGAGCAATTAAATACGATCGATGCTAACCTCTGACGTGTGACGATGTCCACGCTGCAGAGGACGATTATATAGGTGAAACAATTTTCACATCCTTCGAGCAGAATTGGCAGGTTGCGTCATCAGTCTTGTTTTAAAGGTCTTTGTAGCCATTGTAGGTACACTAACATAACGCCCAACTGATGGTAAGATGTCACCGTTGCTCACGAGCATCAGACATACCAGGGGCAAAGCAAACCACTGTCCACGTCTGATGAATCTCCTCAAACCAAAATTAAATTTATTTATTACCGTGACAGAAATAAATAAACCCTTAAGAAATAAAAACGTTTTTATTAAATAAAAATAGACGTAATGAAATTTCATCCACATTCTAAAAGTCTTCTCTTCTTGGAAACTTCTCACTACCTTAAAGGGACATCCACAGCGTAAGCGCCTCCTGGGCTCTGCAAAAGAGATTATTTTTTATTATCCAGCTCCTTCTAGGCGGATCTAATGTAAAAATATACTAAATGTTTATTTTTGGCGAACCAGTAACCTACTTCACGGAACTGACTAATAAAATTTAACGTAATGGATCGTGAAGCATACCATAGGATTAGGTGCGGGCTTCTTTTGCAATACGCCATTATGAACTATTAGGGGTCTGCGAACAGTTATCGGATCGATTTCGCAGTCTGGGCAGCATCGGCGAGATACAGGAACACAAGGAAATGTAGCGGGGGGCGGCCTTGGACAAATAGGTCGTTGCTTGGGAAGAGCTGGCGTAGGGCACTGTGGATTGCAGCACGGCAACACGGGATAGTAGCATCTTATTGGCTCGGGACATCGTTTCATCTGTAAATAATTTTGAAACCTTGGTTTTGATTTGTCATCACAGAATTGTTTGTAAATTAATTACTTCTACAATAAAAGAATAACAGTATAACGAAATGAAATTCGAAAAATATCGTTTTATATTTCAGCTGTGTTCGAATTTAAATTTGGGTGTTCACATGTCCATATATATACATATTTTTTATTCCTTAGATGGGTGGACGAGCTCACAGCCCACCTGGTGTTAAGTGGTTACTGGAGCCCATAGACATCTACAACGTAAATGCGCCACCCACATTGAGATATAAGTTCTAAGGTCTCAGTATAGTTACAACGGCTGCCCCGCCCTTCAAACCGAAACGCATTACTGCTTCACGGCAGAAATAGGCGGGGTGGTGGTACCTACCCGTGTGGACTCAAAATATATGTGAAACTAAACAGAAAAATACTTCTTTGTTATTACTTACTGGAGGTGGGTCACACGGCTGAGGTGGTGGACAGCAAGGCAAAACTGGTGGACAATAAGCAGGTTTTTGCGGGCAAGGTGGAGGAGGTTCACTGGGAGGATCGCGACGTGGCTTGCAACACGGTAAAACCGGGACTATTGGAGGCATTATATCTGGCAAAAGAGGAGCTGGACTCGGCCTACATATTGGTTTGCAGTTACATGGAGGATAAGGTGTACACGGTAGTGGTGGAGGGCAACAGGGCTGGCAGCAGGGAGTAGGTGGTGGACACGAAAAACAACATGGTCCTAGCCCACATGGTAATATTGGTGGGCATGTGGGACAAAAAGAGGTGGAACACATTTTGAATTCAGAAATATTATTTTGTCGTTTAATGTCTTTCGTAATTTTTTTTTAATTTTCAAGATTATTTTCTTCAAACAAAAATTTTCAAAATAAAGTCAACCTTTATTGAAGTTTCATTATTTCAAACAGTAAAAATGTACTCTATGGTTTTCAATTAAAAAGGTTTAATAAATTATTAATGTTGATACTTCTGTTCAAA
The DNA here is from genome assembly GCF_030269925.1 of Bombyx mori. NCBI lineage: Eukaryota > Metazoa > Arthropoda > Insecta > Lepidoptera > Bombycidae > Bombyx > Bombyx mori. The sequence goes on along the minus strand of NC_085111.1, from coordinate 8,712,705 downwards.
CTATGTTAATCAGTTTCCTGACAACCGTGTAAATAACATAACGCATGATACACAAAGGATGCATACATTTCTGGTGAATTTATTTTCATAACAATATTATGAATTATACAAAGGTTGACCTTCATAAAACCCGCTGTTTATTTATCTAAAATCGAGATCTTCCGCATTCATTGGCATAATAATATTAAACTAAAACGTCAATAAGATTACTGTTTTTAAAAAGCTACTCAAGATACAAGTAACGCTAAGAAAATTACTAGCAAAACTTGCGTTAAAAAATCACTGTTTCTTATTAAGACAATACACAATATATTGAAATGAAAAGTAAATACTATTGATTAGCGCATCACTGGGGAATGTTTGGTAAAAAACATAGACCTATAAAGTAAACTTCAGTGGTAAAAAGTTACGTTCGTAAAATTGTAATAAAACATAAAAAATAAATCACAAATGCATCACAAAATAAAATTACAGATTCGGCAGAGCATGACCGCATCCAGTAATTTTCTATACACATTTCTAAACTTTTAATTATAAACTCTTTGCAAATAAATTCAGTCCAAAAAGAACATCACAAGTGTCATATTTTTTAACTTTAAAATTTTTCGTATTAACTATTTTAATAATTTAAAAATAAATAAAAATGAGTGCTCCTTTCTACAGCTACGATCCCTGTGTTTGCTCTGGAATGCCATGTGGTGCATGTTATCCGTACACGACAAAGCCCTGTGCTGCATCGTGTAACGACTTGAGGGTTTGCTCCGTGTGTCCTGGAGGAGGGTGTTCCCCTTGCCCGCCCCCTGTTCGACCGTGTCCAGAGCCTTGTCTGCCGATACCAGTATTACCAAACCTACCTCCGTGCCCTCCATGTGAAAAAGTTCGTTTTATTTTTTACTAAAAAGCAAAACATACATGGACATTTGTATCATCGCTTCATTCAACTCATCGTACCTACTGTTTTTTGGCAACTCGTCAATTATTACAGTGCTATTATAATTTGAATAGATTTTCCTTTATTTATTTTCTTTTACAGCCGGTTACTTGCAAACCAGATCCAATACTAGTCTACGACACCATAGCGATTCCAGCATGCAGGCCGAACCGTTGCAAGCCCTGCCCGTCGTATTGTACCGAACCAGCTGTCTGCAAGCCGCAACGTTGCAGCTATCCAGGAGTACCTGTCTGTAAGGGTGGTTGCGGACCTAGCATGCCTATTTGGTGATTTTTGTTTGGATGGAATCTTATATGCAATTGTTATATCATTGGAAATTGTATTTAACGTGTTATGTAATAAACGTTTAAAAAATAAGGATTTTTACTATAATTTTATATGGATGAAATGAAGTACGTATGATGATTCATAATAAGCCCTACTCTACTACCATACTTATGCTTATGAATAGTTGTTAAGACTTGTTTACCATTTTATGACGAATCCTATTGTTGCTTTTGTTCCAAGAACAAAAAGCTATAATATGTATGTAAATGCGTTAGTTGAAATTAAGGAATATTTATAACATTGCGTGAAACGCTTCGAATACGACTGTGATCCCATAGATTTCCGGTATTGCTCATATCGTGTATCCATAAACAGCACAACAAGTGGTTTTAATACAGATGTTTGAGCTTTAGATTGATCAAGATATAAAACAGAATTGGTTTATTAGAACGCATAAAATGGATATAAAACAAATGTACCCATTAGATTAGAAACTTTATAAAAAGAATATTAATATCTCCGACATTCGCGAGCCGTAGACATAATTGAATATAGACACTTAAAGGTTTAATCTCGCTTAATATTGGCATTTAAATGTAATTACCGAAATTTCTAATATCTTAATTTTCATGGTCACGAACGAATGAATCGGTGATAATAATAAATGCGAGATAAAACCGTAAAAGTACTTTTAATTAAAATTAAGTATGTTCAGTTAAAAGTCACCAAGCAATAGATTGAAACTTGAACACGGATGTGATATATAATCATGATATGTAATCATATTCTTCGATTATTGGTACTGACTTTGTCCGTATATTAACGAGTATTGTTCATAAAGTCGGGTATGAACTCTTGCAATTCCACATTGTTAAATACTCCTTGGTTATGTAGCAAAACCACAAGAACTAGAATTTTATAATAAAATTTCCGTAAACGTCAGTTTTGATTAAAAATACTAATTAGATGAAATAAAAAATTATTGTAAAATAAATAAAAACCAAAAAAACTTAAAAATAAGGTAATTTTAAGTTATACGTTATACCATACCATTTAAAACGTTTATATAAATTGCAACTCTAACCGCAAGACAAATTTTGTCTATTCGAGGCTGTGGCTTGTCTCTGCTGAAACCCATATTGATAAGGTGTTACAAAGTAAAACAGAATCATAAGTACGTTTGTTAAAAAAAAAAACATAAAACTTTTTTGCTAGTATAACTTTAAATATCATATTTTAACTTGAAAATTTGAGAGTTAATAATTTGAACAAAAAATTTAGTACATTAAATGTACAATTAAATGATCATGCATTTGCGTAAGCCTAGAATTTATTTTGTTTTGACAAAACCAAAAGTTACAGCATTGACTAATATCTAACAGAAGCAAATAGCGGCAAAATGTCAGTACTGCCACGAGGTATTGAAAACTGTAGGCCAATTGCAAGGTATGGATATGTAACAGCTGAAAGTAGCATTTACAATAAAAGACCTCGATGTGGACAACCGAGGCCGCAACCACACCAGAGGGAAACAACGGCTTATTGTGGAGGACCCAGTAATGTTCCCTTAGAAAAGTAAGCGACTCAAATTGTCTTTTTGATCATCAATGAATTTTGAATGATTTGACTGAAGCAAAGATGATTATTATCACTGAAATGCAGTCTTAATGTTGAAGGGTTATCACTGAAATGCAGTCTTAATGTTAGGGTGAATAGTGAGCCCGCATGGTTGGATACCACCATTTTGCCTATTTCAGCCGTGAGCAATCATGCTTTCTAGTTGTACTTATGCCTTGCGGTTACGACCTTTGCATTGTAATTAGATGGGTACCGACAACCATTTCATTCCTTGTCGATGTTGAGCTCGTATGGATCTACAGCAAAAAAGGTCATAGTGGAAATAAGTTGCATTACGGTCATACTGACGGAGGAAACAGATTACAAAATTTAGCACTGAAATTTCAAAATGGTGTCGGAAAAATATTCTATGAATATATCTTAATAAGTTCCATGTTCACATTGTTACAGACCATGCTGCTATGATTTTCCTTGCAAAGCGGATTGCTTCAATCACGGCGCTTGCACAAGGCCCAGTGGTCGATACGCACGTACTGTTTGGTATCCAGGAGAATGCTGCCCGGTGGTTTTTCCCTGTCAAGCCTTCACTTGCCCAAATCCACCTTACCATCCATGTTGTTACCATACGTGCAACAGACATGTGTAAAAGAAAGTCAGCTCAAACCTGTGTGTCCTTGATGTCTTGTCTATGTGACAGATTAGTCTGTTATCTACGTTTTTGGGTATCATTATGTTAACACAGCTTAAAACAAAAATTAAACATGTTTGTTTTTTTATTCACACTTTTAAAAGAGTCTAGAATGACATTGAGTAACCCATTAGTCTTCAGTCTAATGTCTCAGTTCATATAATAGTGCTTGTTCAATAATATTTGTAAATATGTTCTGGCTTCGTTCCGCCCACGTCTGTATCTACTGAATAGTATTGAGTTTTAGACAGTACTTTTCGCGCGCTTTTCACAAACGGTTGGCTTTTAAGAGGTATAAAAAACATTAAATTTATACAGTTTGAGTGAAAATTTTACGGCATTGCAATTTTAAGATATTTTTAAAGTGCAATTTTGTGATTGTTAGAAAATGTATTTTATACCTGCTATAGTCATTCTTTTATTTATTGGTGAGTTTTGAATTAAATTGGTAGTTTGCAGTTTACACTAGTGATATTATAGAAGCAACTACATACAGTTAACAATTTATTTTACTGCATTTCTATTCAACAAGTGTTTGATTGTAAGTGCTGAAGTATCAATTGTACTAGAACAAGGGTTTGGTTTATAACCTGAAATCCGTGGTTGTACCAACCAGTGGCGATCAATCCAAAACCTATTATTAAATATATCTATAATAATTTAAAAACTAAAAAAACGTCCTTAAATATCTCGAATCAATAATTTCATATTTTGTACCTGTTGATACAGGTCTGATATTAGAACTGAATAAAATGATTGCACTGCTATCGGTCCTATATATGCATGTGAATATTGTCAAGTTATTCGGACATTCTTGAAGTCCGTTTAAATGACGTTCAAAGATTCTGTTACATACAAACAAACATATACAAACACACATATTAGACAAATACACAGCTTTGTAGAATATAACAAGGCTATTTTCGATATTAATTCACCATTATTTCAAAACGCTTAAATTTACATAGGAAAGTTATTTGTTATCTATGTAAAACCTAAATGTCACTGCTAATATTCTTCTTTTATAGACGAGAAATAAAAAAATCAAAATTGCAGTGAGATTTTAAATATTAATGGCGAAAAAAATACATTAATTGCGACAAAGCTACCACATTGAAATGCGTTTTCGAAAAGAAATGAAAAAGGAGTATTATGCTTCTGAAAACGCCAGAATTTAGTAGCACAGAGTTTTGGTAAAGAGCCAGTTCGATTAGTTATCACTGCACTTTCTTGTGTATAATAATAATTTAGATTTATTAACGGTGAAGGTTAACCCTGGCGTAGGCACCAGTTTCTGCTGTTATCGTGTTTACCATGGAAAATCAAACGCAATATTAAGAGATCAACATACATAATATATAATAAGCATAAACAATAATAAACCAATACAAACCTCAACCAGGTCTTGAAAATGATCATGCTAAGCCTAAGCTGGGAATTTTTCCCTCTGCCTATTCGCTAGTAGTCTATGGGACTATTCCAGTTACACCATGGCTGGTTGGTGTGTTCAAAGGGCTCAACCTCATAGAATATGCTAACACGCCTTAGCAAGAGCAATTCTTTGAAAAGTCTACCAACGGATCGGATTTGCGACCTCTGACAAGAACCGGCGAGAAACTCAGCGTGTTTTGTCTATGGGTTAGTTCGCTTAGACGAGTTCGATGAGGGAGTAATAATGGGTGCTTGAAGAGCCTAAAAGTACTCAGAGTGGATTCAGAGGATCTGATAAGACATGTTGCGGGCGACGGTGGTTTTACATCCCCATCCTGGGATGAAAACTTTTTATCACGTAGAAAATTGTCCAAATCACGAAAAAAATGGTACTCCCTTGGAGCAAGGTCTGGCGAATACGAAGGGTGACGAATGGTTTCTAATTGCAACTCCTGTAGAGTCAAAACGGTTTCTCGTGCTGTATGAGGTCTCGCGTTATCATAGAGCCATAATGGTGAAGACCGATTCATGAGTGGGGGCTGTTTCAATGTAAGATTTGCTATCATTACACCTGCCGTTATTGCTTGACCAGATCGGAGAAAGCTATAGTGAATAACACCATGCTGAGACCACCAAACAGTTACCATTACTTTTTTATTGGTAAGCTTTGCTTTAGGCCACTGTTGCGGCGTTTGACCTGGGGTCAATAATTGCATTTTTCGCCTTCGGTTATCGTAAAGAATCCACTTTTCATAACATGTCACAATTCGACCCAAAATTCCTTCATTTCTGTATCGATTCAACAAGGTAACACAAGCTTCAACACGTGTTTCTTTCTGAAGATCAGTCAAATTATGGGACACCCATTTTTCATATTTTATATTGATTTGACGAAAATGAGTCAATATTGTTGGTAAGGTGACGTTAAACAATGCCGCTAATTCTTTGGCTCCTCGGCTCGGATCGGCTTCCACCATCTCTTTCAATTCATTGCTATTCACATGTGTGGGCGGTCTTCCACGTGGTTCGTTCTTCAAATATAAATTTCCATCACGAAACCGTTTAAACCAAAATCGCACGTTGCGTTCATTAGCAGTCCCCTCTCCAAACGCAACATTGATATTGCGAGCTGTTTCTGCAGCGTTACTTTCGCGTCGTAACTCGTATTCAAAAATCATTCGAATTTTCGAAGTATCCATCTTTCTTGTCTAAGCCGAATAGGAAAAAACAACTCAAAGTGTATAATCGAATGTTGCACTTTTTTAAAAAGAAGAACCTCACAGGTACCATTTGAAAGTGTTCCACTCAAAAATCTCAAATCATGAAGGTTCTATATCAATTCGAAGTACCTATTACAATAGAACGGCAATTTCATACTTTAACCCCTATTATTAGGACTCAGTTATAAAGCCATGACTCGAAGTGCTTGCGCAGTATCGCTTACTTAAATTATATAACATTTTGTTTTTGTTGAGTGCGTAAGAAAAAGAAAATCGATTTACAACGGAACTAATATTAAAGATATACAAGTACAAGTAGGAAGACAATGAACCATTTACTTCACAAAAAATTACAAGCTTAATAATGTGTTTGACGTTTTCTGTTTTACTCTAGATATGTATGAATACAAATATTTTTCTAGTTCGACTAGTCTAGTAAATAAAGTTATAAGATCTATGAGATTACGAAGACCTTTTTAAATAGACATGACATCACGCCTTTGATGTGGCGCATTAATTGTAAGTTAATGGTACATGCTGTCAGCTGCATGCTATTTTAATGCAAAATCAAAAGACGCAACCACTTATCCTGTTCATAATTTTCTAATAAAAATCATTATAATATTATAATAGAGTGCACAAAGTAATGCCTTAATGCCATATACCGTTGCTGTATTGAATCAAACAGTTTGAACAAAATAAATAATCTGTGTATAAATAAATAAATTTAATAGTTGTTTTTAGAGTTAGCTTTGAACATTTTTTTTAAATTTTACCGTTTTGGACCTTGGCAAGCATAGAAAATACATATTGTCAGCAAGTCTGCTAAAGTATTAAATTATGAAATATTTGAAGCCATATTATAATGTCCCTATTATATCATCGTATAATATAATTTTGAAACGCAGAATAATTTGAACAATTATTAGTGGTGGAGCGTTTCGTGTTATTGTTCTTTCACCCTAGAAATAGTGGATGAAACACTTTAGATTACGGTATGTCTTTACTTTTAGCGAATCCGCGAATTATTTAGGGCTTGAGGGAATTTTGACTTTATATCTCAAGTTGAGTGGCAGCAGTCACGTAATGATTTCGTTGGAGCTCTCTGAAGTTTATGTCATATGTCTTATAAATGCAGTACTATGACAAATGTTCTTATTCGCAAATCAGTGTCTTCAATAGGTTGAATCTAAATAATTCACACCATTCGGATACCATACGTCCCGTTTTTCCACTTAAGAACTATTCTTTCACATCAATCGTGATCCGAAAGCAACTAACTCTACTGGCCTATTTCTGCGCATTTTCCGTGCCTCATCCGCATAGCAATGCGCGTCAGTATTTTATGCAACCACTTACACGTGGCTTTCTTGGGCATTTCTTCCTTGTTCTCAATCTGGAAAGTGAGAGGACTTAAAGCATTTGGGGTAAGAGCTAGAAGGATGAGGATGCAGCCGGGATTCGACTTTCCGAGCTTGAAAAATGTTAAAGCAGGGACGTGGCTCACTTTGATTACGTCGTCAATAATAATTAGCGACGAGTGCCTCCTCCTTCAGGATCCTCTTATAAATATACATACTTATAAAGAAAAAAAACATATGTTATATGACAATGCCCTGCGACTTGGTTGCTTTGTCAAATAATAATGAAGAAATAAGTTGAATAATCAAAAGTGATGGTTTTGTCAAACCCAAAGATTTAATTATTGAACTACAGTATTTCTGTAGACAGTGAAAGAATTTAAAAAAAGGCATTGCCTAATGTTAGCATGTCTAATGGATTTATTAAAACCAAACCTAATTAAGATCTATGATCTTCAATTTGGCGAGGTACGTTTGTATAATTAAGTTTGTATAATGTAAAATGTAAGAAATTTACCTCTGGGCATCAGCATAGAGAATGGTAAATTTCTTAGTACGTGTTCTTAGTACATTTCCTCATACAGGAAGAGATGGAGTGGTACTATCTTAGGCCGACCTGACAAGCCAATTCTTAATGAAATATTTGCTTTTTTAATCATATATAACAATAAAAATCACAAGTTAATATTTTATTTTCGTAATACTTCTTTATTTTTCAGTGCCTAGTCATAATATTGTTAAAATGTCTACATTAGTTTTTATGTTTTCGTAGGAACTCTTGGAGCCCGTCAGCCGGACATAGACATCAACAGGTTAGTACGTTGACGCAAAATATTTTGGCACGACACCATATGTGCAGGATTGCCGATAGTTTCATCATTTCTAAATTAAAATATTTTGTGCCCACTGACTCAGTTATATTCCGTAAACCGAGTACGCAGCATCAGACTACGCCACATTTTTAACTGCAAATATCCAAGTGTTGTTAAATTCCTATCAAAATATTTGAGTAAAGTGTGTTTACAACGAAAATACCAGTTCTACGTCATAGGGGTTTAAGCGGACTACCATATCTAACGAAACTAGGTATTTCAATCATCAAAATAGGTCAAAAGCATTATTATATTCTTGCAACAACTGTGTTACATTCAGATCCCTCGTTATGGAAAAGTAGAACTCTGCGATAATAAATTAATCTGAAATTTGTTTAACATTTAAACTTTGTTTTGATTTAAAAAAAATGCTTTCAGAATAAAACTCTTGCCAAAAGAAGATTTCCGTCACAGAACTTCATTCAGTTTTCAAACTCGTCGATCAGTTTTAGATATCGATCGCTATCGTAGAAAGTATGATCATGACGTTGGTAGCCGTGGGTTCACCAGACAACATGCGACGATGCAATTTTTATACAATACCCCAACGACTGCCGCTACGAAGGCGCCGATCAAAATCCACAAGCCACGAGAAGACCCACGCCTCTTCTATCAATCTGATTTATATCTTCAAGAAGTTAATAGGAAAAATTTAAGCCCAGAACTATCATCAACTTATTTGGGACGAGCGGTTGTTAGAACTGGTGGTGGAAGGGACAGTTCCGCGAAGCCTATTCGGATAAAAACAAGAACAATAAACGAAATTCCCCACGGTAAGTAATTTAAATGTCTTCACAATCTAGTATTTCCTACGGTTTTTGTAATCATAATAATCATCATCATAATCATATCAAATTTTCACGTTTTAATTTGCATTACTATTATTTTTATGTTTGTTATTTCCGACGTTTCTAATACTTCAGTCTTTGTGGTCCGGACGATTAAAATCTTATTCGACCTTTGCGGATGGTACTTACTAACTACCGACAAATTTTCGATACATTATTTGTTGCCGTTTACGATTCTTAAACACAAAGAATCAACTGAGAGAAAATAATAAACGCGAACTTGATTCGCAAAAAAAATCTGTATCGTAACTCTACTATACTTTGCAGATGGTTTTCATCAATATTGTCATAATTACTGTAATTTCAGACATCAGCTGCATCAAGTGTCCGCGAGATAGAACGTTGATTGCTAAGGTTGGCGTCAGTAGAGTGATGTTGCAGCCTCCTCGCTTACAGACATGTTCCGGAAGAAAAGCACCTCGAGATTTTAAATTCGTTACCAAGTACGGACCTAAGCTTGGTACTTTAATAGAAAGCGGTGTATACATTATGATCGGTCATATCGTGTACCAAAATCAAGTTAGTGTTCCGTTTTGCAATAAATAAGGATTAAGTAAAAATTTTAAACACTGAAATAAATAAATAAATGTTGTTCTAGATATTGAGGGCTTGTAAAGTGCAAATTCACGTGGTGACTCAGTTTTGTCAAGTTCCAAAATATTTAAATATAAACTGCGACAGAAACCAAAATAGAACGTGCAGTTTTACGTGTCGTGATCCCACTACTGAGCCTACCGGTGCTAATAGTCTCACATGTCGTGATGATTTGAAATGGAATGGCCATTTGCCTTCTTGTAATGGTACGTATGTAGATCTATGGCTACTTATGCCTACAATTTACAAGACTAACGTACTATAGCTACTCTTCAGAGATGAGTAACGCAGATTTGTAAGTGATCTCATAGCCACCAGGTTATCCGAACCCATAGAGACCGCGAAAGAAATAACAGTACCTACAGATTTTAAAAAGATACAGGCGCTTAAGCATATTTTTTTTCAAATATTATGACATATATTTAATTCGTGTACTTTTTGTTTTATCTTTCAACATCAAGTATTTTGAAAATATTGTACTTTTGATGAACAATAAATTATTCAATTAAAATTAAGATTTGGAATCTAATCGTTCAATTAGCGGTGTCTAAGCGGAAACATGGTTTTTTATTTTTTATTTTTAGTTAGGATTTTTTTAATGGAAGTCGGTTTTAGTTTCATTTAATAATCATTTCATTTTATTTCATTTCAAATAATATTATTATTCTTTTTTTGCACACACTATACTAAAATAAATACTAATACGAGTATTATAATATTACACTTCATAAGTTTGTTGAAATTCATTATGATGCTTAAGTTTATGATTAAAATGTAAGGAAGTGGATATAATATATGTGTACAAATGTAGATACCATCGAAAACAACTTCCTGCGGAAATCGGGTACAAACCTTATTCCGAAATTTAAATGACATTAACATTTTTTTTTGATAAATTGATGGATCTAAAATCGATGAATTTGAATCGGTACAGCTGAATAAGTGATGCTTTATTTTTCAGTTCGTTCATGGTGTAAACCGCCGTTTCCACCATCTCACGGCCGCATCAGCTGCAATGGAGCAACAGTATCAAGCGGCCGAGGTCTCAAGGGGGGATCGACATGTAAATTAAAATGTGACAAAGGATGGCGTAAAAGCTCTCATTCTGTAACAAAATGTCATCGTGGTAGTTGGACGCATGAACTGTCATGTCAGAACAAGAACAGAAAACGATAAATACTAGTTAAAAGATACATCTATTTATTATAGGTATATTACATATGTATATTTATGTGAGTGATTTGCTAAATTGCGATATTATTGAGTAATATTCACCAAAAACATGACATTAAGTTAATATCAACACGTAGGTAAGTTATGATTTTAAAATGAAGTGTGTTTAACCCGGCGTCATGGGGGAGGAAAATGACTACACGGACGTGGGGGTGGGTCATATCTACCCGATATTTTGACTTAAGATATTTCAATAATATTAAAATAAATAATTAATTATTTTATGGTAATGACTTTATTGTTTTACGGTTTAGTAAATAAAACAAGAATTTGTATTGCAGAATATCGTAATTAAATCTTTAAGCCTTTCAAAACATAAACACGTAAAAATTAACAAAAATGGCGTTCCTTAGCCTAATCTCATATTTATTTGCACTAATTGATAATCTTTAATTTTTTATAGCTTTTATGAACTTAACTACGATATCATTAAATAAAACTTACTTAAAACTAATCAGAATCATCGTTGTGAATACAATCACTGCAGAAAAGTACGACATGTTCAGGTGAAATATATTTGTTTGCAACCATAACATGTATGGGTTGTTTTGTAGTGTTTTTTCGCAGGACATACCTAACATTTCTTATGAGTATTGGGTCTCCTAGCTGAAGGCTCCTCCGAATCTCCGCTAGCAAATAATCCTATTTTTTTCGCATTTCTCGAGGCAAACGTATTACAATCTGGCGGAATCTCAGAAGTTCACTCACAAGGGCAAGGCCTAGTTTCTTCAGATATTGACATCGCTTTTGGTTCGACTCATTATTGATTCCATGTATGTATGTAAGTCCGTTGACAGCAAACATTTTGAAAAAGGCGTAGAAAACTCAAAAAATAGTTTTTTGATTTGCGACACACGTCATATTATGGAGCGTATAACTCATCAGCCATATCCGCTCCATATTTTATTGAATTGTAATACGTATTTATTTCTGACTTTCGCTTTTCTCCAGTTGAATTATCAATACTGTTGTCATAGTACAGACTTGACATCAGCAGACTCCTGATCAGAGGACATGATATCTGAGTCATATGATTCAAGAATTGATAAAATACGTTCTCGTTCTCCTTCCTCTCGATCCATTTTTTTTTCGATATACCAATAAAAAGATAGTAAAATAGTAAGAAACGATAGTTCAAACATAAAATGTAAAATAACAACACATAAAACAATGAAAAAGCATAAAAGCCATATTTGGAATCAATGGCGCAAAACTGTTACACCGAGTACGGGGATGGGTCATATTTACCTTTTTTTAACTTTGGTCACAGTTAGCCCCAAGCACGGTCGCAGCACAACAAAATTATTGTAAACAATGCTTAGAGGAAGTCATAAATTCCAGCTATTGAGAGGTACGGCACTGTCACTTGCGTAATTACGAATCTGTAAGCTAACTAAAACGTCTCGGGTTATTTTGACCCAACCCCCATGACGCCGGGTTAAATGAAAGTTATACTAAGCGTTCCATATCCACGGTAGTCGGTAGGCACTATATCATTTCATTCCCTGCCACGGAGCAACCGTGAGTTTGAAATGACAGCCATTGTTTTAGAAGCTGTCTTACCTGTAGGGACTCTTTTGAAACGTTATTTGCAAAAGGACAATAAGTGAGTGTCCAAGAAAAACTATGGCTGATTGGATTCCAGAACCTTCACAAAAAATATCTCTCGAAACGCACTTTCGATGAGTGCTACAAGTACGCACTCTAAGTGGATCCATACTATAAAACAAAGGAAACCAGTCCCTCCGTATTGTTTTTTAATACATTAAAAACGATCCGTGAGATTAGGATTAGCGGCAACTCAAACGTCTTGGGTTAGGAGCTCAACACCAGCATCATAGGTAATAAACTTATTGGCATACTGAAATATTGGCATATAATAATAACCCATTGATAATACACTTAATAAATTATTAAACAAAAATGTAGATCGGTGGTTCTTTTTCTTTTTTCAGTATGGCTTTTGCGATGCTATTGTTGCCAGTATCGAGTTTATCAAAATTTTCCATTTTTATATTATTACTAGGTATTATTATATATATTTACTGGCGGCAGGACATCTTATGAGCCCGCACAGATGGGTAACACCTCCCTGCCTATTTCTGCCGTAAAGCAGTAATTCGTTTTGGTTTGAAGGGTGGGGCAGCTGTTGTACTGCAAAGCGGAGAATTAGAACTAATCTCTCAAAATAGACAGTGGCATTGACGAGGTTCATGAATATGGGCTGCGGTGATCTCTTAAAACCAGGTGGGTTCGTTCACCCATTTTTGCAATAAAGAATATTTAAATAAGTGCGTGCGTTATAATTATAGTAAAACTTCAGATGATGAATATTAGATTAAAATTCCACGTGTTTTTGTCAGCATTAGAAATTATTAATTAAATATTTTTTTGAAATAAAAATTTAGAAAAGAGAATTTATGAAATATTTTTATTTTATGTTTTATGAAAAATAGTATTTTAAATTCTCAAATGACGAGTGGCAAATTAAAAGGCCACATGCTATTTAATTTTGTAAATATTAAAATTTCCTAACCTTCAAACAAATTAACATAAAAAATTGTAAATTAGCAAAAATATAACAATTAAATTACTTACTCTGAACAACTGTTTCCTCCTCCTCGAGTCGTGTTCCTCATGTCTGAGGGTCGTGACCACCATCACCCATGAGCTTCAATCTTAGGATCTTTTTCCACTTTCCCCTGTCCACGGCGTCATGCAGCGCGCTGTACACTGTACTGTCCAAAGCGGTGCGGATCTGATCGGACCAACGAGTATGGTTGCGGCCTCTAGATCTGTTGCCTTCAACTTTCCCTGTGATCATAAGTTTTTCCAGGTTATCGCCGTCTTTCCTCGCAATGTGACCAAAATATTCGAGGATCCGCTTCAGACATACAGCCTTACAGTGGACAGCCTTCCGGACTAACGTGTCGATATTGAAGCAACTGGGCATCAAAATCAGACTGTCTACTGTATGTCTGAAGCGGATCCTCGAACAACTGTTTAGTATAGGATTATTTACAAATTTATCACAAATTGTTTATATATAAATTTAACTCACTGTTTACACTGTCTATACATGCTAATGATAATATATAAAAAAATAGAAAAGATCTGCGTTTACAAGCTGTTATGCGACAGAATTGCCATCTAAAAGTCTAGTATTTAACTACTAAATGAATACATCAACCAATAGCGTGTATTTCTTCTCGATCTCCCTTTCTCTCTCACTCTTTCTCAATCGGTCTCGATCGATCTCCCCTTCTTCTTGGGTAACAACGTCCTACATTTTCGTGTCACTAATATTATTATTAAATTATTGCGTTTCATCCGTAAAAATGTTACCCTCATGGGCGCAAAGAATTTTCCCTCCAATCTATACTTACATATTCCGTTTTATGAAAAATGATATGAAGGATGATATGGAATGAGATGAAGTTGATTTATATGACACCGTAAGTGAAATCCTCCTCCAAAAATCATGGAATAGAATGAGATGAAATGAAATGAAATAGTCTCAGTAAAGTGGTTGTTATTTACTATGGAGGGTAGAGGTAAGGAGAACCGTCTCATATGGGAGAAGATTGAAAAAGTGTCCCACTTTCAGCACTAAATATCAGTTCAAAAATCCTCCAGAATGGCGCAAGCATAGGCACAGGGTATGTTATGAATTGAGCCGTTATCTGATTGCAGTATGCTGAGTTGGGAAATTTAATATATTTAATGACTAGAGTAGTTAGGTAGCGACAGTGTAATTAATAGCAGATTTTAACGGACACTTTTTTACACAGAAACGGGTCTCCTTACCTCTACCCTCCATAGATGAAACAAAGAAATCATGTCCAGCGGCTCTATTTCATTTTCCACACACGTTTCACAATTATGCACTTTCAAAGATACTCAATAGTTAATAAACTAAATTAATAATTAAAAAACTAAATATATTATACGTAAAGAAGCACCAAATTAACAAATCCAACAAATTAAAGGGAAAGGGCTGCTCCTCGCGTTCCCGCCAGAAAGTCGGCTAGTCTGATTCGTCTATTTGAGAGGCAAAATAAATTTTGTTCATACAGCCAAACTTCACGGAAAAGGGTTGAAGCCATGTCTGAATTCTATAATTATTGTTCTCAATTAAAATATATTATTTTTTTAATAAAATTAAACCAGGTAAGATGAGATATCATTGTATGTGAGAGAAAATGAAATTAGATTTCAGTAAATAAAAGATGAAATATGGCTTGGCATTAAATTAAGACCACGGTTTGATATTTCGGTATAACGGTTCATATCCGTTAAGTTTAGATAATAACGTTTAGATAATAACGCTTAAGTTTCTGTAGTATTTAAGAACAGGCTTAGAAAAGTTTTGGATGACCTCTATAATTGCAGTTTAATTTTAGGCAATATGGGTACCTCTTTTTCTGTCTGGCAATAATGTATCATTTTATGTTTTAAAATTCGAACTGCATTTGACATTAGCGGCCGTTAAATGTTTTTGAGATTTTATTTGTAACAGTCGTAAAATGTTATTTTATTACTAGAATAATTAATTATGTTTCATTGGATGTAGTATAATTACACAAGTTATTTCTGAAGCTCTTTATTGGACTATATTAATAATAAAATGGGAAGTAATTCAAGTAAACCAACCGACACCTCTTTGGTACTAAAAACTGAATTAGAACTTGGTAACTCGGACCCTCGATCTCCAACACCTGAAATAACACGGACTCCTTTGCAAGTAAGTTTTCTCCGATTGATTCATCTAAGCGTGTTATTTATAAATAGACCTAATCCAAGAACACGCAACGAATGTACATACCATGTAAATATAGTACGCAATTTAACTTTATATCCTGAAAACTATAATCTTAAACAGTAGCGATTTTGTGAAATTAAAAAGAAATTAATAAATATAATAGAAATTAATTAGTATAAGTCAATGTATAAAAATATTTTTTAGGGAAAAAATGGCGCTAAACATAACATAACAAAAAATATAGACCTCAGAAAGACGTTTGAATCTACAAACGGAGATGAAAAATTGATACACAATAACCCCATTCTATCTGCTGTTATAAAAAACCATTTACAATCATATGATCCCCGATCTCCAACTCAAGATTTTGAACGAACTCCAATTATTATATCTTCGAAAATTAATGATTTGACAAATGACACTGAAAATTTAAGACTAATAAGTGATAGTTGTACAAGTCCTATTACTAGTAAAGATAAAGATAATAGTTGTGAAACATATATGGAAGCAAAAGAATTCAGTCCTGATTTGATTTCTCCAAAAAATTTGTGTAACGGGTTTTTGGACTCGACTTTCAATGATACCCTTCAAGATAATGAAGAACCACTGGGCTCATCAACTGCCTCCAAAGAAACCCTGGAAGCCAACAAGTCTAATGAGAATAAACCAACCAAGCTGTTAGAAACTAACTTTGATTGTAATGAAGTTTGTGATATAGAATTTAATAGTAAGAGAAACAGCATGTCAAATCCAGATTCCACCGAAGTCAATGATAGTAGAGAACAATGTATGCCAGTATTTAAAATTTTGGAATATGATCCTCGCTCTCCTTCTATAGGAATTGAAAGGACTCCATTAGTTGTGCCTAAAATAGATGACAATGACAGTGTGGACAATGTCGAAGAAATGTCTGATGATACCCTTCTGAAAGTTTTGCAAAAGAGTAATGTGGAAATTGGACATGGTTTAGAAGCACAAACAAATTCAGATGGATTATTGGTTTATGAGGATGAGTCTATAGACTTACAAAATACTCCAAAAAAGTCAAAATCTTCCAGTAATGATGGTTCGAGAACACCATTATCATGTATGAAAAACAAAGCAGATACCGGTCATACAAGATCAAAATCAGCAAACACAGTTTTTGATCCAAAAGGAAGTGACATAAAGCATTGTAAAAAAATTTCTCATATTCCAAGACTGAAGTCTTTATCAAAACAGTCTAAAATACTGCCAGCAGGTAGTAGTATATCTTTGAAAAATATTTCAAAAGCATCCATCATTAGTGGTGACTGTGAAAATACACCACCACACTCACATCGTGATAGATGGGATAAAGATAGCAGTGTTGTACTATGAAATATTGACATAATTTCAATTTGCTTTCTACTGAAGAAATGATTCCAATATACAAATAGTGAATATGGTTTATACCTTTTTAATAATTATTTTGTTCCAATAGATATTAAACTAATTTGCTGCTATACTGCTTTTGTACTGTGCGGTAATTTTAAGGGGATAGTACTATATACTACTTGCAAGAAGAAATTTAGTTTATTATCTTTTGTTAACTATATTTTTGACAATTCAGTTATAATATTTACAATACATCTATAGAAGGTAAAAACTATAAAACGCGTACTAATTTGATATGACTATGAATAAATAATCTAATGGGGTTTTTGTTTACTTTGCCCAATATTTTTATACTTTTTTGTTTTTGGGTTGACACTCCCATTGTTGATCTGTTGCACATCACATTATTTCAGCATCCACCTAAATACATAAAGGAGTTTGAAATCTCAGATACTTTGTCTGTTAATAAGTATGCCAACCATATGCATGTCTAACAATGTCCTTGTTTATTCTTATTGTATAATCATTATCCATCCTTTGCCCTTGTAGGCAGACGAGCATACGGCCCACCTGATGGTGAGTGGTTACCGTCGCCCATGGACTTCAGCAAAACTGAAATTGTTCTGCTTCGAGGTAGAAACAGGTAGAAGTACCTACCCATTTGGGGTAATCATATCCTCCTACTAATAGCTATGGCCTGAGAAGACGATTCCACACATAATAAAATATATTAAGTTAAGAAAAGGTTAAAAACGACAAATTGGACGACAACCTTGCATTATTTACCTTTGATTTTTTGGCCGTGTCTGCTAAGGTGATTTGGTTCAAGATAGTGATAGTCGTGAAATATAAAAATGAAATTCATTAAGGTTTATGAAGCTTAATCAATACTCATAAGTTTTGTTAGCCCGTAGGTAGGTTTTACTAACCTATGTACTTGTCTTCCCCGAGACTGTCCTGCGTTCCGGTTAGAAGGGTGGAAGGTATCTCAAGATACGTTATAGCATTATACTACTAAACACCTTTTTTCCCATTTTGTTCACCCCTCTTGCCCTTATCCCACTGCGTACGGTTGGCGCAGCATGTCCTCTCTGATCGGAGGCGTTCGAGTCGAGATCGAGGCGACAGGGCTGCGGTACCTCGGTCTCGTACTGGACGGTCGTTGGAGCTTCCGCGCTCACTTTGAGAGATTAGGTCCCCGACTGATGGCGGCCGCCGGCTCGCTGAGTCGGCTGTTGCCGAACGTCGAGGGGCCTGACGTGGTGGTGCGCCGCCTCTATACGGGGGTGGTGCGGTCGATGGCACTGTACGGGGCTCCCGTGTGGTGCCACGCCCTGACTCGCGACAATGTTGCGGCGTTGCGACGTCCGCAGCGCGCGATTGCGGTCAGGGCGGTTCGCGAGTACTGCACCGTCTCGTTCGAGGCAGCGTGCGTGCTCGCTGGGACGCCTCCCTGGAACCTGGAAGCGGAGGCGCTCGCTGCGGATTACGCGTGGCGATGCGATCTCCGCTCCAGGGGGGAGCCGCGTCCCGGCGCGGCGGAAGTTCGAGCGCGGAAGCTTCAATCTCGGCGTGCCGTGCTCGAGGCGTGGTCTCGCAGCCTGGCGGACCCCGCCTACGGGCGACGGACCGTCGAGGCGATCCGCCCGGTCCTCTCGGACTGGGTGAATCGCGACCGAGGACGTCTCACCTTCCGAGCGACGCAGGTGCTCACGGGACATGGCTGTTTCGGTCGCTACCTGCACCTTGTCGCCCGGAGGGAGCCGACGCCGAAGTGCCACCACTGCAGTGGCTGCAACGAGGACACGGCGGAGCACACGCTCGCGTACTGCCCCGCTTTTGCGGAGCAGCGGCGCGTCCTCGTTGCAAATATAGGACCAGATTTGTCGCTTCCGACCGTCGTGGCTACGATGCTCGGCAGCGACGAGTCCTGGCAGGCGAT
This sequence comes from Bombyx mori, assembly GCF_030269925.1. Classification (NCBI taxonomy): domain Eukaryota; kingdom Metazoa; phylum Arthropoda; class Insecta; order Lepidoptera; family Bombycidae; genus Bombyx; species Bombyx mori. Next base: position 8,693,601 of record NC_085111.1, on the reverse strand, counting down.
GCTCGACTTCTGCGAGTCCATCATGTCGCAGAAGGAGGCGGCGGAACGGGAGAGGGAGAGCTCTTCTTCCCTCTCGGCGCCGTGCCGCCGCCGCCGAGCTGGGGGTCGGAGGAGGGTGTTTGTCCAGCTCCGGCCCCTATGAGGAGGCAGTCTCCTCCCGGTGATGGTCACGGGGCGACCTAAGGGGGTTGAGGCTGCGCCGCACGCTACCGTCACTCTAGCGCGCTGGCACCAGGAGGACGGGACGACGTGTCGGTTTTTCGTCGTCGCTGTCGTCGCCGAACATACTGTGGAAGAGCAACCCGGTCGGCGGTGTATCGCGTTCCGACCCGGCAGGCTGGTTCTGGCCCAGCGGGGTATCCCGGAAACCAGCGGCATCGCCTGGGCGGCCTGGCAGGGCCGCCGTACCGCGGAGACCGACGTCGTCGGTCGTCGACTATCGCCTCGACGACCCGTCGGTCGGGCGTCCTCGGGGTGGCGCCGCGTGTCTGGTTGTAATGTTGACCGCGGGAACCCCCCTACTCTGACCGGGTTCTGACCCCGGACGGAGATCGGACGTCGGGTGTAAGAGTGCAGGGGAGTCGTTTAGTGGGTGGGCCCTAAAATCCTTGGGCCCGCGATCTGCTCTCAACACCTGCAGATCGTTGAGTCTCACATACCCCGCGCGCACCCTAGGCGCGGAGACCTCGTAGGAGGTTCGGCCCCCGGCACAAAAAAAACAAAAGCATGTCCTCTTAATCCAATTCCTATCATACGTCATCCCTTCTGTTTCATCCTTCTTTCGCATATCCTCTTTCACACAGTTCGTCCAAGTCTTTTTAGGTCGTCCCTTCCTCACCTTTGGGTCAATGGGTAAAACATTTAAGTATAAAAAAATTAAACACCATTAATTTTTTATAACATTTACTTGTAATTACTATGGTTTACACTTTTTTACAGCTAATAACACTGCAGAAACTAATTTAAATTAATTTAAAAAAATCTTAGCAATCACAAGTCTTAGTAATAAACAAGTATACTTTCGCGAAGATTACAATGGAATGGTTTTTAAAATAAACACCGAAATGGAGGCGACTTGATGTTGGTTAGAATAACAAGCATTTTAAATACACAAAATGCACAAATGTCAGCGTGATATAATAATTCATAAATAGCTAAAATTCTACGAAGATTACCTACATATTAGCGTTTACAAGAATAATATTATGCAATATGTTCACATTTTATAACCTTAATTCTATATTTTCTAAGTACTGAACTTTTTTGATATTGATGCTAAATTCTGAATACATAAAATATCAAGAAAAACAATGATTTTGCATCAATATTCAATAAATACTATTATTAAATACTCGGGAATTTGGCACTTGTTCAGGTTTTTTTCGAGTATGTGGCCCATTTTGTGGTGAGTGGCCACTGTCGCTCATACTCAGCAACAGAGTGAGTGACAGTGAGACATAATCAAGCTATTGCCTATCGTTGGGAACCCTTCAAAGAATGACTTGACATACTGCACAAGAAAATATGTTTAGGGTAGTTCATTTGAGACCCTAGGGTGGCAACAGCCAGCTGTGGGTTTGGACAGTTGGGATGGGCTTCCGGCGCGATGGGAAAAAAGAGTTTATAAGTCTATAAGAGTACAGTAAGCAATCGTTAAGTCAATAAATCAACATTTATAGCAGGCCAAACCTTAAATAACAAACAATTGTATATAATTATAATATCTAATACTTAAAACAATATGATGGTACACTTCTATTTAAAGTACTACTATTTCGATATTTAATATCTTTAAACAAAAACATAGTAAACTAATCTGTGGATTAAAGGTTTTTTTTGTATCTGAGTGAACAGATATCATTTATATATATAAATTGCTTAACAATAAAACTAATGAAAATGCAAACCAGCCTGGTGGTACTGTGACAATAAATTTAAACTTTATAGAAAGTGAAACAATAGTGTTAAAAAATTCTATTGTTGAATTGTGACACGTTTACAAATTAAATTTTTTCAGATGTTTTTCATGGTTTTATGAGTGCGCCACAAAATCCTGTGCTAAGTTCTAGAGTTCTTCCAATGAGCAAGGCGAAAATACCAGCTACTTTTCTTGTTGCAATCATACGAATGTTGCCTTCTACTTGTTTATTATCATCATTTATGGATGTTTTTATGACGGCGATAGATGTAAGGTTTAAAGGTGATCATTCTTGTGATACCACGATTGCGTAGGATATTCCAGTCTGCACGTCTCTGAGAATATGCTTGTTTTGTAGAAGACCTTAAGCCCCAGATCAAGACGATTTGTTACTTTCTTAATGTGCAGTTATAAAACATTCTGGCAACATTAAACAGATTATTTATTGAAACATTATTATTTTAGGTTTTAAGAGATAATTTTATTAATATCAAATTAGGTAATTTATTATTCTCACTCACAATACAGCGAATGAACTCCAAGGTTAATGGCACAAATTGTAAGGTTTGCTTTGTTAAGTTTTTTATTATATTCCGCCCTTTTCTTTATTATGCATGTTTTTATCCATTTAAATATGATATGGTGGCGCAATGATCAGGCTACATTCTTAAATGAACTATTATGTAAATTGACTATTATATTAAAAAATTGTAATATTATAAGGAGGTAGTTTCAGAACATTCCTGTCCAGTTGACTTATTCTATTTTGGGGCATTACGTCACACTACATTACTATATTAATTTTAAATTTTAAATCATCAAATTGATCAATAAGTTATTTTTCAGATTATTAAGGTTCACATAAATTCTAATCTACAACATCATCTAACACCAATTTCTAAATAGCAGTTAATTAATAAAAGATCATGCTCCATGCAGTGTTCACTTGTTGTTTGTAGTTTTCTCATTGGTGTCATCTGCAAAACGTTAGCAATAAAGTAGTTAGTGACCCACAACAAAGCATGTCATCACGTTTCATTTATTTCCATATACACAATGGTTTTGTTTTGTTATTTTACGTAATTAATTTGAAGATCAAAATTTATACAAAAAAAATCAAGTATAACATGCCTACTCAGATTTTTGTCTATGGTGTCCATTTTTTCAGTTCTATTAGTATAAATTTGAACATTAACAGATTCGTATTATGATGAACATTATGATACACAAAGTTTTTTAAATACACAAAATTAAAAATGAGATTAGATTCGGATGCACTGATCAATAACCTAAGAGTTAGTGAAGAACTAAAGCCTGTAGGTTTGGGAAGTTTTTATAGACTTTAAAATGATCATCTACTGACGCTTTGCCAGAAGTCTTTGTGCGTCCTAACTACGCACATCTTTATTACTGGTAGTAGGACCTCTTGTGAATCCGCACGGGTGGGTACCACCACCCCGCCTATTTCTGCCGTGAAGCAGTAATGCGTTTCTGTTTGAAGGGTGGGGTAGCTGTTGTAACTATACACTATACTGAGACCTTAGAACTTATATCTCAAGGGGGTTGGCGCATTTACGTATTAGATGTCTATGGGCTCCAGTAACCACTTAAAACCAGGTGGGCTGTGAGCTCGTCCACCCATCAATACAATAAAAAAAAACATGCGATCCAAATAAACGATAAAAAAAATCACCATGCACCTTGCAAAAAATACAATTATTTATTTTAGTCAACATTGTTTAAAAGCCTCGCATTCGGCTGTTATATCAACATAACAGAGCAGAAACATATTATGCATTTAAATGCGACAAAAACTCTCACTCTCTCGAAACGGAAGGAACGTTGAAAAACTTTAAAAATGTACACATAAAAAATAATATTTAAAAATCCTAAAAAGAGAACAGTTTTTGAAATATCCCTTACGAAATTATAAAAATATTAGCTTAATATCGTTTAAGACCAAGCCACAGTTCGGTAACTCAATTTGTGATAAAATTGTATTATAATGAAGATAATTCATTCTGACTGGATATATATCATACTGGCTTTTTTAATATTTTTTATACAAGGTGTTTTTTATGTAAAATTTGCTTTTAGTCTATTTTCGACTACACTTAACTAAGCAACTTAAAATTATAAAAATGGAATTCCAAACAAATTTGTTAGAATTAATAATCAAAATTGATTTGCTTTTATATTTCGAACAGTTTGAGATAAAAAAAAGAACTTCCAATGGATAAAAAATCCTCTTCCAAGTTTTCGTGACGTTAAATTGTATTGACCGTCTGTTTTATTGCAACAAATTATTTACAAGCACTGATAATTATGTGCTGATTTATAAAACACTATATCGGATAGCATTGGGTCCTTGATTATTAGGCAAGGTGTAGGAGAAGGTCACTTTACATGGAATTAGTTGAAGTCCAGAACAACAATAACTTAAACATTTTTCATTGCTGATACATTGTGTTGATCTTACCTTGATCATTGTCTTCAATATTTTGTGTAATAAAATCACGCAGCTCATTATAGGCTTTGTCCAAATTATCATTCAAAATGATGATATTGAAGTTTCCCGGTTCTTGACCTGTGTTTTCAACATAATAACATCTTTTAATTTATAAAATAATTATTTTATTATGACACTGGGATGTAAGTTCTATGTTTGACTGGAGATAAGTGATACTGTTTTTAATTCAGAAGTCAAAGTTCAAATATGGTGTGAAAAACAAACAACATGATAAGGAATTAATTTGATGTACGTTTTATATTAATACGAAAAGTTCAACAAGAAATGAATATAAAAAAAAAATTTTTTTTGGATAACAAAAAACAGGCATTAAAGTACATTATATTAAATACATATTTTTTTTATTGCCCTTGTAGGTAGACGAGCATACGGCCCATCTGATGGTGAGTGGTTTCCGTCGCCCATGGACTTCGGTAATGTCAGCGGCAGAGCCAGGCCCCTGTATTACTATATTAGCTTACTAGATAAATTTAGTTTAAAAATGAAAAAGGCTCAAATAGCACGTCGAAATTTAAATATATAGTTTTTTTCCAATCATTATGTTATCTTAAAGTAATAATAATTTTTGTATTATCATCGGTCTTTGTGATTTGCGTCAATATTTTCAATTAAATCAAAGGTATTGATGTTGATGAAAATTATGATGAATGATTTATTTAATATGTAAATGGGTAGATAATGGGACAATTTTTTTTTTTATTGCTTAGATGTGTGGACGTGCTCACAGCCCACCTGGTGTTAAGTGGTTACTGGAGCCCATAGACATCTACAACGTAAATGCGCCACACACCTTGAGATATAAGTTCTAAGGTCTCAGTATAGTTACAACGGCTGCCCCACCATTCAAACCGAAACGCATTACTGCTTCACGGCAGAAATAGACGGGGCGGACCTACCCGTGCGGACTCACAAGAGGTCCTACCACCAGTAATTACGCAAATTATAATTTTGCGGGTTTGATTTTTATTACACGATGTTATTCCTTCACTGTGGAAGTCAATCGTGAATATTTGTTGCGTACGTATTTCATTAGAAAAATTGGTACCCGCCTGCGGGATTCGAATACCGGTGCATCGCTAGATATGAATGCACCGGACGTCTTATTCTTTAGGCCACGATGACTTCAGAAAGCTAATAGAGGGTGTTAAGTTGTAATGCATAGAATCTTGATGCATCCGATTTTGGTCGAATAATATCGACCACTAGATGAAAACTCATGGTATATGTAACTTTACGTAAAAGTTATAAAATAATGTATAAATTTTACCAAATTTAATCTCTCTTCGTGCCGTTTCCAATCTCTTTTTCAAGCTATCTTCTTGTTCCGTATTACGGGCGCGGAGTCTTCGTTCCAGTTCATCTATAGATGGTGGCATCACAAAGACCAACAGGGGATCCAGGTCTGTGCGTTTGATTTGCTTCACCCCTTCCATTTCAATATCCAGCACACATATTTTGCCAGTACGACGTACATCATCTACTGCTTTCTTGCTGGAAATCACAAATTTTTAGGTAAATTTTCAAGTGCAAATTTTTTCGTAAAAGAAACTTTCTATTGTGTAGCATATTATGTTCTAAACATACAGAATATTTTTGTATTCCAAAATTGCCGTAGTCTGTACTCTGTCATCCATACACCAGACAGACGAAGAAATAAACATTTTAGGAATAAAGGAGCATTATCATCATTACAATCAGCCCACAGTTATCTACTGTTGGACCAGACTTGGGCTTCGACTTCAATAAATTTAATAAAGGGATATTTAGATATATATTTTTATATTAATTAATATACTAGCGACCCGCCCTCGCTTCGCTTCGGAAACATTAAATTTTATTATTGATAGTCGAGTCCCGCGATGTTACCCGCGGTTATTGTTCTATCGCGGGTGACGCCGCGAGGCGAAGCTAGTCTAAAAAAAAGTAGCCTAAGTTACTCCTTATATCATCAGCTACCTATCAGTGAAAGTCTCGTCAAAATCGGTCCAGCCGTTCCAGAGATTAGCCGGAACAAACAGACAGACAAAAATTGTAAAAAATGTTATTTTGGTCTATGACAGTCTATGTACCGTATATATATATTCATATGCATGTATATATATACGGTACACATGTAAAAAGCTGTTAATTCAATATTACAAACAGACACTCCAATTTTATTTATATATATAGATACATAGGCGGCACTGAAAATTTCGGGAATTAACGAAGTGACACAACATTACTATTTAAAAATGTATTTATTGCTTTTCGAAGTATTCTCCGCGAAATTTGACACATTTTTCCATACGATGGAACCAATCATTGAAGCAACCATTCCATTCGGAAGTTGGCGTCTCCAAAATGGCCGTTTTGTAGGCGTCCGCAGCTTCTTCAGGTTGTAAGGTCTTGATGCTGTCCACGTATAATTGTCTATGATGCACTATATTTGAATTTGTATTATGTTCCTTTTACTTTTGATGTGCGGTGTCATTCTGAATTATATTTTCTCTTATACAAGTCAACACAATGTTTTCAAGTATTTAATTTACGTTTTAATTAATTGCTATAGCCGCTAGTCCACCCTATCAAAGGTGATGAAAATCTCTGTCCACGCAATTTATTCTTTATTTTAGGGAAAGTATAGAAATCATTAGGGCTTAGGTCGGGGCTGTACGGCGGATGGTCTAATAATTCTATGTTTTCTTGCTCTAAAAACTCTTTTGTTCTGTGCGCGGTGTGAGAACTCGCATTCTCGTGATGGAGGATGATGCGGCGGTTGCAGTTCTCTTTACGGAGTTCAGAAACGACCTGTGGCAAACAAATGCAAGCATACCATTCTGCATTAACCGTTCTTTGTCCCTCAAGAGGAATAGTCGTAACATGGCCGGTTTTGGAGACAAACGTGGCCACCTTTTTTTTTTGCAACACTCCGTGAACGAACAATTTTTGTTGGCTTTAATTCATTTTCGAACACCCAAACTCGTGTTTGGTTTTTTATTTCGGGTTCGTACGCGTATATCCAGGATTCGTCACCTGATACAATGTTGTATACAGCATTTGAGGATCCTGCGTGGAATCTTTCGAGAGTTCTGACGCACCAAGTAACGCGAGCCGCTTTTTGCTCTTCACAGAGCGAATGCGGTATCCATCGGGAAAACAACTTTTTTACACCTGGTTGTTCATGCAAGATTATTTGTATTTGACTCATGCCAATGTCTAAAGTTGCCTGAATTTCGCGGTATGTCACATGTCGATCTTCCTCAATCAGCTTACGCACAGCATCAACGTTTTCTTGGGTGACTGCGGTTTTTGGACGACCTTGACGGGGATCATCACTGAGCTTGACACGTCCACGTTGAAACTCAGCAAACCAGCGATAAATTGTGGTTTTGGATGGGGCTTCATCACCAAATGCAGAAATCATCCGGTCAACACACTGTTTTCATGTTAAACCACTTCGAAAGTCATAATAAATCATCGCTCTTGAATTTTCTCGAGTCAATTCCATTTTCTCAACGACTAAACAAGTTTGACAAAACCTAGTGACAAGACCGAGAATCTTTTTTAAAATAAATAAATGGTATTCGATTTTTAAAACCAAGGAGTTTTCAATTAAAAAGATTTTAATATGACAGGAACAGTGGAAATATTCCATTCCCGATACTTTTAGTGCAGCCCTCGTAAGTATATAAGTATAGATTCGATTGGTAGGGTGTCTTAAATTTGATTGTACAAATTGGATTTTCGAAAGTTCTGGTATTTATTGTATCAAAATTTAGTTTTGTATCCTAAATTATACTGTAGAAAGAGTAAATGTATGTACATACAGCCTTTAAATTTAATATGCTTATTATTATTACTTTTAATATGTAATTAAAGAATTTTATTTTATGGAACTTGATATTTGTGCGAACTCTAAATGTTTCCAGAAAGTATTTTATACTAGTCCATTTGAATAAAATAAATGTTACTTCCTGTTAACATTTGAACAAAGAGAAATAAACAAAAATAACCATGCAAAAAAATCGTACTACTGATTTAGTGCCGTGACCCACTGATGGAGGCCACAAAGCCTTTGCTGCATCCCCTCTCAATTACCCTCCCACATTAACTTCTTCTATCTCTCCTGGTCACCCGGGAAATAAGGAACGCAAATGCCAGCCGGCATCTTAAAGCCGACTGGATGCCCTACAGATCTCGGACTATGAGATAAAATAACCTGAACAATGGGAGCCTTGTTAATGTAAGTAAATAAAGTAGAAAAAATATGAAACCGAAATTATTTTTTTAAATTTTAGGTGACTTATAGTTGAAAATTACATTTCATTTAATTGAGTTATAATCCTTGAATTTGAATAAATTAATATATGAAAATATATTAATTTAATGAGTTTAAATTAATTTATTTTATTTTTATGTACTTTAAACTCATTGCCACTGTTAAAAATATAATTGATGAATTGCAACTATGACTGTGACTATTCCCTATTTTTATACAAAAAAGTTCTTTCAAATTATTATTTTTATTCTTTTGTAGTTTTATCTTTTTGTACATGGGAAATAATATTGTCAATGTTTTTTTTAATGAATATTATTCATCTTGCCATAATAACTCTATTTCTTGTTTTGTCTTTCTTCTGATCTTTGTGTTAACTCTCTTTCTTGATTTAAAAACATAATAAATCTTCTTCACTGTTGAAAAATGCTTAATTTTCTAGTTAAGTCAAGAAATGTTGCATATTAATCTTATTTTATTTCTTATTCTAAAATATAATTCTAAAAATGTTTTCAAAAATGAATGACAACATTGATGTTCTTATTTTGGCTCAAAGCCAATAAAAACATTGAAACAAAGAGCACGTGGCCATCTCATAAGCTTTCTTTAACGAAATGCAATTTAAATAAAAAAATAAAAAATTACTTGCCTTGTTCCATAAATGTTTCCACTGAAAATTGCAGTTTCTATAAATTCACCTTTTTCAATAGCAGTTGACATATCGTTTAGGTTAGTGAAATGATAATGCACTCCGTTTTTTTCACCAGCCCGTGGTGCTCTTGTTGTATGGGAGACACTGAAGCCAAACTTGTCGGGAAATTCTTTCAGCAGCCGCTTCAACAACGTGCTCTTGCCTGAGCCTGAAGGTCCGCACAGTACCAGAGGACGAGGCCCTTTCTGAACCATTGTAGCAATAACTAAAAATATTAATTTAATTATATTAGGTCGCAAAAAACTGCTTGTTTATTATTATATTTCGATACTTACAGAGTTTCAAGAACGTGGTTAGGGTTGTTATTCAGTTTTCAGTAAGCGATAAAATCACAAGATCTGGCAGTGGCTATTAATATTTAAAATTTACTTTACTACCTCGCATAAAACAAGCACAATTTCATAAACTTAAATAAACGTTTGTAAAATTACTTACAACTACACTCACAAATTTAATAAGTGTATGTATAATCTATGAACTGCACAGTGCGTATATAATTTTTCAGTTTTTCTGTTTACGGCTATTGCTTAGTGTACCTTTTGGCTCAGATTATACACTTAATATTTGGTTGTCGATACATTCACAGACTAATACGTTTTTTCTTTTTTTCCCCTATTTATGCTGAATGATGGTCTAGAGAGACCATGTCAGCGTCGCCAGGCTAGTAGGTGAGCTCACGGGGCTCAAACCTGACGATGTTGCTAACACGAATCCTAGCAAGAGCCGTGCTTGGCAGAATCTACTACCTGATCGGAAACGCGGCCCACTGAGAAGATCCGGTGAGAAATTCAGTGGGCTGTGTCTGTGGTTTAATTTACTCGCCGAGCCCTTCGTCGCAAATCGAGTTCGACGACTTGGGGTACCTAAAAGCACCGTTAGTGGATCGGGAGGATCCGAGATGTGCTTTGGGCGACGTCGACTATTTACCATTTGGTTTGTTGGACGGTTAAATTTGAGGGGATTGGGTTCTGGAGGTGAGGAGCTATTTATAAACACTCTGCTTCATTGTTAGTATAATTATATTTCAAACACTTTGTACACTATTCTCTCTTCTATATCGTTTCCGGACTACTGGGGATCGCGACCACATGTGACGTTTTTCTACTGTATTCGATCATGGGTGGCATGGACCGAATGGTACAGACTACCACTTCTCTTACTAGGTCTGACCATTTGGCTGGTGTTCTGCCCACGGCGCGCTTGCCCTCTATACGACCCGTAATTGTATTTGTACATTAATACACCATTAAAATGTTTTATTTTATAAATCTCTAAAGATGTAGCACGGTTGTGTCTAGATGAGAAGTCATTGTCATCACTGAAGAGAAGAAAATTATTTGTTTTAAACATTTAAATAAGCATTCCAATATTCGAAATCTGTAACCTTACATGTGTGAAATGCTGCCTGCCATGCTTACATATTCAAACTCCGACATGGTCCGTAGGATCGGCTATGTAGTTAAAGGTCTACCAGGATCTGATGGCAAAAAGGGAAAAACGAAATTGACGCTAGCAATACCGGGGAAATTGGAATAAAACGTTTTGATACTTTTTATCGTACGTAAGTACAATACATCTTATCTGTTACTCGATACAGTGGTCAGCTGCCATTGGTGACTTTCGTATCAATTTTGGTTAGTAAATGTAAAAATAGTTTTTGCAAAAAGTGAATGCTACTTTTCAAATTGATAAAATTATTTCAATGTTTATTTCGTACAAATTGCCATCTTTCTAACTTTTAAACATTCATTTGTTTCCGTGATATGTTTTTTGGAAGATTCGTGTCTGGTTTCCGTTCTGTCAATAGATAAATTTTGTTTATAGTCTATGGTCAATATGAAGAACCAATGAACGATGAGAGAATTTACAACATTTAGCCAATCACGTTAATGCCCAATGAATTTCACTCGTTCTAAAATCCAAACGACAAACCGTTACATTGGGAAAATATTGGTGAAATAACTAAAATAAAACATCGTTGGACGGTAAAGGCAGTTAAATTGTTTGAATGTAAATTTATTTACATTCAACAAAGTTTTTGAATACTAAGTGAAAACTAAGAATCGTGACAATATAACAATCATGGAAATTCAACTAAGGCGGCATAGATCGGTAAGTATAATTAAAATGTGCAAAACATTTTTACCTGAATGTTTAACGTTTTTATGTAATTTAAACATTTTCAGGCACAGATTCAAGACCAAGAAAATCTGTATGCTGGTGTCCGCGGGAAAGGTAATGGAGCCGTCCCTACAAAAAGGCTGGGATTAACAGTACGTGGGGCGTTAGGTGATTTGAACACAAATGTGCAAGTTCAACGCGAAGCTCTCGGCAAAGTTGCCGTTACAACTGCTGAATTTGAGAAAAAAGCCACCCTAAACCGTGGCGTAGTACGAAGGTCAGATAATCCATAAGAATTTGATAGTAACTACCCTCATTTTAAAAGATCTAACATAATTCCCATATTTAAAAAAAAAAAAACTCCGTGTTATACAGAAATAATCATCGGATCGGAATAGAATCCTTAAATATAACTGACATTTAAATGAACTGTAATTTTAATTTCAATGTATATACTATACTATAAAGAAAGATATAATATAATATTCTCCTGTTCTCCTCCTCCTCCTCCTCCTTCTCCCATTCACCTGAGGCTGGCGCAACATGTTTTCTATCATATACCATTTCTTCGCTCAGTCCCCTTTTACACATCGTCTTTCACACATATTCAACAAAATTTTAAAATGTAAATTATGAATGATAAATTAATAGTATAATTTTATCAGCTTTTATATTTGTAATACTAACATTAATGCAATGATGATGATGAATACAAATATTTTTACTTAATTTATTTCTACAGCAACTATAGTCATGTAACATCAAAAGTAGACACAGGATTAGCTGTCAAAAATGTTATTCAGCCATCTTCAAGGCCCCCACTCCGCCGTGAAGAGAGCACTGCTGGATTGACCGCCAGAGCTGTAACTCGTACCAGGGTAAAAACCTTTGTAAAACATATCTGAGTTATATGGTATTCTATGTAGACATTAATACTGTAGTAATGTAGAAAATAATCCAGCACCAGTAGCAGATTTACTATTGTCCTATTACTGACAGATTTTGATATTATAGTTAGACTAAACTACTAACATTGTACATCAAAAGACATCACAATCTGGTATTGCTGTTCACATATAATTATTGCTGTCATCAGCTAGCTGGTCAATCTGAGTTATGCTTGTGCATATAGTTTAAATAAAGATTTATAGTAATGGCACATTACTAATGTGATCATTCATGAGCATGGTACGTGTTACTAATGCAATATAGCTATCTGAAAACTAAACACAGTCACACCTACTGTTAGCCTATAGGACTGTATTCTCAAATGTCACCTGCATTTACATGTGAGTATTGAAAAGTTGAAAGATGTGGTCCAAATACACCCAGCCTACTATTATTATAATTTTTTATTTATGAATTATATGGGTTAACGAGGTCATGGCCACCTGTATAAGCAATTTACTGGTATGGTTATTTACTGGTGATAATACTGATGATAGGGCATCTTGTGAGCCAGCATGGGGCAGGTACCACCACCATGCATTACAGTTGAAGGGTGGGGCAGCTGTTGTCCTGTTAAAACTAAGACTCTGAACTTATGTCTCAAGGTGAGTGGCAGCATTCACATTGTGATATCTATGGGTTCAAGTAACCACTAAAGACAATCTAGGTTTTGAGTCCATACAGATTACTACAAAAATAAATAAATAAATGTAAAATGCTTAGATGAGAAAAACATTAAGATGCCAAATTAATTAATATATTTTTAGGTCGCTTTAAAAGATAATCAGAACAAGCCAAATGAAATAAAAGAATCAATTAACATCTACATACAAACTAAGAAATGTCAAGACACAAAAAAGACAAAGCTGCCCATGCTAAAGGAAAATAAAGAATTAAGAACATCCAAATCACATCTAAAAGATGGAACTGACTCTTTACGGAAAACAAAACTAGCATTAAAAGACCCAATCGAATCATTAGGAAAGTTAAAACTAGCTGAAACATACCCTGAGAAGGGAATGGGCTTAATAGATAAAGCCAAGGTAGAAAAGCAAGCTGAATTCTTTGAAACTGTGTTTGATATTACACCTCCACTGCCTGAGGATATTGAAGATATTGATGCCGGAGACAACAACAGCCCTTTGCTAATGTCTATGTATATCAAGGACATTTACAAATACTTGACTGAATTGGAAGAGAAATATTCTATTGAGCCTGATCATTTAAAAAAGCAGGTAAACTGTCGTTCTCATATATTTAATACTTTTTTGTAAATTTCTACCTGGTTGGTTTATCATTACGTATGTTGTTTATTATATTTAGAAAAAAAAGAAAAGAAAATTTGAATTGGTACTAGAAATAATTGAAAACTTTTAGACTATAATAATATAGGATTATAATGAATATAGTTAATAATAATATGCGACAGCTGCCTTGAGCATTAATAAAGTTTTGTCATAAAATTTATTTATACAGTCTTATTACTCTCTCTATTAGTAGTAATTTGCTGTAATGTTTCCTTGTGCTTCAATAATCTGGTTGGCACTATTTGTTGCGTTTATATCAGCCTGTCCATTATGGCCATGAAGCAATAATGTGTTCCAGTCTGATTTTGTAATTTAAGACTATAATGGTGGGTAGCTGAGTCTGATCTGAGTTGAATGAACCAATTCTGTTGAACATTAAATGATGTAAGAAGGCTATGTAAGTAAAACTAATGAATGATAAGTATTGTACATATTTTTTAGAGTAAAGTAATCTAAAGTAATTGAAATCTTAGGAACATTGAATGCAACAATAAATTTGAGCCTAAGGCATGCCTTTTTGCAATAGGTTTTGAAACATGTATTTTTTTTATTTCAGACTGTTATAACTGGCAAAATGAGAGCAACACTCATTGATTGGCTTGTGGAAGTTCAACGCCAATTCTCATTAGTATTGGAGACATTCCATCTCACTGTTGGCATTATTGACAGATATTTGCAGGTATAGTGATCTAAGTAGTATGTGCAGCATAAAAGCAAACCATCTGGTTTAATGGGGGGAATACTTGTTTTCCTATGACTATTCTGTGGGAATTGAAATACCATATCATCCTTAAGACTAAATTCAGTCTTAAATGTATTACCTGCTGGCTCTACTCTTCAAGTCAGAATATGTGATTACAACAGAACTACTGTCCCATAGTATTGATCTTTGTTAGCTCAGAATAGCCATTATCACCAGATAGATTGAATATTAGGATTAAAGGGTGAGAAGTTAAGAAACTTGAGTTTTTTATTATTATTGCTTATCTGGGTGGGCAAGCTCACAGCCCACCGGGTGTTAACTGGTTACCGGAGCCCATAGACATCTACAACGTATATGCACCACCCACCTTGAGGTATAAGTTCTAAGGTCTCAGTATAGTTACTACAGCTGCCCCATCCTTCAAATCAAACCCATTACTGCTTCAGGCGGAAATAGGCAAGATGGTGGTACCAACCCGTGCAGATTTACAAAAGGTCCTACCACCAGTAATTACGCAAAATATAATCTTGCGGGTTTGATTTTTATTATAAGATGTTATTCCTTCACCGTGGAAGTCAATCATGAACATTGGTTAAGTACGTGTTTCATTAGAAAAATTGGTTCCCACCTACGGAATTCGAACATCGTTGCATCGTTAGATACGATGCACCGGACGTCTTATTCTTTAGGCCACGAGGACTTCAAAAGAGTATTATTATCATGTAAGTAACAAAAAATGACCAAATATTAAACATTACTGCTTTGTACAGGTTGTTCCAAATGTCCAGCGCAATCAATTACAATTAGTCGGTGTGACGGCTATGTTCATAGCAAGCAAGTATGAAGAGATCTACGCTCCAGATGTTGGCGATTTTGTTTATGTCACTGATAATGCCTACACCAAGTCTGATGTATTCCGCTGTGAGAGAGACATTATGTGCAAACTGGGCTTCTGTCTTGCGAGACCGATACCTTTGAGTTTTCTTAGAAGGTATTGTGATTGTCTTTTTTTTATTTCTATATTGATGTATTGAGCATCTTATAATATGAAAACGAATTCCATCCTTCTCCTGATTTAGGCAACTTTGTCCTAATTGAATAGTAGAACCTTTGGACTAAGTGCATTGAAGAATTGGTGGTAGCAGTGGTAGGTTGCAGATGGTAGTAGAAAACAAACAATAAATCTGAAATATGTAATTTAAAACTTTTTTTTAACAGAATTAATTTGTTTGGAAAAATAGTGGTATAATCGTAATGTTACGTTAAGTCATCATAAAGAGAAAAGACGTCGGGTGCATTCTCATAAAGCAATGAAACTATGCCATTGTTACGAATCTGTAGGCAGGTGTCAATTAAGGCAAATCAAGTAAATACGTACTTAACACAGGCTCCTATGTGCGCAAACGATTTTTACAATAGCGTCCACTTCGATTAAGAGGCACGACACGAGAACCCTCTCACCGTGGCCGCCGGTAACTACATTCCCGATCCTGCGGAAAGAATGGAAAGCAGTCGACGTCGCCCAAAACACGTCATTTCGGATCCTCCCGATCCACTAACGGTGCTTTTAGGTACTTTAAGCATCGGTCACCGTTCTCGTCGAACCCGTCGCTTGCGACGAAGGGCTCGACGAGTAAATTAACCCTCAGACACAGCCCACTGAGTTTCTCGCCGGATCTTCTCAGGGTCGCGTTTCCGATCCGGTGGTAGATTCTGCGAAGCACGGCTCTTGCTAGGGTTCGTGTTAGCAACTTCGTCAGGTTTGAGCCCCGTGAGCTCTCACCTACTAGTTAAGGTTCCGCTGGAATGGCCTCTCAAGGCTACCAGCTTAAGTAGGAAAAAAAATAAAACAATTCGTTCCAGTTTGAATCATGGGTGTGCTTTTAATAGTGCCTTTGAGACTTCAACCTCTTGTTTTAGTCGGAATCATGGTGTTCTATGGGCTCTGGTAACTAACTACCTAATACTAAGTGAATAATGGGTTCGTTTATACCTAAAAACAAATTTCTTTATACATAAATTAAGACTTTAACACCACTTCAGGAAAGGACCTCATGATATATCAATTTTTCAAAATTTTAAATTGTTAGGTCCACTTGCATAAAATTTTTATTTTCTGCAAGACAGTCATCGTATTATTTGAAATGTAAGTAATGCAGTCAAAAACTTGTTTATATATGAGGCCGTCAGCGCAAAAGTGGCCTAAGCTTACCATAGTTAGTATGGAGAAAATGAAGTTCGAATTTACCTTTACAATACTCCGTAGGCAAAAAAAATATGCGCTAAAATGATGTTTCCAAAAGGCATCTATGGATGAAACTAAGGATAAGCCGATTTTGCATCAAAATTTATTATGTTTTAAATAAATTGCAATACATAAGCACGAATATGAATTATGGGTTAGGCCACTTTTGCGCTGACGTGTTATTGATAATTTTTATGTTATTCTAGATTTGTAAAAGCCGCACGTGGTACATCGAGGAATCATCATTTGGCCAAATACTTTGTTGATCTCTGTCTAGTCGAATATACTATGGCCCATTATCGACCGTCAGAACTAGCAGCGGCAGCAATCTGCCTCTCACTTCATTTGCTATCGAGCAAGACACTCTCCGAAGTATGGACGTCTACCTTGTCTTACTACTCTGGGTACGATCTTGACCACATAGATCCGATTATAAGGAAAATCGCAAAGATTGTTATTAACATTGAAAATTCCAAATATAAAGCCGTATATAACAAATATTTGGACACGACGTTGGCTAAAGTTTCCAGTCTTCCGCAGTTGAAAAGCGAAGCGATTTATGAACTCGCAAAGATATCAAGCCCAAGCCCTTAGATTAAATTCAATTACCAAAATATGTAGGAATATAGAAATAATATGGACATGTGTGTACTTTTCTGATTTGTAATGTTAATTTAATGGACTGAGTTTTATATTAAGCTTGTTTTAAGGTACCTGCTTTGTTTATGTTTTAAATTTAGATATAATTTAGTTTTTAGATAAAATATATGATGACTGTGAGTGCTGATAGAATTGTATTGACATGGATATTATTTGTATTTATGTATTTATATCTGAAAGTGGACTACATTTTACATAACTTGAACCTTTTGTTATTTATATTATAAAAAAAATCACTTCAGGTTTTTAGTAGTTTCTTTATTTGTATAGTGTTTTCATTATGGTAAAGATTTTTGTCCGAGAGGATGATTTTAAATTACGACTTGTATACAAACTAGACATGACGTCGACTTATTCACTATATTGAATATTCTGATCAATATTCACATGCTGCATGCTTCTTAATATTTTCAAAATTAATATAGTTTCTAGAGATTGGGTTGTATGATTTAACTATTTCCTTAACTGTTTTTGTTCTTTTGTTTTTCTTAACGAAAATGAGGTAAAAACGTGACTCGCTGCCCGCGTATTTTAAGACATGAATCGAACAATGTGTTGGGTGGTATTTTGATATAATATTGAAAGTGTTCTTGTGTTTAAATATGATATTTTAGAATGTAATTTTTAGACCTGTGATTAGATTTAACGGTGTCGTTTGTTGATAAATAAAAAAATGATGTACAAATAAACTGTTTTATTGCGACTAGTTTGTTAATTAAAAACCTATGAACGCTACGGGGACATGAGAACCCTCTCATCGTAGCCGCTGGAAACTACATACCCTACCCAGTAGACCGAATGGTAAACCGTCGACGTCGCCCAAAGCACGTCATTACGGATCCTCCTGATCCATTAACGGTGCTTTTAGGCACTACATGCACCGGTCACCATCCTCATCGAACTCGTCGCTTGCGACGAAGGGCTCGACGAGCGAACTAACCCATAGACACAGCCCACTGAGTTTCTCGTCGGATCTTCTCAGTGGGTCGTGTTTCCGATTCGGTGGTAGATTCTGCGAAGCACTGCTCTTGCTAGGGTCAGTGCATAGATTATACACTTAAGGTCAGTGTTAGCAACTCTCCGGTTGAGCCCCGTGAGCTCACCTACAAACGTTAGGGTGAAGCTAAAATAGCCTCTCAAGGCTATCAGCATAGGTAGGAAAAAAAAAATTAACGCTACGCTATTTAATTAATAGTACCTACCTATTTGCTGCATTAACAGAACTTCTGGTAGATTAAATTGGAATGTGCAAAGTAAATTATTTCATACTACCGACCCGCCCGCGCTTTGTTTCGGGAACTGTAATTTATTATTGATCTTATTGAATTTTCTATTATTCATCTTTCGTGATATCGCGCACTCGGTTGTTTATACTCATTATTTTTATTTATTTTTTTATATTAGAGAATTCGTTACTGGTAGTTCAGTAGAGTAGAGTTACTGGTGGCCCGGAGGCCTTTCCAGTTTTACCAGGACAGGTGGGCGAGCAGAGGCTCAGTCAGGAGGGGTGGGGTTTGTTAACAGCTGCTCGAGCGCCTCGAAACGAGACCTAACTCCTCAAAGAGTAGCTGTTTCGCGAATGAGTCTACTACCGGATCGGAATCGCGACCCGCTGAGAAGATCCGGCGAGAAACTCAGCGGGCTGATGCTTAGGTTAGGTTGGCCGAGTTCGAGGACCACGGTTACCGGGGTCCCTACTCCTAGTGTTAAAGCTAATGCAAGGGTTATTGGAACTGATGGATCCGTAAGGACGTATCTAGGGCGTCGACGGTGACTGGATCCTGCGTGATCAGGATTCGGGGAGTAGTCAGCGGCGGCACCAATAAGGCGATTATCATGACGCATAGCCTTATCGAAGTACCGTTCCGACGCTGACTTCATGTATTTCTGGATAGATTCGAGGCCCAGGTCGTCGTGTAGGTCAACGTTCCTCACGAACCACGGAGCTCCGACGGCTAGCCTTTATAAGTGGGATTGTAGAGATTGGAGGGTGTTCTGTGTGTGCGGGCCGCGTGAGTGAACACCACACTTGCGTAAGTCTTGACGGGCTTTATGCAAGTTTTGTAAAGTGTCACCTTGTTCCGAAAGGACATTTTACTCCGCTCCGGTAGAGTCTGCCGAGAAGAAACGCGGCATGGTCGCCGTCGGATTTTATATGGGGGCGGAATGTCATGGATGCATTCAGGGTGACACCTTCCTGGCCCAGGGTAATGGGGTTGGCTAAAGAGGGTAATCGGAGGTGTGCTCATAACTATTCAAATATTTTTCCAAATGATGTAGTGAAAAAAACAAAGTTTCCATACTTTAATTACCAGAT
The DNA here is from genome assembly GCF_030269925.1 of Bombyx mori. Classification (NCBI taxonomy): domain Eukaryota; kingdom Metazoa; phylum Arthropoda; class Insecta; order Lepidoptera; family Bombycidae; genus Bombyx; species Bombyx mori. The sequence goes on along the minus strand of NC_085111.1, from coordinate 8,673,882 downwards.
TTATTTTAATTTAAGAATCAATTTGTGACTAGCAAATGTGCGATTATAAATTATCAATTTTTATTGCATTTTTGGTTCACTATGGTTTACACATAAAAGAGAGGTATACGCTGTCGCGGGCTTTTTTGTAGAACTATTTAAGATAAACATTTCCATAATACAGTATACCTACATATCTAACTTCAACGGTTTTCGCAGTGCACGCTAGAATAGCTTTCAGATGGTAGATTTTTTCCTACTTGACCCTTATCGTAATATTTTTGGTAATTCACATTATTTCTTTATAAACTATAGCCTATGCGTTATTCTGATGTGTAGGTAAGCTATATTATTGTAAAGTTTCATCAAAATCCATTCAGTAGTTTTTGTGTGAAAAAGTAACAAACATACATCCATACATTCTTACAAACTTTCACATTTATAATATAATATTAGTAGGAATAAATATTAAATCTTTTTAAATCCAGACTACCGTTTGAAGCCAGCCGTAAGAGTTTCTGTAAAAACCATTTGTTTATCTGAATTTTTCGTCGAGAGGCTGTCCAGATAGTTTGTTGGCTTCATTAAAAGGTACATATTTTGAATTTGATCGATAACTTTTACTCTTAATTACCATTGATCGAATAAGTTGAGCAACAATCTGATAGTATAGGAGCCTAGCATATTCAACACTTAAGATGCCAATTATTTTCTTGTTAGGCTTTCGAACATACAAAGGATGGATTGATAATTTATCCTTATTCCTTGCAGTAACTGTACTGTGAGTTGAATCGAAACCGTTTTGCAATGTACTTGACAAGAGAGTTGGGCCGATTGCGTAATGAAAAAAATATCGTATAGGCTAGTAAAGATTTTATCTGTCGATAAATGTTTGGGCTCTATTATAATCCATTAAAAGTACGTATGTACGAGTATTAGTCATTTTTTACATACAATACTACAATACAATCCCGTTTTAGTTGCGTAGGGAAATTGTTTTTCTGAAATTTTAAAATTGTTATTTTCCGTTCATAAATTTGAAGCTGGACGGTTAGACGGTCGTTTCTTGTTGACTTTTTTCTGTGACGGGACTACTGCAGTGCAGTGGAGCGAGTTACCGAAGAAATCCCAAAAAATCCGAATAGCAATTTGCATCGGTGTGGCTACAAGTGTTGTTTTCTATCGTCAAAGAGCAACAATAAAATAATACTTTAGTTTAGATTGCTCATAATTATTTTGAACAGAGCTACCTACTAGTTATTAATATAAGTAAGTATTTAATAATTTAAAAGTTGTTGTCACGTAGAACATTTTCAAATTTAATACATATTACATGTTCAAGAAATGATGATGGATTATAATTGTATAATATAACAAAAGTAAAACCTTTCAAATCCGTGTATTTACTAGGGCTAGATTTCATATGGATAAAGGATGTTACTTTATACTTACAGGTACCTTAAGTTGGTCGGGGCGAATTTATAAAATTATTCTCTGAGCCGTGTGCAATTTTTCGAGGTAATCGGATGTATTGAAGTCGGTGAAAATGACGTTCAACGATTCCGTTACATTCAAACAAAATAAATATTTCAAGCTAATAAAACCCGATTTGAGCAAGAAGTAGTAATAGCCTGCTGTCGAATTTTACGTGTTCGCTTGGCCAGTATTTGTGATAGGGACATCTTAAAACCCAATAACTGCAGTGTTATCTAGTTTGCGCGGTCCGTTTAATGGCGTAGCCAGTACATGTCGCCACATTTTTGCAACAAGCGAGCGTTGCAATGTATGCACAGAGTCATTGTAATGCCGCGTAAGGCTGTCTCATAAATATTTTGCGCACGCAATTTACCGCTTTGGGAATCCTCTTAACGGAATACTGGGGCTGTTAGTGAGCCCCCGGGTATTTATAATTTTAACGACGACCATACTAAACCGCTATTGTTCTCTAGATTACTTCTGAATTACTCTCGAGACATTGTACTCTTTTGCAGTTAAATCTGTTATCTCACGGGCTTTCCATTAGAAACTGAAATAGAAGTGAATAAACGGAATTAATACGGTGATTAAAGGATTGATACTGTAATAAATTTTTTGTGCCTATATCGTTCTTTAGATATTTTAAGTGATAAACTACAACAATAATCGGCTTCAAAATCTAACTTCAATATAGACAGTCGTGTCTATATTGAATTATATAGACAGTCGTGTCTATATTGAATTTAGATTTTTAAGCCGATTATATTTTAGATTAGATTAGATTTTTAAGCCGCAAAACACAGTTGTCGAACTGTGTATTGCGTAGCTGTATCTAAAATAAGGATTAAGGATAAAATAAGGATTTAAGGATTAAGTTAATGATAGGGACTATCATTAACGCTTTCGATTTTTTTTGTTATTACATATCTTATTTGTATTAACTATATAAATGCTGACAAGGAGATGACAAGCGGTGGGTTATTCAAATCGAACGATATTCTGCGCGTAATTAGCACTTAGTAAATCTATTCATATATACGCAAAGCGTAGAGCGCACTACTTGATCTTTGGCAAAAAAAGGCCTAAAAATTAAAAAAAAAAATAATAATAATAAAGTTTGTATCAAAACACCGGTCGAGGTGTATAAAGGTATGATTCTCGAGAAAGTTGTTAAAATTTAAACAACACCATGTTCCATTAAATAGAATACTACTTTTAGTAAGACGAGAGCACCGGGTCATAAACCTCGATCCACACTAGCGCAACTGGAAAGAAACGTTTCTGACTTCGAGCTGAAGACTGGTTGTCGTCTAGTCCCCAACTAAATGCGATTGTTTATTCGACAATTGATAATTTTGAGTTCTTCTAACATTCCATAAGATTCGCAGTGGCCAATTTTCCTATTGACAAAGTGCACGTTTCAATCAATAATAAATAGCCACAACGTTTAAGCATTTGTTTAAGTTCAGTGGATTTAATTTTAGATGAGATTCTTATAAAAAATAAATCCTATTATACTAATGTATAAACTAATATAAAATAATAAATGAAATATCAAATACTACAGTAATAAATATTTAATATACCTAAGTAAAAAAACGATTTTTTCTTTATAACAATATTAATGGAAATAATGGTATACTATGAAGGCAAAAGAATAACTATATAGATCATTCCTCTTTGGTCTGCTGATAGGAGTATCCAATTGTAGGCAGGTAATTACTATATAAAAAAAATTAAAATCCGTGGCGTCGTCTTTCCGCAGAAAGTGATATATACGTATAAATGTATGTTCACAATTTTATTCCTTCACTAAATACGAAAAGAAAACACTGAAAATGATTACAGTCTAGCTAACGTTTACTAGGCTATATCTGGCTTAAACAGTCCTTGCGCTAGTTGCAAGACAAACAAAATGTTTCATATTATTGTCGTGTAATACTTTTGTACTTAGCGTCGGGGGTCGCAAGTGTCTCCGAAGTAACGCTGCTTCCGTTGTTTCACTAACTTTTAACGAGTTTGTCGGACAGGACTGGAAATGTTACCAAAGACGACGACCGGCTCGACTTCTTACAACACATGCTACTGCTACATGATGTTTAAACTGGAACTTAATTAAATAAAGGTCCACTGATATTGTCTTAACGTTTTCGCGAGACAGGCGCAATTAAGACATCGCCGGTTAAATGCTGACGTCAGATGTTTACATTTCCTACGAATTAAAATATAGCCATCTTGTTGTTTGTTAAAAATTTGTGAGCCGCAACGCAGTATTGATTTTACAATCATTTATCCATATTATACTAATAATAGCACAATACTGTTAGTTGGAAAATGCTATCGCTGCATCCGTTTATCTCCCCCCGGACAAGCCCCTCCTGAGCAGTGACATCGAGTCACTGTTTGGCATGGGAGACTCCGTCATCCTGGCAGGCGATTTAAATTGCCACCACACTAGGTGGAACTGCCATCGTACGAACGTTAACGGTAGGCGTCTCGACGCGTTTATAGACGACCTCACTTTTGAAGTAGTCGGTCCCCCAACTCCAACATGTTATCCGTATAACATCGCGCTCCGTCCGAGCACTATAGACCTGGCATTGCTTAGGAACGTAACTCTGCGCTTACGTTCCATCGAAGCACTGTCAGAGCTCGACTCAGACCACCGACCTGTCCTTATGCAGCTCGGTCGCCCTCACAACCCAGCCACTGTTACGAGGACCATGGTGGATTGGAATAAGCTGGGCACGTGCCTAGCCGAAGCCGCTCCGCCAATCCTCCCTTACGGCCCGGATTCGAATCTATCCCCCGAGGACACCGTCGAATCCATAAACATCATTACCGATCACATCTCTTCCGCGATCATTAGATCTTCAAAAGAAGTCGATGTGGAGGACAGCTTCCACCGCATCAGACTGTCCTCCGAACTTAGGAATCTCTTAAGAGTTAGGAACGCGGCAATCCGGGCCTACGATCGTCTTCCCACGCATTCAAACCGGATTCGGATGCGTCGTCTACAACGCGAAGTCCACTCCCGCCTAAGTGACGCGCGTAACGATAATTGGCATAGTTATTTAGAACAACTCGCGCCCTCCCACCAAGCATACTGGCGACTAGCTAGGACTCTCAAATCCGAAACTACCGCTACTATGCCTCCCCTCGTACGCCCTTCAGGCCAACCACCGGCATTCGATGACGATGACAAGGCTGAGCTGCTGGCCGATGCACTGCAAGAGCAGTGCACCACCAGCACTCAACACGCGGACCCCGAACACACCGAGTTAGTCGACAGGGAGGTCGAGCGCAGAGCTTCCCTGCCGCCCTCGGACGCGTTACCCCCCATTACCACTGACGAAGTTAGAGACGCGATCCACAACCTCCAACCTAGGAAGGCACCCGGCTCCGACGGCATCCGCAACCGCGCGCTAAAACTCTTGCCAGTCCAACTGATAGCAATGTTGGCTACAATTTTAAATGCCGCTATGACGCACTGCATCTTTCCCGCGGTGTGGAAAGAAGCGGACGTTATCGGTATACATAAGCCGGGCAAACCGACAAACGAAACTTCTAGTTACCGTCCGATTAGTCTCCTCCCGACGATAGGAAAAATTTACGAACGGCTCCTTAGGAAACGCCTCTGGGATTTTGTTACCGCGAACAAAATTCTCATAGACGAACAGTTCGGATTCCGCTCTAAACACTCGTGCGTACAACAAGTGCACCGCCTCACGGAGCACATCCTGATAGGACTAAATAGGCGTAAACAAATCCCGACCGGCGCCCTCTTCTTCGACATCGCGAAGGCGTTCGACAAAGTCTGGCACAACGGTTTAATTTACAAACTGTACAACATGGGAGTGCCAGACAGACTCGTGCTCATCATACGAGACTTCTTGTCGAACCGTTCGTTTCGATATCGAGTAGAGGGAACTCGTTCTCGTCCCCGTCAACTGACTGCCGGAGTCCCGCAAGGCTCCGCGCTCTCCCCGTTATTATTTAGTTTGTATATCAATGATATACCCCGGTCTTCGGAGACCCATCTAGCGCTCTTCGCCGATGACACGGCTATCTACTACTCGTGTAGGAAGATGTCGCTGCTTCATCGGCGACTCCAGATCGCAGTAGCCACCATGGGACAGTGGTTCCGGAAGTGGCGCATCGACATCAACCCCACGAAAAGCACAGCGGTGCTCTTCAAAAGGGGTCGCCCTCCGAATACCACTTCGAGCATCCCACTCCCTAATAGGCGCGCAAACACCTCCGCCGTTAGCCCCGTCACTCTCTTTGGCCAGCCCATACAGTGGGCCTCGCAGGTCAAATACCTAGGCGTCATCCTCGACAGAGGGATGACATTCCGTCCCCATATTAAAACGGTACGCGACCGTGCCGCCTTCATATTAGGACGTCTCTACCCTATGCTTTGCAAGCGAAGCAAACTGTCCCTCCGTAATAAGGTAACTCTCTACAAAACTTGCATACGCCCCGTTATGACGTATGCAAGCGTAGTGTTCGCTCACGCAGCCCGCACCAACTTGAAGCCCCTTCAGGTTATTCAATCCCGATTCTGCAGGATAGCCGTCGGAGCACCATGGTTCCTGAGGAACGTGGATCTCCACGATGACCTGGAGCTTGACTCTGTCAGTAAGTATCTACAGTCGGCATCGCTGCGCCATTTTGAGAAGGCGGCACGACATGAGAACCCTCTCATCGTAGCCGCTGGAAATTACATACCCGACCCAGTAGACCGAATGGTAAACCGTCGACGTCGCCCAAAGCACGTCATTACGGATCCTCCTGATCCATTAACGGTGCTCTTAGGCACCACAAGCACCGGTCACCGTCCTCGTCGAACCCGTCGCTTGCGACGAAGGGCTCGACGAGCGAACTAACCCATAGACACAGCCCACTGAGTTTCTCGCCGGATCTTCTCAGTGGGTCGCGTTTCCGATCCGGTGGTAGATTCTGCGAAGCACTGCTCTTGCTAGGGTCAGTGTTAGCAACTCTCCGGTTGAGCCCCGCGAGCTCACCTACAAACGTTAGGGTGAAGCTGAAATAGCCTCTCAAGGCTATCAGCATAGGTAGGGAAAAAAAAAAAAAAAAAAGCTATCGCTGTCTTTCTCAGACATCCATGAATATAAAGAAAGGAACAAATACATTTTTGATTGAAGACACCTATGGAAAAGGCCAAAATCGACATTTCGTATTCCCTGGCTTCCTTCTCCGAAATTATGTCGCATTTAAATACATCTATTCTCCAAATATTTCAAATAAGTCTTTGACCGTAAAAATTTTCACCTTTGTTTTAATTTTGTTTTAAACATGAAATGTATTTACTTAACATTTGAAAACAGCTGTTTTTCAGTATTTTAGACAATGGTTTCTTGATTCAATTATTGATTTATGAAAGATAATTCAAATAAAGGGACTACGGACACACTGCTCTAACACATCGAAATATATAATATTCCAATATTTGCTTTAGTGGACAAGACGTAACTCGTTTTCCTCTTAGAATTATAGTAATTAGAGACATAGATAGTAGTAGTTTCTTTAAATAGAAACAACAACTTGAATGTTGCAGGTCATATCGACTAGTGAGTTGGAAATTTCAATTTCGTAATTTTGTAAAAAAAGGTCAAACAGAGGAGAATAAGCACTGAACTGTTTTGGTCATTTCCTAATTATATCCTATTAGTTATAGATACATCGGAATTGTTTTGATTACTATTGATTTCATTCCATTATCCATGTGATTTCATTTTCGTCCAAGTCGTTCGAAAGACTAGGAACGCAAACCACGGTCATTAGATACGTACCTGACATTAAATTACGAATGCTCTCTGCGATTTGTAATATCTATGATAATTATTTATAATTTTACCTAAAAAAATAACAATAGAAGATGACATTATGAGTGTCTATGAAAAACCTTCTTAAATACATTAAAGCATTGACTTATTTGGTACACACCAAAGAAGAAAGCGATTTTAATTTCAATTTACTTATTTGTTTGTTTTAGTTGCTTTTTATGTTTTTAAAAATCCATTCAATTAATTAATTCGGAAGTAAATGATGTTAGTTATGATTACATCTGAAATTGCATTTGTGTGAGTTTTTTCTTGATATATACTGATGTTGGTAGCTATGCAGTTTTCAATGTACGAAATGTATAACAATTAAGTAATCATTGTCGCTAAGATATTTTTTATTGTAATTTAATCGCTAGTGACTTGTAATTATATTACAACGATCAGTGATCCCGGCCGGCCGCCATGGCCAGGGTAGCACTTAAAACTCCCGTTAAAAGGGGCACCATTCAAAAGCGCCGTATAAATAACGCAGCCAACAGTATTTACGTTGCCGACGATATTTTACGATATTCTTTCATTTCCATTTGCCAATTCAATCGAAATACACGACCGCAGGTACGCGAGTCCGCAGTTAAAAATAAAAGGAACATGACGTAAACATGAAACCGTGTTTAGATGTTTGAGCGATATGTCGAAGTAATACTGTATAATATTATTACGTTGAGGGATTTTGATTTTGACTTTAAAACTGTAATACATACATTTTTTATTCGAAACCTGTCATTTATATGACTAAACTGATTTAAGAGGGATTAAAAACCAACTATAAATTTTAAGTAAAGTGGTTGGTTTCTGGACTATATGATGGGTTTTTTGTATTTTATTGTATAGAAGTCCCGGTTCACCCGGTGGTTACTGGAGCCAATTGACGTAACAATGTGTACGCCTGAATCATATTGCGACATGAGTTTTAAGCCTCATTTGCTCATTGTGTACATATAATTAAGATTTAGAATAGACTGCATTTTTTTGTCATTTATTTTAATAATTGTTATTGAACGAAAATAAATTTCAATAATATTTCTTGGAATCGCAAAACTTTTCAGTTTATTCGTGGGACGAGGTGAAGGGTCAGATGAGTAGATGCCGTAAAAACGTGCCCCAAATGGGGTGAAAACTGTCGACGCGCGCCTGATCGCGACGCGACGCCCAAGGATGGAGAACTACATAGTGAGGTCAACATATCGATGGTCTCGATATCGATGGTTTTAAATATTAATTAAACGAGTATTCGTTTTCATTTTCCACCTCTCTAATCTCTAGCTCTCATTCAATTAGAGCTACTATTGGTCGTGTTTTAGAATCAAGCAATTTAGAATCAAATTGTTACCAAAAAAAAACTGCGTAATGTATTTTTAAAATTTAGTTTTATATAAAAGGTAAGTAGTGAAATTTTTTTCCTTGAGAGACATTTCTTAAATTTTTATTTAACTAAATTAAATATTATGAATTATGCATTAATTATATATTGTGCACAGTAATATTATTACCAGTATTTAAAACCCAGTTTGTGACTGCTCTATAAGTATGAAGGTAATATATAACAAAACGGTAAAGGTAAAATAATAAAAGATAAAGGTAAAAAGGCCTAAAGGATAAGACACATGGTGCATTCGTATCGAGTAATGCAACTGGGCCCGTGTTAGAATTCCGCAGGCAGGTACCAATTTTTCTGAAGAAATACGTACTTAGCAAATGTTCACGATTGACTTCCAAGGTGAAGGAACAACGTCGTGTAATAAAAATTAAACGCGCAAAATTAATTACTTGCATAATTACTAGTGGTATTGTGAGTTTGCATGGGTAAGTGCCCACCGCCATTGCGCCTATTTCTCCGTAAAACAGTAATACATTTCGGCTTAAAATAATAAAAATATGTAATTTATTTATGAATGTTAATTTATTAAATAAGTTGATGCATCAAATGTTTTAATACGATATAAACTGTGCTACGAATCCTAATTGAATAAGTAATTTTATAATAATAGCAAATATTGACAACTACACGGGATTCCTCTCAGTCGGTCGCGATTCCGATTCGGAGGTGGATTCTGCGAAGCACTACTCTTGCTAGGGCTAGTGTTAGAAAACTCGCTCAGGTTGAACCCGCCTACCTGTCCGGTCGTAGCTGGAATAGCCCCTTAGGCTACCAACGAATAGGTTGGGGAAAAAAGCACGGAATAACATTGTAAATCAAATTTAGAAAAGGCAAGAGTTACAATGCTATTACTTGCATCTGTCAAATATATGAAAATATACGACAACGTTGTTTGATGAAATTAGAAGGACTTTTACGGTTTAATCTCGCCTTCATTCGTCGAGTTTTCGAAAACGTTACAGTTTTCGTGGTCACGGACGACTCGCGAAAACTGATTAAGATTCGTTATAATTTAATATAATTGCGAGTCGTCAGTGACCACGAAAACTGAATAAGATTCGTTATAACTTAATATCGACAACGTTCACATCACTTTAAGATTCCTATCAGGAACTCTTATTAGGCAGCTTATTTTATTAGCAGTCGCGGCTTTAAATCACCCCGTAGAAGACAGGTAGCGTATCGTCACTCCGTTCACGTTCGCCATTTGATTTGTTTCCGCGTAAAGATTAGCGTTTCAATACGTGCTTCTGGCCGAAGTCAATTTGAGATTAGTCTGTTTGTATATTTCGATCCAGCTATCCCAACCGGCGAAGCTCTTAAAACCTTTGTTAGATATACAAGATTTAGAGGATGTAATAAATAAATTCCCTGTTGGGTTGTTGGTGGGAATCTGCGTCAGCAAAGGCCCGGTTCGGGGTGATTGCTCCATCTATCAGTTTGGCCCCGTCGTGCAAATAAAATAACAGGCAAATTATCGATGTCCTCGTAAAAGGTGGCAGGGTCTGAATTATTATTCACGTATTTTGTGTAGGTACACCCACGTAATAGCAGCGATTCGAGCCTACATCTATCTATACTTAATATATAAATCTACAGTGGTTTTTACGGATGTTCCGTTATAACTACTGAACCGTGCATCCGATTGACTTGAAACTTGGTATCCGTGTAGAAAATACATGTTCTTAATGGATAGGCTAATATTTATATGAGTGTTAGACTCCCTACACCAGTTGCGGAGGCGTTAAAGATGAGAATCTTTGTGGGGGTGAGAAATAATAATGTTAATTTGAAATGCCCAGCGAAGTGGACGTGTACAGCTAGTTTATCTATTATATAATTGAAAGAGCAATACATATTTTTTACTTAGTCTCAATTTCCTTTATGGTGTACAATGGTTAAACATTATTACAAAACGTAACGTAAAACTGCGGTTTTAAGAGCAACCATAAAATTGCCTATTGTCGATGCAAGTGAAGCCGACATTAAACAGAAAGCGATTCTCGAATGCGTCTCGCCGTAAAGTATTGCGATCGTGAGACGGCTATTTTTTCTTTTCTTTGCTCTTATTATTATGTGTATGTAAGTTTATTGGTATATAAATCATATAGTGTCTATCATATAGTGTAGTAGTTTTTTTTTTTTTTGCTTAGATGGGTGGACGAGCTCACAGCCCACCTGATATTAAGTGGTTACTGGAGCCCATGGACATCTACAAAGTAAATGCGCCACCCACCTTGAGATATAAGTTCTAAGATCTTAGTATAGTTAAAACGGCTACCCCACCCTTCAAACCCAAGCGCATTACTGCTTCACGGCAGAAATAGGCAGGGCGGTGGTACCTACCCGCGCGGACTCACAAGAGGTCCTACCACCAGTAATTACGCAAATTATAATTTTGCGGGTTTCACTTTTATTAAACTAACTTCTAATAAAATGTATTTTCTTTAATAATGTATTGTTAATAGAACACCGGAACATGCCTGCTTGGTCTTTATCTTTTGCATAACTTTTGTAAATAAAACAGTTGCCTGGAAGAGATCGCTTATGCCTTTTGCCTATTTGTACAAATATATGTATCTACTTTTTTTTAATGTTAATTGTATTTTGGTGTGCAATACAGTATATTATTTTTTTTTCATTGTGCGTAAAAATACCAATTTTTTTTTCCTCGTTCCGTAATGTAGAGTTTTCCAAGAGCCCGTTTTAACTACATTTAAATAGGTGCTTATTCAAAACATATTATCAATCTTTAATGAAACGGAGAAGGAATCCCCCGAAGCCACACACAGGCAGCTAATTAAATAATATTTACGAAGAGAAAACCTCGAAAGAGAATAATATGTCGAAACACAGACACGAAAAACACAAATCTCGTAATTGGAAGCCTTGACAAATGAGGTAAGCTTACTTAATTAAACGTCGATGAATTTAATTAAAAACGTGGACAAGTTTTTTTTATTGGCGAATGCCAGTGTCGTTTTCAATGAAAAGTGTAAATTGAGAGTTTGCGAGATCATAGACATGATTGCGGTGCTCAGCGGGGGGCTGGCGTCGATTGCTGAATCCCTTCCGGTTCCGGCGTTTCAGTAGTCAACTACCGGCGGAGATTCATAACTCCGATACTCACTTAGAACATTCTAGCTGTACAGTTGAAAAATACGGGCGATTTCAACGAATATTTATCGCTTTCATATAGATTTTCGTTTAACTACAAGAGACAGAAGTTTGTCAAATGTATGTTTAACATATGTAATTTAATTTTAGCTTAATTGTTTTTTTGATTGTTTTGACCGGATTACTAGATTCACCGGAGTATTGGTAGCAGCGTCCCCTAATTTTATAACAGCGTACTTTGCGCATATCGATACTTAATTAATAGTGCAGCCCTTTTAATCTCTTTTGGAATACGTATAGTAGTCGATGCCGTGCAAATCCTTATTCATTACTTTTTTGTAACATTGATGTATTATTTTCTTGACGTCTTTTTAATTGTACTAGAGGTCCCGCAGTAGTCTAAATTCGACTATAATTAATTGGAATTGTATATTATCTTGGTACACTATTATGATTGTATTGTATACTTCTATAATCACAAATATCGCCAAGGCTACACTATAAAAAAATATTAATAAAGACAAACAATATCTATTCTATTCTCAATTTAACCACAGACTTCAAAAACAAAAGTTTGAGAATTAATATTATGCATGCGTGTGTGCGTCAAATACATGGTATGTAGTGTGTGTAATGTTTTCTTTATTGATTTAATGTATCTTTTATGCATTATTTAAAAAAAATATTAGCATTGTGCACTTCTCTATATTCTCTATAAGTGTGGAAAATTTCATACTCTTCCGCCCGCGAAATTTTCGTAAAAAAGATACAAAGTTTTTGCTTCACGTAATAATATATAGATGCACTTGTGACGCGTGACCGAACTATGATATTAACGTGTCACAAGGTGAATGCCGCCACCCGCTTTCACACAAGAGGTCGATATGTCTATCATATTGTTACGACCGGATGAGTAACTCCATCTATCGCCGAATAGTCGAACGAATATCAAAGCGTCTAGTAGCATCTAGAACGCTCGAGAAGTACAACGCCATCTATTGTCAGATAGCGGAAACACACAATACTCGACTTTTGTGGAATATTCTCGACGATTCTAGGGATTTCGTCTCGACTATAAAGGTGTTACAGAGATGGCACGCAGTCAGTCAGTAATCGGAACTACTCGAAGAGAAATAGCGAACGGATCGAATTGAGAATTATAAAGTGTTTGTGAGTGTTTTAAGTGTTCTGAGTGTTGAATGCAGTTTTTAGTTGTACTTTGGTGGAGCATTTATTTATCCCAAACACCAGCGCGTAACAATATTAATATATATTAAGCCGCAAATAACGAGTGCTTCACGCCAGAAATAAACAGAATGGTGTCATGTCCCACGCGGGTTCAAAATACGCCCTACTACCGTCCTACAATCTGTTCAATATAGGTATTCCGGTACCATCAAAGCTTTTTGGATGTATCAGGTCTCAATTTTCATTGAATAAAATGGCAGATAAATACGAACAGACAGGCGAACCAGATGAAATAATAAAACTTCCGTTTCATCTATCTGGTGACAAAACCGTAAAAAAGTATAAACATCATTTCTCAATTAGATTAGACGATAACTCATTTAACATGAATGAATAACATAGTTTCTGTAACTGCAAAATTTTCGTTCTCAATGTACCTATGAACTAAAATAAAATTTACAAACTTCTATTCGGGCTGGGTAGGATTCTACTAAATAGGGATATTTTGTTTAGAGGGAATACGGAGTTGGAGCGTTACTTGAACTACTTAAAACTTCGGTTGCAAATGAAGCGTTACAAAAATGAACGCCCCTTCGGGTCCTATCAGGAACCCGGTCGCAACGATGTCGTATTTTCGGAACAGAATTTTCAGGCACTACATTTAACATTGCTAAATTTTCTCTATTAGGCATTTTAAAAAAGTCTTAAATAAAATAAACAAAATGATTTTCATATTTGCTGTCGTGTCTTTTCAGAATAGATTATGTCTGTTGAAAGAGCGACGATAGGATAGATGATTAGTCCAAGAGGACATTGTATTTAGTAGTAAGCTAAGCTGTACTATAGATTCCGTAAAACGTTACATTTAATAAAGATATTAAGTCCGATCTGAGATTGGAGCTCCCGTGCCGTAGTCAGGGGCATTAACCCCTACCCCAGCAAAGAGTTATTCATAGTATTATTTTATACTTTTCTTACTATAAAATAATGTACTATAAATGTACTATAAATTACTATAAAAAAATAATGTATTTGATAAGTTTACAATTCACTATTTGTCTGAACTATTACGAGAGGATATTATGCTTCTAAATTTAAGAAGAAGATTCCGCAAAAAAAAAAAATTGTTGTTTATTACAGACGCGTAATCGCCATGATGTAACGAGTGGCAGAGAATCGACTCAGACTCCGTTCGTCCGGCCGGTTCCCAATACGCGGGGCGAACTCGATCCCAGAAGTCACTTTTAAGCCATTACTTACTCGCTTGTTTTCGATTTGTTTTTTCCAACGAAAAAAGACAGCGCGAATACAAGCGGGACTAACTTTCGGGCAATCAGCAGGCCGAACTTCGGGAAGGGTTAAATCAAAGGGTTCCGGTTTTATGAAGACTTATTTCAGACTTACCTTCAAGTTGAAATTAGATTTAATCTGGCTCGAAGCTTTAGGATTGAATTTTGTAAACAATTTCGAATACCTCTACAACTTCCAGGCTTTGTTCGAATACCATTGGGAACTCGGGATCCTGTTGTTTAGAAATTCCTTTTAAATGAATTCGTACTTACATGAGGGCGAGTTTTGTGAATACATGAACTGCTCGAATTCTATAGGCAGGAGGCGCGTGTAATGCTTAATTAATTGAGCTAATTTTTCTGTGTGTTTTAAGGTATTGTTGTACAATGCTGTTGTGTAAAATACAAACGTAAAAAAATATCATTGTTTTTTTTTCATTTCTCGTGTTTCGTATAATAATTGAACAATGGAAATGGTTATTGTTCCTTGACGGTCAGCCGAGCGCACAGCCTTCCATTAAAGGGTCACCGTAGTCACAGTCACCTCAAAGCGAATGCTCCGGGCTAGCTTAGGAATTAGTGCTGAAGTTTTCATTCTATTTGGATAACCGCTAATCTTTCTCCTTCAAACCAGAACACATGATCAATGATGTCGCGTGTAACAAAATTCGCGCGAAAATATAATTTCGTAGTGGATTTTTTTATTTATTGCTTAGATGGATGGACGAGCTCACAGCCCACTTGGTATTAAGGGGTTACTGGAGCCCACAGACATCTACAACGTAAATGTGCCACCCACCTAGAGATATAAGTTATATGGTCTCAGTATAGTTACAACGGCTGCTCCTCCATTCAAAACGAAACGCATTACTGCTTCACGGCAGAAATAGGCAGGGTGGTGGTACCTACCCGCGCGGACTCGCAAGAGGTTCTACCGCCACTAATTACGCAAATTATAATTATATATTGTATATAATTAATATAATTATAGGAAATAACTTATTATCGCGAAGTAATCCTACTTTCCACTTTAAAAGGTGGCATATCGGCCCTCCAGGATTGAAGACAATGATTAGGCAGAGAATTACGAGTTAGGTACAAAGATAAAGTAAAGATCTGACTACGAACTTAGGGATATCAGAACACAACAACATAGACTGATCATGTTATGTTCGCATTGTCGCAATGACGATGTCATTGATCCTCTTAAGATATTTCTTAACGGATTTGATAACAAATGCACCAGGCAAATGTATTCTTTGATCGGCGATGTTTCATCGATGTGAACCCAGTAAGTAGAAGATCCCTTTGGATTTGTACGAAACTCTCGTCTCGGCGAGGGAGGTTACCCGTCGGCAACAATAGCCACGAGACCGGATGCATGTTTTCCTTTATACCGAGGCTTTTAAGTCGCGCCGTTCGAACCTTGATACCGTGTGAAGAATAACATCAATAGTATTATTAATGATTTTGGTTATTTTTCACAACGTATGAATCGAATCTAATTATACTTGCAAGCATTGTTTAGCAAATAACATAATACTGTTACTGGATGCTTCTTGGTTGCTTGGTTGGTGTGCATTGTTGAATAAAAATACAAGTGTTAAAATAAATTATTTTAATGGTTTCACGATGGTCGAAGATTTATCATTCAGTTTTTTTTCTTTTTCTTTATTTGATTCATAAACGTAATTTTATTTTACCAAATGCATTATGCTATGTTTTGGGATATTTAATAATTTCGCATCCCCTAAGTTATATGCACTAAATTACAAAAGATGCGATTGAAAGATTACTGGTGGCCTGGAGGCCTTTCCAGTTTCACCAGGACAGGTGGGCGAGCAAAAGGCTCAGCCAGGAGGGGTGGGATTTGTTAACAACTGCCCAAGCACCTCCAAACGAGACCTAACAACTCAATAGCAATTGCTTCGCGAATGAATCTACTACCGGATTGGAATCGCAATCCACTGAGAAGATCCGGCGAGAAACTCAGCGGGCTGATGCATGGGCTACGTTGCACGTCGACCTCTTTGTTGAGTTCGACGAGTACGGCTACCGGGTTTCCTGAGCCTTCCCCAAAGTTATATGCATTAAATTAGAAAAGATTCGATATTGTTAACGGTACCAATCAAAGTACTTGTGTGAGTTTCACGGTATGACTATTTTTGAGCGGCAGGTACGTGGGCTTCTTTATGTGGCTTCGCTTGTTCCACAGTCTTCACACTTTTCCTTTCATTGACGATACTCGAAATGGGGTAAAGATATCAAAGAATCGACGATAAGCCTTTTCAAAACATACTTCGCTGAACAGAAATACTTCGTTTATTTATATCTGTTTCTTAAAAATATCACCAGACAAAAGCTGATATATGATATCAAGAAGCATATACTCTTATTAACAACCTATTTTAGAACCATGTAAATTAAAATTTTGATCTCATAGGTTATAGGTTGGAACTGGTGGTAGGACCTCTTATGAGTCCGCACGGGTAGGTACCACCACCCCGCCTATTTCGGCCGTGAAGCAGTAATGCGTTTCGGTTTGAAGGGCGGGTCAGCCGTTGTAACTATACTGAGACCTTAGAACTTATATCTCAAGGTGTGTGGCGCATTTACGTTCTAGATGTCTAATGTCTATGGGCTCCAGTAACCACTTAACACCAGGTGGGCTGTGAGTTCCTCCACCCATTTAAGCAATAAAAAAAAATATCTTTATTTTATTTTATCTTGTGTTTATTATATTAGCAACCGCTTAACAAGGGAGCAATGTATAGTAAAAAAAAACACGAACCATTTGAGTGCAATAAAAATTTTTATAATTAATAAAATTTGCATCGAAAATGTTCATACTAATTTTACGTCAAAAGATACTTTTTAAAAGGGCCACCTAATAAATAAACAATTTAAGTAGAAACGGGAGGGTATCAGAGAAAATAAGGATTCCGTCTTAAGTTATGCTAATGAATATTACGAATGATATTCCAGATGAAAGACACCTCGCACAGATAAATAGAAGCAGACTTAGCAATTTTAATGTAGTTACGTACTGTAAGAGTTTATATATAATTTGCAAAAACAAATTTTGTCATTTGAGTTAAATTAAATTGAATTAAAAAATTGAAAAATTTAATTAAATATTAGAATTAAAAATACAGCAATGATTTGACGGTCTACATTTTCAACACTTTAAGTATTAAACGTGTTTTAATTTATTTATCATCATTTGAAGCGAAACAGAGTCCGGCTCAAAAATCAGTATAGGTATTAATGGTAGTAGAACCTCTTGTGAGTTCGCACGGGTAGGTACTACCACCTTGCCTATTTCTGAATAATGCGTTTCGGTTTAAAGGGTGGAGTAGCCGTTGTAACTATACTGAGACCTTAGAACTTATATCTCAAGGTGGGTGGCGCATTTACGTTGTAGATGTCTATGGGCTCCAGTAACCACCTAACACCAGGTGGGCTGTGAGCTCGTCCACACATCTAAACTATAAAAAAAAAACTTGTGTTTCAAATTTTCTAACAAATCTAAATTAGTTATCAATCTGTATTATGGATCTAATACTACTAATTTTCAAATTTAGATTATATCAATACGGCTTGTCGAACCCCGTTACCAACTTCAGAGATCGTGAACATTTTTTACAAAATATATATACGACGAACAAACCGAGGCAAAAGCTAATTATCCCATCGTAGTCTGGAGAGTTCCGCCATCAAATCGCATGAATCGCTCGGTTATATTTATAGGGGAAAGAAGGGAAACGACGTGCTGAATTAAGCCAACGTTTTTTCTAAGTGGGCAGTAAACGGACTGCTTTCATCCGTGTATATTGAAGTGTCGTATATTTTACGATCCATAGCGCCTAGGGGCACCTTTCTTCGCTAATAAACGTACGAAATATTGCCGTTCTGAACTGTCTGTTTAAACATTAATGATGTTATGTGCTTAATGTTTTAGTGATTCATAAACCGTTGATAATTTACGATTTTATGTTTTCTCATAATCCTCAGTACTAACGGTCAAAAATTGGATGGACTTATAACGTTGTCGTTTGGTGATACTGCAAAACAAAACTTAAACTCAGAGGGCTATTGCATTTCTGTACCTTCAAATATAATTTATATGAGTATTTGAGTATTATTTATGAGTATAAGTATTTCAATACAAAAAATATATCATTTAATAATCAAATATTTAAAATTAAATCTTTTTAATTACTGCCTAATCACATAAATACTACTAATATTTTTTTGGAGTGAAAATTTCTTAATGATTTGAATTTAGATGACACGAAAAAAGGAACCTTAAAAGAAGACATATACATCAATAAAACGGAGTCTTGCAGAGAATTAGAGGCTTCTAAATTTTTCGTCCCTACTGCGTACGATTATTACTTTTAAAGATTCACTATGATTGTCTATCTATCTTGTTCAGTGCTGCCATCCATTCTGAGTAGATACATCATCATATCTGATTTTGTTTTAAATGTAAAAGCTAAAAAAAACCGCTTGTTACTTTGTTTCTGGACCGCTTGTAAGTCGTTTTTCTTTTTGTTCTTGAGTGATTATTGACGTGACGACGGATTTAGTTATTTTTTTAAATTTCAATTAAAAAAGGTGTGTGTGTGTGTGTGCAAGTCACACACGGTAGAAGTGATACTTATAAAAAAATTAAAATAATCGCAAGGGTGAAGTACTCCTTAGTGCAATGGAGCAGCCTCACCCTGGGGGAGCCGCCTGCATGATCACGGTATCCCTACGCCAGGTAGATACGAGAAAGTCTATCAACTATGTAATATCTCGTCACCGCGATTCAGGACTTGTTGAATTTACGTGACATCTGTTGATAACAAACTAAATAGAAATAATTGTAAATCATCTTTTATAGTATGAGGTAGCGCCCTCTGTGAATTGATATTTTAACTTTACGTATAATGTTTCTATCTCATTCTCTCGCCGGCTGAATCCTATACATTTATGTGTTTGTGTCTCTATGGCCTTATTTTTTCGTTTCGTTCCATTTCGTTTCATCGAGTTTCAAATCACAACGATTCTAAAGAAGTTTCACTTCAAAAACAAATGTAAAATGTACTACATTAAATAAATTTAAGTCTTCAGGTGTCAGTCGTTATGTTCGAATATCGAAAATAGAGCGAACTAACTAATCATAAAATGGGTTTACAGATTTAATCGGGATCGCAACTAAAATATCTGGACGAACCTTTCTTAAGCTTTCCGTATCGTGTCAGATGTGTTGCCACAGTTCGTTAATTTAAATAATGCGGGGTATTCACGAGATGGGACGTTTCTTTAGCGGACATGCAAACAATTAATTACTAAGGTTATTAATGTCGGGCATTAGTTACAAGGGTATCGTGTCAGCGGTCTGTCCGCCTGGAGGCTAATGTTGAATACTGTTTAAGGTCTAAAATATTGGTGTACATCTTTATTCAACGTGATCCTAAAGTTCCTAATCTAACAGGGTATTTCTTTCAATCGAAAGGAACGTGAAAAGAAAGCATGAGAGCATATTCTTGCTTATCTCTGCTATGTAAAGCAATGATGTTTTATTGTTTGATGGATAAGGTAGCTATAATAACAAAGAAATGAGAAATGTTATATTTGAGTCATCTATTATCAAAGGTGGCAATCTGTGCATTTGGACAAAAAAAAAAAATTGATATTTCAATACAGATTGATTTGAATATAATCGTCTCCTTCAAAGAATACGGTTCAAAACCTACATTAAATAAAGGTTAATACTTAACCTGTTATTTATCTAACATGTCGTTCAGAAGAGTTTTATGACTTCCAATGGAATACAAAGTCAATAACTCGTTTTTCTGATTTACCAATAATTATCCAAAAGTCACATTGCCGGCTTTGATAATAGTCGACTCATTTATACGTGAGCTTAATGATGCATATGTTATAGTATCTATGAACTTCAGTAATCGTTTAGTTTTAGCTTTAAGCTCTGCTAGCCTAGTAAGCTATTCAATCACTGATTATAAAATGTTAAATCAAATCAAATTAGATTTATCCAAAATTGATTTTTTACTCTGATTTAATTCTCATCTATTCCAATTTTTAAACAAAAATTTAGCTTGTATAGGATCTTCGCAAAGATAGTTTTTTTAAATCTTTTAAATGGGAGCTTCAAATCACAGTTACAACTAACTATAGGTGCCCAGGTATGGTTTATTATTAAATTACTCATTTTGTATTAATAATTAAATTTCTATTATTATAACATAATATATGTATGTAATTCAACAGAGCGTGTTCTTTTTTTCAGTATATTATACATATTATAATATATATAAATTAATATGGCATTCAGCTGTGCAGGGTCTTGATAAGTCCTAACAGTAAATATTTTATATTATAAAATCCAGTAATTTTACTGTGCAAACATATTTTTATTTTCCATAACATGAATACTGCAATTTAATACATTCAATTTAATTTTTTTTTATACTGTTAAATCTCGAAAATTACTGCCAGATTGGATCAAACATTTTTCGATGTCAGAAAATGTTGTTTATTTTAAAACAATTTCAGAATTGTCGTATGCCAATCAACGGTACAAAGCGTTGGCCCCGGGGCTACGAAGCCAGGGCTGACGTGAACTTGTGAAATGTAATTCCACGTCTTTCCTCAGCGGATCGTGAGTTCGGAAAGTTATCTGTTATTATTTCCATGTACGAGTTGCGATTAGCGAAGTTTAAAAACTTTGAACAAATATCATTTGAAGCTGAATTTTGTAGGCAGCGGCTTGGCTCTGCCCCTGGCATTGCTGAAGTCCACGGGCGACGGTAACCACTCACCATCAGGTGGGCCGTATGCTCGTCTGCCTACAAGGGCAATAAAAAAAAAAAACTGAGTAGGTATATATTAAATACAATAGGTAAATCAATTTTAGTTTAGACTGTTTGTTGATCTGTGTTTATAGCATCTATAAGTTAAATTTATATTTTTAAATTAAATTACGTTCCGGTGTTACTAATAAAATATTCTTACCCTCGTATAATTAGTTTGTCAATCATCACATCTATAAATCATGGAGTGTTCTGCCAATAAGAGTGCTATTTATAATTTCTTCTTCTACGTTTTTTGTATTGATCGTAAATGAATTGATGAAGTTCACTGATCGAATCTAATTCACCAATCGAATAACCTATTATTTTTTCATACCAACTCGTTCGCATATATCTTAATGTCTAGTTGTACAGGATGCTATGAATCTGCAGGTATCGGTCCCAAGACTAGGAGAGCTTTAATTCTAATGCAATTAAGACTTCGGCTTGGTTTCTCAATGTAGTGGTATTCGCACCACGGTGTCATTGAACTCTAAGCCATTTCATACCATGTCGTCTGTGAGTGTATTTTTACATTAACGGCCGTAAAATTTTGGATAGCAAAAAACAATTTATTATTTTAACTGAAAACTGAAAAGCCTATAAGGCAGTTAATTTTGAAACTCAGAATAGCAACGAACTCTCTACGGCAAGAGAACGTTATTATATTCCACCTTTAGAGAAAGCTTAGTAACTAATAAAAATGTTTATACGAAGACATTTAGTTAAGTGCCGTTACGAGTTTGCTAAGAGCCTCTATTTTCCTTATTATCCATTTGTTTTCACAGGTATGTTTTCTTCTTTTGCTTTCGAATTTCCTTTGCTATGATTTTAATCACCAATTTTAAATGTATTTGTGTTGGCGTCGCTCGGTGGAGCAGGAGCTAGGGGTCTTGGGCATGACGTGGTGACGTGAGCTAGAACAGACTGCCCAAGACCGATATAAATGGAAAATTTTGATTCGAGCCCTACACCCCAGCAGAGGGTAATAGGAAAGCATGATGATGATGATGATGATGTAGATAAATTTGTTAATTTAATAGGAGATGAAATTATGTTTTTAAATTATTATTATGTCTTCGGCTTTCGTTCGCATGCCCTGATTTCAATATGTGTGATCGATCCAACATAATTGTATTTTCAAGTACTTCAAGATACAAATAATCATAACAGTTCTCATATTTTCTCAAAAGTATCATTCTTTACTTGTTACTTGTCTTTACTTGTTCAAATTACAACGTTTTCGGCCTGCTTTGGTTTTTTTTTAATTTATACATTTTCTATATTCAATATTTCTACAGCTAGATGTCCCTATCCATTTCATAACATCGTCATATCACGCTACTGCATCATCTTTTAGTTCTGTTCTCACAGGTGCTATGTTTAAACCTCCTAAATTTTTAGGCGTTCTTTTCTATCAAGGTATTCTAATACCACATAATAATATTATGTATCAAACACACATTTCTAACTAAATATAGTTTCTGAACGTTCATCAAATGAAGGAGTAAAATTATGGTGCCATAATATCCATTGTAGATCTTATTCCATGCACTCAAAAATTACGCAGATGAGATCAGTCTTTGAGATTATGCTTCGATTAAATGGTCAAGAGTTTTTGGTGGTCTTTAAAATTTCTTTAGTTTATTCTTTTTTATTGTCTTATTATCTTTAGTTATTAAATGTATATAGTTTTTTTAAATCCAGGTATATCATAAAGTCCTCTCAGTATCTTGTACGTCTCAATTCAAGAATTTGTCAATTTGTTTGTAATTGTTTACGGTTTTTGTTATGGCAGTTGGGAAAAGGTGCTTATGGACCAAGCGGTTGTTAAAGTTCTTTAACTGCGCTTGCTGGTATTGATACCGCTGCTTACTATGAAATAAGTTCGAAGTTGTCTTATAAGCCTTAGAATGGAAAAATGGAAAAACATGATAACTTCACTGTGAATAAGACAAGATAGTAGCTGTGGGCATGTATCATGCAGACTTATAGCGCAATTGCATTTATTCAAGGAAGTTGCTACCTTTACAGAATGGGTCATTGGCGAATTCATTAGGTCAAGAACATTAATACCTATATATTAATTAATATTATTATATTAATTTAAGGAAAATTAGTATAAAATTGAATATAATAATATTCCACAAGTTCGAACCACGACACAATCTTTTTTTAAACTTATTGCTTAGATGGGTGGATGAGCCCACAGCCCACCTGGTTTTAAGTGGTTACTGGAGCCCATAGACATCTACAACGTAAATGCGCCACTCACCTTGAGATATAAGTTCTAATGTCTCAGTATAGTTACAATGGCTGCCCCACCCTTCAAACCGAAACGCATTACTGCTTCACGGCAGATATAGGCAGGGTACCTACCTGTGGGGACTCACAAGAGGTCCTATCACCAGTATAGTACCAATCGTATGACTACATCGAATATCACACCTATTAAGCCGAAATATTGACGAATTTTGTTTTTCAATTAACTGAAAAATCTATTTATGTTAAGGTATCATCTTTTTTTTTATTGCCTTTGTAGGTAGACAAGCATACGGCCCACATGAGTGGTTACCGTCGCGAATGTACGTCAGCAATGCCAGGGGCAGAGCCAAGCCGCTACTACCGTTTAATACGCTCCACAAGCCTCGTTTGAAGAAGGACATGTCATAGCGCTCGGGAAACACCGGCAAAAAAGATCTCTGGAAACGCACTGTGGATAATCGCAGTGGCTTCAGGTGTATTGGATGAGCTCTACTCTACATTTAGCAGAACATTCTTCAGGCCTCTATTTCTAATTCTATAATACTGAGATGTTACTTTAAGGAATATTTTTGTTTTGATTTTGTTCTTTTTTTGTTTTTTGTTATTGTTTGTTATTCTTTTGTTAATGCACCTACCATGCATTATCTCTGCACGACCCTATGGTCGACTGGAAGAGAATTCCCATGGCATTAAGTCCGCTGGTGTACAACTTTTGTTTTGTGCATAAAGTATAAATAAAATAAAATAAATAAATAAATAATTACTTATTACCGACGAAAAGCTACGGGTGGATTACCTCAAATACAGCAGGCCTGTTACGTATTACGTAGTAGTTATAATTAGATGGTCTTGTAGAGGGTGTTATGGCGTTAATTAACCATCGACAGGCCCTGAACGTCTCGTACGGCCGGCCCCGTGTTGATAACACACATGTAATCCGATAAAATATACGTATTGCTCGCCGCCCCGTTCGTTATTTGTAATTACGTTCGGTGTACGCGGTTTTTTTTTTGTATCCGATGTTCTATCTCGATAATAATAGTGATAGAGTTTTTATTTTATCGTTAATTGTTGATTTATATCACACTCTTTGAGATTTAATTAATGTAGTTCACGATAGTTGAACAATCAAAAGATTCTGTACGTTTTAGCTATTTTTGAAAGCTAATGATTTTTAAACCTGACCCTTGGTTTGACCGCTGTCTAGTTATGTTTAGTTTTAAACGGTATTTTACGTTTTGATCCTTCGACATCCATTACAAGATCGTTTCTGTCTAAAGCTCTTTGAACCTAAATTTGAATGGTTTATTTAGTCATTTTGTGTTAATGTCGAGGGACATCCTTTAGCGCAGTACTCTCATTCCTAACCACAGTATTATACCGTGTAGCTTTTGAACACGGCTCTGTAGTATTTTTAGTTTTCGATTGTTGTGAAAAGTTTTTACAAATGTGCCTCATACGTATGTAGACTGAATAAGTTTGGATGCCATTATTTCAATTGGTATCTGTACTATAAATAGCGGAAGTAAGATATCAGCATGTTGTGGTCTGCCTTAATGTATTGAGTGTTGTGAATTACCTACAAGGTTCACAATTTAAAAATTTTAGTTTTTTTTTATTGGACTCAGCGTGTTCTCTCTCATACGATCTCACGTCCCATTAGAGTACCTTAAAAAGGTCTATACATACATACGTTTGGTTCTATGTTGTAGTGATAGCTCATCTAATAGCTGTCAAATTATGCTAATCCCTAATTGTTGTTAACTGGATATGCATCAATAATGGCCGAACTGCATTTCCGTTATGATAAATAGGCTCAAATTAAAATATATGTATATATATGAACATTTGTGTATGTATTAAATAAGTTCAAATGAGTTGTGATACAAATTTCTTGTTGGAAAAGAAAAATAACACGATTGTTTTTTTGATTCTTAAATTTGCTTCTTTTATAATATAACATTAACGTTGATATTATGAATTCAAGTTAATGAGCCGCCCAAATTCTATTATGTGACATAAATTAGACGCTTGAAGTATCTAAAAATGGAAAAAAATGGTTTGGCCATAATTATTATTTAATTAATTACCCAAGACAATTCTAAGAAGCTATAAATAATGGTAAGCCATTTCATTATAATAATAGATTTAATACAAATGTAATTAATTTGCATAATTATTACTTTGATGAGGTTTGGTTGGCAATGCGGGCCCTGGGTTTTGACTAGTAAGGGTCAAGTCAAGAACATCAAAGGAATTCACCATAAAATAACTACAGTAAAGAAAAGTAGGATATTTTAAGTGTATAAAAGAAAGAAAATGCTAATTAATTATCAGAAGTCACCTCTTGATAGTTAAATGTTATTGACTCATACTGTTGTATTGCAGTCGGCAGACGAGCTTAGGTCTCATCTGATGGTGAATAGTTACCGTCATTTGTGGACGTCGCTCAATGATACCCTACCTGGTGGAGGACCCTATCAAAATCTCACTTGAAAACGTGTCATATAAAGCAGCAAATGCAAAAGCGAAATTCGATCCAGAGGCGGGTGGTGACATGCAATAATTGACTCTAGAAAAATAGTGTTGATTAATTCAGTGATTCTAAGTAGTAGGGATTTGCTCTGCTCCGGTGACGGGTTATATGCTTGTAAAAGGAGGTGAAGGGAAAAAGGCATAAAGTATTTTTATGTAATGGCACCAATGCCCTTAATTCAATGTAAATACAAAGTCAACGATTAATGACATTATCACTACATAGTATCAAACAAAGTCGCTTTCTTTGTCCCTATATCCCTATGTATGCTTAAATCTTTAAAACTACACAACGGATTTTGATGCGGTTTTTTTTAATAGATAGAGTGATTAAAGAGGAAGGTTTATATGTATAATAACATCCATCAAATAGTGGAGAAATCAATAATAAATTACAGTTTCCGAAGCGAAGCGAAGGCGGGTCGCTAGTATATAACAATCATAATCGTAAGTCCTTCAAACGATCCAGAGAAATATGTGGTCTGATTTATGAAATCACATCATAAAGCTTGAAAGCCGTTCTCAAGCGGCTGCGGGGGCACCGCTTTGACTCACATCTTCAATTTCATTCCGTTTGATGTGTTTAATTACTTTGTTCTTGTTGGTGGCTGTTGAGGTCGGCCTAAGTCGAAACGTTTTCAGAACGTTAACGGTATTCCCAAATTAAATGTAACCCACGTCAAACTAACCAAATAGTTTTATATACAACGTAATAATTAAAGTCGGACGTACCGGGCTCGGTCGAAGTGCCACACACTGATGTTTCGGTGATTTGGGTGGTGTATCGACTAACGATTGACCGGTAAGTAAGTTTATTGAACTAGGAAAATGTTATATTTTTTGAGGGGCTTATGATTTCCTTACTGTTCGAACCGTAGGAATATGAAAAAAATATGTTTTGCACGTGAAATTTAATTTGATAAAAATTTCATTTTGCTCATAACAAAACCGACATAGTACACAGAGTATATAAAAAATAGGTTAAGTTATCTTTTTCAATAAAGATAACAATGATGATGTACAGGATAAAGAGATCAGGATTTACTGGTGGTAGGACCTCTTGAGAGTCCACGCGGGTAGGTACCACCACCCTGTTTATTTCTGCCGTGAAGCAGTAATGCGTTTCGGTTTGAAGGATGGGGCAGTTGTAACTATAACTATACCTGAGACCTTAGAACTTATGTCTCAAGGTGGGTGGCACATTTACGTTGTAGATGTCTATGGGCTCCAGTAACCACTTAACACCGGGTGGGCTGTGAGCTCGTCCACCCATCTAAGCAATAAAATAAAAAAATCAAGTGAAATATATATAATTATAAATATATTGGTAATTGAAGATTATTTTTCATATAAAATTAATATCCTGTCTTAAAATGGTTTTTCTATGTATCTAATACTCATAGTGAACGGCGAGGACCAGATCGCGAAGGCCGACTTGCTGGCCGAGAAGCTCAAGGAGGTTCTCTCTTCCAAGAGAGTAACGGTGACAAGACCGATGGTGACCGCTGCAATCCGCATAAGCGGACTTGACGATTCGCTGACGGAGGAGGAGATATGCACCGAGCTTGCGCGCATCGGCGAATGCTCCGTCGATGCAGTCAAGGCTGGCTCTATCAAGCCCGGATCCGGAGGAATGGGCCAGGTTCTCGTTTGTTGCCCGATAGCAGCGGCGAAGAAAATTGTTACAGTGACGAAGCTGCGCATCGGGTGGAGCGTTGTTCGCGTCCACCTGCTGGAGGCCCGGAGGCTACAATGCTTCCGCTGCCACGCGTTGGGCCATGTGGGTGCGCGGTGCCCGTCGTCGGTCGACCGCAGCCACGACTGCTACCGGTGCGGACAGACCGGCCACGTGGCATCCGGATGCACACTGGCACCGCGATGCGCCGTCTGCGCCTCCGCCGGGAAACCAGTGGACCACACTTCGGGGGGCAAGGCCTGTGCAAGGCCCCCGAGAAAACCGAGGAGAGAGGACGTCGCTGCACCCGCGGCCGCACCCGTTGCTGCAGACCGAAGTCAACTCGGCGAGACGACGACTCCGATGGACGTCCAGCCTCCGTCGGGCACAAGGAAGACCGGGGCTTTATGAAGAACCGGGCATGCCGATGAACCGAGGAGGAAGTCGTGAGGAGGAGGTCGTGGACCTCGGTTCGTAGGCAGTGAAGGCGGAGCGGGTGGTGCGGGCAGAAAGCCCCCACCCGGCTCCTGCAGGGGCCGTCGATTGCTGGGTGCGGGGGCGCCCGGTGCTCGGCACTAAGGTCCTGTGGGGTGGTGGTGCGCTGTGGTTCCGGTGCGCCCCTCACGAGTCGTGGAGATGAGAGGGGGAAGAAGTCCCCGGTGGCAGATCCCGCCCAACGTAACATTGGGGTGGGAGCCGGCGAAGGCGGGCCTATGGCGCGCACATGGCGGTACCTGGGTCCCCGCCCAGCCGGAGTGGAGGACCTCGTTGGGGTTTAGTCGGTAGTCGTTAAGCTGGGCGGGTTTGGCGAGAGCTGAACTTACCCCAGCGCGCCTTTCTAAAGGCGTAGTCTCCATGGACCAATTGGTTGAGGGCGCGGACCTCGGTTCGCGACTTCTTCCTCTTTCTTCCACCGGAGGCGCGGAGTCCGACATAACCCGGTCCGACCCCCGTCGGCAGAGTATCCGTAAAGAGACTAGGATTCCCCATCGATACAAAAAAAAAAAAAGTATAAAAATCAATGCCCATTGGATTATTCTTGTAGATTACATGTGGTGGTGTATAGGGATCTCCATAACACTTAGCACCAGGTGTGCTATGAACTCGTTCGCCCATCTATTTCAACAGAAAAACGAATTGTGGTTTGATACAATTAACGAGCTACAAATAAGTAAGTTTTGGCGTAAAACATCGTCCGTTCAGATTGTCGATAAACTTGTTCTTACACATAGTTTAGATCCTCTGGGCCTACGGAGGGACACCTGAGTTTTTTTCCGTATGTTCCATGTGGAGTGCTCAGAGAAATTGTTTGAAATTATTCCTTCATTTCTTTTTTACGTTGCACCGCCCAACACAGAAGCTTAATTCATCCCTATTATTTGGAATCATTGCGTTCATCCACGGTACATTTTCAGAGACATTTTTTTTTCACATACCATCCGAATTTACGGCTTGGCTATGCACCTAACATTGCTAACGGACTGTAACCACACATCATCAGGTAGGCCGTATGCTTGTTTACCTAGATTTAACCAGAAAGTTAGTCTGTTTTAACGAATTATGAATTAAGAATTGTTTGGGTCTAAAGACAATAATTCACATTTTGAAACGCGTGGAAATAGAGTTTTCGTCAAACGAGATAAAGGAAATAATAATTAAAACGGTTAATTTTAAAGTAAGGGAAGCCTGGGGGTTCCACGAGAGCAAGCCTTGGGTCCACAATATATCTTGCGGGCAGGCAACCGCGATTTGACTGACGGAGCACTCTGAAAGGACATTTATCAGTCTCACTAGCGGGTTACACTAAACCAAACAACAATGAATTCTCATTGACAAATTATCTTGGCGATTCTTGTTCTAAGCTCCTTTCTTTTGACTAATCGGTGCTGGAGACGTTTAAGATTCTGTAAAGCTTTCTGTTTCTTTATGTATTTATTTCTTTACCGATTGACTTTACACAACCAATGTTCAATCTTCTAGAATTAAATATGGTTAGTAAAACTTAATAAATTATGTTTCGTTTTGTTAACCCTTCGAACGCCGAAGTCGATTAGGGGATTCTTAAAGAAATCAAGTTCGTGCGAATAGAAACATTCAAAGGCCGAAACGAGTCGCGTCATCAAAAAATATTAAATGGAACTTTGAGTCCTTTCTCAGAGTCGTTCCTCAAAAACCGGACTGGACCGCATCCGTTGAATGTAAAGCCACTTATGAAAATGAATGTAAAACGCGGATAAACCAAAGCCTATTTTCCGCGCGAAGTACACCGGGCGGTTACAAATTGCTTTGGGCAAAGCGTAAATTTTAATTTTATCTCTAATACCCAAATGAGTACCGTGACTCGACATAATAAATGTACTCTTTCCACGCTAGCGATGAGGTCGATTCATTGCATTATTACAATTGTACTACGTGCACTGCGAAAAGCGATTCTGGAACTTTTTATTTTTACTGCGGTACTCTCTACTATATTGAATGAATGATGAATGAATGATTTATTTTATAACAACAAGTCCATATGTGTACATAGTATCATTGAAACATACTTAAAATTAACAAAACCAATCAAATAAAAAAGATATAATTATTAAAAATAAGTATATTATTGATTGCAGAGGAATAAATGTTCAGTTTCATAGTATTTTAGAACAGAATTCCTTATCGCACGCTTTGTTTGCGGGCTGAGGGGCTAGTCTGAAAAAAGTATAACAATGAATGACGACACCAAAAACCGCCATTTTTTTGCAACGGTTTTTAACTCACTTCCCTATCATCTAGGAAATTGAAACTTTTTTCTGTAGGTTCAGTTTGCCGGCAATTTTAAGGGCATTTTATATATTATAAAAATAAAATTGAATAGTGATATTTTTTTACTAATATTCCGGAAATTCATCTGCACATCATATACTTCACGACGAATTTATTCACATTTTATGATTCGTTTAATTATTTTATACTGACTATTTATTTATTATTTTATCATTTCTTAATACAAACATAAAACAGGGTATAGCAAAAGGAACTCTGTTTCAACCAGGTGTCCAAAACACATCTTTTTTTTTAATTCAAGTAACTTATCTTCTTAGTAATAAAACAACCTCCTCTAAAATAAAATTGCTAGGATGAGACTTTAATCTTACACATTGTTTTAAATATACCAGTACTTCATACTATTGTGGCTTAGGGATCCGTATAGGATATTACTGCTGTTTTGTTAATAGCGTTACGTGTTGGGGCTCGGGATAAATAAAACTTCCAACGAAGTACAAATTAAAGCTCTATTTGGCACTTTAAATAATTACAGAACACTTTTCAACTCGCTTTTATAGTCGATACGACATCCCTAGAATTATTGAGAAGATTCCTGGCAAGTCGAGTATTTCGATATATGTTTCCGCTATTTGACAATAGATGTCGTTATACATCTCGAGCGTTCTTGATATTACTAGTTCTTTTGATATTCATTTCTTCTCTTCGACGATTGATGGCTTGCTCTCACCGGCGTAACAATAGTTACGATGAAGGATTCATACATTCTGTTAAAGGGATAGCCTTTATTCCAATTAAATTGAAACTTTCATTTAATTTTTCAAGGAAAGCGGCATTTCTTGAATTGGCCAGGAACGGACCATTAACGTTATTAATAAAATAAAAATTGAACAGGTATTTGTTTGTTATTGTAAGCTATGTGTGTGTAAATAAAATTGTAAAAGAAATGAGCTAGCTGCCACATGTGTTATCAAATTCGAT
Source organism: Bombyx mori (assembly GCF_030269925.1). Lineage (NCBI taxonomy): Eukaryota > Metazoa > Arthropoda > Insecta > Lepidoptera > Bombycidae > Bombyx > Bombyx mori. The sequence goes on along the minus strand of NC_085111.1, from coordinate 8,642,497 downwards.
CGGCGTGCAAGTCACGACAAGACAGTTTATTTCAACTTCTCAACTTCTCCGCGAGCGTTCCATTCCAATGGTGCACAATTTTCATAAGAAACACCCCGTTGCGCTGCGAAGCAAAAATTAGATTCATTAACCATCGAGTAACATTTTGCCGAAACATATTCCCATTGAGAATTCAATTGGACTACGTAACGAGTGCTCGAACAATGTGGTGTTAACTTCGGCTACTTTGCATTCTCCTTTGAGATAGGATTATCATCTGACATCATTAGTCATGTTCAGAAAATACTGAGCAAGACAAAATTTAAGATACGCATCGTAAGAAAACGCGCAATATTGTTAGTAAATTTTGACTTAGTGGAAAGAATAAGTTCAAGAAGTTGAAGTTTCATTCACATTTCCTAAAATTTCATCCTTATTTCATATGAATTAATATTATAAGGTATACCAGACTCGAGCGAAGGAAAAATACTGCGCTCGAAATGAAAATTGGAAATATTTATAGGCACTGCCGGAGAGAATCGATGTGCACGAGACATTGAATAGAAGATGGCATTCGAGACGCAAACATAATTTACTTATCTCACGCGAGACCAGAAAGTTTTGCTCAAACAAATAATATAGGTTTCCATCAGTGCGGGGAGCACCTGAGCGGCACTACGATCGGTGTGTCCCGGGGGAAATAAAAACTTTGTCGCACGTCGCTTGTCCTAAAGCCTTCTCAGTCTCCGCGACACGCTCGCCGATTTGCTGCCGATCTACAGTTTATAGCTTTGATTCTCAACGACACTACATTTACGATATCGTCGCACATGACTGCCGCGTAAAGCATGATTGTAAAACGTCACCGGAATAAGGAACTACGATTGAATACGCAAGTCCTATCTTCGATGTTATTTAAAACAAAATGGATCAATAACAAAACTAGAGTGAAGCAGTTTTCAATGCTCATAGTACGTCCAGATCATCTTTTGTTCTACCAATGGAATTTTCGGAAAAACGTCTACGCTGAAAATACTAACTACTGTCGAAAGTTTCAGTTGTCCGGAGCTCGATAATTGCGAGGATCTCAGCTGGAATTTTTAAATTAATTCAAAGGAAAAATAAAATTAACGGAGTTAGCGAAGATTAAATTACACTCGTCGTAATTTATGTCAAGAAAGTTCGGATGTAGATCACCGCATCATGTTTTTACGCAAGGGGAAAATAGGGTTCCGGAGGAGGCGAGAAAATGAAACAAAAACATGAGCGAACACCATCTCTATATAGTAACATCAGGGGGTAACTACGATACACGTTACATCAAAATATTGAAACTCCTTAATCTTGTAATACTGTGTGTTTATTTCTCAGAGATAGCTTTCTTTTCGTAGCTTAAATTACAAATATAAGAAAAACAAAATATCCCGGTCTATTTTACAAATATAATATATAAATAATATAGCTTGTATTTTCTTGCCTAGCGGTGTTGGTTCATTGCACCATTCCTCATGACGAGAACATCGTGAAGGCAAAAAGGGATATTTTTTAAAATATTTAGATCTTATCCTAGGTACTACCACCATCTGGCGTGTAGTTTCAACTATCATTGTTCCGATAGTTTTGTCAGTGTGCATAAAAGCTTTGCCCAACATCTTAAGAAGCCTTAGGCTTCGACACCATCACTAGGGACAATCTATTGTGGATATAGTTTTTATTTATAAATGAAATTTTATAATATTTTTTTGTTAATATTTCTATTGCTATTAAGATTTCTTTTTGCAAAATATCTGTATTCTAAATAATACAATGCATAATGTCTTTTGTTTCCTGCCATTAATATTATAAAACTAAGTTTATTATAATAAATTATTATTTTTGCAGTAATCCATCTCAGCCTTCTTTAAAGTTTGCCGGTTTTTCTGTCTAGTACTAGTTGTTGCTATTGTCATTCCCCACATCATATACACATCACATACGGTCTTATTAATGTAAAATGTATTTAAGAAATGTAAATAACCGTATATCTGGCTGAGAAAGTTTTTATTTCTTCTATTCGCCATCTACAAACTACAAAATCTTTCAATAAACATTTGCCTTACGACCCGGTTTTGCACTCGTAAAAAGGGTTTGGAGAACTCCCTTAAACTCATTTGAACTTTTGCTCTAGGAGATCCGTTTTTTCGACAATTTAAATGTGAAACAGAATATGTAAAGAAAGCCGTATGTATATCGGTGATTATTTAAATTTAATCTTTGTTTATTTATAATATTTTTTTGTATGTTTTTTTTTTTTGCATAATTGGAACTAGTATTATAAATGTGAATGTGTGTGTGTGAGTGTTTGTTTACCTTCATTTCTCTTCGAAACAAAGCAACCGATGTACCTAATTTTTAAAGCGACAGTATTAGATCAGGCGTGTCACATCGATTACTTTTAATCGTGTAAAAACATTTCATCCCACGGAAAATCACACTGACCCTTTTCCCTGACCACGCGACCGAAGCCGCGGGCTACACTTAGTTTTTTTTAAATAATTAGTAGATGAACTCTTCGCCGTCCTGGTATTCAGGTGTTGCTGGAGCCCAAACTTATTACAGCGTGAATCACAATGGGGTTGACAATCTCAATTGAAATCATACATTTATATGTATGATCCCGTCTCGAAGCTGTGTTCCTTTATTACTTTAAACATGTATTACGAATAAGTCCTGGCCCTACTCTATTTATATACTACTATAGACTAACATATAGCCAAATATAAGAAGCACATTAATTCATGAGCAGATTATGTGCGTTTGCGTAAAATTCTATAATTTTTCCTGAAATGCCATTAACAACAAATTTTCAATCCAATGGGATAAATGGCATATTTTACCACACAGACTTTTTCATTTATTTTATCCATGTTTGCTTTATTGTACACAGAAAAAAATATATCAAAAATGTCTAAGAAGGATATTTACGAACAAAATCAAGCTTAACTTCGACATGAGGTTTCTTCCAGCAAATCACAAATACTAATATCGAGATAATGTAGAAAGTACGTATATGAATACATGAGCCATGTTGATCACATTGGTGAGCTATGAGTGAGCCGTCTCTTCTTTTATAGAAATAAAGAAATACTACCATACTGAAACATAGTCCATACTGATGGTACGACCTCTTGTGAGACCGCACGGGTGGGTAACACCATCCTGCCTATTTCTGCCGTGAAGCAGTAATGCGTTTTGGTTTGAAGGGTGGGGCAGCCGCTGTAACTATACTCGAGACCTTAGAACTTATATCTCAAGGTGGGTGGCGCATTTACGTTGTAGATGTCTATGGGCTCCAGCAGTTGGGCTGTGAGCTTGTCATCCCACTAAGAAATAAAAAAAAAAAAACCCATGAAATACATGATAGAAAATATAAGTTTCTGTGCAGGTAAACAGCTGAAAAGATGTATGGATAGAGTATTAAGTAATAGTAAGATATATTATAAATACTCAATATCCGCACGATCAGCTTTGATAACTCAAAGGGTCCAAACTTAAAGTACGCCTGGAGGCATTTCGTGAATTATGAAGGTTTTCTAATTTTAACTTCGAATTAGCGCCAGTGGGTAGGTAGCGATTTTCAAATTATTTTGCTTTGGCAGCTTTCTGAAGACTTGTTGATCTTTCAAAGGCTTTTTAGGGATCTGCTTTTCGAATCTGTCAATTTAAATTTAGGGAATTCAAATATTTTAACCATCAATTGCTGTTTTAAGTGTTTTAGAACGGAAACGTGAAACAAACTTTTTAAATACAAATAATAATTGAAATTGAGCATTTTTATATAGGCTGTGATTTTATATAGGCGTTTGACGCTATTTCTATTATTATATAAGTTTTTTGATTGTTTTTTTATAAAACTAAGAGGTTTAAGTTTTGATACCTCGGAGAGATATTGTCCTAGCCTTTTTAAGTTTTTGGAGGAATAAATCGTACTACATAGCTTATATAGCTTAACTTAAAATGCGTTATTATAATTTTTTCAATGGTGTAACTGCTACCGTACGTCATTGCTTAGAGTACTAGACAACGTCGCAGGAGTCAATATGCGGAACATTTCCTATTACACGCCCACTTCTTCCTGTGAGTTCAGATACATATAGAGTTGTAGTAGTAATTGCAAAATATATACTTCACATTCACACACAATTATTCACACACACAATTCACATAATTACTTTACAACTATTTTCACAATTATTTTATAACTAAAAAACAACAAATTAAAAAACAATCTTCTCCCTTAAACGTTACCAGAATTCAAGGAAGTGCCATAAATATTTTGTTGAAAATACAACTAGAAGGATCCTAATCTGTGATTTGTAATAAAATAGTTTGTTGATAAGATCATTGCTGGTTTTATCAAAACTAGTGTAGTTTTTTACTTATTTAATTGCATAGTTAGCGGAGCCCATAGATATCACAAAGTGAATTCCAGCACCTTGAAACATAAGTTCTAAGTCTCAATTTCTCAGAGTTATTCAAAGGCTGTTCCATATTTCAAACCAGAATGTATTACTACTTCGTAGCAGAAATCGACAGGGTGTTGGTTTCTGCCCGCACAGAACTCCCTACAACCATCATTTCTAGATAATAAAATACTATCAGAAAAAATAGCAATTAATGTTATTATGTTGCACAATTATGTATGTCACGCTCTTCACACTCAACAGTAACAAAGTATCAGCTCTATATAATTTCAGAGCATATTTTTATTCCAACACAATTTGTAATGGAAGCGACACGCGGAGACAAGAGAGCAAAGCTAGGGCGGGCGGGAGAAGGGTCGCGGGCCGGGGTGAAATTACTTGCAAATTCCATTTACGAACTCGGTGGCCACGCGTCAAAAGAAGCTGAATGCTCCCCGTCTTTGTTTCCTCTTGTCTAGATAGTCTTGCTTTTTAGATAGTAATCTAAATTCTACGATATCATTAAACATAGGATTTCCTAACTGTATAAGATATAATCAAAGAAACTGGCAAGAAAAACTACAAAAAAATTCAGACAAAATTTAATTATAAAAGCTTGGTTGATGGTGTCAGATATTGTTTAGAAATAGAACATTGAAAGTTTCATATCTGTTAATTAAATAAGTAATTTATAATAATCAGCCACAAGTTCAAAGATCTTTTGTAGTCAATTGTAGTAACAGTTTGAGTAACAGTATTTAATAATTCATAAATTGTTGGGTTAAAACAACATGACGCTCTCTATGTGTCTCTTCCGGTGGATGTCGTCAAGGCGATTAAGGGATTATCAGAGAATGAGCAGTACAGTTCTCTGAGTATTGTAGGTGTGCACTGATGAGTACTATTGCCTATTTCTGCTCGGAAGCGATCATGCGTTTCGATGTCATAGGCATGTATAGTTTTTTTTGCACTTGACGGATCTTATCAATTTTCCTTTTATAATTTATACATATAATGAAACTGTAGAATCTAGTGCGTCTGTATTTTTAACTAAATTAATAAAAATAAAAAGACGTAACTAAATCAGAGTAAGATAATACAAACCGTGATTTTAAAATTATTTTCTGTATGTCATGTTTCTATTAAACGTACGATTTTCATGTAGTTTTTTATAGATAGATAGAGATTGCAAATAAATTTTAGTCAATTGAAGACTTTTCGAATTTATTTTCATGCTATTAAATATTAGACGTTACATAGCAAACAGTATTATATGAAAGCAACTCTGTATCTGTTACGATTTTAAGCCCAAATTACTATTCGATTTCGACGATAAATTCAGCATGGAAAAAGTTTGAGTCCTGGGGAATGCTACGATAGGTACCTTTCATTATAATTCTGGGCAAAGAAAACGATACTTACAAGATAAAGTATAGTCCAGGCAGTCGAAGCAGCGGGCCGAAAGCCAGTAAATATAAACAAAAAGCAAATTACTAAGTGAAAATTTACCAATCTAACCTTTAAATCGGGAACATGATCCGAAGTTTCTTGTTTTCAATGTTTGTGGACGTCATGATTACCAATAGGGAGTGAACCTCCGATTGGTATGTAAGTTACGAGGCGTTACGGCGAACTTAGCTCATTACCACTCCACGCCAACGGAATGACAATGCCGAGAATTTTTACTTCATTCTAGTCCGCGCTTATTAGGTGCTCGGAGATGTAGTGGTGAGACTTGGAACTCTCCACCCGGCATATTGAATTCGTTCTTCGCCTAGATCGCTTTGAATTTCAAATGTTTTGCGCACGATCGTGTTTTGCTGCTTTTAATAATTGATAATTCATCAGAACGTGTGACTGACTATAATGACGTGGGGCGTACATATTTCGATATTAATTTTTAATCGACTAAGTCTAAAAGAAACCGTTTCTGGAATAAATAAACCGTGAAAAATGTTCAATTATTCAAATTTGAAAAAACGAAGGAAAACATAAGATTGACATCTTTACTAATACTACATAAAACACATAAGAGTGATAGCACATTTTCTGATAATTTGATGGTCTATATCAAGCAATCTTGTACCACAATATTATTGGTTCTACTTAAGAAATATAGCCAACCTTTAGTCTATGAATAATTTACGCGACCGCAAGCTGTTTATTGTGATAGCGCGCTTGGCTTCACAGCCAGACTCTCATGTGAAATAAAACACGTAGATTCTGCCTCACAATACTAGAGAAACATTATTCTATAAAAAATCATATTCCAAACGATTATAGATTACTGAGGTGTTCAAATAAAATATTATTAAATTCATAAATGAATAGGTCCGGTTTGTAAGCGGTTTCTGAGGCCATGTACGTCGTGACGGTGCAGGTACGAAGAGCCGAACGCAAGAAGTACCATCGAAAAATCGGTTAAAGAAAATCGAGTCAAATTTTAAGAGGATAAGGTTGATAATTATTTGAAGTGGTAACGGCTAGCCGCGGCAGCCGGGTCGGCACCCGGCAGTAAATAACCAGTGAGATCGGATTATTTCGATAAGATCGTAAAATGAAACAAGGCGCGCTTTGGCGAGACGTTTTCTTTTTGAATACGTTACATGTTAACCCGACACATTGCTCACGTAGGGGCGTAAAATGTGAAAGTTTGACTTAGCTCAAATTCTCTGGCATGCGCCGGCTGTATTAGCATATTTTGTCTTGAATTCAGTTATGTTTCTAACTTCAGTTTGGTTCTAAATTTGACCGATATTTAAAATTAACGACAGTTGTTTGCTATGTTAATGATTAGATTGAGTTGTTTTACTTTGAAATAAGTATAGGAATTTGTTGAAGAGAATGTCCTTAGCATATCTAAGCAAAGGCATAGGTCGGCGTATGGAAGCACGCGTGGCGGTTCAGAAGCGTCCGGTTGCAATCTTATTTTTCCGGCGGCTCGCTGGGTGGTTGCCGGCGGCTTATTGCCTACGTGCCACAGCGCCGGTCGCGCGCCGGCCGTATTATTCTATCGAGGGGCTATCGGTAGCGTCCACACGAACGATATTAGTACACCCGACGCTGCCTTCTTCAGATATTGGCAACGTATCGTAAGTAATTCCACTATAGGGATGAATTACATTTTTCATCTATACTAATATATAAATCTACAGTGGTTTTTACGGATGTTCCGTTATAACTACTGAACCATGCATCCGATTGACTTGAAACCTGGTTGGTATCCATGTAGAAAATGCATGTACTTAATGGATAGGCTCATATTTATATGAGTGTTGGACTCCCTAAACCAGTTGCGGGGGCGTTAATGATGAGAATCTTTGTGGGGGTGAGAAATAATAATGTTAATTTGAAATGCCCAGCGAAGCGGACGGGTACAGCTAGTATTTCTATAAAAATAATGCGCATTTACATAACCTCAAATTTTTGTAGTCTTCTGTATAGGAGTTATTCATTTATCACAGTACCTAATATGTATAATTAAATGTACCTAATATGATTAAATACTTTAATCACTTACAAACTTGTTTGAGTCGATTACGAAAACAATCCGTGATAAGGTCGACCGACGGATTATTGTCGACGACGAATATCGTCACGTAAAATTGTTGGAAAAAGTTAAAGTTTATAATTTCTTGGTCCCCGGACAACCTTTCTAATTTCTACAGGGGCGTATCTTGATCTTGAGACAGGGTTAGGCCTATACACGATCGTTGATCCGATAATTTCTGATCCACAGATATTCTCTATGTTAATGTTGTCAGTCGATTATAGCTACGAAGTCACCACAGAGTCATCAGAATATTTGAAAACTAGCGACCAGCGCCCTCGCTTCGCTTTGGAAACTGTAATTTATTATTGATTTCTCCACTATTTAATGGATGTTATTATACTTATAAGTCTTCCTCTTCAATCACTCTATCTATTAAAAAAAAACGCATCAAAATCCGTTGCGTAGTTTTAAAGATTTAAGCATACATAGGGACAGACAGATATAGGGACAGAGAAAGCGACTTTGTTTTATACTATGTAGTGATTCAATGAAACATTTATTTTTATTTTATTCACTGAAAACACAGCATTCGACTGTGAATATCAAGTACTGAATGTCATTTGTTTGTTCTTGATTTATTCGCTTAAACTGTTAAGACTTATTAAATTCTGAAACATGTAATTAATTTAGTAAAGTTTGTCAGAGAGACAATTTACTAAGTTACGATATTTTGTCAAGGAAATTTATATATTTACTTAATAAAATTACAAATAAAATACTGTTTATTTAATTTGTATACTATTTTTTAAATTGCATTCGTTTGTTTGAGGGTTTTAAGTTTGTAGTGACAGCTCTGAAGGGGTTCACTTTCTCCTTATTATTTACCTTTATCTTCGACCGAAAGGGTGATTTTTGGTCCGTTATCTGACGGCTTTAATAATAATTTTTAAGCTCGTAACTTGTATATTTGCTAGCTTCTCTTGTAAATGTCGCTATCGCGATTCACAGGGCTTTTGGAAATTTCTTCTGATCTATCATGGTTACAGCGACAAGTAAAATTTTATTGTTTTACGTTCTAAACGACGTTAATGTTAGTGGTCTGGTTTGAATAGTAGCACGGACGTTATGCATTAGAATTAGGGTGACCTTTTTGAACGTAGGTAGCGGTATTGACGCTGAGACCTTTATGGGTTCCAGCCCTCTTCCTACCAAGTGAGCCGTGAGCCTGTCTGCCTAATTACAGTAATAAAAAAATATAACAATTACTTTTGTTCATACATAATTCTAAAAAAGTCTTTGTGGAGAATTTTAATAACGTATGTATGTAGTCTTTGTTCAAATGATTTCTATATGAAACCACAAACATTCAACAGTCGATCGATTACAAAGAAGTCAGATTCGTTTTGCGATTCATCGTATCGTGTTTGAGGTTGGTAGGTAGTCGGAGTCCCTAATAAAATGAGTGGAGGTAATGTTGTGTTTGCCGTGACGCCCGCCGGAGATGTAAGATAAGGCACGCCCGGCGTTGGGCCGGCACACCGTTCTTCTCAACTAACACCGATTTAACCACCCTCCCGAGTGAATAGAAGCTTTCCTAAACTAAATATTGGCGCCAGTTCAACGTTTTTCATGTTGATTTAATTCACTACAATAATATCGAAGGTGTCGGTAGTTTTGTTCGTTTCGGTAGTTCTGTAATCAACGATGGTGCTTTATAATGGCCATTAAAGTAGCACTGTGATCATTTGATTTTGTGTTTTGTAGCAAACACGTTAAGTCGCCAAATTCTGTAACATAGTTTAATTATGCTGGGTTTCAAGGATTTGTTTTCAAAGCCGAAATGGTATAAATATTATCTCTTCATACAGAAGCTAGATACTGTTATTTACATATTATATTTTTCGGAAGTTCATAGTATGTTAAACCGCTAGGGCTAACGCGGTAATACTGCGGTGACATGCTCCCTCCGCGTTTTACGAGGTCGTTGACCCTGCGTATGCGTCAGGTGATTTGTATTGTAGTACAATTTGATAATGATAAATCCTTCTTCAAACGAGGCTTGCGGAGAGTACTTTATGGTAGGCAGCGGCTTGGCTCTGCTCCTGGCATTGCTGACTTCCATGAGCGACGGTGACCACTTACCATCAGGTGGGCCGTATGCTCGTCTGCCTACAAAGGCAATAAAAAAAAATTGCTAATGTTCAGAGGCACAAGCAAAAAATAGTCATAAAACCATATCAATAGCTATTATAAATTAGCCTAATAAGGTGGCCCCTAGACCTAAAATAACATTGTATGTCGATGCACGGGCACCCACGATCGCGCGGCGCGGGCGCCGGGAGGAGGACTACGGCGCGGGGTCGCGGTTTGACACCTTCTTCGACACATCGTGCAGCAACGCCACCCGCGACACTTTCTTGTTTTACTCTTTTTATAAATTAACCAAATATTAGGTACACCTATCGTATTATTACAGTCCACTCTTTTATTGGTCTACCCCACCCCCACCGGTCTACCCCAGAGCAGTCGAAAACATTGTACAATACATTTTATTGTACAATAAGATTGAAAGGCCCTCTAAATCCAAACGATCAATTAGGTATATTGCACAGTAATACGAACTGCACAATGTTTTCATATTATGGTTATAGGTGTACTCCTTGAACCTTGTACTCCTTCAAGAACTTTGAGAACCACAGACTGAAAAACATTACGCATTACTGGCTCTACCCGATGCAATTAAATATTTGGTGCAATAAAAAATAAGCTAGCTCAATTTTTCATTCAATTATTGCGCAATCTTCAATATTATCCCTAAACAGTCAATGATATTGCCCAATTCGTAATATTGCGCAATATAATTGATCGTCCAGACTGCCGCTTAGCATTTGAAATATGTTAAGTATTATTGCATAATTTTTCGGTAAGTAAGCAACAGGGAGCCCCGTATTTATAGCAACACTCGTTGCTCGTCGCAAATAAATCAACAGTTTTAATATAATTAAGCGGCTGCGTCTAAAGTACGCTTAAAAACTTTCTCGGTTTTAATTCGCTTGTGAGGGATTTTAATTTGGCGAGAAACGGTTTGCCAGAACTTGTTGTAGTATATTTACATACAAGTTTGACACCGCCGCTTCGCCAGCTATAGAAAGACTTAGACATTAACTATCCTGTAAAAAAATACCATAAATAACCTAGTCTTGTTAAACAGTTCCTTGAATATTATTCGAAGATCATCGCCGCAGAAATAAGCAGCGTGGAGTAGTTGAGGCCGGTTGTCACTTTGACACGACTTAATGTGTTGTTAATTGATAATGCCTATTTTATTGCAGATGTCTATGAGTGACTTAGTGAGTTAGATGATAATATAGCATCTTTATCAACTGCCTTTTATGAATTGGTTAGATGAGCTCTAGGCTCATAGTTCATGTTAAGTGATTACTGAAATCTAGAGACCGTGGCGCCACTGACCTTGAAATGAGATTTATGGCTCAATTCTATTGTCTGTCTAACAGCTGTCCCACCCTTCGAACTGGAACGCATTACTGCGGCAGTAGTGGTACGCGTGCTGGTTCATGGTTCACGTTTCTCTACAGTACTAGTACTCTTAGCCTATTTTTATTCACAGCTCTCCCCTTATATTATTGTCTTAATCAGATCCTTTAATTAACTTATCAAATTGTATTTGTGTTCGAAATTGAAACGAATCAAAAATTTTATGAATTTTTTTTACATAAAATACTCAATTCACAAACTTTGTGCACTCATTTTTTTAACCGTATTCGTATATTAGGAAAATACTGACATTCAACTCACTGGCGTTTGAATTTACTGCCCTAGTTCAGGAGTCACGTAGAGGTCTGAAAAAATGAGCCTCTCTGTACTTAGTTACGGCTTCAAATTGTGGACATTTTGTATGATGATGAAAAAGTATTGTAGTTTACGATTGCATTTCGTTAGATATAGCATTGATAATTTTAATTTCAGCATTAGTACTAAAATAAATACTAATTTGCAACAATTAATAGGCAGACGAACTCAAGGTCTATCCAATGTTAAATGGAAGTCCATAGATATCGCAAAGTGAATCCTTCTGTCTTTCTCAAGATAATAATTAGTAATAAAGTTTGAAATCGTCTTGGCCTAAAGGGATAAGATGCCCGGTGCATTCATGTCGAACGATGCAACGGTGTTCGAATCCCGCAGGCAGGTGCTAATTTTTCTAATTACTTTAAGTACTTAACAATTATTTACGATTGACTTCCACAGTGAAGTAATAACATCGTATAATAAAAATCAAACTCGCAAAATTACAATTTGTATAATTACTGGTGGTAGAGCATCTGGTGGGTCCTTAAGGGTAGGTACCACCCACTATTTCTGTCGTGAAGCAGTAATGCGTTTCAGTTTGAAGGGTGGGGCAGCCGTTGTACTGTTAAAACTGAGACGTTACAATTCATGTCTCGAGTTGGATGGCGGCATTAACGTTGTAGATTCTATAGGCTCCGGTTACGACTTAATATCGCCCAACCATCTAAGTTATAAAAAAGAAGAAGATAATACCGATAATAATAATCGATTTCGATTCGAATCGAATAATCAATCGAGACTTAGACCTCATGTGGCATTCACGTGGTGAAGTCAATGTGTTAATATCAGGTGAACCGAGAATTTGTCTGCCCCTGTATACTGTAATAAAAAAAGGTACGTACTTAATTGTTTTTTGCAAAAACCTGTTTACAGGTGATATTTAAGAGCCGCGTTCAGTCGAGAATGAGAAAGTATTACTTTGCACTGCAGCGACATATTTCTTTATGAACCGCTCGCCCCTGTTTTTATTAATTCCTGCTTTCCGGTTTCGAATAAGAACTTGAAAAAGAAATCTATACTAATATTATAAAGAGGAAAGATTTGTTTGTTTGTTTGTATTGAATAGGCTCCGAAAATACTGAACCGATTAGAAAAATTCTTTCACTGTTTGAAAGCTACACTATTCCCGAGTGACATAGGCTATAATCTTTTTTGAAAAAAATTAGGGATCGTTACTAAAACTCCAATAATGTAACCCTAGGTGTAAAAAAATTGCCTAAAATATTCTTTACATCGCGTGCCCTGCGAAAACTATTCATGATATAAAATAATGTACTTCGACTTTGTATAACACATTATTATTTACAAAAAGTGTCGCAACAGCATATGTCTTAACTATTATAGTTATGCCGCAATAAGTGTTTTTTTATTTAAAAAAATAAAACTACGTCAAATATCGTTGAAATGTTTTGTTAAAGACCCGAGCGGAGCCGGAGCGGGTCGCTAGTGTTTTCATAAAAGTATAAATTCAAAGTAATAAGGTGCTATGAGATGAATACTGAATTTTACCGCCCAAAATACTTGCCAACTCTCCACGTACCTACAGTTGCGAGTACATGCTTCTTGCGATACTTAATTAAGTTGTTGATTCAACGCAAGTGTAAGTTTTTTTTTGTGATGCCATTGGTTGTATCATGTAAATTGTTTATTATTATACCACTTCGAAAAAGCGGCACGACACGAGAACCCTCTCATCGTGGCCGCCGGTAACTACATTCCCGATCCTGCGGGCAGAATGGAAAGCAGTCGACGTCGCCCAAAACACGTCATCTCGGATCCTCCCGATCCACTAACGGTGCTTTTAGGTACTTCAAGCACCGGTCATCGTTCTCGTCGAACCCGTCGCTTGCGACGAAGGGCTTGACGAGTAAATTAACTCTCAGACACAGCCCACTGAGTTTCTCGCCGGATCTTCTCAGTGGGTCGCGTTTCCGATCCGGTGGTAGATTCTGCGAAGCACGGCTCTTGCTAGGGTTCGTGTCAGCAACGTCATCAGGTTTGAGCCCCGTGAGCTCACCTACTAGTTAGGGTTACGCTGGAATAGCCTCTCAAGGCTAACAGCTTAGATAGGAAGAAAAAAAAGAGTATTATATATTGTTTATTATATCATGTCAATTTATACTGGTGGTAGGACCTCTTGTGAGTCCGCGCGAGTAGGTACCACCACCCTGCCTATTTCTGCCGTGAAGCAGTAATGCGTTTCGGTTTGAAGGGTGGGGCAGCCGTTGTAACAATACTGAGACCTTAGTGGCGCATTTACGTGGTAGATGTCTATGGGCTCCAGTAACCACAAATGGGCTGTGAGCTCGTCCACTCATCTAAGCAATAAATAAAAAATTGTCCATATACATATATGTAAATATAGTTAATTCAATCGACTTATTAAAGAAATATGTATGTTGCGGCTGTTTATTAGGACGTATTAATCACATATTTTCCTAAATGTTTCTCCATAGTTATTAAAATATGAGAATTAATTAGAAATGAATAATGTATCATAAATTGTATTGTTTCAACAAAAATATGGTGATGACAAAGTATTGCTGCGCATTAGTAGTCTTAATTTTAGTAAGTCGAATAGGGCGGATTACTAAGCCCATATTTAATGAATGGGCTAATTATTAGCATATAAGATCTTCTATATCTATCTAATATTTGATCTAGTATGATTTTAATAGTAAAAAAAATTGAAAATTTTAAGCCATTGGAGAAATGTGACGCTTTTATTAGATGTCGCATAACAGAATTATATTCTACAATTTCATTGTAGCTGAAAGAAACCCGCATGGATTTTGGATTTAGTGCCGATGATTTATTCCCAAAGCTCCGATAGACCGGACAAATTGCGAGACCAATCAATACCGCTCGAAGAATGATTGCACTAGTCTAATTTCTCGATTCTCATTTTACGACGAGTCTGGGTTTTCAAGGCGTCGAGCGTAAAACTCTATTGTTAAAAGTTCAAGTTATGGGTGTTCTAATTTTATTCGGAAATAAAAATAATTATAAAAGTAGTCATTTAGTATAAATTTTTTCGATTTTGTTGAGTTGTCGGCATGATTAAAACCACTTTTACGATTATCGATCCACAGACAAGTGTAAAGAATTTGAAATGTTGGCTGAAGTTAGATGAAGTTATTGAATTCGAGTTTAAGCCGTAAAGGTAGCTTAAATTAGTAATTTGAAGAACTTTCATAAAATGCAAAGACTCAAATTGTAATACTGGTGGAACACCGTCTTTAGTAATGGTAGGGCGTCTTGTGAGCCTATATGGGTAGGTATCAAGCCCCTGCCTGTTTCTATCGTGAAGCGGTAATGCGTTTCGGTTTGAGGGGTGGGGCAGCCGTTGTGCTGTAAAAACTGAGACTCTGAGCTCATATCTCTAGGTGACATTTACCTTGTGGCTATGGGATCTTATTAAAATAATAAAATAATACAAATTTTCAATAATGCGTTTATAATGTCAAATAAAAATGGTCGATTCTGGATGTAGTGGACTGGACTTGGGTATGCCGTTATCGGTATTGATGGCGTCTATAACTATCTTCCATTAGGTTGACATAGAATATTGTGTCCTGCCATAAAATAGTATACCCACACGTTGTTCTGCTTGGGCGTGACAATAACTAGGTAAGCTAAAATATAGAGAAAGCAAAGGTTCATTTTGTTTGCTACGTCGTAGCATCGGTAGAGGAGGCGCTAAAGAATACATTGTACATGATACAATATATTTTCTTTTGTTTCAGAAAACGTTTATAAGCTCAACGATTGTGTTGGGATGTTTGTAAGCCTCATGGTAAGGGCAGGTCGATGCAGATTTATAACTTGCTTGTTTCACCTATACAGCTAGCCTGAAATGGAATTTAAATAGAGACAAAAACTCATAGCGTATGATAGTTGTATGGCACTAACGTTGGGGTATTTAAAGGCGATAGTCAATTAACGCTAGGTTGGCCGTAAATTTGTTGACTCATCTAGAGATATGGGAAATATAATGACGGTCAGTTTTGGTTTTATTAATGGGTATAAATGTTTAAAAAAATATAAATGACCTTGGCAGTCTTATTGCAAACTAGCATTTTTTTTATTTTTTTTTATTGCTTAGATGATTGGACGAGCTCACAGCCTACCTGATGTTAAGTGGTTACTGGAGCCCATAGACATCTACAACGTAAATGCGCCACCCACCCTGAGATATAAGTTCTAAGATCTTAAGTAGAGTTACGACGGCTGCCCCACCCTTCAAACCGAAACGCATTACTGCTTCACGGCAGAAATAGGCAGGGTGGTGGTACCTACACGTGCGGACTCACAAGAGGTTCTACCACCAGTAATTACGCAAATTATAATTTTGCGGGTTTGATTTTTATTACACGATGTTATTCCTTCACCGTGGAAGTCAATCTTGAACAATTGTTGAGTACGTATTTCATTAGAAAAATTGGTACCCGCCTGAGATTCGAACATCGATGCATCGAATTAACACGTATGCACCAGACGTCTTATCCATTAGGCCATGACGAATCAAAATCTATTATATATTCTCCAATCTCCAAAAAGAAAAAATGCTTATGCGTCTTTCTTTAAAGGAAAAAAACCTATTTAACGGAAATGTGTTTTAAATATGTAAAATTAACTTTAGATCTAAGTTAATGCTTCGCCGTTCGCGCAGATTGTAATTTAAAAAGCAGTTTGTAACAGTAACGCTATCGGAAATATCAATTATTAGTTCGTGAACTAAATATTTATTTTATGCGAAGTCCAATGGCAGGCGGGTAGCGCTCCGTTACTTATTTTTTTTTTTATGAATATGCGTGTTCTATTTTAATTAAAACTCCCCCGGTACACTGAATATTAACGGCTTCTTTAGCTTTGTGTTTCCTTTTCAGTAAAGAAATTAGTTTGGATGAAAAATTTGCGAAATTAAATACTTAGCTGCTCTCAATAGAAGTCGAAAAATGTACAGTTTTCTATCGACAGTAAATAAATTAAATAAGGTTGTAGGTTATTTATCATTTACCTCATAATGTGTTTTTTTTTTTCAATATAAAATCGAACTTTGTCTACAGATAAAATCAACGGTTCGTGGGTAAATACTTACCTCATTTATTCAAAACGCAACTGGTTACAAATAACGGTGGAGACGAATTGATTCTACATGTTAATGGCTCATTCAAGAAGTCGTAAAGTCGGTAGAGTTTCACTGCTTAATATAGCCGCGTTGCAAGAAACAATTAGACAACCGTCACAATCATCCGGGAGGTACGAAGATGTGCCATAAAACATGGATATGGCATTATTGTGAACAAGTATAAAATTTCAAACGTCGAACGAATTGAGCTGCAATTTTTATATTGGAATTGAAAACAGACGAGATTATATTATTATTTTAATGGACATTGCTATGGGCACAGTTCCTTAACACCAATGTTTTATTATTAAATTTTTTGCGCCTCATTTGAACAAATCATTAGAAAGTAATATTAAAATATAGCAGACTAAGGCAGTCAACTGATAGAATTAATAGTGGCCCGCGTTGTGCGTTGTACGGAAATGTTCTTACGTTATGCCACGCTTATTAATGAGGCATCAGTAGTTACGGAAACTGGGATATTCATTTATATAGTTCATATTTCAATTTCACTATCAATTTGAAGATAGAAAATCTTTTTTGTGTACATACATACATGAAATATCATACCGCCTTTTTGTGTTTGGGATGTAATTTTATTTGTTTTTTTATTGCTTAGATGGATGGACGAGCACACAGCCCACCTTGTGTTAAGTGGTTACTGGATCCCATAGACATCTACAACGTAATGCCGCCACCCACCTTGAAATATGAGCTCTAAAGTCTCAGTATAGTTACAACGGCTGCCCCGCCCTTCAAACCGAAACGCATTACTGCTTCACGGCAGAAACAGGCAGGGTGGTGGTGGCACCTACCCGTGCCGTACCTACTTTTTGCGAATATACTTGTAAGCTGGGTGGTTTTTTTACATAATTTTTTTTGGCTTAGGAAATAGAGGGCATACGACACGAGCGTACTGTCTCCCTGATGGTGAATGATCACCGTCGTTCTCAAACGTCAGCGTCGCCAGAGCAGAGTTCAGTGGTTCCTGTACATCAAGCTGGCTTTTTGAAAAAATAACTGTCACTACCATTGTATTTCTGCTGTAGCTTCAAAACGAGAAAGTCGTAAAAGTGGAGTTTTTTCTTTCTTCAAGACAAACACACTTTTTTTCGCAGATCCATGTGGCCCGTGGCAAGTGTCGAATAGCGTGTAATATGGCGGATATAAATCGTTGAGACACTGTGACGAGCGGAGCAGTTACACAGGGAATGAGAAATACATACGCGATGCGAGAGCCACCTACCACCCTGAATTTTCCATTTAATTGTTTTGCAGAATGTACCTACCGTTCAAATGAGCCGTTGAGACCGTTCCATAGTTTTAAATTGAACGATTGAGCTCTTAAAGCCATATTTAAAGGTTAAAATAGAAAGCAAACGCTTCCACATTTGTTCTTCAGTGAGTCGCATTTCCGATCCGGTGGTAGATTCTGCGAAGCACTGCTCTTGTTAGGGCCAGTGTTAACAACGCACCTTGTTTGAGCCCCGTGAGCTCGCTTACACGTCAAGGAGAAGCTGAAATAGCCTCTCACAGCTATCAACATAGGTAGGAAAAAAAGTAAAAAAACCACATTTGTTCGCTTTAGATATAGTAAATAATTCGTGAAACAACCAATGAGTTTACTTGTTCTGCAATCACGATACTGGCTTATGAGAGTCGGTGACCATCTATATGACCATATATTTTTATTAATAACCCGATTGCTATCGCTATGTTAAGTCTTCTACTTATACTTTAATAAATTATACGAGTAATGAGCGACTCTCACTACAGCACTATTAGGTTTATTAAAGACGGTTGATTTTCGTAGTATGTAAAATTCGTAGTATGTAATTTCGTAGTAGTAGTATGTAAAGTAAGTTATAATTTGCGTAATTACTGGTGGTATGACCTCTTGTGAGCCTGCGCAGGTAGGTACCACCACTCTGCCTATTTCTACCGTGAAGCAGTAATACGTTTCGGTTTGAAGGGTGGGGCAGTCGTTGTAACTATACTGAGACCTTAGAACTGATATCTCAAGATGGGTGGCGCATTTACGTCGTAGATGTCTATGGGCTCCAGTAACCATGTAACACCAGGTGGGCTGTGAACTCGTCCACCCATACAAGCAATAAAAAAAAAAGTATGTACTCCTGTTGTTATCTCGTATCTGTTTTTGGTGCAATAAAGAATAAAATTTTGGCAAGCCGCTTCTTGTGGTTTCACGGGCCGCGGAGGGCGCCACCCGTTGACACCCACATCGTGGTTGGAGGCGTCCGGATAGGGGTCGGGGTGCAGTTGAAGTACCTCGGCCTCGTGTTGGACAGCCGGTGGGCCTTTCGTGCTCACTTTGCGGAGCTGGTCCCCCGATTGATGGGGACGGCCGGTTCTTTGAGCCGGCTGCTCCCGAATATTGGGGGACCGGATCAGGTTGTGCGCCGTCTCTACGCGGGGGTGGTGCGATCGATGGCCCTGTACGGTGCACCTGTGTGGGCTGAGCCGCGCAACCGGGCCACTATGGCTCGGTTCCTGCGCCGGCCGCAGCGCACCGTTGCCATCAGGGTCATCCGCGGATATCGCACCGTCTCCTTCGAGGCGGCGTGTGTTTTGGCGGGGACGCCGCCATGGGAGCTGGAGGCGGAGTCGCTCGCTGCCGACTATCGGTGGCGCAGCGAGCTTCGTGCTCGGGGCGTGGCGCGTGTCCCCGAGAGTGAGCTGCGGGCGCGGAAGGCCCATTCTCGGCGGTCCGTGCTCGAGTCGTGGTCGAGGCGATTGGCCAACCCCACGTGGGGGCTACGGACCGTCGAGGCGGTTTACCCGGTCTTTGATGACTGGGTGAATCGTGGCGAGGGACGTCTCACCTTTCGTCTGGTGCAGGTGCTGACCGGGCACGGATGCTTCGGGAAGTACCTGCGCCGGATAGGGGCTGAGCCGACGACGAGGTGTCACCATTGTGGACACGACCTGGACACGGCGGAGCATACGCTCGCTGTCTGCCCCGCTTGGGAGGTGCAGCGCCGTGTCCTGGTCGCAAAGATAGGACCTGACTTGTCGCTGCCTGGCGTCGTGGCGTCGATGCTTGGCAGCGATGAGTCATGGAAGGCTATGCTCGACTTCTGCGAGTGCACCATCTCGCAGAAGGAGGCGGCGGGGCGAGTGAGGGAAAGCTCTCCTCACTACGCAGAAACCCGCCGCCGCCGAGCAGGGGGTCGGGACCGGGGTCGTATCCGTGACCTGGCCCCCTAAGAGCTAGGGGTCCCACCCGTTTTGTGCGGGGAGGGACCCAGACGAGGGGTGGCGTGCTCTGCACGCTCACCCGCAATAGGAAGCCGGGTGATGGTAGACCGCGTTCCCCCGACCGCTCTGGGGGAAGGTGTAACGCGGCGCCATCAAAGCGGGCTCTCGGCCCGCTGAACGAGGGAACCGGTGGTCGTTTCGCTGGCGGCCACCGGTCCGGCGTCCGTGGGACGGTGGGATGGATGTAATGTGCTCTGCGTCAACCCTGTCCCGCCGTTTCAATAGCCCCGACTGGGCTCCGGCCCGGTCCGAGGTAGGGCGCCGGTTGTGAGCGGCAGGAGTTTTTAGTGAGGTTCAACTCCCACATACCCCACCTGCCGCGCGGGTGGGGATCCGGCGATTTTCTCCTGTGGAAAAAAAAAAAAAAAAAAAAAAAAAAGCCGCTTCTTGTACAACAAAGTTTATATATATATTACTGTAATTATTACAGTTTATTTGGTTTTCTCTTCTGTTCAAAACAGTCGTTCCGAAGTTAAAAACAACTTACACGAACGCTTTGTATTTAAACGGCTTCAGTTAAGTGTATATCGTCGGATAACAGTCGACTTGCACAATATTCAAATGAAATTGCATCTTTGCCAAAACTAGCGGGAGAACGGCGTCGGTATCATTAATATACAATAGCGATTTGACCCTCCTTGCGTTGTAGGCGCCTCTTTGTTTTTATAGGTTGTTGAATAAGCATTAACTGAGTAATTCACGTAGCTCTAGTAGTGTTTCTATGTATGAAATCATAAGTTAATTTGATGTGTGAATTGTTTTGTTTGAGTAGTAAATTCGTTGTCGCCCAAAGAATTAAGGATTGCAGCAAGCGATGTGACAATGCCAGTATTCAGATTGCGGAGACTTCATTTTTTCTAAGAATACGTCGTCAGTCTTAACGTGTTCCACGATAAAGAAAAAACTTTAAAATTTATAAATTGTAAGCCCACACGGATAGCTATATAAGCTATAAAAATAAAAACATCCAATGAAAACACTTTCTTTAGTACTATTGTTTTTAAAAATAACAATGCATTCCACAAACCAAATTTCCGCGAAAAAAACTGAGTCAATTATTTAACCCTTGCATTTTTAATTGATGCTTTTTTTATTTAAAAAAATAACCGAGCTTGATTTCAAATGCATGTAATTCATTGAATATAACGACATTAGCAAACGTGTATTGAGATCACGCATGGTTAGACTTATCATTTGGCTTCACGAAGCTGTCGTGCGTTCAAATTCCATAAAAATATAAAGTAAAAGATTGTATCACCTCGTACAAGTATAAGGGCGTAAAAGGCTTTGGTAATCACTTAGAGTTAGGCGTGCCGTGAATTTTATTCCAAAAAGAAGATAGCGTAATATGATAAGTATGTTTACACATGTATAATACTTACACATTTTACATATGGAATGAGATACCAGGTAATTACAACTACTTAGATGTGGCACTTACTGGGTGGAGGACGAGGTGGTTACCCACTTTGAGTTATGAGCTCTCTAGGAATGAAGCGTGAATACGTGCCTTCGGATGAAATGGTTTTGATAACGAATTCCCGAAAGATTTTTTTAAATAATTCCTTAGTGAAAATAAATTGAATGGAACCGCATGACTTTGTTTACGTTATAAATATAGCGTGATAAGTGATACTCTAACATAAATAATGACTGACTTGGTGATGCAGTACTTAGAGCCTCTGACCATTAAGCCGAGGGTCATGGGTTCGATTTCCACATCAGGTAAACATTCGTGTGATGAACAGGTTTATTTGCTCTTGCTTTAGGTGTTTGTTATCTATATATGTATACTTTGAAACGTATATAAGTATGTTTGTCAGACTCTGGTGCCTATAGTACAGGGAATCGTAAATTAAGGCCGGATGACAGTGCGTGATTTGTTCCCAATGATTATTATTATTATCATAAAGTTAATTTTTAACTTTTGAAATTGGTATCTTCAAAACACCGATATTAATAGTAATGAAAAAAAAAACTTCTTTATTACAAAAAAACATTCAGTTGAATGGAAGTCGTTGAAGTTGTTAAAAATTCAAAAACAAATAAAGCTAGTTGTATTTGTCTCTCACACATAATAAACAAATAAACCACTAAAACCTATTAAAAACGTATTAAATAAATCTACGTAAAACATCCAAATACGTTCAAATTATTTTGGTAATACTTCACATGTGTTTCGGAGCGGTCATTCATTGGGCCACTACCGGCGGGCAGGCTTGCATCAATACCAAACGCAATTAGTTGGAGTGCACCGTTTTTGATGTAGTCCGCACACCGACAGTAGGTTGAGAGCTATCCTACATAAATAATCCTGTAGTTAATCGTATACGCATTCAGTTCATGTGTACTTGTAGAAAATTGATTTTGCGGTTCGTTCGTGGTTGTTTCGATCTGTTTTTGTTATTAATAACCCTAAAATATATTTTTGTTTTTTTATATTATCAACGCTACGATTAATTTGTTTTCCGTCTTAGATTCCTTCAAAAATCACTAGTAATTATATTCGCGTATAGTTTTTTTTATCTCTATCTTGGGATCTCGGTCTCTCTAGACAGTAACTTTTAAATTAAAGAATTCAATGAAAACCCTTCCTGAGGTCGTTGCGTATGTTATATAAGAAGCAAATAAAATTTTAAAGATTCAAATTTTAATGTTAATACGATAGATATGCAACCGATTATTGATTGTTTGTCTTTATTAGGAAAAGAAAGAAATGCGCTTGATGAGCTGAGAAATGATTCTTTTCTTCAGATTCAATTCATCAAAACATCATTGTATTGAGACAAAAATAATTGAAGTCACAGTGTAAGTCAAATTTTTAGGCTGATTTTTATTGGTAGTTATTTTTGTATATCTAGAGGATGAACCTTCTTACGGGCCAGTTGAAACTTAGTCTCAAAGTGAATAGCGGCATTAATTTGTGATGTGTATGAGCTTCTGTGACCAGTCGATATCAGAAGGGCCGTAAGGCGAGGATACTCAATACCAGGAAGATGAAAAAAACAAAATTCTTCAGAGTCAGAGTATGATTTACAAAAAGGAGATGCTTCATTAAATGGGTATCTTTTCGCCTCATTTCATAATATATAAGTATGGTAGTGGTTGGGATTGACTAGTTAAATGAAAAGTTCCTTCTGGGGTGCGTAAATCTAATACAACATTAAAAAGCCTCGCAACGGGATCGTTTAATTGCCCCTTTGTTGATCCACTCATCAAGTCTGGTTTTAATTCTATTAATTAAAAAGGCTGCCGTTGGGAGTTCGTTTGGAAACGAAATATTTCCATGTTGAAATCTGTCGATGTTTGTCGAGCATTGTTGATTTACGATTTCATTAGTTGCCTGCATTCTGCAACGTGACGTGTATGTAGGGGTTTATTTTCACTACCATTATCGTATTGAACGACTTACTGACTGAGATATAATTTTTATTTTTACTCATTACAATAATTCGATTTTACTGTATAAATGAAATCGAAGAGGAAGATAATTTAAAAAAATCGGTTGTCTGTAAAGTCGGTTTACTAACGATAGTTGAACGTGACAATGTCATAAGAAAATACTGATGGAATGGTTTCATTTTTCAAAAGAAAATTTTAATTTTATTCGTTTGATAGATATTTTGTATGGACAATTCACTTTTCACTGAACTTCATACTTGACGAAAACATATAATATGCATAGCAGCTGTCCACGCGGATGCATCGCTCACTCAAGTAGGAGAGAGACAGATGTCGAACGCTGCCGAACGCGGAGGCCGATTGTGCCTATTTGTCGCTCGTTGCGCGCTCTCGCTTGCACTTTCAAGCCTTAAATGGAACGCCTCAATGAGTCATGTTTTTTCGTGCGTGCAGCCGGCTCTATCGAATTATAAGACGTTATCACGTCAAAAAATGCACCAAAAAATAAATTCTGATGTTAGTGTTGTATAGATTACGATCAAGTTGGTCTAATGAGAGAAGGTGGATAGCACTAAGTACTATTAGTTACTTCTGCTCTATTGAATTGACACTTATTAGGTTGACTTTAAACTGAACTATTCATAAAGCGCTCCTTTTTAAAATTCTACTTATCCGTTTAACACGCTTTTATTAGTTCGGTATGAAACAATCCAATGAAATAGTTGAACGTCATTTTGACTTAATTTATAAAGCTTCGGTTTAAATTATTATTGAAATTTCGCATACTTCAAGGACTGATGATAAAAAAATAATAAAATTGTTCGATTATCATCCTCATATGGATCTTCAGGAGATCGACGGCACGGACAGTTAAAAGTCTTATGCCACGCGCCTGCTGCCTTCCTTGGATACGGTAACCGTTGCTTACGAGAAGGAGACTCCGGAATCGAGCCCTAATTCCCCGTTAAAACCCCAGTAGTAACAGAACCTCTCATCGGATAGAAGAACTTCATCGCTCAAAGTTCAGACGAATAGACCAGTGTAATGATGATTTGAATTGAATGAAATAATTACATTAACAAATACTTCATATACGGATTTAATAATTTGTTTTCACATAAGATGCATTAAAAGTCTGTTCTACCTTATTATGAAATTATCATAGTTCAAAACTAGAAAAGCAAAAAATCCAAGTCAGAAAATAGACTATTGTAACTAGGTTAACTAAAAATAGGAAATAATTTTATAGAATTTAAGTTTAAAAAAAAGTTACAGTTATTGAAAAAAAATTATAATTTAAAAAAGGGTGGAGTGGTTGATGTCAATTATTGTTGTCTCTTCGTGTTAGAGTAATAGTTTATTTTCGTTTGGTGTTTCTAGAATAATTGTCTATGTATGTAAGAATATGGATCTGACTCGCCCACAGACACAGCCCACTGAGTTTCTTGCCGGATCCTCTCCGTGGGTCGCGTTTCCGGTCCGGTGATAGATTATGCGAAGCTTGCTAGGGCTAGTGTTAGCAACGTCACCAGGATAGAGCTCTGTGAGCTCACCAACTCGCCCGGTTACGCTGGCATAACCTACTTAGGCTACCAGCTTAGGTAGAAAAAAAATCTGACTTACACGGAAAACAAACAAAGAAATTTTCTAGTATTCATTTCACTAATTTTAAGTCTAAATATCTGTTTATAAATATGAAAACCCGAGAGCTTATGAGGTTTGCTACCGATTCCTTGCTTTATATATCGGTCAGATAATTGTTTATCATGCTTCATTTACATAAGCATGATGCGTAATGCGCCTTTAATATTCTTATTCCGGTAAAACATAGAGTATCTTTACTTAATATTTCATATCAATCAAATTCGCACGAAATGTTTCGCGTTCAAAAACAATCAAACAGTCGGTTTTTGTTTTTTAATAGAATCGCTCACGTACTGCGAACGAGTGGATTGATTGCGTTTTCCGCAGGCGTCATCGCATAGAAAATATTGCGAATGGGTAATTGCGAATGTAGAATGGATATTATACAGCGTGCGTCGGTCGCACTTGACGTCTGTCGGTTGCGCGTGTCGCTGACGGTTCGCTAACAAATAATATGAAGGACTGAATGCTTACTACGCCTTGGTTTAATGCAATCCGACGTCACTAGTTAAAAACTCTCCGGAAGAGGCAATCATTTTCGGGTATTTGAAAGGCGAATTAGGCTTGTTCGATTTTGTTTTGTTTGAAGAACAGCTAAATTAATACTCAATTTTACTTGATTTCCGACACATATCTAAGTTCATAATACACAATAGTTTTTTTTTTAAATCCGCTTTAAGATATTCAGCCATTTATCATGAAATACCGTCGAATGTTCTAAAGGCTTTCCCGCTTTTGAAAGCGGAACGCGCCTTACTAACTCTCGGAGTGCTAACGAAAATCAGCTCGTATAACATAAAGCATTGCTGATGTCCATGAGCGACAGTGACCAATCACAATTAATGGGGCCATAAAATGTAAAAAAACTATGGTTTTGGAAACTTAGTTTTAGGATGAGTGGTTTTGTAAGGCTAGAAAGACGTATCAACATTAACGCCTATTTCAGCCATGATGTAATCATGGATTCCAATTTGAGTTGTCATCAGTCGAACAGTACGACAGCAATTAGGAACAGGGTTAATTCCGGTAAGAATTGAACTAAAGCCATGAGTTCGTTCTAAATTAAGGACTTCTAAAATATCTCTGAATATTTTAAAGTTTCACTATATCAAGTTCTTTATCAGGAGAATGTTTTGTTGCCCCAACCCGTACGTCGCTGTCGTGCCAAACGAAAATAGTTCTCTCACACTTGAGGTGAGAGAGGCGAAGCGAGGTGGGGACTATTGAATTGAACATTCGCTACGGAAATGTGACCCGTTCCGAGACTTCCGATTCGATTTCGATTCAATGGGTATTTTAGACCCCAGCCGATGCGAGACGGTTGAGTGTGATTTTTTAGGTTGCTGATAATGGCGATGCTTCTTTAGTAAGAGCTGCGGATCGCTTTTACAACGGTACGTAATTGTGGAACGTAAATGAAAATATGGACACAAGTCTTCACTTCAACATTTATTCAAAACTAGCTGACCCGGCAGACTTCGTAGTGCCTCAATCGATAAATAAAAGACAAAAGGAATCCGTCCGATGGGGGACACATCAAAGGACAAACAAAATTGTTATTTTTATTTAATTCCGAGCATTTTCATATTTATCTAACTTTTAAACCTTCCCTGGACTTCCACGAATAATTCAAAACCAAAATTAGCTAAATCGGTCCAGCCGTTCTCGAGTTTTAGCGAGACTAACGAACAGCAATTCATTTTTATATAATAATATATAGATTTCAAATGTTTTTTTTTTTTTATTATTTGTTTCATTGGTGTATTCTTCGGTATAAGTATACCGGGCATCTTATTTGTTAGACAGTACTTTCAAATGTAACTTTATTAGAAAAGGTTTTCCAAATAACATAATAAGTTAATCATAGAATTCACTTAACTTATAGTAGTCTAATTTTCTCGAGACGTTTTTTTTTTTTTCAATGCTCTTTATCGTAGACGCTTTGCTCACAACCGCACGGAGGTTTGAATAGTGCTTCACCGTTTTATTTTTCCAGCTCACAGTAAAATGTTTTGAAAGGACCGATTTCACTTTGCGTCGGCGTCGCCCCCGCGCCCGCATCCCCCGCCCCCGGGCCGACCATTGTAAAAGCAACTACAATCGTACATTATTGTTTCGACGGCGCGGCGTACCTAGTCCTTTTATTCGAGTTTTCATGCAACCGTATCTTCGCGAGCTGAGTTATGGTGATGAAATTAAAACGCAGCAGCGGTCTGAATGTTTTGTTTCGATTGAAATAGCGGCGATAACGTTGTGTCCGTTAAAAGATTACACGATGATACTTTTCAATGCGGGGACACGATTCGTTTGAGCTCCCCGAATGTTTCTTGTATTTTGAATTTATCGAATGTGGCGTATGAAAGTAATATGGATATGGTTTTTTTTTTTCAAATTTCCATAATCAACGAATGTCGTGTGTCTAAATACGATTTATGTTTTCACAATCAACAGTATTTAAAGAATAGAAAGCTGTTTAATCTTAGCCTTTTAGATGTGTGAAACGGAAATAAAATAATTTCATAATAATAATAAATAATTTGTAATAATTAAATAGATTATTAAAATATTAATTGTTTTATGATTTCTCGAAGAAAAGCAGACATTGTAGGTATATCGAAGAGAAAAACAATTCCTTCAGTTCTTCAACCATAACTAAAATTTATATTACACTACAGTAAGACTTACTTTACTGTAACTGATTCTGCGAAGCACGGCTCTTGCTAGGGTTCGTGTTAGCAACGTCGTCAGGCTTGAGCCCCGTGAGCTCACCTACTAGTTAAGGTTACGCTGAAATAGCCTCTCAGGGCTATCAGCTTAGGTAGAAAAATAATAATGAAAGAACAACGCAATAGCATAATCGTCTTTGAAGTTTTCTTCACTATTGTTTTGTAGGAAAACAGATAAATAGGCTGTTGAAATCGTGTCGAATGTTTTGATTAAATAACTTTAAAGTATCATTGCATTTTACTTATTTTTTCAAATTTCGTTAATTAGTAGATTTACTCTTTTTTTAAGTACGAAAATCACAATAAAATAATTTAAAAAAATAATTAATTAAAAATAAAAACAACGTTTCTATATCTATATGCAAGTATACAGTATGCTCTATGTTTCACGTAATAAAAGTTCTATATCATACACATACACAATCAGTTCTTTTTCTTTAATTACATATAGTGTTTATGTTAAATCTATAAAAATTCTAAAATTTTATGCTGACTGCTGATTCGTTTGTAACTACACTGCAAATCATTAGCAGGGAGACGGCTGTGGCCAACCACACTCGCTGTTTGCATTTGTAATTAATACACTGTTTGCACTTCTGATTTACGATAGAGCGTCCGCTCTGCAATACTAATGTGGTAATAGCTTAGAAAATTAACGTTAATAGTGTTATGGAGATCCGAAATTAAATATAATACCTTCAAAGATAACACGAATGCTATTATTCTTTTTAATACGAATAAATAATGTGCATCTATGTAAATAATATTATATAACGGAACGTAATTTCCGAACGTGCGATACCGCCCCCGCCGCCGCCTTACCGCCCGCTGAGACAGAGCTCTCTGAGCGCGAAAACACACGCCCTCAGCGCGCGCGACGACGACCAGTAAAATATTGCGAGTCTTAGTTTAAGTGTACGATTCTCAACTCATTTTGTATTTTATTTTAGTTATTGTGTCGCTTTTATATTAAAACCTCATACCAAATCGGCGTAAACATTATTTCTATATCATCTTCGCCAACAGCCCGGAACAACGAACTCACGAAAACTCACAAAAGCCCGCCAGTCGGACTTGTAGT
Organism: Bombyx mori; assembly: GCF_030269925.1. NCBI lineage: Eukaryota > Metazoa > Arthropoda > Insecta > Lepidoptera > Bombycidae > Bombyx > Bombyx mori. The sequence continues at coordinate 8,613,450 of NC_085111.1, read as the reverse complement.
GTTAAAAATGGCGCCCGAACGTTTAGCTGTGAAGTGATATTTATAAGAAATTATTGTGCCTGCATGAACGATTTGTGTTTTCCTGACTTTACCGACTAAACCGTCGTCAAATAATGCCGCCGAAGAAGATGCCCAACTCCGAGGAGCGCGACGCGAGAGCCGCGTCGCCACCCCACGCGCCGTCGAGTGACGCGCCGCCCGCCAGTGTTTGCTTCCGCCCGGAAGACATCACCATGCTGATCGACACCCTTCAACGAACGCAGCTAGACGCGTTCCGGGAGCTGTTAGATAGCGTCAGGCAGTCGGCGACTCCTACATTCGACCATCGGCCCGCCAACAACTTCAGCCGCTGCAAATCTGTATTCAGCGGACGCGCAGACGAGTCAGTAGAAGGTTTTATCGACGCAATAGAATCGTACAGAGACGCCGCCAATGTTCCCGATGACGTAGCCGTAAAAGGTATTTCCATGTTGCTGACACACACCGCCGCTACCTGGTGGCAGGGTATCAAGCATCAAGTTTCTACATGGGAAGACGTCATCTCAAATCTACGAAGTGCTTTTGGTGATCGCCGCCCACCCCACAGAATTTATGTCGACCTATTCGCAGACGGCCAGCAGCCTATGGAGAAAACCGACCTGTTTGTCGCCAGGGCTCGAGCACTCCTCGCGAAGCTACCTCGAGGCGACCTATGTGAAAAAGTGGAGCTCGATATGATATACGGATTATTGCATCATAAAATTCGTAAACGCCTTCGTAGAGAGGAAATCACCAGTTTCAATGTTCTCCTGCAAAAAGCACGAAGTATTGAGGATTCTACGAAAGAAGCGCATACTTCAAACGCCGTCGCCGAGACATCAAAGGGTGCCGCCGCCGCCGCCCGCGCTCGATTCGAGCCGCCGCGGCCTGCAACGCAGCGTGTACCTACGGCCGCTGTAGAAGTTTCCCCGCGCCAACGTTCGTCAGGCGATAACGCCGACGCCACTCCGACCGCCGAAAAACCCAAGAAACGTCGATACTGTGTTTATTGTAAAAGTTACGGTCATACGCGTGATCAGTGTCGTAAATTGTTATTAAAACAAACCGCGAATGACAGTAACGATAACGTAGTTAGTAAAGTAAATAATATTAAATGTTACGGTTGCGGCGCGAGCGGAGTCATACGTTCTAATTGTTCCAAATGTAGTTCAAATTTTAGCGCGGTCGATTTTATTCAAATACCGCGAACGCGATCGCGAAGTACAACGACCGCTGAGACATCAGCTGTTGGTAAGTCGTCCGTCCAGGTGAGTAATTTGGCAAGTTTACCTATGGGTTTTACTGGGGCTGTACCTGACTTGTGTTTATCCAGTAGTGTTCATACTGAGCGCCCAAATTATGTTAAGTCATCGCTACACACTGCTCAGCCAAGTTTGGTATCATGTAATAATGTAAGTACACTCCCCGTAAATAATAATTTTGCCCGTAAATGTAATGTAAACTCGTCCCATAAACGTGTTGATAAACAAATTGTTTCAAATTTGCCGCGTTCCGATGATACGCCTTTGTTTACATACTTATCTCGTCCTGTTAAGCAAGGGGAGTGTTTTAACCGCACTCATGTACCTAGCGAATTGAAATCAGTATCTCCTAGGGAATTTTGTGTTAATCAGTGCGTCGTAAATAATAGACATAAATGGAAAACGAAACTTTCTCGTCAGTGTCCATCACGTGGTCCGTTACCAACTAGGGCGACCATGATTTTTTCAGGACAAAACCAGGAATTCGATAATAAAAGTAGGGTGACCAAAAATTTTTCAGGACACAACCTGGAAAGTTGTGCACCGGTTAAAGGGACCACAAATTTTAATTGTGATAGTTTTGTCACCTTTTCGTCTGTAACTTCTTCGCAAAATGGCAACGCGCGACGACCTATTTTAGGTATAGAGATTTTAGGAATCCGAGGTAGGGGTTTAATCGACACCGCAGCCAAGCGAACTGTTGCCAGTTCTTCACTCTACGCCCTACTGCAACAGCATAATCAACCTTTTGTGCGTAGTTCTATGCGTGTTAAGCTCGCCGATGGTTCAATGCAAACACGACAAATGCTGACAACGACACTTGACGTGAAATTATTACCGTGTAAAGTTATTCCCATGGAATTTGTCGTATTTCCGGACGCCCAGGATAATGACACATTATTGGGTGTAGACTTTTTAGTAGCAGCTGGTTTAGCCATCGACTTCCATACTTCGACATGGCGCTACCATGGTTCTGAACGAGTTTTTCCATTGGAGTTCGAGTACCCTAGTGACCTCACGCCTTGTTCTGCTGCTGATTTCTTAAGAGAAGACGAGGGAACTATGCTGTGTCCTCCAGAGCGTTAACCGCCTAGCTTCTTTTCTGCAGTGCAACGAGGATGTCTTCAGACCAGGGGGAGCCCCAGTGCCTTACGCTGAACATCATCAGGATGATAGGAAGTAGCAAACCGACAAAATTCAGTTCTCTGGTCCCAGTTACCAAGTAGGTGATCTAGTCCTTCTCTCTACGCACTTGTTAAGTGATGCCGCCAAGGGTAGAACGAAGAAGTTCATGCCTAAGCGTGACGGACCCTACCAGATTAGTAATATCGTTAGTCCTACTACCTATGAGGTTACTGATTTGAATTCGCAGGTTTTAGGGAAATTTCATGTTTCTCATTTGAAGCCGTATCGTAATCAAACCGGTCAGGTCTCAGCTCCAGTACAGCCTCGACGCCTGCGTGGACGGCCCCGTCTTGTTGTTTCTGCCGAGCCACTAACGAGGCGTTCTAGTGACTCGGAGGGGGAGGATATAACGGAACGTAATTTCCGAACGTGCGATACCGCCCCCGCCGCCGCCTTACCGCCCGCTGAGACAGAGCTCTCTGAGCGCGAAAACACACGCCCTCAGCGCGCGCGACGACGACCAGTAAAATATTGCGAGTCTTAGTTTAACTGTACGATTCTCAACTCATTTTGTATTTTATTTTAGTTATTGTGTCGCTTTTATATTAAAACCTCATACCAAATCGGCGTAAACATTATTTCTATATCATCTTCGCCAACAGCCCGGAACAACGAACTCACGAAAACTCACAAAAGCCCGCCAGTCGGACTTGTAGTGTTAAAATTAATGTTTGTCTCCTATGCGTTTCGAAACTGAACCAATTTTGATGAAGCACAGGTTAGAATAACGGCAGCATGGACAGTTTTTCAGGATAAATCTGCGTTTTAGATTATGCATTGAAGAACGGCTGGGTTTCACTACTACAAAAAATATATATATTACAGACTAGCTGGATAAGTTACTTTAATGGTCCACTTGGTTAAGCGGTTGCCGGGGTCCATAACGTTCATCCACCATTAAATGAGAGAAAGTCTTAATTCAATTCTGCAACGAATATCCGAATTTGAAAAAAACCGCAACGCATGCTTCGATGCAAACAAGAGAATTGAAATTTCAAATGCCGATTTTAGAACCTAATGTAATACAAAAAAGGATTATATTAGTAATTAACTCTCTATTTTATCTCCATTTAACAGTTTATATTATTATTTTGACAGCTCGTCTACTAATCAATTGGTGCGTTACCGATACGAGTAGAATAATCGACAATGGTTCTGTGGCGGGTAGCCATCATACAAACGCAAGATAATTGACAGATGCCTGAATCTCGCTTACGACATTTTCAAGATAAAGCGCATATATACAAGTTCAGAACAACAACATTTGGACCGTCGGTCTACCGAACACATATCACCCGCTCGGTGGAAGATCTTCCCTTTCGTCGTTAAGCCTTTCCCAAACTGGTGACCTGCGACGAGATGTGAACACGCAACCTTCTGATTCATCATCAGCGCATCAAGAACTTCGGCTACCACAATCCCCGCATTCTCGCAGATAAAAGCAAGTCATCGACAGTCGTCCCACAGCAAGCCAGCATCGCAACCTCAACAGGACCATCGCAGCCGACTCACCGCGCTTCCTGGTCCTACGGCACGCAACTTCACTGCCTCATCACGCCGTTACAGTTCATCGCAGCCCACGACCGGATCATCAAAGCTTGGGGTCACACATCTCCGGCGTGGCAGCTCTGCATCACATGGACTACGCACGACACGCACGCAACATTCAAGCTCAGTCTCGACTCACCGCAGACTTCGAGCAGCACTGGCGACAATCACGCAGCATTCAGCTCAGTTTCGATTCACTGCAAACTTCGAGCAGCACTGGCAACACGCACGCAGCATTCAAGCTCAGCCTCGACTCACCGCAGGCTTCAGGCAGCACTGGCCCTTGCAAGCTAATCTCAGCACGGACAACGCTAACTAAAAATGACACGACCTCCAGTCTCGGAGGGGAGTGATGTGGCGGGTAGTCATCATACAAACGCAAGATAATTGACAGATGCCTGAATCTCGCTTACGACATTTTCAAGATAAAGCGCATATATTCAAGTTCCGAATAACAACATTCGGACCGTCGGTCTACCGAGCAATATCATCCGCTCGGTGGAAGATCTTCCCTCCGTCGTATATCTCCCAAAGTTCGTTTAAAAAAAAAAACACGTAATGTTTTATTATTTTATTTTTGATCAGCATTTTGTATTGTTTTAACCACATCCAGGCGTTTAATAATTTAATTGAATATTTTATGCATAAATAACGATTTATGTAAAGCACTGCCGTAAAATATTTATTGTCTTTAAAAAACAAACCGGCATATTCATCGCCAATGGACGCAGCGGCGACGCCATTTTGTTGTCACTTGCAACGAGATGTCACATTTTTCATCGTTCGTATTGATTTACTTGTAAATTCTTACGCTTGATTAAGTTGAGTGTTTTGTTCTTCTTCGTCACCCTTATTTATGGCCAAATACTTAAAGCTATGATAATTAAACGAAAATCAAGAGAGCATGTTTAGAAGTTTCTAGAGTATTTGAAAACGATAGTTATAGTGATTGATAATGCAGTAGCAATGTAATGTGTTAGTGTTCCAACAGTGGCAAACAATTGCCAAAGAAGCCTATATTAGCAGTGGCATGTAAAAGAACAGTCTATTTACACCTGAGAAAATGTCAGTTCTGTATTGTAACTGTATGTAGTTCACAGTTTTGACGCTGATACAATTCGCATGCCATTATTTGGAGCCACCAGAATCTCTTTGTTGTTCAATCGCAAATTTACAATGTGACACAAAAAAAATATTACTGGTACCTAAGCCGTTATGTTATTTTAATTCGGTGCGAATTTTAAGACAAAATAAAATAATTGAGTGTACGGATAATAGTATGTACCAGTAAACTAGCAATCAATAAGCCCGTCGGTATTTTCAATTACTAAACATGTAAATTCTTGTTCAAACTATTTGAAGTAAACTAAAAGTGGAGCAACGATTGCGAGAGCTAGAATTGCTTAATTATCGAATGTTTGGGGAAGCTCTAGTTACAGCGGTCTATCCAATGCATGTGCTAATGCATTTATCCCATGTTCGGAATTCTGCGTACTGGTTAATAAACTTTGTTGGTATATCATGGTATAGATCTTTGAGACTGTGGTTCGTAGGATTTCGGAGGAGAGTTCCATGAACAAATCTAGTGGGTCCTACTGTGGTTGGACTGTTATAATTAATCCAAGAAAAAAACACTATATACATCCAACGGTTGTATGAATTCACGCACAATGTAATAATAAAATACTGCCAGTAAATCTTCATATAAAGATTTTTAAATTATACAAAAATGATATTCCTGTATACCTTAATTATAAATTGCGTTGCGTTATATTCATGATCGCATCATTATATAAATGTAAACAAGTAATCTACGCTGAAACTTAAAAAAAAAAATGTTATTATTATTGCCCATTAGATTATCTATAATTATATTAATACGTGAAACAAAAACTTTGTACCCCTTTTTACCAAAATTACGCAGACGGAGGAGTATGAAATTTCCCACATTCATAGAGAATATAGAGGAGTGCAGAAAGATAATAGTTTTTTAAATTATGCATAAAAAATACATTAAATCAATAAAAAGAACATTACACACACTACCTACATGTATTTGACACACACACACACACGCATGCACACTATTTGTTTAATGTCAAACTTTTCTTATTGCTTCAAGTCTGTAGTCAAATTGAGAATAGGTTGAATATTGTTTCTTTATTAATATTTGTCTAAAGTGTATTTTTGGCGAAGTTAATGATTATAGAAGTATAATAGTCTTTGAAAATAGAATCATAATAGTGTACAAAGTTATAATTTCAATTAATTATACTCGAATTTTGACTACCGGGGGACTACTAGTTTCTCATAAACATCTCTAATTTTAAACGAAACAACTACTTAAAAAGACTGCCGCAAACACAACACTAAATGGATTTTAAGGGCATGTTTTTCTCAGTTGAAAAATTGTAGTCGTGTTTCAACTGGCCCCTCCCGTGCTCCTCTGCAGCTCCTCGGCCTGTCAGCTCTCGGCACGACCTCGCTGTCGAGGGCGTGGTATCAGACGCCTGAAGAATTTGCATTTTTAGCGAAAGTACGCAGACGCACGTCCCAAACAGACGGATTGCGCGGGAAGACGAATGATCCAGCTACGTAGATCGACATCGCTCTCATGTTTTGCAGATTTATTATAATAAATTCGAATACTGTTTTGAGGAAGAAATCACAGGCCATAAAATGTTCACTTTAAGCGTTGGCACATTTAACGATCCTCTTCAGAGCAAAAGCAGCCCCTGAAAAAAATACTTACTAGCCACTTATAATTATATAGTCGCTTGTTCTTTAAATGTAGAAAAGTTTGAAACTGCTGTTATTAATAAACTTATAGAGAGAGTAAACAGCTTTTGCAGCGCTGGAATTTTAATATTATTCCTCACGTTGTTTAAAAGCAATAAAAATCGAGAAACTTAGTTTTGCCTGAAAACTTTCGCTTTGCTTTCAGCTTAAGCGAGTTGAGCTGAGTGGAACGCACCCGGGCCCTACAAGGAATGGGCGTGTGCGGAATGCATAATAAAGCAGAAGATTAAAAACTACACAACCTTGTCAATAGCGAATCTGCGTTTGATGCGTTATCGTTATTGAAAAATGTGCTTGCTGAGCGAAATTCCACAAGGGGATAAACATTTGCGACTCGGAACAGTAACAAAAAATAATGAATACATTAGTTGGGTAAATGATACAAAAATTGCATCAATATTTATTATTTAAATATGCGATTTACAATAGTATTCCATTATTAAATATTTAATTTAAACCTCTTCGAAATTCAGCCATGAATCTTAAAGTTTTGACGGGGAAATCTGTTTCTTGTTTTTCGGTCAATTCGAACAAGAAGTGCTCACTCACAATACGATGTTCTTAATCTTGTTTGAGCTCGGTCACTATGCAAAACTCGGGTCGGACACACGGTGTTATGAATTTTTTATACTCTGCCCGTCAAAAATGACTACAAGAATAGTTGTTTCAGTTTGAAATCTATTACATAAAGTGCTAGTTTCAGATATCGATTTGGAGGTCTGTATGTTGATTTTAGAAGGCACAAAAATGATTCTTTTCTCTCACTGTAATGACCTATTTATGTAGATTCTATGTAATATTAAGTCTGATGAATATGTATTTTTTGTTCACCGTAATTTAATTTGCAACGATAGTTTCTACGTTGTGTTAATAAACATGAAGAAAAACCATTTTTATTTAACATCTAATAAAAAATTTTGATCGACTATTTTTTTATTTCTTAGATGGGTGGACGAGCTCACAGCCCACCTGGTGTTGGTTACTGGAGCCCGTAGACATCTACAACGTGAATACCGCCACCCATCTTGAGTTATAGGTTCTAAGGTCTCAGTATAGTAACGACGGCTACCCCACCCTTCATACCGAAAAGCATTACTGCTTCACGGCAGAAAGAGGCATGGTGGTGGTATCAACCCGTGCGGACACAGGTCTGAAGTCTAATAGGTCAAGGAATAAAGTGTAAAAATATCTGGATTTTTGTCTATAATATATAACATTTTGAATTCGTTTCTACAATATCTGAATCATTTCGAATTTGACGATTGAATGTAATTTAATGATACCAGTTTTCGATATGTTTGACAGTTCTATTATTTGAACGTGTGGTGTTCTAGAATATGAAACTAGAAGCAATAAGTATATTTATTACACAATGAAAGAGACCCAGCAATTACAGTACAAATTATTTTCACGAAAAAATTGTGTTTCCACCGAGAAAATTTCTGATAAATTACCAACACGTTATACGCGCACGTTTATTTACTTGAGAGCAATATAATAAGTGTTTTCAGAGGAAAAATGTCTCAGGTGCGGTCCACATCTGAATATTGAAACGAGTGTGATCAGAATCGAGTTGCATTTTTATTGTCACTTCGAACGAGTGGAGCTATGAAATTTTATTATTTTCTTTAAATTTGAACAGAGCGTACCTACTGCGATAGGTATTTGTAATGGTTTTTTTTTTGTAATCAATTTCATTTCTTCTCGAAAACATTGTGTGTGATATGAATGATTATGATGATTTCAATATGAATGATTGAATTTTGAAGCATATTTTCTTTGTTTAGTTCAACAGGAATATACGAAATGGAAAAAGCAATTGCAATATTTTAGTTGGGCGAACTTTTGTAAGTAAAGGAAACTGACGTAAACACTTTTAACCATTTCGGGGATTTGTAGATTTCTCGGTGTACTTTACAAAATTTGCAAACATGTTTCATTGGAATATACTTACTTAGTCTGGCCATAAATACTGTTACAATTAAAAATAAACAAAATATTACATTTGAATTTGGAATCTGTCATTTTTATATGATTGCTCATTGATTGAGTTTTCTCATTTTGGCGCCAATACATTGTACAATATTTTGCGATATTAAAATGCGGTGGGGTGATAAAGAGAACCGAACCGCTGTGATTGCATTACACAAAGTAGGTATGAAGCCAAATGCAATCTTTAAAACTCTCCATACGCTTGGTATTAGTTAAAGGTTTGTGTACCGGGCTATTAATAGGTGCAATGAGACCTCCTCTGTTTGTGACAGAAAAAGATCTGGCCGTCCACGTAGTGTTCGTACGAAAAAGGTGGTCAAAGCAGTAAGGGCAAGGATTTGAAGAAATCCTGCCCGAAAGCAAAATATTTTATCTCGGGAGATGAAGATAGCACCTAGAACCATGTCACGTATTTTAAAAGATGACTTAGGACTTGCAGCCTATAAGAGACGTACTGGTCATTTCTTAACTGATAATTTAAAAGAGAATAGGGTGGTAAAATGGAAACAACTACTGAAGCGGTACGCAAAAGGAGGTCATAGAAAATTTTTGTTTACGGATGAGAATTTTTTTACAATTGAGCAACATTTTAACAAACAAAATGACCGTATATATGCTCAAAGCTCTAAGGAAGTTTCCCAATTAGTCGACAGAGTGCAACGTGGGCACTATCCGACTTCAGTGATGGTTTGGTGGGGTATTAGCTATGAAGGAGTGACTGGGCCATACTTTTGTGAAAAAGGTATCAAAACATCGGCACAAGTGTATCAAGATACCATTCTTGAGAAGATAGTGAAGCCCCTTAACAACACCATGTTCAATAATTAAGAATGGTCCTTCCAGCAAGACTCGGCGCCAGGTCATAAAGCTCGGTCTCCGCAGTCTTGGTTGGAACGAACGTTTCGGATTTCATCAGAGCTGAAGACTGGCCGTCGTCTAGTCCAGATTTTAATCCGCTGGATTATGATTTATGGTCAGTTTTAGAGAGTACGGCTTGCTCTAAACGCCATGATAATTTGGAGTCTCTAAAACAATCCGTACGATTGGCAGTGAAATTTTTTCCTACGAAGTGACCGATCGTAAGCGTTCCTTGTTTGTGTCTTAGCACTACAAGATCTACCCTCTAATTAACATTGGGCAACATCAAGACATTTATTAATACGATAACAATAACTCGACGTGGTATGGACATGTGATGCGTAGAGAGAAGATGCATGTGACTAGGAGATGTATGGAAATGGTAGTGTAAGGTAGAGGGGGAAGAGGTCGACCGAAGAAGACGTGGATGGAGTGTGTGAATGACGATATGAGAGAGAGAGAGAGGAGTGAGTGTTGAGATGACGGCTGACAGAAGACAATGGAAGAGAAAAATTAGCTGTGCCGACCCCATCTAGTGGGGTAAGGTGGAGAAAAAAAGCAATAACTTACGTAATAACTTTTTTCTTTTGATAAATGTTTGTCAAAGAAAAGTTTAGACTGTTAGCTTAGAATATCTCCATCACATTTCTCCAGGTTGGTATCGTGAGAGGCTGAGCGTACTACGATCACCTGTTTGGTTGTAGAGAGTATTGTAAGCGCGCGCGGGTAGATATAAAAATTCCGGTTCGAGGGGTGGGATAGTCGTAAAAATACAATTTATTACACAAAACTTGGTTAAACTTGGTTCTCATGTCTCAAGGTGGGCAGCAGTATTGATGTTGCGATGCTTCTGGTCTCCGATGACCATTTCCACCAGTTAAGAGGTGAGCTTGTTCACCAATTATAGCAATTAAAAAAAAAAAATGTTTTTATCGTATAATATTTCTTCCTACCGTCATAAATACACTTGAAATTTATAACAACAACAAACCGAAATATCAATTAAAAGCCACACTAATTAAAATTTAGTAAATAAACTTTCGTCGACTGAGCGTCTGTTAATTAAATGATGTTATTAATTCATGTGCATGCATGTAAGACGTGGATGTGAGAGGGAAATAAGCGACTGTATCTAAGGATTCACACGCGAATGAGCTACGGTGCAGATTGTTACGAAATGTGCCGGCACTAATGTACCTAATGTTGTATGAAAGGGGCGCTATTGCTTTATCTAAGTCGTGTCGGGAGCGCGGGCCTTGTTACACGATTAGCCGTATTTATACGTAATTCCAGAATGCTTACTTACTGACGTTTTGATTCGAAAATACACTGGATTCTTTAGATATGAAACATTTATTGAGGCGCCTTGGCAGTAAAAACAAACCGTATGTCGTGCCGGCAAATGGAGGGATGCTCTCTCGTGACGTCCTGTCTTCTCTACGCCACTGCTCTCGACATTCGTACTTGTGTGCATGCGCATACAAGACACTTCGTGGTTTCTCTGTGTGAGTTGTGTACTGCGTATATATTTTTGTCAGTTTACTTAGCGCGTCAGCCGCTTGTTTATGTCCCATCGTTTTTCTTTTTAATATCATTTTCTATTTTTTACAGCACATTTGATTAATGCTTTTCATGAATTATAAAATCTTCCGTCAAATCTGATGCTTGATATCGGGCAGGTAACCCGTGACAGTCAATTGTTTTTTTTTTTTGAAAATACATTCGTAGTAAGTGTAGCACGACATATATTTTTTAAATACATTCAGAGTATGTAAGTGTAGCACGACACTATTAAGTAACTAGATTGGTTATTTTTGTAAAGCCTAACACGAATTGAGTAAGATTTCAAGACGCCGCGTTCTTGAAAAAAAAAGGTCTTTGTGTTGATGCAACGCGATTTAAAATTGTAGGCCAAGAAATGATATACAGGATATTATTACTCCCTTTTGCGAAGCGGGAGAAGAATTGCGATCATTTCACTTTAAAATTAGAGTAATCAGTATTTATCTTTAAATTACATATCGATTTTAATGGTTAGAAAGATAGACGAGCATACGATCTGTCTCATGATCCGTGGTCACCGTGGCACATACATACATATATACCTGTATGTAGGTATGTTAGTCAATACCCGGAACACAACAACGGGGCTACCTATCTCCGAATATGGCAAAGTGGCGATCATTGAAAACGAGCCGTTTTTTCATAAAATATATTGTTACGCGCTGGGGTTCGGGATAAATAAATGTTCCACCAACACTTTAAAATTCTCAATTCGCTTATTCCGCTTCGCTTCAGGTGATCCGTGCGCTGTTTCGCTTCGAGTAGTTCTGATTACTAATTAACTGCGTGCCCTCTCTGCCACGCTTTTATAGTCGAGACAAAATCCCTAGAATCCTCGAGAATATTCCACAAAAACCAAGTACTGTGTTTCCGCTATCTGACAATAGATAGCATTGTACTTCTCGAGCGTTCTAGATGCTACTAGATCCTTCGATATTCCTTCGACTATTCGGCGATAGATGGCGTTACTCTTACCGATGTAACAATATGTAGAAATGAGCAGTTTGTGAGTGTCATCGTTGAAACTGGCCGCTACGGCTACGATCGCTAGCGGGCATTCGCTTGGTAGAAAATAACTGTTAGTGGTAATTTGCATTTCACAAACCTACATATATCTGAATTAGTCTAATAATTTGAATATGTGTATCACATCAATTACGTAGGTACTCTTTGACCGTCGAGCGGGTGGCGGTGATACATCAATCACCCCGTTGTCGGCGTGACGCGAGCCTCGCAATCAAATAAAATTTAACTCAAAAGCCTACGTTAAGCCGTCACGTATAACGTATCATTGTTTTCTTTTTTAACATCCAAAGTTTAATCATCTAATGTGAGTGGTTTGTTTCGTGATTGATTTCGTGTTTGTTCCAAATTGTAATATGTAAAATGTTTTCGTAATAATATTAATTTTTTTCTTCTTGACTACTTATGAGACGTCATCGACGATCGTCAGACGATCAGGTGAAAGAATCGCGAAATTTGCAGTTGACTGACGCGACTAGGAAAACTGAAACATGTTCCAAACGTGGAAAGAATTCGATAAAGGGCTTGAGTTTAAACTGTAAATCTTTCTTTAAATCACTATTCGATGCTCTTTCTCGGTGTTTCGTAACTTTGCGAAATAAATCATTCTTATTTAATTTTTTATTTATTTTTGAATATATTCTCCATCCAGATCACTATTCTTCTTTCGGCACAGCTTATCCGCTGTATGTTACAAAGGGCGCCCTTCATACCTTGTTTGAAGACGAACATGCCAGAGTGTTCGGGGAACACCTGATTACTGAGGATGGGAAATTCAGAATAGGCTATTACATATATAGTTTCATGAGGACCGTGTTTCAGTAAAGCACATACATGGTTTGGGGAGTTAATTTACTTATCTGATAAACTGTTATGCTGGTGGTAGGGCATGTTGATGAACAAATAGGTAATGCGTTTCGGTTTGGAGAGTTGGACAGCCGTTGTACTTTAAAACTGTGACTTAGAACTCATAACTCAAGGTCCATTCATTCGTCCTCTCGTCTAAGATATAAAAAACATCATTGATTCATATTAAATTTGTTTTTATTTATTTTTTGTATTCTATGTGAAATGTTATTGTTAATTGATATAATATGGATGCAAAATCTGAATTAAAAGAAATAATTTTTTTTAATAAATTAATTAAATATTCAAATACTCTAGAGTTATAATACACATATATGTTTTATTTACCGCAAATAGTAATAGCGGACGTGCTGCGTGTTTTCACCTTATTAAACTTGTAATTCAGAAATAGTTTAAAAACGTTGCATTTTAACGAGATACAGACAAAGTTGCTTGTGTCTCTTCGTGGTATATAAACTACTAGCTGTACCCAGTGTACTTCGCTGGGCATTTAAAATTAATATTATTTCTCACCCCCACAAAGGTTCTCATCATTAATGCCCCCGCAACTGGTGTAGGCAGTCCAACACTCATATAAATATTAGCCTATCCATTAAGTGCATGTATTTTCTACATGGATACCAAGTTTCAAGTCGATCGGATGCATGGTTCAGTAGTTATAACGGAACATCCGTAAAAATCACTGTAGATTAATATATTAGTATAGATAGATCATAAATCTAAATCATAAATCTAAACTATAGATCTATATAAACTATAGTCAATCAAATTATATACTTAATTAGTGGTTTTGCAGATCCGTTAGTACATTAAATAACGAACGCACGGTCATATTTACTATAGTAGAATAGCAGTAGCATAGTCTTACATACCCGGCGTTATCCCGGTCACGTCATTTAACATTATATCAAGTATCTCATGTTTTATTCCAGTTTATGAACTATCTTAGCACAAAATTTCATTCAGTAGCAAACATCTAGATGTACAATAGATTATGCAACTTTAAAGTTTGTTTTCAGTTTAGTTATTTAAAGGTCAGATTGTGAGCGGGTAAGTTTGTCTGCTCAATTACTATCGTAAAATAATAAATCAAGACAAATAAAAAAGTTTTAATAACGCGAATTATGCTTTGTTTTGTGATTCTAAGGTAATCATTTTATTTTGAATAGGATGCACCAGGTGCTTCTACAAGAAAATATTATCTAATAAAAACTGGTTTAAGAAAATATTAGAGCGGTAAACCGAATGGTTTGCTCCGTATTACTATTTATTGCGTATTAGTAAGCACCACCCTTCATAACTGGGCCGAGGGCTTAATACCTAAATATGCATATGTTCAAACATATATAACTATTAAGCATAAATGAGGGCCAAAATAATAAAGCCTCTAATACGATTCCATTCACCCTCTAAAGTAAGTTCTCTATTTTAGGATTTCCGGTAATATTAGTTTTTAGCCGCGAGCGAGGACCGACGGACATAGATCTAATGATCAGCCACCTTGTATCCAACTACGTCGATTTCTTTGAATTCGACAAACTTTCATATTTCAATATTCAATCATCAATCATATTTAATCATAATTCAATGAAAATTCAAATAATAAAAGAGATATTATTGTGTTGTGTGTATTTGACATTGTTCTCTCATTTTGTTCATTAAACATGCTGTAGTAGGATAAACTTTCGTTTGTTTGTGCTATTGTATTATTATTATTATTTTCAACAAGACAGACATTAAATGATTCTCAATTTTACTCAACCACAAAAATTATCTTAAAACATTTTTTTTATTTTGTTACAATTACTTACAATGAATAGAAGTCATATGTGAATCCAGCCAGCACGAGCCATTAGGTCAAATTTAAATTGTGTTATCGTAAGCACTGTGCTATCTAAGTAAAGTTGTTCAAACTAATTAATCGATAAGAGGAAGGTACTTATATAACTGTAGCTTTTAGCTGGAGCACCTAAAAAGTTACTTGTAGATACAACTTTATAGGCAGCCGCTTGGATGTACCACTATTTGCTGTCAATGAGTGAGTCAGAATCAGACTTACACTAATACTTGGAAGACAACAGAAACATTTTATGACTAGATAATTTTTCAAAAAAGAAATTGCAGTTCAGCATCTCAAATATTGTGCAAGAATATCACAACAATAACATAACGAATAACAGTAGGATTTAAAATTACTTCTGTAAAAATAAATGTTATTTAAAATGATCGTTTTCCGTTCGCCTATCGAAATCAAAACAATGTATACATGCATTTCACGGCTATTACACTCATTCAATTGGCGTCTGTAATCGACAAAGTAGCGATACACTGTTCTGCGCGCACCACTGCTTTTAAATGTATTGCTTGTTGTATTATCGGGATGTCAAAATCGACGTAAAATATGGTACGGAATGAAGTTCAAAGCTTTGAAATGAGAATCTCGAAAATTTTCCCGTTTCTCTTTATGTATACGACTACTTTGAGTTGATTAAATTAGAATTGAAATATCGAACGAAGCTTGGATGTATTGTACTGTCTGATATTTTGTTTCTACGAGGATTCGTTGAGGTTTTGGTCGATAGCGCTGTAATAATAATTGGAAAGTAAAAATAAAAAATAAAGACTATCTAAGGCGTATTGTAATCTCACCTGTATTTGTCGTGAAGCATACATTAAGTTGGTTTGATGCCGATACAAGCGTCTTTCTATACGATTCCACAGGGCTTACGCTATGCTGTCTACGTGGTTCGGTAACCACATAACAATAGATGGGTCCGCAGCTTGTCTCCTCATTCAGAGGCACTACCTAAAAAAACAGCTCAAAATTGAAGTCGCAAACTCATTCATACACACCTTTTGAAAAAAAGAACTAATAACTGGCCATTAGATTTTTTAGCAATCCAATGAATTGATTCATTCATTCCGAGTAATGTTTTTTACGTCAATGGATGTCACATAGCTGTCCAAGCCAGAGTTTGGTATCCATGAGAGGTTATTGATTGACATCAACCTATGTAAGTACACACTTTGATGACCTTTGAAATTTGATGGTTTAATTAATATGATATCTGTATTCATATCATACAAATTAAAATACGAATATACAATATTAAAGTACTGCATTGGGAACGCGCTAGTGATTTAGTTGTTTTTAATAACGAAATAATATCGATAATTTAGGTATCTTAATTAATTCGATAATTTGTACCATTTTATTGCAATTTATGTTTCGATTCAATGTCAAGAACCCACAACCAGTGGGTTAGATTGATCGTTTATTGAATGAGCTATCAATTACTCGAACAATAAAGCCTAAAAAATATACGAATTTATTCAGCTGTGTTATTTATTATTTTTTCGCAAAGAAACATCGCCGGTCTGTTGCACCGGGTGATTTGTAAGAAACCTTCACTAGTTATGGCTCCACAATGATTTGAGTCTAACTTTGATGTCTGTTCCTCAATATGACCCCAAGTGGAATAGCCTGCATCTTCGAGTGATTGACCTGAAAAATTGTCTTGGACTTCAGAAAATTATTTAATTACCTACTATAAGTGTGGGAAATTTCATACTCCTCCATCTACGCAATTTTCGTAAAAAGGGATACAAAGCTTCACACGTGTTAAATAGGTCACCGTGAGGATGTATTCACACATCTAATGACATATGAATACAAATTATCTATTTTATTATATTGTAAAGTGGCAATGTTACCCTTCAAATCTATGTGGGCATTTAATTCGTCCTACCAATAATATTTAGGCAAATTTGTAAATTTTGATTTGATTTTGATTTTTTAAGATAAATTTTATTGATTCGTCGTTGTAATTTGAAGTCCTAAAGGATAAGATACCCGGTGCGTTAATATTGAGCGATGCGTCATTGCCAATGTTTCAATTTCGCAGGCAGGTACACTTTTTTCTAATGAGATAAGTACTTGAGAAGTGTACACGAATGACTTCCACGATCAAGGATTAACATCGTGTAATTCAGACAAAATCCGCAAAAAATAGAATTTGTGTAACTATTGATGGTAGGGCGTCTTGTGAGCCCACACGGGTATGTACTACCACCCTGCCTATTTCTGCCGCGAAGCAGTTATATGTTCCGATTTAAAGGGTAGAGTAGCTCTTGTACTATAGAACTAGGACTTAGAAGGCATGTCTCAAGGTGGCGGCATTTACGTTGTTGATGTCTTTGGGCTTCAATAACCATTGCGGTACCAGATGGGTTATAAGTTCGCTAACCCGTATATGCAATAAAAAAAGTTGAACACTTGCGAAGTACGTATTTCGTTAGAAAACTTAGTAATTGTCTTCGAGGTTATGGATATAGAGAAAGTCGTATAGGTTGGTACTAATACACGAGCATCTTTACTTTAAACCTTTCATATTTTACATCGGCACATTATATTTTAGCCTTTTCACTTTATTTTCTTAACTATTATAATTTACCTAATATCGTTCGGTACTGGAAAGGAAACATCAGGTCGCTAAATCCAATAAATAGGATATTGGGGTCTGGTACTTTTCTATGAAGGTTTTCACTTAGCATTTCAGTTATGAATACGGCTTCGTCTGCCGAATTCACGATTGCCAAGTTTCCTTCTTCGGACTTGCAGATTAAGTATGCGTCATACCAAGATAGGGGCTCTGCGTGAAACTTGTAGCATTTTCCGTTGTTTCTAGGTGTATATGCTGAAAAATGTTGTAAGCTATTGTAGCACAGAGATGGTATAAAGTATCTATTAGTATTTTATTGTCTAGAGTTTATCATTTCAGTTCTGCTTCTTGTATAGTTAATTTCCAAAATTACATCAGGATTGATAATAGAATTAGCGACGTCATATTGAGTTATAGAATTTCGTATTGGAAAAGGTATTTTTTTTAAAGTGCTGTAAAGCCACGGATGAGTTAATGGAGTCGCCTTTAGATATTTATTTTTAATTATATTCATGGATAAACGCGCTCATGGTCCATCTGATGTTACGTGGATACCCGAGGCCGTAGATGTCTCTTTTTGGGTGCCGTCACTATCCTTGATTGTCACATTTGGTCGAAGTCTGAATTGTTTTATACAACAGCTGTCTAACAATTCAAACTGACACGCATAACAGCTTTGTAGCCGAAATAGGGAAGACGGTGGTACAAGATCACAATATCTAAGCCTCAACTATAAAGTTGCATTTAAACTATGCAACTTTTCAGAATTGCTTGAGCTATTTGAGGTTGTTCAGCTTTGAAACAAACTAACTAAATTTCATCAAGGCTACGATTACCACTGCAGCTTGGAAATGTTTTGAATATGTTTCAAAGCATACCCAAATCGAAGTTATTGCACTTTTCGTTAAATTCAATTTCACTTCCAAGTATTTTGCAAACGAACGGGTATATGTCATCGCAGGGCCGATCATCCAGCAATCCTTCTCTGGTCATCACAACACAGTGTTCAGTGCCATTAACATTGTCAGGAGAACCCTGTGCCCACAAAAGCTCTATGGTTGTGCCAGCTATTGATTCTCCTGGAATGAAGTTAAATTGGATTGATATATAATGTGATTTTTAGTCGTCGTGGCCTAAAGGATAAGACGCCTGGTGCATTCGTATCAAGTGATATGACTCCTTGCCTATCTCTGTCATGAAGCAGTAATTTGTTTCGGTTTGAAGGACAGCCGTAGTAAAACTGAAATTTGAACTCATGTCTCATGTCATGGGCGTTGAGATTTTCCATCCGCCTAAACATTAAAAAATGATTTTGTAGTATTTAAATTGAAATTCGATGGTTTATATTTTAAACAGATATAAACCATTGACATGATCGCTAATGCATATTTTTCCATATAAATTTCAGCTAAATAAATAATTGAGTCGCATGCATCCGTATCTGTTTTAGATGATAATGATAAAATATGCTAAACATACCTTTTAATGTGACAAAGTTTCCGTCTGAGAACTTATCGTGTAATCCCATAAATATCCCAGTATACTGGGCTTTCATGTTGCTCATCAGCAATTTAAAACTTTCCATTTCATCTAATGAGTCCGGTATGAACAAATATGTCCCTTCGGCCTCGCATATTTGTCTGGCTTGATCCCAGTTGGTAGCTAGATCGTTCAAGCGGTAGTACGTCTTGAACATCTGGGCCCACATGTAATCCATGCGGAATTTCTGGGCTGATAACATTTTAGGATTTACTCGATCAGCACTGGCTTATCTAGGTTGATTTTTAATTGTAAGTAATAATTTTTAATTCTAAGGTAGTTTCAAATATACCTCAATTAAATTTTTGGGACAGCCTCGTAACGGATGCATTTGAGTAATAAGTGGGGATGGAGGATCTTTGTAAGCAGATTGTTCAGCGGTAGGCAACAGTTTGGTTATGTAACCAGCAATGCTGAAGCTCATGAGCGAATGTGATCACTCACCATCAAGTGGGATGTATACTGGTCTGCGAAAGTAAGAGAAGGAAATGCGCCAGAGCATGTTAATACACTTGCGTATTTCACACTGGAAGCGTACATCCTGGTACATTTTCCGTGTTCTTTGCCAATGATCTGGAGACTCGCTGAAGCTTCTTGTTGTTGTAGTGGCTTTTAGCTTTGCCCAGAGAGTCATATAATTATTTTTATTAGTCTCTTCACAATGACAATACAGACCGACACGAAAGCACTCCATGACACCAAAAAGTATTTATATATTATATATAGAAGTTAATTATTTTCATCGTTATTCCTCTCACCATTTGCACAATAAAATAATATTAATATATTCGACATTAAAAGATCTTTCATCTTCTTGTTCAGAATTAGTACGTGAATGTAATAATATTTTTGCTAGTTATTTTTGAACTTGCATGTATTTGATGGCTTTAGTGAGAGTGCAACTACAAAATAATACCATTCCATTCGTTACGAGTTTTGAATCGATTAATTAAAATTCGAATAGGTTTTTTTTTTCAATTTAGAATCTTGCATATTCTTTTTTTTTTTGTAAAAAACGGAACAAAATTGGCCGTAACTCAGAGACGCATTCAAGTGACGTTCGGTTTCAATTGGCCGCTATCGGTTTCACTCGATCGAATTTAAGATTTCTCTGTATCAGCCGCCGTGATCGCAGTACGGCGCAGACCACCCGCCTCGGTCCTTCTTGCACGCTTATTTGAATCCCCGTTCTGAGCGGCTTCCTCTTCTGTGAGTGTCAGGTAATTATCTGTGTGGCATTCCAATTTTACGATCGAACGGTTAATTCAGTTTAAATCTCTTCGTGTAATACGTAGGCAGTGCCTAATCCTAGTCCCTCGGAGTCGGTTCTCAAGTCCGGAGCAAGTTCGTTAATGTGGAGTACGTCTTTTTGTTTAAATAACGTCGTATTTTATTGGAGCTAATTAAAATAAATAACATTTACAATGCTAGTTTAAAGAAATAAATTTACATTATTGTTTTCAAAGTCTTCTGACATTGATAACTGACGTATAGTTGTTTGTTTTCATTCTCTATTAAAGCATTCTTCAACATATTCAGGAAGAAACTAGCAAAAAAGTAGTTGACAAACACATTCCGTGTCAATTTGATATTGTTAAAGCCGTTTTTTACTGGTGGTAGGACCCCTTCTGAGTCCGCGCGGGTGGGTACAACCACTCTGCCTATTTCTGCCGTGAAGCAGTAATGCGTTTCGGCTTGAAGGGTGGGGCAGCCGTTGTAACTATACTTAAGACTTTAGAACTTATATCTCAAGGTGGATGGCGCATTTACGTTGTAGATGTCTATGGGCTCCAGTAACCATTTAACACCAGGTGGGTTGTGAGCTTGTCCACCCACCTAAGTAATAAAAAAAAGCCGTAAAATCATACAAATGCCTCTGATTAATATGAACAAGATATTTTGCCTTAAATATCAATAAATATTAAATCCTTAATCCAAAATGAATCATTTTACTATTGAAAGTTGCTAAAATGTAATTAGAAAACGTATCACCCAAATAAATTCCATATTGACTTTTTTCGTATTAAAGTGAAATTAAATTAATTTTCAATGAAATCCGTTTCCATATTAGTGTACCGTAGTATCACTGAACAAGTTCGGTGCCAACTCATCAGGCGCACTGGGTTGGGATCTGATAAAAGTTGTCGGAAACTTTCTTTTGCGATATCGCCACCTTCGTCATGTAAATTGGACAACTTGCGGTAAAGATGATGGCTAACCATTAGCAAAATATATGAATTAGTTCTACTTACATGAGATAAAATTTTGTTATTATAGAAGGCTTCATGGGTGTTTTTCTAAATCTATTTTTGAACAAGAAATAAAGAATATTTTTTTATTTTCTTTGTTAGAATTTGTTAGTCATTTCTAATACACTATTATCTATAGTTATATTCAATTAAATATTGTTTTTTTTTCTCCAAAATTAGTTTTTTGTGATGCTTATTTATTGTTTTTGCCTTACAGAAATGATTCCAATCCAACCATTTATCCAATCAATCCGATCATTGTACTAATGCCATCGATATTTCAAAACAATTCACGCTAGGCGGCATATACTGCAGGGAGAGGAATAAGTGAACTGGACGGTGCTATATCTTAATAAACTTACATAAAAATATATACACATGTGAAAAATAAATACCACATAAGATAAACTTACATACGATTAAATACAAATAAATACTAAAAATATACAAGATAAAATGCAAAAGAAGTACATAAGTATTAACAGAAGAACATTAGTATTAACATAAGTATTAACAAGAAATAAAAAAGTATTAACTTCATTATACAATTTTACATTGTTGGGGTTTTCGCATTAAACGAAACCAAACATGTTTTTTTTTCACGGTTCATTTACCAGCTAGAAACCAGATGAAAAACAAAGGCACTTTTCAAATTAATGAAAATGTTAATTCTATAATTTTGGAAACGATACATTTGTAATCGTAATAAATTATTCTTCCAAAAGTTCCATCCCTGAACTTAATTTTCTGAAATATAGAGCGTGAATAATCGAAAAACAAACCAACAACCTGAAACTATTTTGTAAATTCGTTTTGTAAAGTCTCCGAAAAGATTTCACATCAAAGGTTCAAAACTTTTATTTATTCAAAGGGTTCACTGGAAAGTATTGCTTACTTCAATATAATGAAGCGCGTATCCAAACTCCGCCTTTAACAGATAAAAGTTTTATTGAATCGAAGCAGATCTAAAAAGTAAGCAGCCGTCGATACTTTTATCCTTTTCAACCCGGTTAACCCGTAAACCATCTCAGTTTAAGGAGGCATTAAATCGCAACTCAAACAAGAACCGTTACACTGAAGTTAACTCACATATTGCTTTGTGTCACGAACGTTAAAGCGAACCGAGTATAGTTGAAGAGATGCTAAGTCTGAGTGAGATGGGGCATGCTGTATGGGAGAATGGGTGTGGAGGGCGTAAAAGGAGAAAAACTACATCGCTAAAAGTGAATGCGGTCGAAAGCCGCGCTTATTTTCTGCGCTAAGTGCATGGATTTTTATATGAAGCAGCCAGCTCATTTCTGTTTATAAATGCTCGGATGTAAAATATTTCGTCTGAGCTGATTTTTTTATTCAATACACCTAATAATAAGTATGATATTTTAAATTATAAATTTCGTGAATCACATTCATTGAATTACGATTTAACAAAATCAGCTAAAACTTAGACCTCTAGGAGTTTTAGGATTGTCTCGTTTAACTTATTTCGGCAGAGAAAAAAAAGAGATAATTTATCTACAATTTACCTGTACCTAAGTTGATAAGTAATGTATTTCAAAGTGTTGAATACACTATTTAAAATTCTTGTAGATTAATAATATGTTAAAACCGAAAAATTAATTAATATTGTTGATTTTACACAATGTCCAGTTAATTACGCAAATGCACGATGCGGTTCGCAGCCCGTGACGACAGATAATTAGGCTTTTAAACTTGGACCCGGCAAATTGATCAGCCATTAAAAGCGGGCTTTTGTCTGATAGATTATCGGAATAACGCGAAATCAATCTGCTCTATAATCATATTGTTCCTAAGTGCTGACACTAAATAGACGGCCAAAGTATTTTTAAAAGAAATTCATTTATTGAAATTATTGAGAAGGATTTAAAACGTCGGAAGGAAATCTACAAGCAAGTGATCCGTGCAGAAATATAAATATGGTCAATTGATAATTATATTATGACTAGCTGGCCTGGCAGACTTCGTAGTATCTGAGTCGATAAATAAAAGACCTAAACTTTTGAATAAAATAAACTTAAAACAAACAAAAAGAATTCGTCCGACGGGGGACACATCAAAGGGAAAAGAAAATTGTTATTTTTATTTAATTCTGAGCATTTACATATTTATCTACCTTTTCAACCTTCTCTGGACATCCACAAATAATTCAAGATCAAAATTAGGCACATCGGTCCAACCGTTCTCGGGTTTTAGCAATTCATTTTTATATATTTAGATTGCAAAAACGCAATTTCTTCGCAACAATGTTTTTGCCGCCGTTGTAATAATGTGTTTGTAGCCTAAGAGCCCCTCATAGATATTGACAGTCGCCAGACAATAGTCAAGGTCAAAATGAAGATGTCTTGGCGCTAAGCGAGTACCGTAAAACAGAGTACATTCCAAAGTCTAAATGTACATAATATGTAGCAGAAAAGATCAATAACAATACACTGTCCTTGAAATCAGTTATTTGAGTTAGAATGGGTCCACGCTACTTTTTTTTGTATTGCACTATTTGGGTAGACGATAGAAAAGAAACCTTGGGTTTATGGTGTCGGGAAGTTGTATGTATAGCCCCTAAAGGGTGTAGACAGGATGATAAGTGGTCGTCAGAACGCATAGATATTACAATGTGAAAGCCGCCATGAGGTCGAAGTCTCAATGTTGCCTCAATGGCTGTCCTAATCGAACCGAATAGATGATTGCTTCGTGGCAGAAACAGGTAGGATGGTGACAGCGTACAATATGAGCTCCTCGGAGTTCCTCCCGTGGAATAGACACGAGAAAATACACAAAGGTCGCTAGCATTCTTAGCATGTCGTTTTTATTTAAATAAATAAAAAGATCTATCTGATTTCTGGTACATACGAGCGATATTTATTCAATGGTTTCATACTGGTGGCAGGACCTCTTGTGAGTCCGCGCGGGTAGGTACCACCACCCTGCCTATTTCCGCCGTGAAGCAGTAATGCGTTTCGGTTTCAAGGGTGGGGCAGCCGTTATCACTATTCTTGAGACCTTAGAACTTATATCTCAAGGTGGGTGGCGCGTTTACGTCATAAATGTCTATGGGCTCCAATAACCACTTAACACCAGGTGGGCTGTGAGAACGTACACGCATCAAAGCAATAAAAAATTATTATTTTATTGATATTAGAAGTACTTTTTCTTTATGTAGCTATTTATAGCTTACCTATTATTTTTGACTAAACTGTTCAATTTATAGCCGAGTAAAAACCGCATTGTATATTTATAGTCTCAATTAAAAACGTAGCACAGACTGTATTGAGCCACTTTATCGGTCGTAACAGTACCGATTCATCGCTTAAGGAAATAAAAATAACGTGTTTTTGACATTCATAACGTTATTGTAGGGAACACAAGGGTGAGGCCGCACCTGAGGCCCGACGCACTCACAATAGGCCCGTACAATATGCCCGAGAAGTAAACTGAATAACTTTATTTAAGAACACAATAAACCACTTTTTAGTAGAAAAGATCTGAATTGTGTAACGCTGCCTCGACTCGGATAAAAGAAAAATAGCAGGATATATACATTTTTTTATCAGTTTTCTAGAGAAATAAAACTGAAATGTTAGTGGATGTTGTTAGTTTCACGTTTAAGAAGTGTTCTGTTTTTTTTTATCTTTGACTCTCTGTTAACTGTTCTGTTGGGGATAATAGGTTTATTATTTTGTCTTAGACTTAATAATTTTTTTTAAACATTTTTCTGAGTTACCTACTTGAAGGTGATATACGTATGTGTATATTATATATTAGAGGAAGAGGTAGACCTAAGAAATGGATGGATTGCGTGAAAGACGATATGTATAAGAGGGGAGTGAGCCAAGAAATGTTAGAGAGGTATAAATACAGAGGTATAATAATAGAGGAGTATGGAAGGAGAAAACATGTTGTGCTGATTCCAGGTGACTGGGAGAAGGGCAAGAGAATGATGATGATACGTATGTATATATAGTATTACTTGAATCTTTTTTGTTTTCCTACCTAAGTTGATGGTCTAGAGAGACCATATCAGCGTAACCTTAACTAGTAGGTGAGCTCACGGGGCTCAAACCTGACGATGTTGTTAACACGAACCCTAGCAAGAGCCGTGCTTCGCAGAATCTATCACCGGATCGGAAACGCGACCCACTGAGAAGATCCGGCGAGAAACTCAGTGAGCTGTATCTGTGGGTTAATTTACCCGCCGCGCCCTTCGTCGCAAGCGACGGGTTCGACGAGAACGATGACCGGTCACTCTGCCTATTTTTACTGTGGAGAAGTACAACGTTTCGGTTTGAAGGGTGAGGCAGCCGTTCTATAGAACTGAGACTTAGGAGTCATATCTCAAGGTGGGTGGCCGAATTTCGCTTGTTGATGTGTATGGGTTCCGTTAACCATTTAACTTACCATCGCACCGCCCGCCATCAGAGCAGATTTCATTCATACTACCTGGAGCTACTGCGTTCATCCACGGTGCGTTTCCAGAGATCTTTTTTGCCACGTACCATCCGGCTTTGGAATGAAACACCGTAGAGGGCCTCCACGGTGTTTCCCGAGCGCTATGGCATATCTTTCTTCAAACGAGACTTGTGGAGAGTACTTAAAGGTAGACAGCGGCTTGGCTCTGACCCCGGCACTGCTGAAGTCCATGGGCAATGGTAACCACTCACCAGAAGGGGCTGTGAGCTTGTCCACCAGTCTAAGCTACAGCTGAAAAAGGTTAGAAACTTACTTGCCTACATTTACCAAGTAGTTGGTTTTTGATTGAACTATAAGACAGGCGCGATTACACCCTGTATATAGCGCTATAATTGTTAGATTACTCTACGGACTAAAAAAAAAACTAAAACTTAAAAAAAAATCATTAATTTTGGAATTTCCAAAAATAAGGCACGTGAAATTTGTCGAGATTCGTTACGTTGTGTTTGCTAAGCGATCGACATACATAATTTATAATGAACCCTGACGGAGCACTGTTCTGGTTTTTGAATTGTGCGGTCGAGCCGTAAAACTTATAGTCGATCTCGTATTAAGTGGCCGCTGGAGCCTATGGACTAGAGACAACGAATAATTTCGTCCATCGATACTCGCAGCCGAAATCTTATTGCATTGTTTAACTGTCAAATAAAATCGGAAAGTATGACTTCTTCGCGAATTTAATGGGTTAAACGGCTTTATCCGCTGCCGGGCTCACAATACGCTCTACAACACAATTTCGGCTCTGTTATAATCTATACATATAAATAAAATTAAAGTGTCTGTTTGTAATATTGAAATAACCGCTTTTTACTACATGCATATGAATATGTATACGGTACATACACCAAAATATTTTTTTTTACAATTTTTGTCTGTCTGTCTGTTTGTTCCGGGTAATCTCTGGAACGGTTGGTACGATTTTGACGAGACTTTCACCGATAGGTAGCTAATGATATAAGGAGTAACTTAGACTACTTTTTTTAAACTAGCTTCGCCCTACGGCGTCACCCGCGGTGCGACAATAACCGCGGGTAACATCACGGGACTTAGCTATCAATAATAAAATTTAATGTTTCCGAAGCGAAGCGAGGGCGGGTCGCTTGTAATATATAGAATTACTCGTAGTACACTAGGTACCTTGTTCACTATGCGACGGCTCAAACACTATTAGCACCACCACATCCACAAGGTTAGCAACGTTTCTCATCTCCTAGTCCTCTCATAGTTTAGTATTGAAATGAATTTAGGTGGAATCGGATTATTGTATTGTTACTCGGCCGTCGCAGACAAAGGGTCGTGACATCTTATAGCCAAGGCTTGTTCGTCCACTTCATTTAGACATGAATTATGAATGGAGGAGGCATTAGCATCCGTCTGGAGCACGGAGAACGGCACCATTGTTATGCAGATTGTAACCGGATGTCCCCAGCGGCGAGTCTTTCGAGCAATCTGAGATGTTTGTAAACAAACATAATATGTATATCGGGTGGATTAGTTGACGCTCTCGATTTCAAGTAATCGACCAGTGTTACATATAAAATACAGTTGTCAGGCCCCTGCTAAAATTTGTGTAGTACTACTTATGTGTACAGATTCTTTGAATAATACCAACTGTTTGTACTATGCAGAAACATTTTAAATATAATAATATAAGCTTTTAGCTTTATTAAGCTTTTCTACATCCACGCTAATTTTCTGGTGTCCACTGACGAATTGACTCCGATTTGTTTCCGCCTTTACAGTTTCAGAAATATTTGAGCTTGTTATTAGTGTGGGCATTACAGGATAATAAGATGTTTTTTGCGTGTAGTCTGTTTTCAAAGTATATTTTTTAAAATGTGAATGAAAAATAAGATGAAAACAATTGTCATGACTGAATCAAGACGATCCCGAACGTATATCAGTGAGCACTTAAGATGCAAACAGAAACTCACGGACGGCAAACCACATGGGGATTCCCGAAATATACATACGCCTATATTGGGTTAGAGAGGCACTATTCCCAACAAAGATGGCCGCACGTACATTCATCTAGAATGTTTTACGAGTTCAATGCAGTTCATAAAGATTTTTGATTACAGTTTTGTGATTCCACTTAATATCGTTTTTGAGCTAATCCAAAGTAATGTAATACGATTCGTTAATATGAACCGATTCTACAATAAAAAAAAATACGGATGAAATTTTAATGCATTGTAATTGGACCCGGTCACCGTCCTCGTCGAACCCGTCGCTTGCGACGAAGGGCTCGACGAGCGAATCAACCCACAGGCACAGCCAACTGAGTTTCTCGCCGGATCTGCTCAGTGGGTCGCGTTTCCGATCCGGTGGTAGATTCTGCGAAGCACTGCTCTTGCTAGGGTCAGTGTTAGCAACTCTCCGGTTTGAGCCCCGTGAATTCACCTATAAACGTTAGGGCGAAGCTGAAATAGCCTCTCAAGGCTATCAGCATAGGTAGGGAAAAAAAAAGTAATTGGAAGTTTCCGTTGTATGTTTTTATGAATGGCATATTTAGCATATTTTTTTTTAACAAGTGTTTCAAAACATTTTATCCTTATTTATATGGGAATTTCACTTCATGCTAAAGTCTCAGACATTAAGTTAAGGCTTAGTATTTTCTTCGGTTTTTGCGTACCGCAGACATAATAAAAAAACTTTCACTGCTTAATTTAATGTTTTTTTTAAACTGTAATTACATTATTATTATTTCCGACTCTTCAAACTCTTCACAGCGGTTCGTAACCACGAAAACTGTGCTGCAGTATTTGAATCGTCCAAAATAATATAATGACAATAAACAGACTCGGTGGTGCAGTAGTTAGCGCTCCTGACTATTGCGCTGAGGGTCGTGGGTTCGATTCCCACATCGGGCAAACATCGTTCGTGTGATGAACAGGTTTGTTTGTTCTTTATCTGGCTGTTTATTATCTATATACATATGTACATATATATTTAAACATATATGTTTATCAGTCTCTGGTACCTATAACATAGGGCTATATTGGGGCCGGATGAGAGTGCGTGATTTGTTTCCAGATTTTATTATTGTTATTCTTACTTCATAAAATAAATAGCGTGTAATTAAGGCGTAAAATTAGTTTTAATTAAGTCAAGACTTAATAAGTTGAGAAATACTATTCTTGTACCGTTTAGTCAAATTCTTATTACAAGACCTCAATAACAGACGTAGTCTTAGTTTCGCAATGAAAATAACAAAGGCCCAGGTAATTTCGCTAATGCAAGTGGTTACACCCTATCTCCATCGCACTTATACAAGCCTCGCCCGAAGGTACCTATTAAGAGGGACCATACACGGAAAATTGTCAGACCCTCCTCGAAATTATATATTTTGACTAAGTGTTAAATTAAGGTAAGATCGCCTTGTGGGAATTTATAGTCAGTTAATTGTTAGGGAAAATTACTTTCTTGTAATGTTTATGATTTTGCGAAAACCATCTAATATGTAAACTATTGTTTGCACATTGATCTCGATATTTAGTTTCTTTAAGTGATGTAAATTATTTTATTATTATTTCATTTTTGTTATTGAAATTTTTTCCTGCAGGTACATTTTTACAGGAAGAAAAATAGTAATTTCTTTCTTAGATAACAACACTAAGGTTCGTCAATAAAAATAAAAATAAAACCGGGTGATAAACTGAGAAAAAAGATTGAACTATTTTGTCTTTGCTTATATTAAATATATGTAGTTGATATAGACCGTGATATTACTAGTTTTTTTACACTGTGGTTAGTAAGTAGTAGTAAGTAAGTATAATAATATAATACTAAGTAGTAATTGCTTAAAAATATAAGTACTAATTGTATTTCATCTAATTAGTATGTTAATACGTTTGATTGATTTGTAATGCAAACGTCCAAGCAATTTGGGTGTCAGAAGGAAATACTCCACGCTTTTTTTGAATGCTTGCCAAAAACGGGTACTACTAAATTGTTTAGTAATAGTTCAACTTTGTTTATTTATTGTGCGTTTTATTTCATTCGCATTTTTTTTTTATTGCTTAGATGTGGTGACGAGCTCACAGCCCACCTGGTGTTAAGTGGTTACTGGAGCCCATCGACATCCACAAGGTAAATGCGGTTGCCCCACCCTTCAAACCGAAACGCATTATTGCTTCACGGCAGAAATAGGCAGGGTGGTGGTACCCACCCGCGCGGACTCACAAGAGGTCCTACCACCAGTAATTACGCAAATTATAATTTTGCGGGTTTCATTTTTATTACACGATGTTATTCCTTCACCGCGGAAGTGAAGAATGTGAAGAAAGAAGTGAAGAAGTATAAGTAAAGACGATCTCCAGTTTTATAAATGAAAAACAAAGATAAATTAAATCCGTTTATATATTCGTTATGCAGGCATTTCATACATGTCTTAAGAGCGTTCCAATAAGAGACTGTTTACAATACGAGCTCTTTACAACACAAAAAAAAAACGACGACATTTACTTGATTATATTTTTACATTCTTATTAAACATACCTACACATCTGTCTCGCTCGTCCGTACAATATTGATTACAAAATGATTTCATAAAATTTAACATTATTCAAAACTTTAACAATTTATCCCTATAACCTTTTTTTTTAATAATTTACACTTAGTTATGATAACGAAGCTTTAAGCGAAATCACAATAATAACAAAACAATGAACGGAAATGAAAAAAACATTCATTTGTTTTGTCAAACAGACTACTTATTTAATAGACATACACTTCAATAGCTTCTATGTTACGTTTATTTTTTATACTCATAAATAAATTTCGCTTTAGTCTTGGGCAAATCCTATTCTTTTTCCATTTACAATATCATACAATATTATTTTAATCAAAAGAACGTAGCAAATTAAAAACAGTACCATGGACGCCCAAACTTAGTGAAAACCTAGTGTTATCTGTGCTATCTTTTCTTTGAGGTAATCAATATATGAAGCAAACACTGCCTGTTAAGCTGACACTTGATGAAACTAATTCCTATAGTATATTTTCATATTTAAAAGTACATTTACAACCACTTACGAATATTACTCCGTTCCGTGAAAATCGCATAGTCCCTACATTAAACACTGCATTGTTCTCGTCTCAATGAAAGGCATTCACAATTTTAAGGTCGAATAAAAACTCAAGCAGGTTCGTGACTTTTCTCCGTCGAAAGAATATCGTGTAAAACGATTTCTTAAGTCGAGAATAAATCTTTGCCTGCGCGATATTATATTGTCTTTAAGTTGAGGAAGCCCTAACTTTGCACATGGCTTTTGAGGAAAGTTTAGCACGCAGCAAGGGCAAAGGCCGATATTAAAAAGATTGCGTGTGGGGCGGTGTGAGGCGCGGAGCCTGCGAGCGGCCCACCCCCTCCCAGGAAGCCGGCATCCTCAGCCCGGGGTCCTCCTTCCCGAAGCGGGCCCTGGAGACCGGACCGTACATCATTGGACTCCTCAGACGAGATATCGCGGTCATCTTCATCACCTGACTTGCGGTTGGGAAGTTCCATTTCTGTATAAGGAGTAGGGTTCGATTAGTAGTTGTCATTATCATGTTATTTGTCCGCAAAATGTTTGTTGTTTATGCGATCCTATAAATAAATAAAGTGTTAGAAGTTCATATTACCTAACCTAAATCATTATATTAATTGACTTATGTATAACTCAGTTCACATAGTTTTAATAAATTAGGTATTCTTTTTAATTCTTGGAATGTCATCGAAGTAAAATTTGAAAGTGCCGTACCATATAACCTTATATTTCCTTCTGCATCACCTATGGAGTTCTTCGAGATACATTTGTATCCCCCAAGATCACTGCGTTGGATGTTGCGGATGACGAGTTTCATTTGCACGCTGTATGCGGAACGATTTATTTCGCTCATGTGATATTTTTCATTTGAAATTATCATCTCACCTGTAACAAGCAGCTCCATTAATTAACCCAGCATTTGTTCTTAGTCTAGTAGCAGTTTTGGGACTAGTTTTGGGAATATAAGTATGTTTATCTATTTATCAGACCATGTTCTATTTTTTTTAATTTTGTTTATTATTTGTTTCTATGTAGTTCTGTAACACTAAATCTGTTTAGATTGTCAACAACAGATTATTTCAGTGATAAACTTAATATAGTCACCGATGCCGTAATGGCTGAAACTGCCGCATTCGAAATCTGCATAATTTTAATTATTACTAATATTATTTTGTACTACTCCTACTAATCAGTACGAAATTAAATCTTATAATATATTTTCTACCTTACCTATACATTCGTAAAAACTCAAGAACTTTCTACGTCTCAGTATTAGTGAAATAATAAGACCATGATTTAATATTATGTTTATTTCATAGTCCCTTATTCGATAGTCGATACCTTTCCGTCCATTAATATTCGGTCGCATCCTGCCATTGTCCGCCTGATATCGAATTGAAATATTGTTTCGGCATGTCGTTTGCCAAAAACTGTTTGCTAACGTATGCATTCGATATTCTGTTGATTACCACATGTAGACTGTTCAAAATAAATGTTCATTGGATTTCAGGTCGAAACATTAACATGTTGATTTAAGTGGAAGTGTGACATAATATGAACTGTAAATCGTACATTACAAATGGCTTTTAACTTCTCTCCGCACCGGATAATACGAAAATTCCTATATATTCAAGCAATACCGGAAAATACCAACACATATCATCGGCAAATGTCAAAGCAAAAATCATGTCTGAAGTATTTTTTTTATTTTTTTTTTATTGCTTAGATGTGTGGACGAGCTCACAGCCCACCTGGTGTTAAGTGGTTACTGGAGCCCATAGACATCTACAATGTAAATAAATGCGCCACACACCTTGAGATATAGTTGTAAGGTCTCAGTATAGTCACAACGGCTGCCCCACCCTTCAAACCGAAACGCATTACTGCTTCACGGCAGAAATAGGCGGGGCGGTGGTACCTACCCGTGCGGACTCACAAGAGGTCCTACCACCAGTAAAAGTCTGTAGCTTTGGTCTTTGAAGATGTCCCCGTATTTGGAAATACAGGTTAACCTGTCATCTCAGAAAGCCGAAGGTGGAACATTTGTACGAAATGAACAAAAAGCTAAGACCAATATTGATGGAGTGGCAGTATTAAAGAATGACTTGTTATTCCATATGTAAATAGGCTCACGGCTCACCTAGTGCTTGGCGGCTACCAGGACCTATAGATATGAAAAAAAAAAGAAGTTAATGGCGCGAATCACCTCGAGACATCAGGTCTAAGTCTCAATTGTATAGTATGACAGCTGTAGCGGCCCTTCAAATAGAATGCATTACGGCTTCTGTGAATAAAACATAATGATATGGAATACTCCAGAATTAATAAACAATAAAATACTTTATTGTGTTTTCTGTGATATAATAAGAAAACAACATTTAAAGCACTTAATCTCTTTTAAAATTAATATTTTAAACAGTATTATTATACTATAATATTACAAAGCTGAACTTTCTTTTCACTGAACGACAGACAGGTGAGTGATTACGTCTAAAAAAAATCTTTTTTTCAAAACTAGAGAGTTTGTAAAGATTTTAAATAATAAAGGTTTTTCTTTGGACCTATTTAAAATACAATTCAACCAGGTAACTGAATTGCAAATGTACGGAAAAAGATCAAATATGGGATATATCTTCTTTTATGTACGTAAATGCCATATATTGTCGTTCAAAACGAATTTATAAATAATATTAAGATGGAAGTTTATTAGGTTAGATTATATTCAAAGACGTCTGCAAATTTTATCGGTAGAGAGCCGCATTCGAAGACTCGGGTGATTCCGTTGAATTTTTGTCGTTAGCTACATTATTACAGCGGCTGAGGGTCACATTGCTTCCTCGTCGTTCTACATTAAAAATTGCTTGCATTCTTCTTGCTTCGCTTTATTTTGTGGGGCCGGTTTAGTATTTTTTTATTTTGCACAGTCGCGGCTTGTGTAGGTATCAAATTAAATTTTCGTTTATTTTTGGAATGAAATAAAGATCAGCTCTGCATTTTAACGATTTTTGTTTCAAAACGGAATGTTAAGAATGAAAAAAAATACATGTATGAATAATTTATTTTCAGCTTAGTAGGTGAATATTTTTTTTTTTTCTTTTTTTTTTTTTATTGCTTAGATGGGTGGACGAGCTCACAGCCCACCTGATGTTAAGAGGTTACTGGAGCCTATGGACATCTATAACGTAAATGCGCCATCCACCTTGAGATATAAGTTCTAAGATCTCAGTATAGTTACAACGGCTGCCCCACCCTTCAAACCGAAACGCATTACTGCTTCACTGCAGAAATAGGCAGGGCGGTGGTACCTACCCGCGCGGACTCACAAGAGGTCCTACCACCAGTAATGTGGTGTTTATGTGTAACAAAAATAGTTGGTTTGGTAATATTCTTTATGCATTGTGAATTCTTTGCCAATACAACTGAACCTATTTCCTATTTAATGTAATTCTTAGGTGATTTGAGGAACTTGATTGTTTAAATATTTTTTAAGCTATTTCACTGGTGGTAGGACCTCTTGGGAGTCCGCATGAGTAGGTACCACCACTCTGCTTATTTCTGCCGTGAAGTAGTAATGCGTTTGGGTTTGAAGGGTGGGGCAGCCGTTGTAACTATACTGAGACCTTAGAACTTATATCTCAAAGTGGGTGGTGCATTTACGTTGAAGATATCTATGGGCTCCAGTAACCACTTAACACCAGGTGGGCTGTGAGCTCGTCCAGCTATATAAGAAATAAAAAAAATCACATCTTTATGTTGTTTAAATAATGAATTATTTTGGTATCAATTGATATCCATTAATAACTGTGGTCACGGTGAAGACATCCAGTCCAGTGAAGTGACGTCAGCTGGCGCTTGATCGGCGAATTGACCACAAATCTGTGGTCCGTTCGTTGCAACTGACATCTCCGCCAACAAATCCCATCCGCAGATACGCCCCCTTTTGTTTATTGCTAGGCAACTTCGTTAATTAATTATCAATATTCAAGCCGCTATGCGAGCCGAAGTTTGTGACTTTAATTGGAACAGAATTAATTTTGTGATTGGTAAATCAATGAAACGATTAATATTACGGAATGAGGTGCTTTGATTAATTACGTAGTGAATAGCTTCTTTTTAATAACAATAAATGTATGTATTTCGGTGATAGTGGTTTATATCGGATAGATACATAGATATATGTACATGGTTACACAATATCATGATAACATCGCAAACTTTTATTCAATTTTATTTTATGTCGCAATTAATCAACATATAACGTTTTCAAAACGAGCCGCGTATTTCTGAGAAGAGGAGCGGAAACAAACTCAGGGTGCTAGTATTTTTATTTTTTCAAATTCTTAACTTGATTTGAAATCGCCTATAGGAAAATGAAAGGCCACTGGTTGGTCCATAAAATCAGCATTATTAAAATGTTTTTTTTTTTTTTAATGTTTCAAATTAGAAAACGGGTCATTGAAATCGGAACAAAAACTTCCGTATGCGCACGGACGTTTCGCGGGGAGGACACACCCATTCCATGTCGGTCGTGGACGACCGCCGCTTGTCCTATCTCGTCACGGCCATGTATTACCTAATTTAATTTGTAGCCTCCGCAATTTATGGGCCGCAGGATGACTACTCCCATGTGTTCAGTAATGACTAGCCAGACAGATAAATTATTAATCAACCATAATGTAAAGTTTCCTGAGAATCGATACTCAACTTCGTAGTTATTCTTTTGTGGGATGAAAAACGAAATAAACGCTTCGTAATAATAACCGTACCTGAAAGCTTCACATTAAGCCGTGTGAGATCGCGATACTGATAAGCTGATATTTTAATAATTATCTTTTATCAGACAATCAAATCCGCAAAATTATAATTTGCATAATTACTGGTGGTAGGACCTCTTGTGAGTCCGCACGGGTAGGTACCACCAACCTGCCTATTTCTGCCGTGAAGCAGTAATGCGTTTCGGTTTAAAGAGTGGACCAGTCGTTGTAACTATATTCAGACCTTAGAACTCATATTTCAAGGTGGGTGGCGGCATTTACGTTGTAGATGTCTATGGGCTCCAATAACCATTTATCACCAGATAGACTGTGATCTCGTCCATGCATCTAAGCAATAAAAAAATGCGCTATTTCAAGAATTCGAAGGTACCTAATAAATAAGATAAATAAATAAGGCGTTTACATTGAAAGTTAGTGTCACTGATTTCTCTTTGAGTACTTTTGCAAAAAAAATATTGTGTGTTTCAAAGGCTATAAGTTCGAGAATCAGATTGAGTTTATTAATCAAATCTGAATGCCAGTTAAGTTTTCTAAGAAAATCATAATTCAATTCAACATTAAAAAATAAATAAACAAGTTTTTGAAGTTTCCGTGATCTAAACGATAACATAATTTTTTTTTAAATCATAAGTGCAATTCTAGTCTATGGTACTGTATCATTTTTTTTTCCAGCTGATACGTATACGTTATGTACCATGTGCTTGCGAATTACAAAAAGGAAAACTCAAAAAAAAAAAACAAAATACGCAAACTGAAGTTTGTAAATTAAAGAACAAACTTTTTAGGTTTAGTTAAGCTCGTCCCGTCAAACCAGACAGATCTTGTGCAGTAATGTGCGCCTGTAGTATTGCTTTAACTGAAATCGATTTTAGGTTCGAATGAATATTGCGGTGTGTACTCGACAGTAAATATTGTGACTCTAGCCTAAAGCAATTTGAGGCGGGCGGACCGGCGGTCTTTGTTGAATATCGGCGGTAATAGAATTTGGTTCGCTTTTTGCGCGGTCGTCGGGCTGGTCTCGTAATGGCAGGCTCGGTTGCCTTTGTAACTGCATCGGAATCTGGCGACGAATAATATGTGGTCACGTGTGTTTGTGTACTTATATTTTACTCGATTTTTACTGATTTCGTCAATGCTGTAGGTATCTATTTTAGATACATACATATTCCTATAGTTTTGTCATTATTCATAGGAAATGTTAACGATGTTTGATTGGAATTATTAGTGTTTTAATTTAATGTAAATCTTTTAATGAAATCAGTTCAGAATTGAGCAAAATATAAAAATGTATTGGTTTTAATTTTTATATTTTTGAAAAGACATTCATAACAAAACATGAAAGTTACTATGCATTTTTGAACGGATCTGCTTCTAGCTATTAGAACTGTAGACATACCTAACGTATTTCTTTTATAATTAGTACATTATAATTGAATCGACGTCCCTATCTGCGTTTTTTGGAGATACTCGTTAAGTTTTACATTCATAAAACAGCAAATATAACATTACGTTGTCAAAACAAATAAACTGTAAGTACTCTGCGTTACTTAAAGTATTAAAATAATATTATGTACCATATACGTACGTACATTGCTACTACAGTTAATATTTTACATTCTAAATGTTTACCTAAATTTGTGTTGTTTTAAAAGTTAAGTAGCAATGGACTGACTGAGTAATTTATTCAATTAATCAAAAAAGATCGTGGACCGCACTGCGAAAAAAGTTTTGCTCGTTTTGTTGGGTTACAGTTGGCGAGCACGAGGATCGCTCACACATGTTGCGGCCGATGTCGTTCCGTTAGTGTTGCCAAACAGAAATTAAAAGAAACCGAGTTTTTGCCATTTCGCGTTGAGAAAGCAACTTTTTTATTAATATCATTATAGATTATTAAGAAAAATCTTGTAATTATAGCTTAAAATAAATCGTGTAGCGTATCAGTTATTAAGGTATTTAAATTTTAGTACGTACTTGTGTAGCACAAGTATCGTGGCATTCGGCAAACTATGATTTAAGATCTAAATTCCTACGTAAGGTTGAAGAAAGCCGTTTTGTTCTCTTTAACGCGACTTTCGAACCATCTTATGACTTTTCTGTTAATTTTTTTTATTGTCCTTGTAGACCCTAGGGTGAATGGTTGAGTCCTTTGTCCTTGATTAAGTCCTAAGCAATGCCAGAGGTAGAGCCAAGCCACTGCCTACCATTAAGTATTTTCCGCAAGTCTTGTTTGAAGAACGACATGTCATAGCGCTCGGAAAACACTGTAAAAGGGAGCTCATGCCAAAGCGTACGTGGCAAAAAATATGTCTGGAAAAGCACTGTCTATGAATGCAGTGGTTCTAGGTAGTGCGGATGATCTAGATGATCTCTACTCCTGTGGCGAGCGGTGCGATGGTAATGATGAGATGATAGGATCATATTTTTTTGATTGCTTAGATGGGTGGACGAGCTCACAGCCAACCTGGTGTTAAATGGTTACTGGAGCCCATAGACATCTACAACGGAAATGCGCGACCCACCTTGAGATATAAGTTCTAAGGTCTCAGTATTGTTACAGCGGCATGGCTGCCCCACCCTTCAAACCGAAACGCATTACTGCTTCACGGCAGAAATAGGCGGGGTGGTGGTACTTACCCGTGCGGACTCACAAGAGGTCCTACCACCCGTAATTACGCAAATTATAATTTTGCGGGTTTGATTTTTATTACACGATGTTATTCCTTCACCGTGGAAGTCAATCGTGAACATTCGTTAAGTACGTATTTCATTAGAAAATTTAGTACCCGCCTACGGGATTCGAACACCGTTGCATCGCTTGATATGAATGCACCAGACATCTTATCCTTTAGGTCACGATGACTTTTACAAAATTTCTATATTTATATTACATTTGCTTTAAATGACGTCCGATAAGTGTTTTACAAATGTGTAGAATAAGTCGGTGAGATATAGATATAGGGTAACACTAAATGCAACGAGTAGGTTGTGAGTGCGGCGCGCAAAACGAACGACGGGCGGTAAACCGTAAATCCATTCCTAACACGAATTTAGTGACCGAACGTTGTCGCCAGGTCTGGGAGTTTGTTACACCATATTATCTAGTGCTGGATTAAAAATTTTTATTTCGTAAATAAAAAATTGGAAGCGTTTCTTGCTAAAATCGCGTACAATATTTATTTATTCAATAACCGAATTTAGTGACCGAACGTTGTCGCCAGGTCTAGGAGTTTGTTACACCATATTATCTAGTGCTGAAATAAAAAAAAATATTTCGTAAAAAAATATTTGTAACGTTCATTACTAAAATCGCGTGCAATCTTTATTTATTTAATAACGTTGATATAGTTAATTTAAAAAGTGAAATTAGAGGTAGCTCGCATTCATTATACATATGTATGTCGGAGAAGCCACAATTATTAACACCATCGTCAGACATCATAGGGGCGAATAGGGTGATCGAGCTTAGCAGACGAAACGTATGACAGTTCTTAAGACGGAGGCACCGCTCTTCAAGAAGGCTGGTTGGTAAGTGTGATGGCGTCTACGCGCCTCCATCGGCTATGTTCTGTCGTAGCACGAAGTTAGCCGAGTTACGACGATATCGCAATCGTGCTGCCATCTCTCGGGAATCGTGCTGCGTTTAGCTACCAAACTAATGACCGTCTCCGACATGTATATATCATGCATTATAGCTATGCCCCTACCATTTCACATTAATTATTTTAAATGGTAAGACGACAAAATCTTATCGCACATAAAATGGTGCCATGTTAAATTTAATTTTGTTTATGGCTTCGATACAGAGCCAAATGTGGAAGCCTGCGTAATGCTCGACTTAATATACGAGTATAAATAAGTACGTATTTGTTTGAACCGCTTAAAGAATATCTATGACATGAAAAGCGCTTAAAAGCCGCTTTAATACAATATTCTATTTAACGTCAGAGTTAAAGAAAATATCTCTATAACTCTTATCTGCAGCTTATTGCTCTCAGAGAAAAGTGCTTTTGTCCATCTGTCACCGGGACACTAAATAAGCAACTTTTATCCTGAGGGCGCCATTTTAATGAGAAATTATGAAGTCCCCGACCCCGGCGGTGTTATGTTAGGTGACAGACGTATTTGTATTAGTTAGCACGTGTTTTTACACCTCCCGCATTTATTTTTCAACCGTCGTAATTAGTTCTTTAGAATTTAATTTCATTTGAAACTGAAACGTTTCCTAATTACTTTTTATTCTTAGTGAGTATTTTTAATCGAACAAAATAATATTTTTTATTGAAACACCACAATATAAATATATAGGTATAATAAATACCTTATACCGGTATGAGCGTGTACAAAAATGGGCTGATTTATCGCTTAGATCGATCTCATTCAGGTAATCATGTACGGAAATAAACGATTCAATAATCAAGGATGGTGAATTAAAAAAGTATATGTTTGCGCATACATAAATACGTGCACACATTTACCAAATACAAAATCTGATTTATGAACTGACATATAAACGATAAAAACAAATCATTTTTATTACTTTTTACACTTTTTTCTTCCTTTTTTTTATTTGTGAATAATGTTTTATCTCACAACCATGTAAATAGACAACTAATGTCATTTGTAGTATTTTTTATATTTGTTAGTCCTTACTGACCAGCTTACACCTCGTCGTATGTAAATCGATAATTCGATCATATGGAGACCATTTCATGTTATTTTTAATAGAACGACATTTTAATGTATGAATTTAAGAGGACACTACTCCTGTGGATAATGACGAAGTATCTTCTATTACCCGTGATTGTCAAAATCGCGTACAAGTATTTTTTGATAAAAATAACAATATAAGATCTTCTGGCTTAGCTGATTTATAATATGTCTTAAGAAACCTACCTTATTAAGTATAGATAAAGACCCATTTATTAACGGTAACCACAGAACTATATAGGGCTGTCATCGTCTTTATATTTACGAGGTCGTTAATAAGTCATAAAAATGGCTCCATATAATCAAAACGAGCATAAATCATATCGGAATGAAAAAACGGACATGAAATAACCGCATATTTTTCCTTTAAATACAACCATAAAAACGCCGTAACTTGTAACCAGGCCCTAGGCCTCGTGGCCTGTCACGGAGGATAGTAGGAACGTGAATAATGGCTCGTTTAATGAGTGCTTTGACGCTTCCAATGTGCTTTATGAATAATGAAATTAGTTGCTTATGCCGTCGTTCTTGAGTTCGTGCTTGGAACTTAATAAGGTTTACGAGATACGGCCGAGCCGTAAACAACTTTGGGGGGCAATCAAAGATTATTATAATTACCAAGTCGTACTATTGCATTTTTAATTAAGGCAAGTTTAGGTTAAGCCATGAAAGTGTTGCCCGATGACTTTAGCTTTGTATTTTACTTTATTTACAATATTTTTCGTTCAAACGTGCTGTGAATATTTTGTTACTAAATTTGGTTTTATGTATTCTTCTTTCTCGTTGGTGCTGTAGTCACATAGCAAAGCTATAGGGCTTAACTAAAGGGCCTCCTAGTCTAAAGCAGTTATCGAAATTAACCAAAATCATAAATCGTGAGTAAATCTTAAAATTCCAGTTTTAATTTCACTTCATTGCTTGCTAATGAGATACACCAGTAGCTAAATTGTTAAAACGTGACAAATTCATGGCGGTTCATACTGATGGTATCATTTAATTTTATTGCAAGTCGACAAGGCGTCACAAGTCCACAGGGCGTTACACAATATCAAGTCTATGACTTCATAACATAACCAAGGAGGTATTAATGCTGCGATGTTTACAATCTCCGGTGAGCCATTAATATAGGTGATACATTATCTTGTTTGTCTATCGACGGAAAAAAAGTTAAGTAAATTAAATAACATTTTTTACACACCGTTCTCTCTGGTCCAGTAGTTGATGGCTTTGGGCGATGCTTCGACATGACACTGTAGCGTGACGTCAGTGCCGGTCGGTGCTCCCACAAGCTGATTTGGCACTTGTACCAGAGGGTGAACTGCAAAAAAATGCTTTATTAAAAATTTCCATGCCAATACAGAACCCTAGAGTATGTTTCGATGTATTTGTAATTAATAGAAAGAAACCCCTTCTGTCTGCGTGAGGAATTAGTACACAACATTTGCGATATTACTAATTAAATGCAGCCATGTTAGATTTTTACCCCGTGATATCTGGAATATAATGATATCTGATAGTAGTTTAATATTTTTTATTTGCAGTACCAAATATATTTGTTAATGAATAAAATAAGTTTCCTAAACAGAAACGCAACTGTCGATTAATTATTTATTTATTTATTATGAATTTACATAAAAAAAAATCATGAATGTACGATTCAGATACAATAATACGTTATAAAATTGTAATATAATAATAACAGCAATACCCATAACGCTTACAAAGCTTCGAGCGATTGCAGTTGCATTTTGTGAACATAACTTTCTATTTTCACTCCTTTTATGCATAGGCACGCGAGCATTTGCATTTGGCATGGAATGCATATGAGCTGGCTGTAAGAATTTTACAGGCTTATTCATTTTTAAAATATGCTAGCATAAACTTTCCTTTTAAGCATGCCAGTATTATTTCTTAGTCTAAGTGAATTAAAATGGTTTATATGTGATGGAATATTACAAATATATATTTACGGATACGCAAGAGTTCTCGTTAAAAACGACTAATATGTTTTATTCATTTCGATACAGAAATTGACATAAAAAAATCCGTACTAACTTTGAGAACATGTCACATTTAATTGATGCTTAGTAATATTGAAACAAAAAAAAAAAAAATTATTCATATTTCGGCTTCCTTTATTTCAAATATTTTATTCATCATGATGAATACAATGAATGTATGATAGGTAGTATACTCTAGATTTGTATTTCTAGTAGTAGAAAATACAATGTAAAATTTATATCTTCTACATTGTGTGATAAATGAAGGTGACAGACGTCTTTTACATTTTAAAACGTTGTATTTGTGAAAGTGTAGAAATATATATGAAAAGCAACTCTATTTTGAAGTCTATAAGCATTAGGTGTATGTTTTTCCTGCTTGTCTTAGCAGTAGGACGTCGCCACGATAATCAAGTGAAATATTATCAATAAATGCCACATGGTAGATTTTAAAATTGCCAACGAAAATAAAGACAGTTGTGATTAGTGCTACAAATTACATTTGGAAACCAATAGTCGATATATTTTACGTTATATCCGATTTTATATTTACTGATGTTTCTACATTGTTAGCGATATTGAATTTTTTGGAAATAGGGGTCGCGTCAACATCATGTCTTCAAAAAAAATGGCGGGCTTATGAAGCTTATAGGTTTTTGTAATTTTTATTGCTTTTGTATGTAGACGAGCAGACCATCTGGTGGTTGGTGGTTGGACATTAGAAAAGCTATCGCTGCCTACCAATGAGTTTATTCCCCAAATCTCTTTGAAGTTGAACATGTCATAGCGTTCAAGACACATCATGGGGAGAATGTTATTCAAAGGCCGGATGACCCGTGCTAAAAACGATCTCTGGAAACGCACTGTGGATGAACGCAGCGCTTCTAAGTCGTACGCAAGAGCGCTGTTTCGGTGGCGGGCCGTTTGATGGTAAAAATAAGATACTGGGATCTCAGATAATTCCTCAGGGCACTCCTCATGGAATATATAGTACAAAAAAGTCCACTGATAATCAAGATCCTTCAGTAAAACAGAGGTCGTAAACGATCCGTATTTATAGAATACCTATCGTATAATGAAGTCCGATCACGCTCCGGTAGTGCTATAGCTAAATTGCACATTTATTTTATAAAAAAAAATACCGAACAAATCTTATCCTTACAATTACACAAACAACAAAATGGAAATCAGCCAAAACGGTCGAGTCGTTCTTGATCGATGCTCCGTAATACAAGTGACAATTTGAATTTTTTATAAGATTAAGATTAAGAATTATCAATAAATAGTTTTCTGTTTGTATTAGGTTAGCGGCTTGTCACGTTTTCGGTAAAGTTTGGTGTGCACCCTACATAACTTGTGTGTGTTCTATCAATTCACTGCGATCGTTGTTTGCATGCAATTACACTTTACGACACTATAATAATACGGAAGCTACTTCTGCGATCGGCTTTTGTTTATTTGGTTT
The DNA here is from genome assembly GCF_030269925.1 of Bombyx mori. Classification (NCBI taxonomy): domain Eukaryota; kingdom Metazoa; phylum Arthropoda; class Insecta; order Lepidoptera; family Bombycidae; genus Bombyx; species Bombyx mori. Next base: position 8,569,646 of record NC_085111.1, on the reverse strand, counting down.
TGTAATACTTGAAATAAATTTAAACTAATTAGTTTAATTCATACTCAGAGACTAAAATATTTATTATGGATCATAGCTATCTTCTCTTAGCGTTTCATAGTAATAATAATTCAAAATGATTTATTTGCTATCGTTTGTATTTGGCTTTCGGATCTCAGTTTGTCATGAAACAGTGCTGGCGCCATTTTCACGAGTTTAACTCAATCACCTTTTGCTATTATCGCAAACATATTATTTGGCTCGAAGTTAAGCGAAAATAAAATAAAGAAACTCGCACCAATACAGCTCTGTGAATGTGTGTCGAGATAAAGAATAAATGTTTCGAGAAAGGATTATTTTATAAATGCAAACAATCGCGCTCCGACTCTGTCCGGGGTGAATTAAGGAAAACGGAATTTTCTCGCAAGACCTTAGATCGGAGCTTATTTGCGGTTATTCTCTTTGACCGTCGTTAAGTTCCTTAGGACGGCTTTTACGAGTTTGAGTGGCCAATTTGCCGAACAAAATCTGAACGATCAGAATTTTTGTTCTAATTAATAATTCTAAAGGGCAACAAGGCCGGCCCTTTGCTTATTAAATGAAGCTGAATAATGAACCAAGTCAAGATCTTAATGTAATTGACATTGAGGATTAAAAAGCTTTGAAAAAAAAAACTGTTTCAGATTAATGACTTGTATATTTTTACTAACGAGATGACTAAGTAGACATTTCAATTAAATTCAAGAGGCATTGCCTGTTTGCTATAACAAAGAAATTTGCGATTGATTCAAGCGAAAAACAAAAATTGACTGATAATCTCCGAACAAAACTTTCCCTACTGCGCTAAAGTTGAATTTCTTTTTAAATTATCTACGACATATCAGAAGTGATTAAGTCAATATAATCTGTAGATATACCAGATAGCTCTCTACGACAGCAATCAAAAGTTACTTGGAGTTTTCTCGGAAAGGATTCCGCGCGGAATTCCTCGAGTGACAGTTTGATTAACCGAACGGCGCACACGCTTTCAACGTTTTCGGATTTCTTGGCGCTTTGTAGCTATTACCTGTTTTAGTTGACTCTGGAATTTATTAAGCTGAAGCTAGAGGCTACATAGAAGACAATTTAGTTTCATTACATACGATAATTGGATGTAAATTAGAAGCATAATTCTCGGTGAGCTTAGCACGGTTGCACTGAGCCCTTTGTCTTCGATTGTAATGAAAACTTCGTTGAGAATATTATTTAATTTAGAAGTTACAAGAATTAATAACATATTTTTTTTCAGTTTTTTTTTACTTTATTACAATGTTATGTTTTAAACATTGCAATAAATTCACAAACTATTACAACAAACGCAATATTGTTTAGAAGTCGTCGTGCCCTAAAAGATAAAACGTCTAGTGTACTTTTGTAGATAAATTTTACTGTAGCTATTTTTAAAGTTTGCAGGCAATAATAGATGTACTTAGTGCACGAATTAATTCTACAATGAAGAAATAACACGATGTAATTTAAAATCAAACTCGCATATTTTTTCATTGATGATTTGATATTGAAATTTATACATTGACATATATGTCCTAGACACAGAATGATGACATTACCAATTAAATTATTTTGGTAAACTATTTTTCTTTGTATTATTAGATTATTCCGAGAAGCTTAACACAAACGAAAACCTCTGGCTTTCTTCGCGAGCTAAATCGTCTTTTTACGTTCTCTCACCGCGGTAAGTTCGTCTATTCACTGTTATCATTCGTTTGGGGGGAGGAAGGGGGTAGAAATTTAAATTAAATATTTGAGAGCGTTAATTTTGTCTCCTCATCGAGCGAACGCGACGCATTCTTTGTGAAGTAATTAAACTGAGTGGAAGGGTTTTCAGACGGTAGTAGTTTGTTTGTTCGCCTTCAAATTGCGTTTCCTATGAAGTGAATTTCTCTTGTTGTCGTAAAGTGTGACTTCGCGCTGTTTGCTTTAGGGGGGATCCATGAAATGATTGTTTCAATCGTCCGTTATTTCTGTTGCTAAGGTTGGATTCTTTAGCCTTTTAATTTTAATTTGACTCATCAATACTCTAGATGTTTCTAAACGACCCGCCAAAAAATTCTAAGTAAAAGGTGACTTAGTCATATTAGTGTGTAGGCTAGAACGTCATAGTCACGATCTTTCTAGAAAAAAAAACATTAACAAATTTTGTATAAACAATCCGCTTCTCGAGTAATCCACGTTCGATCGAAATTCAAACAAATGAAATAGCTCGTAGTACGTGGACGCATCATCCAATCAGTCGTATGCTATCAGCATCAGAACTGCTAATAACATAATGCAAATACGCAGCCGGCAGCAGTTCGGAACTGGTGGCTGCTTAACAATCAAAAAGTTTAAGCCCGCACTCAACTAAAATAATACCAGTGTTTTATCCGATCGATCTCAGTTCTAAAATTGCTGGTATAAAATAACGAAGTACCCACGAAAAGTATGAGTGACATTTTTCATGATGGAATGGTTTATTGACAAAAATTCTGATGGATTGGGGGAATTTTTAAAATTGGAATCTTTATTGCGTTAAAAGAGTAATAATAACGTTAGCCGCTCGAACGATTATTAAGAGCAGTTATGGTCCATTGTTCATAACTATCTGTGACGTCATCGATAGTTACAATGTCACCGAGTTTCAGGATTCCACAGAGTGATCAGAGTGTTATCCCCAGTGGACACTATCCATGCAAATGGCGGCCGTTGCTGTATGCAGTGCATCATTTCTGTAGAAATTTCGCGATCTACCGGTGTGCAACCGGTCGATTACGGCGCATAGAGATTAATTTGTCTGAGTGCCGATGTTCGGTATAGGTAATAATCCTTCTGTGAAACACCACATTGTAATTTGGATTATTAATACACATCACTACGTTGGACCGTTTATGTTTTCAATTTAGTAAACGAATGAGTTTTTATTGGTTTCAATAGGGAGATACGGCCTTAACGTAGCGGTAATGTAAATTTTCGAAGAAAAAAGAAAAGAACTCGTTGATAAAGCTATTTAATATACGCCCTAAATTCTCGTTCGTGACTTTATTTACTCTCACGTTTCAAGTCAGCAGTTTTTCTAACCGTTGCTTTTGAAACGTTACGATGCTACGACATGGTTACGATGCCAGGGGATCTGCTACGAAATATCGTAGCGGATTGTAGACGTGCGTTACGGCATTGAGTTTTTTTTGTTGTCTACAATACTTTTTAATCACGTTTTAGTAACTCGCCTTTTTAAAAGTCTATTCGAATTGTCGATTTTTGAATATCGATTTAGCATAGATAGGTGAACGAGTTTACGGCCCGCTTGGTGTTAAGCGGTTTGCGGACTCCATAGATATCACAATGTAAATGCAGCCTCACCTTGAGTCTTGAGGTTTATGTTTCAATTGTATAGTAATTACACAAATTGCTGTGTAATTTGAACTTTAGTGCATCGTTCGATACGAGTACATTTCTAAGCCACTGCGACTCACACATCAACTTTATAGCTCAGTATTGGATGATAATGTAAGAAAACTAGAAGTTAAATTATTATATTTGTTGTTAAACCCCATATGTTAAATTACGTAATAATAATAGCATAACATGAGTTTTAGCAAATACTTAGTTTTATGTGTCGGTAAGACCGAAAAGCTTATGTAAGTTACTTTTATTCAAAAAAACACTCGTCTGCGTGATTTTTAGTTGACAATGTATCCTCGGGTTGATTTTATTCGTAGTAATACATAGTAAACTAAGCCATTATAATATATGAACTTAATTTATTCTAAATATTTTATAATTTCGTTAGATATAAGTTAAACTAGCTTTTGTACATTTAATTTGGATGCATCTTTAATTACATTTTTATATGTAAATATGCGTTAAATATTTTTTTTTTCCTATTAAAAAAGAGCTAATTCTTTCAATTAATTTTTAGTTAAAGGATATCGGCAACTTATACAGTCAGCGCAGTGATACTTAAAATTTTTTAATATACTGAACCTTGTTTAATGTTTATCTGACTTGTGCTTAGCTCAACATCATCGAAACATTATTTTTTCATTAAAAGAAAAACAAATGAATCTAATAAAAGCGTATTAAAATGGCATTCATCAGTGCATCTTACAACTGATTAAAAAAGACCAGAGATTCCAAAAAGTCTTTTAAAACTGTTAAGCAATTTTTTTTAATGTTTTTTTTTTTTTCTGAGCATGTAAGCTAATATTATAATGAGCATTTACAATACTCAATCGGTCGATGTCAATTTTATTTTATTTTATCGTTGTGCTTGAAAACTATTTGCAATTAGTCAGTCATTCTTAAGGTGCAATTTTTTAAAAAAAATTATGAGGTAGTAATCATGATTCAGTGGTCCTAAACAGTTTGGAAGACATGCTAATCAAAAGCTTGAAATTCAATCGAATTTATTTTTACACAAAAAATAATTGAATCGAAAATCAAACCTTCAACAGATATCCAAGAGAAAATAAACCCCGTCGAAATTAAATTCCGATAGTCAACGAGGCAGTAACTTTCACTAAACACGGCCCGTCGACTACAGGCGGCGTCGTAATTCCTATGCAAGACACGCACCGAAGATGATACGTGATAACACGAAAATCTCCCAATTGCTTACGTGTTGGAGCCGTCGGGCGCGCCGGTGTTCTCCACGTAACCGAGCATTGAATAACTCCTGGTTATAAATTAACCGTTGGATCGTCTGATAAGTGAGCTCGGTACAGGTTTTGCTCGCTCTACGCAGGTGAGTAGACTTTATCGATGATTGAATTGATACATGTTGAGAATATGTAATGTTACCGTTACCGTTCGGCTTTCCCTGGTAATCGAGAGGCCCCATTTCTATGAATTTCAAAAATATTCTAGAGACTAGTCTTGAACAAATACTTAGAGGAAGACGTTGAAAGCAAAAAAAAAGATGTGTGGTGTCGTGGGATACCGGATAGGAACCAAGTTCCTTATTATAAAAATATTAATTTTAAGGTCTATTCGAGGTATAAAAAAAATAAAACTGGAGGTTTCGCAACAACCCACGGTCATTCGGTAACGTGCGAACTTATTGTGGTACACTTCATTCACGGCTGTTTGCATAAGAGAGAGAGTCTATTGCGCAAACGAACGCTCTGAGATCGTGGTCAATGAATGATAAAAAAATATGTTATTTTTTGTACGTTATTACAAAGTTAAGTCGTACATTGTGTGCATTACTAATAAAAATCTTACGTTACGGACGTTTTTTCCCGGTTAGGGTACCCCTCCTCATCGTCCCATAAGGAACTTCATTTCAAAAATATAATTGAAAATGGAAAAAAAATAAGACAGATCGAGACAGGAAAGCAGTTGCCAGATAAATACGAAGATCAAAATCAATTCACAAGAAATACGATTTTTTTTTTCTAAAAAAACTTTTGTCGCTATACTTACAATGAACGTGAAGCATGATTCTTTTGCTGACAGAAGGAGGTACTCCGTTGGCTGCAATGCATAAATACGCACCCATCTCTGATCTGGTCACTTTTGTTAGATTCACTATCTCACCTTCCAGTGATGTCACTGTTCAAAATATTATCATTAGATTAATATAAAGATTAATAATTCGTTTTTTAGTAGACAGAATCTTAGGTTATGTTACAACGTCAATGTTGTCGCTCACCTTGAGACATTAGGTTGAAGCTTTATTCTAAGGCAACTTGTCAACCTTTGTCACCCCATGTCGGCTAACAACACGCTCTGCCCTTTGTACTCAAGTAAACATTAGTTATGTTGGAAATCAAGGACTATGTTACAATCACGGGCGTGGTTTGATGGTGCAGAATCAATAATGTTGTAGCTTTTGGAGATAGATCTGTACATGTAGGTTGACTAGCATCATGTAAGAGGTATTGGCATTTACAAATTATTTCTTTTTTATAGACCAAAGCACAAAAAATACGGCTGGTATGTGAAAAATTACATATTTACTTAAAATCGCCATATCGAAATATCTAAATGGCTCAACCCTAGTTGAAGTAAGGTACTTCTAGACAAGCGCTGTACAGAGACTCGACTAGATATACGGAAAACGACTTCTTAATACTTGTTCCAAGAAGTGGTTCAACTCCCATCTCTTCTAGTGCTTACTTTACTTTTCGGCAATAACTGGAAAACACTTTTCGGTCCACCAAAAGTTGACGGGTTAAGCAAACAAGTGCCGTTAGTGGTTTGAACTTGACTTGTTATCCGGACACCTTTCTAAAATGGCACCCGAGTGCGTTTACAGCCATTATTCAAACAAGAGGATAAAAAGCCGGGGCAATATTTTCCGAGGGAGGAAGCGTTGATGGTTTAAAGTGAAGAGCTCTTGGTCTCTGTCGAACGACGGTTCGTTAGCAAACAATGCGCGAACTAGGAGTGTTGTGGAGTGGCTATTGGTCTCGGGAATATTGAAAATTTAAGATGTTTAACAAAGTGAAAGGAAAGTGAGTAATTAATTTTCTGCTGGTGTTACTTGTAGAGAGGATAATAATTTAATAGATTTAAAATTAATTGATTAAAAGTTCTAGTGAAATTGCACCTTTTTTTACTTTTAATAAATAGAACATCGAAATATTGTGCAAAATATATTCCAGTAGTAACCTTTTTACATTTTAAAGTTAATCAATTCCTTTATTTAGCTTTTTTATTTGCGACACTTCATTAAGCTTACTGCGACCAATATTAATTAGTTTTAATTTATGTGATAAATCGTCTCCATGGATTTTTGAACACTCTTTGAGCGGTCCGTCGAATAACTTTGGCTTGTCGATGTGTCATAAGCCAAGGGGAGGCGCTTAAACTGATTTTATCTGTCATTTTCTTTGTATGGGATAGAAATTAACGGTCGAATTTTCATCTACTTTTTCATTAAAATTTTGGTTTCAGAACTAAAAGCAAAACTTTTTTTTATGTAGTACCACTGTCTAGTTTTTTAATGAATTTTTCAACTCGTAAATAAACACAGCCATAGAAAACGTATTTTTTTAAAGAAATTTGTTTCAAAATTCCCAGAGATCCCAGAGGCAACAAAAGCACTGACGGACTTTTGTGAAGTGTTCTCAAGTAAAATGGAATGGCAACATTTATTTTAGTCGTTCTTCGTTCAAAAGTGATAATTTTAATTAAGCAAGTGGCTATAGGCTTGTAGGTTTGAAGTGTGCTCTTTTTGAGTGGGTGGTAGCTATTGACTTCAATCAACGTGAGAGTGTTGATTTATCTTCTTAGTACAGTTGTATCAAAACTGCTCGTAGTTTTTAGGGTTTGATTATTTTTCTTTAACAACCGTTTTAAATGTGTTGAACTCTTCATTGAAATTGTTGGGTTATTTTAGGCACATTTCATGGAAACATGTACAGACGTCTATATAAGATTTATAGATAGAGAGAGATGTCCATGCAGCATCTCTTTGGGAATTTTTTTATCAAAAATACGAAACGTTAATTAAATATCTGCAAAGTTGGTCAATAATGGATAGTGAATCTCGGTAGCACTAGCGAGAATCTACTCGTATTTGTTTGAAACTCCGCGAGGTAAATGAAAAGCGTCGAACGGGAGGATAGCGGAGTTAATTTGCATCACTCCACGACTAAGTTTCCATCCACCATTCATTCGCTTATCTGCATAATTTGGTGTAGAACATGAAACAAATAGGCACACGACACGGCGTTGTCACCAGTAACATGTTTCATTCGAAACACAAAAGAGTAAATTTTGAATAATACCTCTTTGTTTTCGCTACTGTTTTCTGTCCGTATTATATGTAATTATTGTCATATGTGATTTACACGAATTTCGTTGGACGGATCTGTTGTGGAATTTTGTCTTTTGTTCGACATATTATGTAAGAAATTATTTGGTCAATTGGATACTAAATAAACTTATCAAGTACATTTTAACATTTAATTTATGAAATTAACAAACTAATTGATAAACTTCATAGCAATATGACGTTGATTTATTCGACTAAATCAACAAAACAACTTACAAACTTCATAAAATATCGTGTTTTCTAGGTGCACAAAAGCGATAACTAATAAATTAGAAATTGGTCCGAAGAGCAGGGTCATTAAAAAACTATATCAGTCAGTCGCCCCTCGAACTTTACTCATCGGAATATTCCTGAAGAAATATTGGCCACGGTAATGGATAGCCTGTATTGTTTTCTACTCAGATTTATGGAGGTAACTTGTAACGGCTTCTTTAATTAGACTTCTTCACTCAAATTGATGACTGTTATTGATGTTTGTAATTTAAAATTGTTCGAGGTGGCGTTTCATATTGCTATCCCCCCCTCAATTAAGTAATACTAGATCCGTATCGAGTTCCTTCAAATTGATTTGTGTTTGAGGTGAATGTTATTTTGGCTGTATTAGACGCATGGAATGGAAAGCCTGAGATATCTTAAGCGTAGCATAGAGCTCCGTTGTGAAAGTCATTACCGGTAGTACTTTGTTAGCTTAATGAATTGACTGATGGCAAGAGGAGCTCTGAACAGTGCCAGGGTTAAGTGGGAGCAGCTGATTAATCACCCTGTCAGTACAGTTTCCAATTGCCACTCGTCACGAATCCCCTTGTATAATTTTTGCGTTCAGTTCGAATTTCAAAGTAAGTTTTTTATCCTATAGTAAAATATTGTTTTGATTTTTTGTTATTAATATTTACGTTATGATAAATTTATCGATTAATTCAATTGAATGATTTTTTCTTTTTTCGGTACCAGAGAAGCATGGTGAACTGATTAGTTAATAAGTTTTTGTAGATTTTATTGCTGAGCTTAAATAAATAACTAAGATTTATTTTTATTGCAAGATGGGTGGACGAGCTCACAGCCCACCTGGTGTTAAGTGGTTACTGGAGCCCACAGATATCCACAACGTACCAAACCCACCTTGACATATAAGTTCTAAGATCTCAAGTATAGTTACAACGGCTGCCCCACCCTTCAAACCGAAACGCATTACTGCTTCATGGCAGAAATAGGCGGGGTGGTGGTACCTACCCGTGCGGACTCACAAGAGGTCCTACCAGCAGTAAAATTTGATGATGATTATTTTTTCTTTTTTCGGTACCAGGGAAGCATGGTGAACTGATTAGTTAATAAGTTTTTGTAGATTTTATTGCTGAGCTTAAATAAATTATTGAGCACAAAAGTTATTTTACTAATTGAGGATACAAGACGATTTTTCATAATGTAAGTCTGTGTACCTACTAATCGGCAGATACAAGTTTCTGATCACAGCGTTGAGTTATTTACATTTTCACTATTGTTTCCACTTTTTTTTTAGCTAAGCTAACCTAATGCTTTCCAACATTCAGAACTATTGGTAAGAAATGTTGTATTACTAGTCTCGTTCCCATTCCTGCGGCGAAGCATACACCCTTCTGAAGAGCGGGGCTACCATTGTTGCAATGATGTTTACGATCATCTTTTAGATCACGTGGACCACGGCCTATGAGCTTGCGTGCCGATCTTCATCATCATTATCAACTCACAGACGTCCAATGCTGTATATAGGCACGAGAGCCACAGGAGCCCTAAGGACCGGTCCTGCGTTGCTCGTATTCCGCGGATTCTCGTGACCTTAAGCAGGTCGACGGTTCACCTTATGTATATTAAGTGGGTGGTGCATTTACGTTGTAGGTGTCTATGAGCTCCAGTAACCATTTAACACCAGGTGAGCTGTGAGTTCGTCCACCCATATAAGCAATAAACAAAAAAAACACTGCGTTTTCCGGTACCGTCGACACTAGAGAACATTTCAGTAATAATGGCCGTCTAATCTTTGAGCAATGTGCTCTGAATACTGACCCGTCAACCTCATAATCCATCGTTCTAAGTCAGTTGGTTCTTCTCTGAATGTTTTTATTCTTGGTTCGATCTGGTAGGGAAACTCCAAGCATAGTCTTCTCAGTTTGCTCTTTGAGTGACTTTTAGCCTTCTGATAAGGCCCACGTTTCACTGCCATATGTCATAATTGACAATATATACTGATCAAAGACTTTCATCTTGAGACAATGCGGTATTTGAAAAGTGAAGATTTCGCTTAGCATTCCGAATGCTGCTCATCCTAGTTGGTATCAACAATTGATCTCTTTCTATACAGCTATTTTTCAACAGCGTAGAGCTTCCGATGTTTACTGGAGGGGGTATTACATGGGCATTTGGGATAATTTTCCTCTTGTTCATTGCCATTCCAAGGCCCACTCTAACAGAAGCTCTTCTGAGGTCATTGAACATTTTATTGAGGTTCTCCAAGTTCTCAGCCATAATCACGATATTGTTGGCAAATCGAAGGTGATTTATGTAATGGCCGTTGATGTTGATGCTTTTTTGTCTTATCCTAATTAGAACTTACCGGTGGTAGGACCTCTTGTGAGTCCGCGCGGGTAGGTACCACCGCCCTGCTTATTTCTGCCGTGAAGCAGTAATGCGTTTCGGTTTGAAGGGTGGGGCAGCCGTTGTAACTATACTTGAGACCTTAGAACTTATATCTCAAGGTGGGTGGTGCATTTACGTTGTAGGCGTCTATGGGCTCCAGTAACCACTTAACACCAGTGGGCTGTGGGCTCGTCCAACCATCCAAGCAATAAAAAAAAATAAAAAAATATAACCTTCCAAACATTCTCCAATCCTGCCCATTTACGCAAATAAAAATAAGTAGACGTACATATTTCATTCATATTTCACACCAAAAAGACGAGGAGTCTTTGTTATAGTAGTATTGTCTCTACTCGTAGCTTATAGGTTAAGTAGGCAAGTAATTATTCGAAGACCGCTTCAAGATATTAATCCGTCGAGATTAGAAAGGGCGGTGTGAATGGTAATAGTTCGGAATGTGGCGCGGTCTGATTTACTGCTCAGCACCAATACTGAATATTTTAAAGGAAGACTCGTTTGTTTAAAGATTCGTTTGATTCACTGAGATTTTACTTAGGTATTATATGCGAGGAGTTTTTTATGTTTGAACGGTTTTTGGTGGCCCAGAGGCCTTTCCAATTACAACCAAGAGAGGTTTGCGAGCAAAGGCGCAGCCAGCAGGAGTGGGATTAGCTAACAGCCGCTCGAACGCCTCCGGAGGAGACCTAACAACTCAAGACCAGCTGCTTCACGAATTAATGTACTACCGGATCGGAATCGCGATCCCCTGAGGAGATCCGGCGAGAAACTCAGCGGGTTGATGGGTTAAGCTGCACATCGAGCTCTTAATCGACGTGTTCAACGAATACGGTTACCGGGGTCCCTAAGCCCTAACCTAGCGTAAGAGGTAAAGGTGAAGGAAGGAAAAGATGAGAAGAAAAATAAGGAAGCTGCTCTTTAGTGTTTTGAAACAAATGACAATTCTCGTGAAAATCAGTATTATTGTATCATCATTGATTTATTTAATCCCAGTACATAAATCGTTATGTTTCCGAAGTCACAAAACCGTAAATTCGTAAAACTTATAACACGTTATTTTAAAATCTAAATCAAATTTGAAAATCACTTCTTCAATTTGGATGCCTTTTCAGTATATCAGTAATAACAAATTAAAGATAAAGTAACTGACTTTAAAAGGAAAAAGACGAAGACTTTTCTATTGTATATGAATGAAAAGGAATCGTCATTTAAATTTGCTGGATTAAATGTGGATTTGTTAAAAAATAGTATTAAAAAAATAATATTACAATTAGTATCAAATATTTTACCTTTGGTTTTTCCTTGCGGTCCGCCTCGAGATATAATATCCCCACCATCCTCTCTACGCCAGACGATCTTTGGTGGCGGATAGCCTCTAGCTTTGCAGACTAGTTTAGCTGAACCCCCTTCGGGTACCATCATATCGCCCGAAGTCTCTTCATAAACAATATCCGGTGGTATGACCACTTCTAAAAACGCAGTCTAAAAGAAAAATTAAGTAGAACTTAAGTAGAAAATTAAGTAATGTTAATGCGGACCTTATAAAATAAATTCGGCTATTTATCATTATTTTATTACTAAAGTTAAATACGAGAAAGTAGGTAAACCCTTTATGTACCATGTTCATTCTTATTTAAAGATTTCTTATCTTCACGTATACTTTCGTTCATATAAAAATATAGAATAAAATTAATGGTATTACAATAAAAAATTAAAATACAATGACTCGAGATTTCTCCAAATAAAATATTTAAAAAAAAGGAAAACTAATATATTTCAGTTTCACTCTCCCTCTATTGTGTGTATTTCAAATAAAAATATACTGTACCTGCATTTTCATAGGGTCAGTGTTGACTTGGCACATGTATTGTCCCCTGTCCTCTCGCTTCACGCCCCTGATATTGAGCGTCCACGTGTTGTAATCGTTGTGTGTGACGCTCAGCCTCGCATTGTTCGTGATGACGTGCTCATGAATTGCCAGTATAGCTTTCGTGTCCGCCTTGATCCACGCTACCTAAATCCCGTAACAATTGACATTCAACATTAACCCCGAGAAATTGCAAACGTTTCAAGTATACGGAACTCTAATTTCGAAAGGCATCGTTTTCACTAGGGTTATTTATATTATACGACGTTATGGAAACGAGCGATGAAGACTTTGGAACGAACAAGTCTAATTACAAGCAAATGCTTCCCGAGAGGCAGTCACGGCAACGATCCTCGAGTGCCAGCAACACTATCTTGTAGCGAGGGCCGCGCGAAATGCTCTCGGAATTTTTAATTACATTTTCGTTTGGTCGCCGCTATGAGGCTAGCTGCGGGCGCGCTGAAAACGCCCTCGTTCCACCCGTTTTACCAAAAGCGTCGACATTGCAATAGAAGCTAATTTCCTGCATAGCGCGTAGTAAAAAACACGAACAAAAATGTAGCGTTTACCCTACTTTGTGGTACTCGAACTTTTATTGTGGGCAATTTATGTTAGAGACAACAACCTTTAGAAGAAATACTTACTTAGCACTTGTAAATAATTTAAAATTATTGTTACGCTTAAAAAAAAAATTATATATCAATTAAATTACATTATTTGGTACAGTGAACTAATACAGGTGCTGGAAAAGGAAGACACTACAAGAGAGATCAAGAATAGTGCTCACAGTGCTCCAAAAGTAACTTGTCGCTAATCAGTGCATACACTCTGAAATATATCTACATAATATTAGACAGAGTAAGATTTTGGTGCGTGTAACTAAAATTTGCTTAATGTCAATAATAGTTGTACAAACGTTTCTCTGGCGCAGCATTACTCAAGAACTTGAATTATTAGAGAAACGTTCATAAAACTTCAAGGTAATATAAAGCTACGGTGTATTTTCAATGATAAAAATAATCTTTGAAAGTACATCGCAGATTGAACTTCGTTTAAATAAAATATTTGTAAGAAAATATAACCAAAACATATTTACCAATTGAACTCATCCATACCAGCGGTGCATATCGAAATCGATCGTATTTTTTTGTTAGCAAATGACGTGTAACATGTATAGAGATGTTTGTAAAATATAAAAATGTGAATTGTAGGTGGAGGATAGTTCAAAAGAGATTGGAATTTTATTCATTCGGGAATACTGTGCATCTGATGGGTAAGTTATTGCTCTTGAGTAATTACTCACGTGAAATCGATATAAAGACGAGTTCATTCGAGATGTATCGCGAGAAAATCGAGTAGCCCAACCGAACAGTCCCAAAGAGACTATTTTCGAATCTTGTTTCTTGCACACAATTCGCGAAATACTTGTATTTTCCTTTATAGTATCGTTTGTTTTTGTCTGTATCGGTTCAAATCACATGGGCATTGAACTTATTTCATATTGCGATTAATTAAACATTTTTTTTGGTAATAAATTCGATATTTATAACTAATCGAATTTACTTCTGTAACTATCGTGTAGAAAAAGGTAAATAAATAAATAAATAAATAAATATTTACTAACAATCACGCCACGTTAACTGGTCCCATGATAAGTTCGTAAAGAACTTGTGTTACAGGTACCAGATAACGGAAATAAATGTAAGATTTTTATTATACACATACATAAATTTAATATACATCCATTACCCTGGAAAAGACATTTATATTTATCATACAAATATCTTCCCTTGGCGGGATTCGAACCCGCGACCCCCTTGTGTAGTGACCATGTCACTTACCACTACACAAGACGGTCGTCAGTAAAATCAGTGTGATATTATTTCACATTTAAAGCGATGTTAAACATAACAGCGTTAGTCTCCTAGATTAGCTTTCGGGACAGTTTGAGAGCAGTGTCTCTTGAAATGATTGAACGGGGACCAAGGGGGTTTGTCTACGGCTTAATTTTAATTTCGCAAAGTGACTGTTTTGCAACTTAAATTCTCGCCTCGAACGAAACGCCGCTCATCGTGTTGGCTTTTGCGGTTTTTGTTGTGACAATGATCGACTTGGCTAAGATTGATCACCTAAGTGCTTTTGCATAAAACATAAATAATAATAAAAAAAGTCTAAACAATTGTTATGTGCGTCAGGGTAGAGCATGCGTATTTCTTTTGCTTCCGAAGACTAAGGAACTTAATTATTATTTGTTTCTTATTATTCAAAGATATTCGTTTTGAGTTCCATAGTTTCTATTCCAAGTGCGGGTACACAATTACTGTCAAGTGCAAGTTGTGCGGAGTAGGACTAATTCTACTACTATTGTGTAGGAAAGTATTTTAGTGCAAAATAGTTGTGTGTACTCTATACTAAGATAGAGAGAGAGGTACTAAGTGCGAGTGGATTTGGAAGAATTCCGAAGAAGTGCATCATAGTTTGTGTGCTAAAGAAGTGTGAAAGTAAGTGCGGAAGTCTATGTGTTTAGATCTGTAGCTTTTAAGTGATAGATTCATCAATTGTTTAAAATAAGTTGTACGAAAAAGCAAATTCATTTTTGAAATCTGAAACAGTAAAAAAACTTTTCTAAAGAAAGATTCTAGTCAAGCGGCTTAGGTTTATTTATTCCTAAGCAATCATTTTATATTTTTTAAGTTAAATATCGAGCTATAGATCTAAACGTAGGAGTGCAGAGTGAGAGTGCTTCTCTATCGGTAGCTGTAATGAGTTAGTTTGATACACACCCTGGCCGTGGCGGAGTCGCCACTCACCCTGTAACCACCCAGGTTATTGACCACGCATGTGAACATCGCATCCCTCCCCTGTGCGATCGTCACGTTCTCCAAAGGATAAAGAAAATCCGGTTCTAGACCTAAGGCTGAAACAAATTTTTTATTATTACTAACGTTATACAGGAATAGCTAAAATTACTTTTACAATACAATTTACAGTAAAATTTACAATTTCGCGTTTATTAGTTTTCTTTTCAGGATCCGGTCCTCGAAAGCAAAAGGAAGGGATCCATTTTGGGGTCGCTTTCTTATGCGTTACTTGTCTTTTAGACAATTAAAGTAGTTTTTTTTTTTCTTCATGAAAGTCTAAATGTATTATGTTCATATTAGTAGTGAATACTACGGTAGAGAATAGTTATAAAAAAATTATATCAAGCTTCTCAGTGAATGTATTTAAGAATAAAGGCATATTTTTTGTCATACCTAAATGGCTTTCTTGTGGACCTAACATTAGTAAATTAGGCAAGAGGCATATGCATATAAGCATAAGTCAAGGAAAAATAATTAAATAGTATATTATATCAATAATCAAATAGTATAATATATATAATAGGTATATTTCGTATCTTAGATATAAAAAAAAACAATCTTAGCTTTGTAGGTTACCACCGTTGTTTACAGGAATATGGGGAATATTTTTTTCGACCGCCAATCCTATTTTTTATCATGAAATAGGAGAATTCTTGCAATAACAGTGATTTCTGGTTTTAAATAAAAATTATTTATAAAAAAAAACATAATCACATGTTATAAGGTCTCAGTATAGTTACAACGGCTGCCCCATCCTTCAAACCGAAACGCATTACTGCTTCACGGCAGAAATAGGGGGGTGGTGGTACCTACCCGTGCGGACTCACAAGAGGTCCTACCACCAGTAAAAATTTGAAAAATTTTAAAAGTACAAATCTGTTCGTGCAAGGTTTGGTAAGTACGATGAATAATGCAGAACTTCCAGCCCTAGCTCTTGTAGTATAGACACCGTCTGTGCCACATGAGGTCGAGCATTGTCTTGTAGGAGCAGCGGAGTCGAGCGATTTACCAAGGCTGGCCTCGCAGTACACATCTGCACTGATGTTGGTGCCGTTTGGTAAGAAGCTGAAGAAATGAATTATACGGGCAGTAGACTACCCAACAATGATCATGATGACTTTTTTAGGGGCAAGTTCATGGCATTGTCTGGGCCTAAGCCAGTGTAAAACTTGGTAAAACTACCTAAAATGATCACATAATTTTTTTTTACCTTGCCAATTTGACGCAAAAGGACCAATGCTGTTTTGATGCTTACGTTGAAAGATACTACTAACTGCCTTTAATTCGTTGTTGTTGATTTTAGTTTTTTGTCGACAACGGGGTTAATTTTTAGATCAAAATTTCCATATCGGAAGTTTTCAAACCAATAACGAGTCGTACGTTTGTTTGTAATGCTTCCTTCGTACGCTTCCTTAATGCTGTGAGCCATTTGTGCGGTATTGCTACTGCGATGGAACTCGTATCCCATAATTAGTCGTATTTTTATCGTGTTCATATTGATGAAAAAGTTCCTAATTTACCGTAGATTGCGGGAAATTGGACCCTTTCCAAATCCAACACAAATTTTCAATGGTTTTTCTTAGGGTAATAATAATAAAAAATGTATATACGATGCGTTATTATACCTAGTTCATTACAAAATATACCCAAAAACTGAAAAAAATTGCTTGACCCGATTCACCTTGGTTTTGGAGTAAATCAGGTTATGTATGGGGACAATAGAGTTTTCTCGATAGGGCTTGCACTATTTGGGTGTTAGGTGGCACTATTTAGGTGTTAGATAAGTACCAAACTTTAGGTAATTACTTTTTTAATATCTTTAATGGGCTACAAAACTTTGATGACTAAATTAAATTATTTAATATTCTTAAACACTAAATAAAAGTAATTTTCAGTCCAAAAAAGTTTAATCTAACAACTCAACAAAAGTATTTTGACATTCCAGATTTTTCCCTATTCTAACTCTAGTCTCTATCACCCCCATCTACTGTAGTAAAAACAAAGCAATAATCAATAAACAAATGCCTGAATTTGAAAATATGATTCCGTATTTTTTTAATAAAATTCGTATGACTTTAGAATTTATTGCTTCATACCTAAATTACGTTTCAAATGGCCACTATTATAAAACGGCTACTTTATGAAGTACAGGCTTATTATTGTTATAAGACGGGTTAGGGTAGCATACAGATTCTGACGACTAATACTTTATTCAACTGTGACAATTAAAACTGTAAAGTATTTGAAATTGTAAAAAGAAAACAATAAAGCCGTAGGTTAGACTGTACAATTGTTTTTATTATGTCTACGACTTGCCTGAACAATAACAGAATAAAGAAAAAAATATTAACAGTAAAAATTCTCAGATACTTAATTTTTCTAGTGATTTCTTTTTATTCCAGTTTGTATGATTTAGAATATATATTTATGAAGAATTTACAGTTTAGACATTTAATTTTTGGTAATTTGGATAGTGGAACCTATTTATGTGAACTAACTTTATGCCCAGAATGCTGATATTTTTTTATTGATTAGATGGGTGGACGAGCTCACAGACATCTACATACAACATAAATGCGTCACACACCTTGAGATATAAGTTCTGAGGTCTCAAGTGTAGTTGCAACGGCTGCCCCACCCTTCAAACCGAAACGCATTACTGCTTCACGGCAGAAATGGGCAGGGTAGTGGTACTTACCCACGTGGACTCACAAGAGGAGCTACCACCATACTATAATTATGAACGCCGCTTACCATACTTTTGTGAACCTTATATTTGCTTATACAGCACCTATGGTAAGAGAGGGGATGTACAAAGTACAGACATTTGTATATGCTATAAAAAAATGGTACATAAATTTTTATAAATACACAACAAGAATCTCATTAGAACAACAACGAGAAATAACTTTCGATCGTTTTAAATCAAAGGAATTTTGTAAAGAAAACTTTGATATTAACTTAATGTTCATCGTTCGGAAAACAAAATCAATCTCATGTTATAAATAGAATTAATTTGATTTTCGTTCGCACTTAGAAGTTCCCGCTACCCGAAGTAGGCTTCTAAGTGATTTCAACTCCCGACGCGACGTCTGCAACGCTCCTAGCACCGATTTGCATAAATGGCGACAAGCAAATTCTTGGGTTCACCCAAGACCAACGGAGCTTTTTGAAACGGAGGCATTCTGAATATCTATCTATCTATATATATAAAAATGAATTGCTGTTCGTTACTTAAAACTCGAGAACGGCTGGACCGATTTGGCTAATTTTGGTCTTGAATTATTTGTGGAAGTCCAGAGAAGGTTGAAAGGTAGATAAATATTAGTAGTTAAATATAAATGCTCGGAATTAAATAAAAATAAAAAAAATGTTTTTCCTTTGATCTGTCCCCCGTCGGATGAATTCCTCTTGTTTGTTTTAAATTTATTTTATACAAAAGTTAAGTCTTCTATTTATCAATTGAAGCACTACGAAGTCTGCCGGGTCAGCTATAAGCTATATTTTTCTATAAGTCAGCTATAAGCTATATTTTTTTTTTATAGTATAATATACATTTCTTCTGTGCGTGCGTTTGTCACTAAACTCCCCCTAAGCGGCTGGACCGATTTTAATGAAATTTTCTGTGTACCTTCAGGTGGATTGGAGAATAGTTTAGATTTATAAATCAGCTCGAGAGATGGCGCTGCAGTCGGTATCTGGGTTATTTATCTTTCCTAGAAATAATTTATATGGCAAAACAAAGTTTGCCGGGCCAGCTAGTATTTAATAAAACGTAAAATAAAAACCATAGAGTTTTATATTTCTATCTCTATTAGTATCTCTGTTCGTAGCGAAGGTATAGTCCCTTTCGAATGAATAGCTGGAGGCGTCAATATTCTACGTGACCAGTTACTTGTGTCGCGTCCACGGAAACATGTGTCGGAAGTAAGGACCATCTATTTACTCATAGAATAGCGATCGTGCTACTGATTTATTCGCGTGTACTCACGCTTCAGGAGAGGCGAATATGATTACGATAATATATGTATATATCTTAATATTAAAAGATAATGTTAGATGGGCTGTCTGAAATATTTATGTCGATTTCGTGAAGGCTTCAAAAAGTGTGTTAGTTGAACACTGTACTAAAAACGATAAACATAACCAAATTAATGCAATAAATTAGTTGCTGGTTTATGCTAAGAGCCATACACGGACAAGGGGAATGGGTCAAGTGAAACACCACTGCAAATGTCCCCAGTATAAATGTCACCAATATACGTACAAGCGCTTTTCACGTTCTATATTTAGAACCAGCGAAATGCCGACCTACACCGTGTAGGCCTGTTAACATTTCTGTTTCAAATGTATACGAATTGATTGGCCATTACGAATTCGCATTCCCTTTTTAAAACGTAAAACGGAACTTAACGTTTGTCTGTTGTTGGTGTTACTTTCCGAAACCGATGCGCTGTTATATTTTATCCTTCTTTTGAAGTGAAACTTCTTTAGGCGCATGAGGGTAAAATTTTTACAGAACGTCACGCAGGTATGCAACGGAAGTGACATCAAACTACTATTGAAATCAAGTACTTGTCAAATGTCAGTAGTAGTAGTTGTCATTCCGATAGAGGCACCCGTCACGTGCGGACGTGCTCATCGTCCACTCGATCGCCCGGTCTTTGTTCGCCCGGCTTTTGTTAGCCCGGCCATTGTTCGCGCGGCCTGTGTTTGTGGTACATCTGCCGACTAAGTGCTCTTTCTGGAAGTTTTTATTTGTTTTGTTTCCTTTTGTTGTTTCTGTGTTCGTGGTACATCTGCCGACAAAGTGGTTTCCTGCAAGTATTTATTTGTTTTGTTTCTTTTCGTAATTTCTGTTTTGTTGTGCTTTTTCTCGTCCTGTAGTAATCGCGCCGCATTGCCACCTGTGTTCAATAGAACCGCTCAGGTCCGAGAAGTTGGGGCCTCGCCGCAAGGCGAGTGTTTTCAAGACCCGGGGCCGCCCCACCTGGGTACTCAGCGATCATGGACGCTGTATTCGCGGAATTCCTCCGACTTCGCCACCCACAGCTCGCCTCGGAGTTTTTGGCCTTCAAGGCCAATCACACTGCGAGCCCTCTCGAGGACTCCGCCGCGCTCGCTGCTCCTGCGTCGCCTGTACCTGCGTGCAGAGCTTCTGCATTGAGCACCGCAGCCTCTGTCGTGCCTGCCGCTCCCGTGTCGCCTATACTGGCGAGAAAAGCTGCTGCGTCGTCCGCCGTGACCATCGTTTCAGCTGAGCGATCATCCGCGGCCTCCGTCGCGCCCTCTAAAACACCTACACTTGCTCGTAGGTCGCCTGCACCCGCCTCCTCGTGCTCCGACTCTGACTCGGACATGGAGGTCGACCTCGCCCCCGCCTCATCGACGGATGGATTCACCCTGGTACAGAAGGGTAAGAAGCGTGCCGCGGAGTCTCGAGCTCCCGCGGCCGCTAAAATTAGCAAAGCCGTGAACGCGTCGCGCCCCCGCCCTCAGACTCCCGTTGCGCCCCCAGCCCGTGCCACTCCGTCGCCGCGTCCGGTGGCACAAAATAAAACCCAGACCCCTCCCCCGGTTATCCTTCAGGAGAAGGCAGCTTGGGATCGAGTTTGCCTGGCCCTTAAGGCCAAAAATATATATTTCACGAATGCCCGTAACCTCGCGAACGGCATTCAAATTAAGGTTCAAACACCCGACGACCATAGGGCCCTCTCTTCTTACCTCCGTAAGGAGCGTATAAGTTTCCATACGTATACGCTCCAGGAG
This sequence comes from Bombyx mori, assembly GCF_030269925.1. Taxonomy (NCBI): domain Eukaryota; kingdom Metazoa; phylum Arthropoda; class Insecta; order Lepidoptera; family Bombycidae; genus Bombyx; species Bombyx mori. The sequence continues at coordinate 8,548,723 of NC_085111.1, read as the reverse complement.
GAGCGCGAACTCCGCGTTGTAATACGCGGAATCCCTAAAGAGTTAGATGTAGAGCTCGTAAAAGCCGACCTGTTAGAACAAGGCCTACCAGTGAATTCTGTGCACCGTATGCACACCGGTCGCGGTAGGGAGCCATATAATATGGTTCTAGTTGCTCTCCAGCCTACCCCCGAGGGTAAGAAAATCTTTAACACACAGACCGTCTGTAGGCTCTCTGGTATCGCTGTCGAAGCCCCCCATAAAAAAGGCACTCCTAGCCAGTGCCATAACTGTCAATTGTACGGGCACTCTTCCCGTAACTGTCACGCGCGCCCCCGATGTGTTAAGTGTTTGGGCGATCACGCCACGGCCCTCTGCGCTCGCGACCAAAAAACCGCGACGGAACCGCCTAGCTGCGTCCTGTGTCGAACACAGGGTCACCCCGCGAATTACCGTGGTTGCCCCCGAGCCCCTAAAATAAATCGCCGCGTCGCCCGCCAAAACCGCCTCCGAGCTTCCGGCCCAGACATCAAAGCCTCGGCACCCTCTGCGTCGCAGGCTAAGCCAGCGTTCGTTCCGGCGGCGGTGCCCAGTGTCTCGGCCTGGGCAAAACCGCTGCCGTACACGAACACGGCTACAACTCCCTCCTCCGCGATTCGTCCCGCCCCCGCGACTCGTCCCTCTCCCGCGACTTGCCCTCCGACCGCGTCCGACAATCTCGCTTTAGCGATCGACTTCTTTCAGTCGATCAACTTTGAGCGCGTTAACGCTTTGGGCGACGCCATTCGCGCTGCCTCCACTGCACAACACTTTATCGCCGTTGTGCAGGAATACGCCGACGTATACGCGTCATTAAATACGTACGTCCTCCCCTCACTCCGCCGGTAATCAATGGCGTATATAAGTAGAATAAAGCCCCTATCCGTAACGATAGGATTTTTTAACGCTTACGGTCTCGCAAATCAACGTGATCAGGTTTCTGACTTTTTGCGTGACCACCAAATTGATATCTTTTTAGTGCAGGAGACCCTACTTAAGCCCGCGCGCCGTGACCCTAAAATCGCGAACTATAACATGGTCAGGAACGACAGGCTCTCTGCCCGTGGTGGTGGTACCGTCATTTACTATAGAAGAGCCCTGCATTGCGTCCCGCTCGATCCTCCCGCGCTCGCTAATATCGAAGCATCAGTGTGCCGAATCTCACTGACGGGACACGCGCCGATCGTTATCGCGTCCGTTTATCTTCCACCGGATAAGATCGTTCTAAGCAGTGATATCGAGGCGCTGCTCGGTATGGGGAGCTCTGTCATTCTGGCGGGCGACCTAAATTGTAAACACATCAGGTGGAACTCACACACCACAACCCCGAATGGCAGGCGGCTTGACGCGTTAGTTGATGATCTCGCCTTCGATATCGTCGCTCCGCTAACCCCGACTCACTACCCGCTAAATATCGCGCATCGCCCGGATATACTCGACATAGCGTTATTAAAAAACGTAACTCTGCGCTTACACTCGATCGAAGTAGTTTCAGAGTTAGATTCAGACCACCGTCCCGTCGTTATGAAGCTCGGTCGCGCTCCCGATTCCGTTCCCGTCACGAGGACTGTGGTGGATTGGCACACGCTGGGCATCAGCCTGGCTGAATCTGATCCACCATCGCTTCCGTTTAGTCCGGACTCTATCCCGTCTCCTCAGGATACCGCTGAAGCCATAGACATCGTAACGTCACACATCACCTCGACATTAGATAGGTCATCGAAGCAAGTTGTAGCGGAGGACTTCCTTCACCGCTTCAAATTGCCCGACGATATTAGGGAACTCCTTAGAGCTAAGAACGCCTCGATCCGTGCGTACGATAGGTATCCTACCGCGGAAAATCGTATTCGAATGCGTGCCCTACAACGCGACGTAAAGTCTCGCATCACCGAAGTCCGAGATGCCAGATGGTCTGATTTCTTAGAAGGACTCGCGCCCTCTCAAAGGTCTTACTACCGCTTAGCTCGTACTCTCAAATCGGATACGGTAGTAACTATGCTCCCCCTCGTAGGCCCCTCAGGCCGACTCGCGGCGTTCGATGATGACGAAAAAGCAGAGCTGCTGGCCGATACATTGCAAACCCAGTGCACGCCCAGCACTCAATCCGTGGACCCTGTTCATGTAGAATTAGTAGACAGTGAGGTAGAACGCAGAGCCTCCTTGCCACCCTCTGATGCGTTACCACCCGTCACCCCGATGGAAGTTAAAGACTTGATCAAAGACCTACGTCCTCGCAAGGCTCCCGGTTCCGACGGTATATCCAACCGCGTTATTAAACTTCTACCCGTCCAACTCATCGTGATGTTGGCATCTATTTTCAATGCCGCTATGGCGAACTGTATCTTTCCCGCGGTGTGGAAAGAAGCGGACGTTATCGGCATACATAAACCCGGTAAACCAAAAAATCATCCGACGAGCTACCGCCCGATTAGCCTCCTCATGTCTCTAGGCAAACTGTATGAGCGTCTGCTCTACAAACGCCTCAGAGACTTCGTCTCATCCAAGGGCATTCTTATCGATGAACAATTCGGATTCCGTACAAATCACTCATGCGTTCAACAGGTGCACCGCCTCACGGAGCACATTCTTGTGGGGCTTAATCGACCAAAACCGTTATACACGGGAGCTCTCTTCTTCGAAGTCGCAAAAGCGTTCGACAAAGTCTGGCACAATGGTTTGATTTTCAAACTATTCAACATGGGCGTGCCGGATAGTCTCGTGCTCATCATACGGGACTTCTTGTCGAACCGCTCTTTTCGATATCGAGTCGAGGGAACCCGCTCCTCCCCACGACCTCTCACAGCTGGAGTCCCGCAAGGCTCTGTCCTCTCACCCCTCCTATTTAGCTTATTCGTCAACGATATTCCCCGGTCGCCGCCGACCCATTTAGCTTTATTCGCCGACGACACGACTGTTTACTATTCTAGTAGAAATAAGTCCCTAATCGCGAAGAAGCTTCAGAGCGCAGCCCTAGCCCTAGGACAGTGGTTCCGAAAATGGCGCATAGACATCAACCCAGCGAAAAGTACTGCGGTGCTATTTCAGAGGGGAAGCTCCACACGGATTTCCTCCCGGATTAGGAGGAGGAATCTCACACCCCCGATTACTCTCTTTAGACAACCCATACCCTGGGCCAGGAAGGTCAAGTACCTGGGCGTTACCCTGGATGCATCGATGACATTCCGCCCGCATATAAAATCAGTCCGTGACCGTGCCGCGTTTATTCTCGGTAGACTCTACCCCATGATCTGTAAGCGGAGTAAAATGTCCCTTCGGAACAAGGTGACACTTTACAAAACTTGCATAAGGCCCGTCATGACTTACGCGAGTGTGGTGTTCGCTCACGCGGCCCGCACACACATAGACACCCTCCAATCCCTACAATCCCGCTTTTGCAGGTTAGCTGTCGGGGCTCCGTGGTTCGTGAGGAACGTTGACCTACACGACGACCTGGGCCTCGAATCAATTCGGAAATACATGAAGTCAGCGTCGGAACGATACTTCGATAAGGCTATGCGTCATGATAATCGCCTTATCGTTGCCGCCGCTGACTACTCCCCGAATCCTGATCATGCAGGAGCCAGTCACCGTCGACGCCCTAGACACGTCCTTACGGATCCATCAGATCCAATAACCTTTGCATTAGATGCCTTCAGCTCTAATACTAGGGGCAGGCTTAGGGACCCCGGTAACCGTACTCGTCGAACTCGACAAAGAGGTCGACGTGCAACCTAACCCATGCATCAGCCCGCTGAGTTTCTCGCCGGATCTTCTCAGCGGGTCGCGATTCCGATCCGGTAGTAGATTCATTCGCGAAACAATTGCTCTTGAGTTGTTAGGTCTCCTTCGGAGGCGCTCGGGCAGTTGTTAGCAAATCCCACCCCTCTTGGCTGAGCCTTTGCTCGCCCACCTGTCCTGGTGAAACTGGAAAGGCCTTCGGGCCACCAGTAAACTTTCAATCATAAAAAAAAAAAAAAAAAAAAAAAAAAAAAAAAAAAAAAAAAAAAAAAAAAAAAAAAAAAAAAAAAATAGTAGTAGTTGTTGTATTTTTCCAACTGGAAAGGCAAATGTATCATACCATACAGCCTAATATTTTATAATTTTTTTGTGAAAAATGTTAATAGGAATTGAAATGAAATGAAAAGAATTTGAAACATTAATCAAATAGCATAAAATAAAATTAGTCAATTCTATTGGCAAAATATTAGTCATTTACAATTTAGAAATCTAAATGTGACTGTCAACACTGAGGTTTGAGATTGACATTTGACAGACTTTTGGCGGGAACATATCTTCCTTTTTCCCTTCCTCTAAGTCTCGGAAATCTAAAGTTTTAGATTTGTATAAATATAAGCAAGACTTATAAATTAGTTCGCCAAAAAAGTTTCACTTCTGACATGTGTACTTTGTACGCACGCACTTTTTTTTTAATTAAGGTAGGTAAAGGTTTTAATAATAATAATCCACTTGGCTAGTTTAATCCAAATATTGAAAAGTCGATAAAACCTATTAATTCGACAGCAAATAATCTTTAACGCCTTGCAATATCTTATATAGTTTCTAAAAAGTATCTAAATTGAACTAACATAATACTTTTGCATTTTTATAATAGAAAAAGAATATAGGCGTTGAATATTTTGTAGGTATTGTTTTGTTTCCAAGGTATTGTTTTGAAATTACGAAAAGTAGTTACTAATTGCTTTGAACTTTGCGACTGTATAAACAACAGTCTTCTAATCTTACGTTGTTTATTTTTGATTTTTTTTTTCATTGAAAAAATAATAATTACAGTTTAAAATATAAACAAAAAAATCTTTTGGCACTTGTATACTAGAATCAGTCTTTGAAGACAAAACAAAGTCAAAACAAATCAGAAATAACATTAAAAATAAACCGTATATTTATTGAAACGAAAGTTCAAACAGTGACATGTTGTCTCAAGTTAACTCACGCGACATCAAAACTAAATAAACAACGGTGCGGAACTGGTGTAAATGATATCGGCAAGTCCTTCGTTGACAAATGCCTTAGGGTGCGTCAAGTTCCGCCACTTACAATTCACGCCAACCGATCAAACATTATCTCTACATTCGACATTTCATTTAATTTTTTTTCACGGCCGACTGCCCGCCTCCTTTCTGCTGTAAAGCCTTGTTCGGACTAGGCGAGTATTTTAGTCGAGTACCGAGTAATTTAGTGGCTGAACTACTCGTTACTCGCCCGAAAAAATAGAACAAAATGGATTGACTTGACTAAATTATTTACTAAACTTTTGATGCTCAGACACATTTAGCTACTAAATTACTCGGTACTCGACTAAAATACTCGCCTAGTCCGAACAAGGCTTTATGGTTGTAGGCAGTCCATAGGCACGACATCATGAATACCACTGTCCACTTTAAGAGAATGCAACTTTTACTTATCTGGGGTAATAGCGTCTTCCATTTTCCTTAGTATGAATTAGGGTGAGAGACGAATATTTAACATTACCGTTACAAATAAATAGAGAAGTAAAAGATCTCAAAAAATTCATGATGAATCAATAACGTTTTGTAATAAATGAAATCCTATAGAATTTATAAATTTGTGTTACACTATATACTTTCGTTACACTACAATTAAGAGTCCTCAGGTCTCAAGGTAGGAGCCATTAACGATGATCTGTTAGAAAGTCGACTATATAATATAATCGAATATAAACCTTACTGTTTCTTGTTCTCCCTTTCTAACATATTTTTCAGTGTAAATTAAGCCTGCATCAACTTACAAATATACTATTTTTTTCACAGCCCACCTGGCGTTAAGTGGTTACTGGAGCCCATAGACATCTACAACGTAAATGCGACTTATATCTCAAGGTGGGTACCTTGAGATATAAGTCCTAAGGTTTCAAATATAGTTACAACGGCTGCCCCACCCTTAAAACCTAGTATATATAATACTAGCGACCCGCGATTTTTCCACTATTTAATGGATGTTATTATACATTTAAACCTTTCTCTTCAATCACTCTATCTATTTAAAAAAACCGCATCAAAATCCGTTGCGTAGTTTAAAAGATTTAAGCATACATAGGGATATAGGGACAGAGAAAGCGGCTTTATTTTATATTATGTAGTGGTAATATATAATAACTATACCACAAGAAGCGTGAACGTTTCTTGAGCAGTTTACGTCTCGTGAAGTCGAGACGTCGTTGATGTTCAAAACAAATATTTTCGTAGATGTTTTTGAAGTCGTTACGAACAAGTTGCCTGCGACGCATTCGACTGCACTTCACGCCACTAGACTCTCGCTCTGGATTTGTTTGCTCCAACTAGTTAAATGTTGGGCCAAACTTTATTTCGGACGTCGAAGTCTTCCAGGCTCCGTAGTCGGTAACCCAATGTTATTGTTGTTTGAATGTATTTGGAGAGGTTAAGAGCAAAGCACGAAATAAATATACCTTAAGGCCATTAAATATTCATGTGTTGTGTCGTCAGGTACGGGCTGCAGAACTAGACCTGAATAATTACTTTGATTTCGATCTTGGTTGTCACAAATACTGTTGGGAATAGAGTGTTTTATATATGTACTGTTTATTCTGTTATTCGATTTTCAATTAGCATTAAGTATATTCTATTCTTAATCTACAAAAAAAAGCAGATAAATTGCTTTGGAAAACTACGAAAACTGAAAGTTTATTTTTGAAAGAAAAAATTACAACAAAAACATAAACGTCTATAGCCTCACATCGTGATTATTTTCTACATTATTACTGAAGACAGGGTGTAGTGCTAGTCGGTCCGGATTTTTTTTTTTATTGCATAGATGGGTGGACGAGCTCACAGTGTACCCGGTGTTAAGTGGTTACTGGAGCCCATATATATCGTAAATGCCGCCACCCACTTAGAGCTGTGAGTTCTAAGGTCTCAGTAGGTATAGTTACTACGGCTGCCCCACCCTTGAAACCGAAACGCATTACTGATTCATGGCAGAAATAGGAAGGGTGGTGGTGCGGACTCACAAGAGATCCTACCACCAGTAGTTATGCAAATTATAATTTTGCGGGTTTTGATTTTTATTACACGATGTTATTTCTTCACCGTGGAAGTTAATAGTAAACATTTGTTAAGTACGTATTTCATTAAAAAATTGATACCCGCCTGGGATTCGAACACTGGTGCATCGCTCATCGCTCAACACGAATGCACCGAACGTCTTAATCCTTTAGAACACGACGACTTACAACTACTATAATACTGTTTATTTCAATAGCAGAGCCGTCTGTTCCAGTTTGGAGGGTAGAACTTTGATGACTTTGACCTCACGCCTCAAGACGAACAAAAATATCCACGATTCGCAAAAATAATCGATAACGTTCAAAGCCCACACGTTCATTCTGATTATACTCATTAGACTTTAGGTTACATTTCCCATAAAGAATGATTATTTCGTAATAAATTCCGTCGTATCTTACGTTTCAAGAACAAAATTAGAATATTGAATTCGAAAACGCGATTAAGATAAAAATCAAATCAAAAACAAACAAGAAAGCAATAACCGTAAAACAATCTTGTACTAAACCAAGAATTCTGGTTCGAGATTGCGTAGAGCTCACTGGAAGTAAGGGAATTCTTTAACAACATTGTTTCTAAATTAAAACAATCTCATAATTGCACATTCTCTAACTTCTTTGCTGCAGCGTAGGTCTTTGTGGTGGGGAAAAATTTAGGGGGAAGAGCGTCGGGAGGTTAAGTTTTGAGGCGAAGTTAAACCGATTAAGTGTCATTTCCGTAGCGGAACTAGCGTTGTTCATTAAATATTTCGAGTGACTTAATTGCTGAGGTCGGGCGTCTTCCAAGTTTTGATGGGAACAGATTCGTTCCCTTTCTTTGTCCTATCTCGACGAGTTTCACGGAAATGTTTCGTATTATTGTATTATCTTTAATTTGCTTCCATTTTTTTTCGGATTTTTTGCTTTGGGTTTATTCTCTCGGCATTCTGTATAACTGTCGTAAATACTTTCAGTAATATTGGACCGATGTAAATTTTATAGAAATACTACCCGGTTCTATTAACTATCAATATGTGAATCTTATTATTTTTACACGCTCTTTTTCTAGTTAGATTAATAAATATTTATCTATTTATATATAACGAAATCTTTCAAAGTAATTTTCACAAATTTCAAGACGTCCATGTAACTTAAAATAATGTACAATTATCAATGACCCAATGATGATACTCAAATTTGATTGATTTAATATCCTGACCAGGATCATCAGGATAAAAAACGAATACTCAAAGTTCGGCTTGCTATTAAAATGTTATTATTTTTGACTAGGAACATAATATTTTATGTACTTACTGTGGCATAACCAAAATACAAACACAATAATTTTACTCAAAAAACCAGACTCCATTAAGAACGTTCATAATAAAAGCCAAATTCAATTCGCGACGGCGACAAAAAGTATTTAATGTTATCTTTAGCTTGTAAATATTAACTTCTTTGTGCGAACAGAGGAAAAAAGTTGTTCCACATTCGTCCGGGCACAAAGTCCATTACGGTCAATAATTCGTCTAGACGGAGGCACGTGTTGAAGCTATTCTCACGGGTAAACGAATTACACGCGTTGTGTAAATAAAAGAAACTGCCGGCAGGATAAACAGTATAACAATTAAGGTGAGGTCAAATGAAAAATGTGATGTGCCTTGAGAAGCGCGCTAGTGAGCCAATGATTGCCGTCTCTGGGTGCTTATATTGCATTGCTTGTGTTTAATTAACATTAGAAAGAACTAGAATCACTCTTAATTTCAGGTGGCAGTGTTAATAAATTTTCGTTAAGGGAATCTTATAAAAGAGGTTTGTCAAAGTATTTTGAGTATTTATAAAGATGTGAAAAGGTCATTTAGACGTAAGAGTTTTTCGTCTCAAATATACGATTATTCAAAGAATATCAAAAAAGTTTCTTCTTGATAGCATTCGCAATTCCCGCTCTTCGACATCGGCTATAAGCGTGTCGCCATTAAATATTTAATATCTCCCAGTAAACAGAACTTAATGAGTGAACTCGTATGACAAATCTGACATATAAAATGGTTGAAATTGATTTGTGCAATATTTGTGTGAATTTAAAACATGATACATCCGATCGTATTTAAATCAATTAAAGAGCTCAAAGAGCAAACCCCTTTGCCGTGTTCCGCTGTGTAAAAAGTGTCAGGGACCGGAATTCCAGGGACAGGAAATTCTTGAATGAGGTTTTATGTCTTGCCTGTATGTAGCACTTGAGTTAATCATAATTAACGCTTATTTTACCTATATGGGTGAACCAGATTTGGTCTACCTAGTGTTAAATGATTATTGAACTCCATAGACAGAGCAATGCTACCACCCACTTTGCGGTATAAAGTCGAAATCTCAATTATATTTTAGAACAGCTATTCTATCCTTCAACTCTGAATACGCTTGAGTAACGCGGCAGAAGTTTGCAGGATAGTGGTTCCTGACCACCTGCATAACTTTTGGCGATTTTTTCTTGCAAATGTATCGTTCGATTTCTCTTTCGGGAACAGTGTCATTTAAAAGACCACATTCTAAAAAAAAGTAAAAGCGTATTTTTTTTTCTTTTTTCCTACCTATACTGATAGCCTTAAGAGGCAATTTCAACTTCTCCCCCACGTGTAGGTGAGCTAACTGGGCTCAAATCGGGAGTGTTGCTAACACTGGCCCTAGGTAGAGCAGTGCTTCGGATAATCTACCACCGGATCGGAAACGCGATTCACTGAGAAGATCCGGCGAGAAACTCAGTGAGCTGTGTCTATGGGTTAATGGTTAATTCATTCGTCGAGCCCTTCGTCGCAAGCGACGGGTTCGACGAGGACGGTGACCGGTGTAAAAGCGTATATTATGCTATTTATATGAGTTCTGATTAACTCGTAGCTTTCAATGTTACCTATTTAAATACGTAATTCCTATATTAGATACAAGGGAAGGAAGATGATGTTACCAGAGCGTTGGGTGTGTTCTGTGTATTTCACTTTATTATTGTTTATGAATTCCAATTATTGCGTTACTTCATATGAATCGTAAATTCATCTACCAAATCTTACTTAATATCAAGACTTTTTTAATCGCCTTCATAGACCGCACGAATCCCACTGATGGTGAGCAAACACCGTTGCTTGTGTACATTACCAACGCAATGGGCATAGTCAAGTCGCTTGCTACCGTTTACAAGACAACACACGTTTTTGATGTAAAACTTCATACTAATGGTCTTCAAGTAGACCGATTTATATAGAAAGACTAAATTGTTCATAGCTTTTTAATTAATAATTCACATCCAGTAAAATGGTGAGGAATTTTCATAATTTATCATTGTTCATATCATATGATCTGCCGTGACGGTCTATAGAATTATTATTCATATTAAATTATCGAGATTAATGTATTTCGTGACCTGTCTTATAAGGTATACGTGACCGCGGGAAGGTACAATTAAACGTTAATTGACGGTAACAAAACAATTTTCTTGGACTTTTATTGGATCAGAACTCAGCGAGTCAAGAAACACTGTGTTGTTAGATCTGGGCAAGTAGGTACCGCTGGCTTGATTCTAGAACTAGGACGATAAGTTTTAAAATATGTGAAATCTAGATATCGACAATAATTTAGAAGTGAAAAAGCGTTTTACCTTTGCCTTTATGTTTTTTTTTTATTGCTTAGATGGGTAGACGAGCTCACAGCCCACCTGGTGTTAAGTGGTCACTGGAACCCATAGACATTTACAACGTAAACCCACCTTGAGATATAAGTTCTAAGGTCTCAGTATAGTTACAACGGCTGTCCCATCCTTCAAGCCGAAACGCGTTACTGCTTCACGGCAGAAATAGGCGGGGTGGTGGTACCTACCCGTGCGGACTCACAAGAGGTCCTACCACAAGTGATTACGCAAATTACAATTTTGCGGGTTTCATTTTTATTAAACGATGTTATTCCTTCACCGTGGAAGTCAATCGTGAACATTTGTTAAGTACATATTTCATTACAAAAATTTGTAACCGCCAGCCAGGGATTCGAAGACCGGCGAATCGCTACATACGAATGCACCGGACGTCTTATCCTTTAGGCCACGATGACTTCGTAGTGTTTTGCCTTTGCCTTTGTGTTTGTGATCGCGCTTTATTTAGTAAGATAGAAATGGCATTTGTAACGCGCATGAAATGGCCAGCATACAATCATAGGAAATATTACTTATTTTATTATTTATTCACCTTTGGAGTACAACATAAAAACGCAAATAGTATGTTTGGTGGAATTAAGTTTTAAACTAGTATCTCAAGTAGTAGAACGTCTCGTAATACGATTAATAATAATTAATAAACAACACGATCTCGGAAAGACAAAATCCGTGTACAACATAACAATTGCAACAGATTCAATCCGTTAACGAAAAAAATAAATAAATCATTGGTAGTAGCGCGTAGATTGTTATGTATGTACGTCGATCGGTCGGGCTCACTTTTTCAATATCCCGAACCTAATGGCCGTCAGATGGCAAGTTGGGAAAAGTGATGCTATCAAAAAGCGATAGGCCGCGGTTACGCCCGTTATCGGAGCACTTTGCGCTTCCTATGACGTGGGTCAACTTACAAAACGTGTTGTACAACGGTTTTATATAACTGAATTGATATGAGTTACCGTCATTCCTAAGAGGAAAAGCCTTTTGAGAAGATCATCATACATGTATGTAGGATAGAAACGGTATGGATGAATTATAGGAGATGTCGTGTTAGGAGGTGAGGAAGACGGCGAATGAATGTTGAACACTGTTTTATTTTTAAGCCAGAGGAGGAATGAGGGTCGTTACTGGACGCGACGGCAGACAGACGCAGTGTAACTCTGAAGACGAAAGACGTTTGTATTTTATTTACTGGTAATAAGAAAGTCGGGATAAAAATCAAGTTTGTATGAAGCCCGTAACTGTCTCATTGGCCCAAACCGAATAGATGAAGATTCCACATGTATAAAAGCTAAGTTTATGGGTAGTAGAACCTCTTGTAAGTCCTCACGGGTAGGTACCACCGTCCTACCTATTTCCGTCGTGAAGCAGTAATGCGTTTGGACTTAAAGGGTGGGGCAGCCGTTATAACTATACTGAGACCTTAGAACTTATATCTCAAGGTGGGTGGCGCATTTACATTGCAGATGTCTATGGGCTCCAGTAACCATTTAACACCAGGTGGGCTGTGAGCTCGTCCACCCATCTAAGCTATAAAAAAAAAGTAATCAATAAAGTTTTTTTGCACTAGATATGGATTAAGTAACTACCGGAGACTATAAACAAGCTAATACCACTACTTATGCTTGAGACATGAAGTCTCAAATGTATTGTGTAACCAATGTCCAATGCTTCAAATAATTGATAATGGTAACTGCTTGAAGGTAGTATTAGGTAGAATGACGATGCCAATACGTACGGGTTCACAATACGTCCTAGACCAAGTTTTAGAAACTCATAAAATATTTAGGTTACGAGCAGTTAGTTCTACCTGTTAGTTTATCTAAGCCTACGTGGGTTGGAAGTCCCGAAAATGACCGTGTGTTCCTTTATATACAACGCAATGAACTAGAATAAGATTTTCAACGTGTTTTTAAATGAAATTCAGGACATTTTCTTTTACTGTATATAATCACTTCACTCTGATGATAGAGATTAGGATAGGACAGAAGGTGTTTCCCGAGCGCTATGACATGTCCTTCTTCAAACGAGGCTTATCGAGAGTATTAAGCGGTAGGCAGTGGCTTGGCTCTGCCCCTGGCATTGCTGAAGTCCATGGGCGACGGTATCCACTTACCATCAGGTGGGCCGTAAGCTCATCTGCCTGCTAAGACAATAAAAAAAAAAACGGTTTGAAATGCTACTTGCTGACAGCGCTGTGGAGCATATTTATGTTGTTTTTTACTCGTCTACGTATTTATAGCAATAAATGCTATAACATAGGCCAAGAGAAAATGAGATTAAGCATGTCACCTGAACAAAATTAAAAATCAAGTGTTCGATATAATTTTTTTTTTATTGCATAGGTTGATGGACGATCTCACAGTTCACCTGGTATTCAGTTAATCACTTGAACCCGTAGATAACAACCACACCCACATTGAGACATGAGTTCTAAGTCCCAGGTTTTACAGTACAACGGTTGCCCCTCAAATCGAAACCTATTAATGCTTTACGGCAGAAATAGATAGTGCGTTATCTACCCGTGCGGCCTCACAAGATGCACTATCACCATTATTATTTATATTCCTTTAGTGTGGAAATCATTCGTGAATATTTGTTAAATGCATTTTTCATTTAAAAAAAAAAACGTACCTGCCTGAAGGTTTCGAACACGGAAACCGTCGCATCGCTCGATACGAATGCACCGGGCGTCTTATCCTTTAGGCCATGACGACTTCAAGCTTTTATTTGATTTAATTATTTTAATTATTATCACTATTATAACGCAGACGAAACCGAAAATCACTTCTTATATCGTTCATAAAAAGTTACCTAATCATTTCAAAGTTTCAAACTCACAATTCAGCAAAGCAATGACAATAATTCGCGTATAAATGATGAAGAAATTATTTAGCTTAGTCATGCATTGTATTTCCGCTCATTAGGTGTGTATTTATTTAATTTACAACGGCTGGGGAAGGACGATAAGCCGGGAGCGTGCGCGGCCGCGACTCCGTCGACTGAATAACAATGCTAACGACCTCCTAAAATGCTGGCTCTCGTGGCTCAGGAAAATGAATGAATGAGAACCGCACTGTAAACAAATGTGATGCAATAAAAATGCACATCTGATATATTATGTATGCATTCGAAATAATTTTAAATCATATTATTAATAACGATAAAGAGTGTTTTTTAAAAGAGTAATAAATAAATATTTACTAACAGTCACGCCACGTTAACTGGTCCCGTGATAAGTTCGTAAAGAACTTGTGTTACAGGTACCACATAACGGAAATAAATATAACATTTTTATTATACACTTACACATATTAAATATACATCCATAACCCTGGAAATTACATTTATATTTATCATACAATTATCTTTCCTTGGTGGGATTCGAACCCGCGACCCCCTTGTGTAGTGAATGATTTTATTGAAAACTACATCAAGTTCTTCACTTAGATATTAGGTAGATACATACAGGTGAGGCTTATAAAAGCGCATTAAGAAATCGATTTTAGTGATCGATTTAAGCGATCATTTTAAGGTCATTAAATTTTGTTTTAAATATATTTTTAAAATTCATTCTCGCATTTGGAACTTTAGTAGCGTTTAACGAGCATTGGTTATTTTAATAGATTGTTTACGATAATATTATTATGTGATTTTAAGTAGACAACTTGAGATGTAGTCAGCTGAGAAAGTTATTTTATCGACTACCCGCAAAGAGCGAGTTGCATCCACGAGAGCTCAGAGTACTAATAAATTAAATATTTTATTCGACGAAACTCCCAACTCTCCATTGTACATGAGTGTTGTGACATTCTAAGATCGCGTCTTGTACCTAGAGTGCTAGTAAAATCAGACCATAAACATAATTCAACTGGTCACTGAAGCGTTAAGCTCAATGTAAATTTATTCAAACGGAAACACGTCCGGGAATCACAATTCTCAGTTTCTCCTTCAGTTTTAAATTATGCCAAAACTATGTATAATTTATTGCATTGCTTTATGCTATGATAAGATCATATTTGTGGATTAAAGGATGATATTCAGATTGCTTAGTCAAAATATATTAATCCGTTAGATTTACTCGTGAACACTAAGCAGTACAATTTAAGCCCACTGAGTTTCTCGCCGGATCTTCTCAGTTTTATTTAGGTCGCGTTTCCGATCCGGTGGTAGATTCTGCGAAGCACCGCCCTTGCTAGGGTCAGTGTTAGCAACACTCCGGTTTGAGCCCCGTGAGCTCACCTACACACGTTAGAGTGAAGCTGAAATAGCCTCTCAAGGCTACCCAGCATAGATAGGAAGGAAAAAAAAACAATTTAGTATTCGAGTCAAACAATCAGGTCGGACTACCTGTGTAATTTCTAAGAGTAAAATAAACTCGTATCATTGAAACCTTTTGGAATGGAAATTGAGAGCAGTAATATTATGTTTTGTCGAATAAAACCGCAAAAAGTTGGTGGAAATAATCGCAGGAAATAATGAAAGGCGTTCTTTGTACGAAACGTAAGAAAGGATGAGTTTTGTGTGAAGTGCTCATGATGGTACAGGAAAGAGGAGCTCTCTACACCCTTGTACATTGATCTGAGTGGGAACGTACGGCTTGTTTCCTACGAACACATCCTTTGAGGCGGTCGGGCCGGCCTTTGAACCGTCTAGCACGGGTGCATTTTGATAACGGTATCGATTCTAACAGTGAATAGTTTTTACTATATTCCAAGTTTGGTTGAGAGTAAATTTTGAATTTCAAATTTCGATTACAGTGAATAGTTTGTAAATGTATGAATGTAATAACCTTACGTATCTAAATATAACTCTTATCTCGGTCTTGGTATGACCACAAATCGATTTTAATAGCGTAATATTTGGGCGTTTCGGTTTTAAAGCTATGTCATTACTCTAATGCAATTTAAACATCAGATCGGTTATGAGTTAGTCCAGTCATATCTGCTTACAAAAAAGTCATTTTAAAAATGTACTTAAAAAATTTAATTCTAATTTTCGTTGACTATTTTTATTAAATCCATTTTTTCAAATCAATTTAGAAAGAGAAACCTCAACTAGCGCAATTCCTGGTTAATAATGAAAAATGCCGTCCATTTTCCATCCACGTCCATTTTAAGTGTTCCAAGCAACTGAGTTCGTTATTAAACTTGAAGAGACAATACAAAGGCTCCGTACGTCTCCTTCAAAGAAAAATGATATTTGATCACATTAATCGAACATTCAAAGTATTTGTCTTTTGGCTCTGACCCGCTCCCGGTTACGAAAGGGAGACTGTTCGAGAATTTCAATTTAGGAGAAGAATGTGTCGACATAACGTGTGTGGCCCGAGATATTTTGATAGGACATGTTCGCCGTGAATAAATTTCTTTCCACATATTAAAAGTTTTAAGTGGTTTTATTTATTGCCTGCGCGCTCAAATTTTCGTAAACTTCATATATAATATTCACTGGACAAATACGTGTCGTAAAAGAAATCGAAGGGACCCGTGGTCAGGACAAACGTTACAGTACAAAAATGAGTCCTCTTTTGTTATTTTAACCAGCGAAATAACTGAAAAAAAAAAGTTTTATGTTCTAATCTTTTATTTCACTTACTATTTTACTGTCGTGAAGAAGTTGCATGTGAATTGTTTCGTTATTCTATTTACATTTTAGTGCCAGCCCTTGACATTTTTATGCACTTCCGATAAGTTATAGATAAGATATGATTAAGATATGGTTTTTATGCTTCCACTTTCGAAATTTCATCTAAATAGTTCCATACGGATAGAAATAATCACGGAATTGTAATTTTTTTATATATGGAACCCTAAACATGTGAAAAATTCACGTAAATCTTTTGTAAATCCGATTGTAGTATGTCTGTTTCATCATGCCTTTTGCAGCTTTAGCGTCCAGAAAAATAAAGGGTCCATACAATGCAAAGCGGTCACAATCATAGATGACGGCGAGTGTTAGGGAAATCTCTATATGTATGTATATAAAAATGAATTGCTGTTCGTTATTCTCGCTAAAACTCGAGAACGGCTGAACCGATTTGGCTAATTTTAGTCTTGAATTATTTGTGGAAGTCCAGAGAAGGTTTAAAAGGTCGATAAATATGAAAATGTTCGGAATTAAATAAAAATAATAATTTTGTTTTTCCTTTGATGTGTCCCCCGTTGGTCTTTTATTTATCGATTGAGGCACTACGAAGTCTGCCGGGTTAGCTAGTTGGAAATAAAAGTTCAATTCGATTAAAAAAGTGTATGTTTCGATGGTGTAGTTTTATCGCTTTAGTAAAATCGATTTACATTTCCGATTTTAAGGAAAAACTTAAAAAAAAATGATGATACGGGAAACAGGGGTAATTCTATTTTCATAAACCATATCAAATTCATTACGACAATAAACCCCCAAATGTATTTACGAGGGATCACGTCATGAATAAATTTCGTCAACGGAAAGTTTGATGCGTAAAATAGCTGCCGCAACTTAGACAAAGCTTCGTAAGCCGAGTATTTTCCCGAGCTGTACTTTCTTGTACTTAATTACGGGAACTTGATTTTTCGAGTTCGCGGGAGTTTGTTCTTTGACATGATTTATTAGCAATAGGCAGATGAGCTTCTGGCTCACTTATTATTAAGCTTTTACTGGATCTTATATATATCACCACACGTATGTTATTACTCACCCTTAAATATACAGTTGTTTTTTTAGTTTAAAGTGCCCAAATGGGAAACGGGCTTCAACAGTATTTCGTCATCGCGTTTCGTCTTGGGCTATGCATTTTACTTTGGGCCAGGTTAGTCTGATTATCTTCATATCCGCTGCCACAGTACACACCACCAGATCAGCTTTGGAAGGCCTACTTTGCGCTTGCCCTGGATGGTCATATCCAGAACTTATCTCATGGCTGACCCATGACCATTTTTGACGCACAGTATGCTTATCAATTGCCATTTTCCGACACGCCTCCCACAGCCGTTCTTTAGAGTTCTTCTCAGGCCAGAAAATACCATGCATACAGTACTATCCTTCAAACTAGTATTCATGATTGTTCGCGGAGAGAATAATAGGCTGCGTTATCCGTGCGGGCTTACAGCATGTCATAGGGAAAATGTTGATAGTATAATCAAAACTAGGTCTATAATTTTATCGTGCGTTACTCGTAATGATATTTGATGTTCCGAAAACTATAGCTTACTTGGTTAGGGATTATTAGGTGGAAACAGAATTAGATATTTGTGATAAATTTATAAATTGAACTCGTTTTGACTTCTTTAATTCTTGTTGTGAGTGTGGTAGGTAATAGTAGGTATGTTATGTCGCAAAGATTGGTAACACTTTCCTAGTCCTGTCGCGAAATAGTCCCGCGTTCTAGTCGTAGCATAGCCACGACATGCATCTCATGCATGTTTCTATTTTCCGATTACCGTCTAGCCATACAAAGTCGTAAACTCGCCAGTCTATCAAGGCTTCGCCAGTCTATCAAGGCCGCAAACTTCGATACAGATCTCTATAAGTCCAAACATTACTTCATAATCTATCTCAAAATTCAAACAGTAATGCATGATTGCATTATGGCAAATATATAAATGACGTTGGTGCCGACCCGCTTGGCCTCATAGACGAGTGCTTAAGATACGAATTTTACGAGGGCACAAGAGCAAACAGTTAATAAAATCACTGACGCCCCCTTAAGTTTTCGATACGAGAGCCCGCGCCGTAACGCAACAATTTTACATCGCATAAATTTTCGTAACATATTACATTTAGTGGCATTATAAAAAATGGAAGACGCCAAAAATAAAATGAACGTAGTAAAACTCTAAGAGATACAGATGAAAGTTTCGTTTTAATAAATAAACACGGCTTATTGTGGAGGGTGGCGCGGAGTAGATAAAACCCTTATGGGCGTTTGGCCGACAAGTGACGACGGTCACGTTTTTAATTACCCGCGTCTCATCCGTAACGCGTCGCAGGGGAGTTTGTATAGAAATGTGTGACCGATCTTAGTGTATGGAGTTTCACTGAAAATCCCGCCCGGTCAAGAAGTAAACGTAAGGGTAATTACGCGACTGCGCATCACTAGTTCATTGTGAATGTACGATGTACATTATACTACATTACATAAATGGGTAATAATAATACCGGTCATCGTTCTCGTCGAACCTGTCTCTTGCGACGAAATGCTCGGCGAGTAAATTAACCCACAGACACAGCCCACTGAGTTTCTCGCCGGATCTTCTCAGTGAGTCGCGTTTCCGATTCGGTGGTAGATTCTGCGAAGCACGGCTCTTGCTAGGGTTCGTGTTAGCAATATTGTCAGGTTTGAGCCCCGTGAGCTCACCTACTAACTAGTTAAGGTTACGCTAATATGGTCTCTCTAGACCATCAGCTTAGGTAAGAAAAAAAAGAAGAAAGGCAATAATATTTATTATCTACGATATTTCAATACGTTATATGGCTCTAAAGTACGTTTTAGTGATTCATTTTGTTATATTATTTAAAGGCTTTGTCAGAATTCAAAAAAATAAAGAACTATTTAATAGTAAAATATTATTATCTACTTCAATATATTGTCTCATTCTGAAGCGTAAGCGTTCGTTGGCCTAGTAATTGCTGACTCTGAAAAATATATTTTGTTGAGATCTGGGTTCGATTCTTAGTTGGAAGCTATTTTTGTTTAATTTGTAATTTTTTATTTCCTATTTCTCAGGAGAGAATTCAAAGCAATTAAATTGATTAAGAAATCAATCAATGATAATGAAATGAATGAATGAAAATAATTGTACGTTAGTATTGCACTTTTAAAGTATTAAATACTTATAAAAATAACTGAATAAAACATATAAAAAAAGAAAATGATCCATAGATGAGGAATTAATATCATGATTATTATTTTATCCGTGACACAATAATTTTTGATGCAAATACTTGTTGGCATTCAAATCACAACGATATCTTCATTTTTTTTTATATTTACGTCATTCTTCGTTTACGTAATCTATGGATTACAAATTGTCACAATGGAATACAATCATTGGAATTTATATAATACGTAGTAAACGACAATTATCACTATAATTCAAATGACAAGAAATTTTCAAAAAATAACTTCTCAGTTACTCACGCTACGTTTTCGATAAAGGTATTATTTCAAATGACTTAGATCTAAAATCATTTAAAAAAAAAAGACACAGCATTCACAGTTTCACATATTCGTGAACAAACGAAATTCACATATATGAAGTGGCGGTAATATCTCACGTCGACAGCACTGACAATCTTGACGCGCCACCAAGTCAAGAGGGCAATAAATAAAATCGTTCCCCTTCCTCCCAATTTTACATAAAAAAAAACGCGCCTCATCCGCAATCTGCATGTTTATGAGGGAATATTCTATAAACAAGTCGAAAGCCAGTCCAACAGTGTATGCCGGGGACAGCAATACACTGAATTGCATGCAAATAAGATAACGGCAATAAATATAAGCATTTGTTTCTCGAGGCTTTGTTCTTCAACGTTTCCTTATTGCTAGGTTACTTTATGGGGTTTTTGACCTTTGTTTTAAGTGTATTTTTGTGGGGCGATTGTGTTTTAGACTTTCTCGGATAGTGTTTTCATTTCAATGATTTTATCGAGTACCTAGTAAGCGTGAATAAAATGTGTGCGATTCGTGATCTGCTCTGACGCTTATTTTACAGAGCCATGACAACGCAAAACTTACGTTACCAGGACAATGGAAAATTATTTAAAATGTCGGAAAATTAATATGATATGAATAGTTTAGGCGTAATTTTACACGTGTCTATGTATATGATTTGGCTTACTTATATGTATTTAGAACACACTGACTGATTGCTTTCAGAATGATATTCGAAATACGAAAAAAGTATAGCAAGAGAATTTATCAATAATGTTTGTGAAGAAGCTTCGATCAACAATGTTACTATTGTTGATCGAAGTGAAGAATATATTTGAATAATAGAAGGAAAAGAAAACTTTGTTGAATTAGATTGGCCAGGAAAAACCTAAAATAAATTCTAAGGTATCAGGTAGTCCGTTTCTGATATAATCAGATGATCTGACACACAGAGTTCGAGACGTAACACAATCCATTTAATAAGCTACGCTGATTTTGTTAAGAGAAAAATGTATCTCGATAAAATAAATATCTCGTATATTAGAAAATAAATAAACAAAAATGATGGTCAACAGCGTGATATTAAAGCTATTTCGTGCTTGTCAGTAAATCACAAGGGAAGGATTATACATCGGCGGTGTCCAAACAAAACGGCTCATTGACTTCCTGATTAATTACTATGAGGACCGTGGTGACATTACGATACAGAGCATCATTTGCAAAAACTAAAACCGCATTTAATGTATTGCTACAAAACTCGTTAAGAAAAATAGACTATAGCGGTCTACATTGAGAAACTTGGAGTGATTTTTATGATAAAACTTAATTCGATTTAGGTGTAGCATATCTAATATGAATGAGAGAGTTAACTAGAATATGAAATATGAACAGCGGGAAAGCCACTCTCTTTGCGATAACACGTAGTGATAATCCCGTGTTGCCTACGCGAGTATGTCGTGTCTCACATAAGTAGGGATTTCGCAAAAAGGTAGTAATAAGGTATGCATGCCCTCTTTCCTTTGTCGGCCACTCGCTCGCAACGTGACGTGAATCAACGCAAGAAATTCGCTAACCCTATGCGAAGAATCCGGGAGGTGAAATGTAGACGACACAATTCGTGAAAGTGTTTATTCATTCATACGTTTCAAGTGTGAGCTTTTCGAAAGCACGTTGTCGATAGTGGAGGGCACTTAGCTTGAATCCAAATATATTTTAGATCGTGAAGAGAACCTGTTTGGTAAGTGATACGCGTTCAGCCTATCCTCATTTATTATAGAAACTCAAATTTGTATGATAGTATAAAGGTGGGTGAATACAGGCAGGGTCGAATGGGTACATCATTGTGCGGGCGAACCGCGGCCGCGATTACAATGCTTTCGCTGTGACATTTTCGCTAATGGTTCCAGGGTAGGCATAATAAAACGACAATACGACGGAAGATAAGGTGGCAACTGAAAATTTTACAACGAGATTAATTCAATTCCGCTTGCAGTGTCTAGATACGAGCTAGCTCCGGGACCTTTGTATTTAAAAAGAACGCGAAGAGCATTCAAATAAAAATTAATGTTTTCTTTGTGAATTAAGTTTTTGTGTTATATATTTTTTTTTATTAACTTTTAAATCTGCTAAAGAATTTAGGAATCAATTTATTTGGAATCTAATATGAAATTACAAGTATGAAGATTAAAATAATCGAGATATTTTTTGCGCGCATTTTCGTAACGTGAGCTACTCTGTTTTGATCCTCGTATCCTGTATTTCAATGAGAATTCCATTGCTTTGACTCCTGAAAGGGTTATCCACGCTACTCTAACCCGGCTCTCATTTTTTTATCGTTGCTGAATGAATTGCTTTGAAAGATAACTACGAATGTCCGTTTGTGGAATGTATTTGTTTCAACATTCAGATAAAACTTGAGCCCGCTCGGATGTATAGTACCAAAACTGTCCAGGTAGGGTGATTGTGGTACTTGCTAAGCAGACATATGTTTGGGTGTAAAGAAATAGTCATAAAGAAACAATTGAGGTTTCGTGATAATTGAGGTGGCAATAGTGTTGTCGTGGTTATTGGTTACATTGGTTTCCGAATGTTTACCCAATACAATGGGACTTGTTCAACTGTCATTACAACATAATATATAGCATAAATAATGGTAAATATTAGTAATCGTTCACCCTTACTAGTCCTTAAGGAATTACTAATTAAATTCAATTAAGTAATAGCGTATTTGGTAGTAAATGTGTAATAATGTAAGGTTTTCATGTAATGTTGTATAGAGTTTTTTTTTTTTTTTCGTATACATCGCTTTCGTATACATACAACTGCTTTTTTTATCATTGCATGCAGTCGGTACCTGTAATTGTGTTAGCATTTAGTGTGAAATCTATGTTTAAGTTACTTGTAATTTTCTGTACTGATGTATAACATGTTGGTACCCAATAAATAAAATAAAATACTAAATCAGCTATTGGATATCTGCAGCTTCAAGGTTATGAGCGCATGTAGGGACTCTGATAACCGTACTCGTCAAACTCGTCGAAGAGTTCAACCTGAAACCTAAGTTACAACATCAGTGCGCTGACGTTTTCGTGGTAGATGCATTTGCGGAGCGGCTGACCTTGAGTTGTTAGGGCTTCTTTGGAGATGTTCAAATATCTGTTAGCCAACCCAAAAAAAAAATGAATACACCTAATTCCCAAACGACGCAACTACATTCTTATGTGGTCAGTCGAAGTACATTACGGCTATTAATAAATCAGCTCGGGTGATTCAGGGAATTTAAAGTAGTCTGAAATAGTTTGTTGTCGTGAAAAGCTGTTTACGCAAACGCTATGAAAGCTTGCACTTTGTGAAATGAGAGTACGAAACAAAACCACCCCTGGACACAGACCGCGCGAATGTCGTAAATGTACGGCGAAGCGTTAAGGCGCTGTCACATACAATTTCGTCAAAATTTAATCTCTCACGAATATCCAACTAAATATTTTAATCTCAACAAATTGATGTAGTTGGTATATAAAGTACGGAAGGCTGGAAAGGCAATACGTCTGGCGCAGCGTAATTACGGGCAGAGTTCTGCTGCGGGTCGATTTTGCAGTAGCTTTTTTTTTAATTGCTTAGATGGGTGGACGAGCTCACAGCCCACCTGATGTTAAGTGGTTACTGGAGCCCATAGACATCTACAATGTAAATGCGCTACCCACCTTGAGATATAAGTTCTAAGGTCTCAGTATAGTTACAACGGCTGCCCCACCCTTCAAACCGAAACGCATTACTGCTTCACGGCAGAAATGGGCAAGACGGTGGTACCTACCCGTCCAGACTCCCAAGAGGTCCTACCACCAGTAGATAGCTACATTTAGAATATGATACATGTGTTTAAGAGCAGTTTAAGAATATCTGAACGTTTGTCCCAATAATTCAAATCATCTGAATGTTTCGCAGCAGAAATAGGCCGGGTGGTGGTGCTTACCCGAAATCTACCATACGCTTTACTACCCAGAAAGACGCAAGTTACATTTTTTGCGAGTTTGATTTTTACTATAACATCTTATTTCATCGTGAAATTCAATTGTGAATACGTGCTAAGTACCTACGTATTTTATTAATATAATTACGGCATTTGAGCGTCGACATAGCCGCCTCGCTCTATCTAAACAAACCTTGCGATTTGTGCATTAGGTTACGACCACTTTTGATTGAACTTGAACTATTAATATTATGATATGTACTTATTGATTAACTATGATACAATCAACACATATTTATGCGACACGTTGCATGTCAGAGAGGGTGGGGGACGATTACGCACTACTATAAGACTTCTGGACACGACTGTCAGAAATCCGAGTTGAAGGGGAGCTATGATAGGTCGATAAGCTCAAGACAGCGATTCTATATGTTCTAGAATCTATTAACACCACAAATTACATATCAGTGCTAGCCCTGAGATACATATATGTAATTAATAGTGATCTGATGACGCAGTGGTATTGGTATTGCCCTTAGCCTCTATACTGAGGATCGTGGGTTCGATTCCCCTTCCAAAATTCCTGTGATGAACAGGTTAGCTTACTTAATTTTCTTTACATATTATCTGGGTATGTATTATATATTATATGGAATATACATATTATGTTTAAACTATACATTTAAGTATAATCAATCTGTGGTTCCTATAGTATGGCGAATCCTATTTCGGACCTAGATGCCCGTGTGCTCAGTTTCTTTTTTTATTTATTTATTTATTTTGTAAGTTTCAATTGCATTGCAATAAAAATTGTACTTAAAGCAATTCATATTTTTTTTATGTTTTTTTTATATTAAAAGTATGGTATGTATTAAAATATTATTATTTATATTATACTTTATAAAATTATAGTATGATATAACATTCTTATTTGTGTAATATGCTATGCGATTGAGAATGTCAATCGAATAAGCCTCTCAAGTAAATCAGCTAAAGTTGTTTAACTTTAATCTAGTCCATCTCCATTAATAGGACAGCTCCTTTACCATTCAATGTTGAGTCTAATTTTGATGAGAACCCACACAGTATCCTACACAAACAGATATTTTACATTTATTTGATAAAATTTCATTACAAATTAAACAATAATATGTATTAACAAATTAATGATATAATTAATTATAATATTATGCTAATGAGTTTGAACCAAACCGTAACGAGGTTTCCATTAAGGTTTCATAAATACACCTAATTATACAAGATTCGGAGAATTCTCAATTTGGTGTTTAACTAAAGAGTTACGTGAACTTTTCTCGTTAAAGGTTCGTTTAGAAATTCTATCGTAAAGATAAAAAATATATTTGACGGCTGCTCCAAGCAGACGCTGAAATTTGATCGATTTTACACTAAGAATTCCGTATTCAAATTAGGTGCGGTAACTTAAACGTGATTTAAAAGTACACGAACTTTATGACCTTGACCATAACCAGAGCTTCAAGTTTGATAACCGAACAGTTTTTTTTTTTAAGATTTTTTTTTATTGTTTCGATGGGTGGACGAACTCACAGCCCACCTGGTGTTGAGTGGTTACTGGAGCCCATAGACATCAACAACGTAAATGCGCAACCCACCTTGAGATATAAGTTCTAAGATCTCAGTATAGTTACCGTTACACTCCAAACCGAAACGCATTACTGCTTCACGGCAGAAATAGGCAGAGCGGTGGTACCTACCCATGCGGACTCACAAGAGGTCCAACCACCAGTAAATGATAAAGATAACATAAATATAAGATTTAAAGATATTTAATAAAATAATATCAAGCTATAGGTATCCAGGCTTAGGGGTAATCATTATTATCTTGTACTCTTGCATATTTCTGGCACTCATCACAAAAAATAACAATTTGAAACTCGAAGTGTGATGGGTCCGGGGAATGTGTAATAAATATTATTATAATGTTTTAATATGACTTTTAAGAAAACTTCTAAATTTAAGTATTTATACGTGAAGCAAAAGCTTTGTATCCCTAAAAAACACCATGTATTATGCTTATTGTCAAACTTTTGTAATTGTTTAAAGTCTACGGTTAAATTGAGAATAAATTATTATTTTTTGTCTTTAATATTATTTGTCTATAGTGTAGTCTTGGCGAAATATGTGATTATAGAAGTATAATATAGTCTTTGATTTTAGGATCATTATAATGTTCAAACATATTTTCTTTATCTTTATTTTTTATTGCTTAGATGGGTGGTAGAGCTCACAGCCCACCTGGTGTTAAGTGGTTACTGGAGCCCATAGACATCCACAACGTAAATGCGCCACCCACCTTGAGATATAAGTTCCAAGGTTCAACTATAGTTACAACGGCGGCCCCACCCTTCAAACCAAAACGCATTACTGCTTCACGGCAGAAATAGGCAGGGTGGTGGTACCCACCCGCGCGGACTCACAAGAGGTCCTACCACCAGTAAAACATATAATTTCAATTAAATAAAGTCGAATTTCGACTACTGGGAGTCTACTTACTTATAATAAATACTTCTAATAATGTACTTCTAAATACTTACCTACAAAGTTAACATGTAGGATTGCCAAGATTAAAAGGCGCGCGAGTGGTCCACCACCCATCGCCTGCGCACCTGCAGCCATTTTGTTTCAACGCAGTATCCAGTGTTGCCACCTGCTACTTCTTTTTCCTGTCCACACGAAACCCTTGCTCCTCATCGTGTTGAATAATCCACCAGAACCCTCTGTTTCATTCGCGTTGAAGTCTCTGAAAAAAAAAATCGGTTGTCTGTAAAGTCGGTTTACTGACGATAGTTGAACGTGACAACGTCATAAAAAAATACTGAATAACAGAAAAACGGAATGGTTTCATTTTTCAAAAGAAAATTTTAATTTTATTTGTTAGATAGATATTTTGTATGGACAATTGACACCATATTCACTTTTCACTGAAGTTCATACTTGACGAAAACATGTAAATGTATTATTGTATAGCAGCTGTCCACGCGGATGCATCGCTCACTCAAGTAGGAGAGAGACAGATGTTGAATGCTGTCGAACGCGGAGGCTGATTGTGCCTCTTTGTCGCTCGTTGCGCGCTCTCGCTTGTATTTCAAACCTTAAATGGAACGCCTCAGAGCGAGGTAACGCCGCATGAGTCATGTTTTTTCGTGCGTGCAGCCGGCTCCATCGAATTATAAGACGTTGTCACGTCAAAAAACGCACAGAAAATTAGGTTTTTGTTTTCATTACCGCAATGGTTTGAAGTTCTTATTCATGAAGTTTGGTTATCCCAAAAAATATTTCGAAACATTGCAGATGTAATATGGCAGGTGTAACTTGGCTTTCGTACAAGTTCACCGCAGCTACAATAGCTAAAAACGTTTACCGGAAGACCACGTCAATTTTTTTGTAACAACGTTTCAGTGAAACCGCCTAGTCATTGTTGCGTAGGATGGGCAGCAGCCACGCAAGTTAAGTGTGTGGGTTTCAGTATGTGCCTGCGCTGTTTGAGTAACGTAGGCGACACTTCCCAGTGCTATGCGTCTGCTGGTGACGTCATCAAGCTAAGAATACGCATACAATGACATGGCAGCACATCTCCGCAGTAGTATAATAAAACTATATTTTCTTTAAAGCGTAATAAAGTACTTTTGTGGAGCATGGCCGTGTGCACTATTGGAATGATATCCGATGCTTAAAATGTAAGGAAAAGAAACGCAGTTGGATTCCTTTTAATATATACAGATATAAACAAGCTGTTCAGATATTTTATAATATGTAAAATTGTAATATTAAAAAAAAGTAAACAAAATACCTCATGCCGACGCACATAAATTTCGGTATTATAGCCGTCGCACTGTACACAAAGGTGTTGAAATATTTTCGCATTTTTATTCATAACATTCAGAATGCAGCGCGCCACAGGAATAGTCGAACGCTATCTTAAATATGAGAGAGTTAGGGTCAGCTACGTGTGCTATGTTTCAAAGAGACTGAGATAAACTTGTGTATATAAATATTGTTGAAACATAATATAGACGACCTGTATACGCAACAACAAATTATAAGACAAATCTTACTGCAGTCAATTGTATTTATTGACTATCAATTATGGAACTGCTCAATTAGATATCTGTGTGATCACAAGCGATCGTGATCCGGCTAAACGACCTTCGTAAAAACAGCGCTGTAAGCCTAAAGTTATTAACTACTAATCAGAAAATGAACATAAAATACGATACAGATCGTCCAGTTCTATGTTAGTAAATAATCTAATCATTTGGGAATAGTACATTCGCTTATATGAAGACTACTCTATGATATTTTCTGTACCCCTGACAGAATGTATACGAATAAGGTTCATTTCAATTCAAATAACATTCATAGCGTTCGTTTGAGTGATTAAAACCTGAAAGTATGAGAAACAGATAAAATAATTTTTGCATTTATAATCGAAGTATGCATTAAATTGAAAAAACTGCGCGTCAATGTAATGCAAAATTTCGTTGATAGCACTTTGAAGCATAATGTGAAAATGTCGAATGTCTTACTGGTGGTAGGACCTCTTGTGAGTCTATGCGGGTAGGTACCACCACCCTGCCTATTTCTGCCGTGAAGCAGTAATGCGTTTCGGTTTGAAAGGTGGGGCAGCCGTTGTAACTATACTTGAGACCTTAGAACTTATATTTCAAGGTGGGTGGCGTATTTACGTCGTAGATGTATATGGGCTCCAGTAACCACTTAGCACCAGGTGGGCTATGAGCTCGTCCACCCATCTAAGCAATGAAAAAAAATTCTATTGTAACACAGACTTAATAAATAGGCAGGAACTGACAAAATATTTTAACGAACAGCATAAATAAGTAGGATGTCCAGTGTTCATACTAATTCCGATTTGCACTGGCGAACTTGCAATAACGATGGATATTAGTATCGGTAGACAGGATTTTTTTAGGAAGGTAATATAGGAAATATCGTGAAATAGTGCAACTATGATTGAGTTATGTAGTAGTAGTAGCTAGAGGGCGCTGAGGTCACTTAATGCAAATATTACCGTAATATTACCGGGGATATCTACATATTATACAAATTATCTACATAGATCCTTCCTTAACAATTGCCCGCCTATTTCTGCCGTGAAGCAGTAATGCGTTTCGGTTTGAAGGGTGGGGCAGCCGTTGTAACTATACTTGAGACCTTAGAACTTATATCTCAAGGTGGGTGGCGCATTTACTTTGTAGATGTCTATGGGCTCCAGTAACCACTTAACACCAGGTGGGCTGTGAGCTCGTCAACCATCCAAGCCATAAAAAAAAATTGCTTTTCTTCTGGCTTAAACATAACTTAGTTTTCTATATTTTCATTACCGTTATACCATTATCATCGCAAATGTTTCTAACTATATTTTTTTGGTAGTTAGCCGATTTAAATAGACCACACACATTTTAGACCAAGTTTTAAACAAAATTAATAAATGCGTATTTGATATTTGAAACTAGCAATTTTCACCGTACACACGATACGTGTGGACTCGTGTGATATAATGGGCTTGATAACTCGACTTGGCAATGACGAATCGTACCCGCGCGCGGTGCCATAAACAGGTATGCGATAGCAAGGCGATCGCCATCGGAAGTCGTAATTAATGCCAACGCCGCATTATGCGTTTCCCGCTCATACATATATTATAATACATATGCTTAAAGGATTGAGTAAGCTGCCGCGATTTGCATTCATATCTGAGATTACGACAACGTAATAATTTTAATTAATTCTTCGACGTTTTAATGACGGTTGGATGGTTGAATGCTGTAGATAAGCAGTTGTATTCACAGCTTACCTAGTAAGTAGGTACTAAGAGGTTACCGGAGCTCATAGATATCATAACGTGAATGCTAAATTCTTTAGACATGAGGTATTAATCGCGTCGATGTAAAATCACTTTTCCGATTTGTAACGAAATTTTGTTTCAGGTTATTCTGACTCGTGAGCCTTTTCTTTATTGTTTTGACAAAAAATAGTTTTGTTCCGAAACTTCGGCTGCTACTATAGTGAGAAAAACTGTAAAATAATTGAAGCCTCAAATCATAAACTTTTAATTGGTATTTGGCTGTGTCGAACTGTCGAAGTGGCGGACAACTTTTGACCATTCCTACCGTACGCTTCGCCTGTTTTGGGTGAAAACAAAAACACGTGAAGCGAATCGACAAAAACTTACCTCTAAACATCATAATTCTATTTTTGTAAATTTCTTCGAAGTTCATGAATATTTGTGATGATTTTACAATCACAACAAATTACTAATAAGCATACGAAAATTCCGTGACATTTGAAAAACATAAACAAACATAAAAAACATATTTTTTTTATTGTTCTGGCCGATGAATTAGCTCACAGACCATCTAGTGTGAAGTCGGTACTGAGTCTTGAGACCTGAGGTCTATGTCTCAATTATGCAAATTAATATTTTTTGTGTATTTGATTTTTAATACATCTATACTAATATTATAAAGCTGAAGAGTTTGTTTGTTTGAACGCGCTAATCTCAGGAACTAATGGTCCGATTTGAAAAATTCTTTCAGTGTTAGATAGCCCATTTATCGAGAAAGGATATTGGCTATATAACATCACGCCAAAATCAATAGAAGCAGAGCATCAATAAAGAATGTTTCAAAATCGGGGTTTTAATCCCTTTTGAGAACTTCCACTGCGTGCGCTGCGGAAACGGTTAAAGTTTCGCTAAAGTAATGTATGAGAGAATTGTTCCCCTTTAAAAGATCTAAAAAAAAATCCGGGACAGCATATGTCTATATATTAAGGTTTAGCTCACTATAACGTTTTTTATGCTAACCAAATTTGTTCTAAAATAAAGCATTATTTGTGAACTATTCCATGGTGACGAAGTCGCGGGTAAAAGCTATCCTTTAATAATTCATTCATCGTTGAAATCACGCGTGAACATGAGTTGCCTACATATTTAAGTTTGTACGTACTTCCGGAATATGATTACCGATATAGAGGCATCGCTCGATTCTAGTACATCAGTTGTCTTATCCTTTAAATCACAAGCAACTTCCTATTCAACCGAAGTTATAGAAGAACCTACTATAAGAATCTATATATTAATACGTGAAGCAAAAACTTTTGTATTCCTTTTTACAAAAATTGCGCGGACGGAGGAGTATCAAATTTCCCACACTTATAGAGAATATAGAGAAGGAGTGCAGAATGTTAATATATTTTTTTATTATGCATAAAAAATCATTAAATCAATAAAAAACATTACACACACTATTGACATATTTGACACAACACATATACACACACATATACTCTGCGTTTATTGTCAAACTTTTGTTATTGTTCAAAGTATGTGGTCAAATTGAGAATAAATTAATATTGTTTGTCTTTAATACTATTTATCTATAGTGTAGTTTTGACAAAATCTGTGATTATAATATTAAAGAAGTCTAATAGTGTTTGACAGTAGAACCATAACAATGTTTATAAAGAAAATTTCAATTAATTATAGTCGAATTTCGACTACTGCGGGGCCACTGGTACTTTATTAATATTTGACAATTGAAACTCTAAAAAGTTGTAGTTTTTGAATAAAATTATTTAAAATGCAAAATCACATTACTTTTAATGCATGGCATTGTGCCATGTTTTAGTATAAAATGTATTACGATCATGCCCGTAACTTTGCTTTAAGAGTCGTGGTTTGTTGTGGTGCAGCAGTCCCAAGTGAATTATTTCAGGTTTCAGAAGCTATATACCGTTTCTAGTGCCCGAGTTATTAACATTATTTCAGTTTATTTGATGGGCTAGTGTCCATGTTCAAACTCAAAGTTTGAAGCATTTATTTTGAAATTGTTTTTGAGAAACAGGGATCTATAGGCAGATAAACTAAAAAAAAAAAAAAAGATGCTGTAATTTATGTTAACGACCGAATACAAACCGGCATTATTGAACAAGTAATAAATTACAAATGTATAGTCAGAATTTACGATTATCTCATGTTAATCAAGGCATTCCAAGTCCAGCTTATAGAAATGCATATACACAAACTTTAATAAAGATATTATTATATTTTATTTTATCAAAGTTAGCTAAACTATTACTAACTTGGTTTTTATTTTAGTTTGTGAGCTAAAAGCGTATTATATTGTCTTTTTAGGTAGAAAGAGCGAAGGGAAACGTGGGTAGGGAAACACCCTCGAGGGTTTAGTAAACTAGCTGACAATGATCTGCTAAATTGTTATATAAGGAGTCGAAGCCAAACAGGTATTGAGTGTTTAGTTTAAAGCAAAATACAAACAGTTTTTTACTGGTGGTAGGACCTCTTGTGAGTCCGCGCGGGTAGGTACCACCACCCTGTCTATTTTTGCCGTGAAGTAATGCATTTCGGTTTGAAGGGTGGGGTAGCCGTTGTAACTATATTTGAGACTTTAGAACTTATATCTCAAGGGGGTTGGCGCATTTTCATTGTAGATGTCTATGGGCTTCAGCAACTAATTAACACCAGATGGGGTAAGAGCCACCGGTGGACATAAGACCCGAAGTTCGTCACTATGCCC
Source organism: Bombyx mori (assembly GCF_030269925.1). Classification (NCBI taxonomy): domain Eukaryota; kingdom Metazoa; phylum Arthropoda; class Insecta; order Lepidoptera; family Bombycidae; genus Bombyx; species Bombyx mori. The sequence continues at coordinate 8,516,281 of NC_085111.1, read as the reverse complement.
GGTTCATAAATCCCAACAAATTCGATTTGATTGTAGTTTCAGTTTAATCAGTCGAAAGTCAAAATTGACACAATATACTGAAATTAATGAACGCCGATCGTATGAAAGGATTTTCGCCATCGTCGATTTGGCATTTCGGCCTCATTTGTAAGAGCGGTAATTATAAACCGGCCGTAATCAGCCCGCGGCCGTGCGGTCGTGTCTGATTCAGCAATAGATGCAACTGATTAGTATAATTTGTGTAATGAGTTTATTGTTCCCATTGGATATTTTCATTCCCAGTTTTGTTCTACAATAAATAAAGAAAACTATTTTCATCCATTCGTCACAATATGTCACATAAACATCAGTAAATGAAATGAGTCTGTTTATTGAATTTATTTAAAAGATTCCGATATCGGATTTGATTGATGTATCTGACTAAAATCGATTATTTTTACATTTTTATCAATCACTCTGTTAGCTTAGTGTTACTTTGGGATATTTGTTCGCATGGTTTTGATGTTTTTTAGGTTTTTTTCCAAAAACCTAACTATCGTGTACTTTGATCATAAAATTACTGTTTACAAAACAAAAGACTTTACTAATCTAAATAAAAAGCTATATTGATTTGCCTAGCATGAGCAATTGTGATTAAAACTGATCTTAGGGCGTATTTTGAGTGGCGGGTTAAGTGTGGCGAATGGGGTTCATAATCCCTTCCATTTCTATCGCGAAGGAGTCGTGTCTACTGGGTTTGGACGGTAGGATAGCCGCTATACAATACAATTAAAACTTCCGCTTCTCGGGTCAAGGAGTGTTGCCACGTTCAAGTTGTGATATCTATGAGTTTGGTAACCACCTAACATTAGATGGGCTGTGAGTTCTTTTAACGGTCTAAGCAATAAAAATGTAGCCTAACTAAATGTGAAATGAGTAAGATATAGAGCCGAGCACCAGCTTATTCACGAACGATGTAAATTTACTATAGAAGATTATAGTTATAGATACAATTTATGGATTATTCGCGTATAAAATACAATGGTTTAAGCTAACGTTTTAAAATCTATAGAGTGATTAGTGTAAATGCTCTGGGTGATGGAAGGCCGGCTATCTTTGACCCCCGCTGGTTCTGACCCATCGGGGTATTCCGTAGGATAAGTCACTCTAACCGGCGCCATCTAGGCGGGCTTCAGATAGCCTGCCGACCGAGGGCTGGTGGCGCCGACGACCGCTGGTCCGGCGTCCCAAGAAGGAGGGTGATGGGAGAGATGTGCTCCGCACTAAACGCTACACTTTCCCCCCTTTGCCTTTTCATGAGTTCTGTCTCATGCGAGGTTTGGACGTTGGTTGTTGAACGACGAGAGGTTTTAGTCGGTTTGACTCCGAAATTCTCCGCCCGCCATCCCCAGTGAAGGGCGGAAGTCAAGCGATTTCGTCCTGACCAAAAAAAAAAAGAGTGTAGATGCTGTTTCTGTATATTCTGTTATTGTTAGTGTATATAGGTTACGCGGCTCATAATCTGCTGGTTGTTAGTAAAATTTATAAATATTGCACCACCTTTAATTTTTATAACCACGAGTCACAAGTTGGTAGAAATAATAGGATTTGCTTTCAACAATTTTTAGGTTTTTAAAGTTTTAGATTTTAATACTCGTATTCATCAAACCATCCAGTTGTTATTATGGACGCGGACAGTGGTGGCATAACGAATGGATCACGTTACGTGTCGTGCAAAAACTGATATGTCATATACGCTTCCGTTCGTAAAGCTGGGTCTTTATTGTAGCGGAGGAAGTTTTAGAATTGACTAAAACATAAAATTTTCATTTCTGTAGATCTCTCGCGATCACTTAATTTAAAGCGGTCATCGTAGCTCACAGCCACCATAGCGTGAATACCGTCATCAACCTGGAAATATCAGATCCAAGCCATGATTTTATTTAGAAACACCCAGCTCTAAAACTGGAACGCACAACTGTTTCAGTGCAAAAATTAGCGTAAAATAGAAATAGGCGTTTACAATAATTTGTACTAATACTATAAATATGTGTGTGTATATGTTTAGAAATAAAACCGGTACTAGCCATGTTTTATTTTCCTATATTTTATAGATGTATAAAAATCGAGGAAATCTTTTTGTAATTATATGTATTATCTCCGACGTTCAGTCGTCCACAAAAATTATATTATAAAGTGTGCGAAAAATCGGAAATAATATAGCGTAGATATTTTATTTATTTCTAATGTATTATTCTGTTGCACATTTACATAATACAATAATGTATCATATAATACACGTTCTAATTCGTTCTTCAATTTTATATTAAACATTAACGGAACTTGGAACTCTAATATATTCTACATATTTCATGATTTAGGAATTTTGTGACTGAGCCGGTGGTTATTTTTAATTTATTGCTTAGATGGATGGACTAGCTCACAGCCTACCTGGTGTTTAGTGGTTACTGGAGCCCATAGACATCTACAGCGTAAATGCGCCACCCACCTTGAGATATGAGTTCTAAGGTCTCCGTATAGTTACAGCGGCTACCCCGCCTTTCAAACCAAAACGCATTACTGCTTCACGGCCGAATTAGGGCAGGGCGGTGGTACCTACCCGTACGGACACACAAGAGATCCTACCACCAGTAATTATGCAAATTATATTTTTGCGGGTTTGATTTTTGGAGTTTACTCCTTAAGAATCGATTTACATATATAGGCCCGGGGTATGAAAATTATGGGGACCAAAATCGTACTAGAGAGTATAGCATGTCACACGAAATGCGTTATGCGCCTGATTGGCCATGGTGATGCGTGTGCGCGCCAATCAGGAGCCAACGCGCGGCCGCGTTATCGCAGGTGACGCCGGGCTGCTGCGCCGGCAGTCCGCCACAAAGCCTCGTACTGATCGCGCGTTTCTCTCATTATTGTATTTTCATATATTTGTTAGTCGTTTGTTTTGTGTCTCGTTAATTTGTTAATAATCTGTAGTGTATCGTGTTGTCGTAATATAGAACTATTTCTCGTATTGTTTCGTTTAATTTACCGACATCGTTTTGCTTGTGGCCGGACGCCGTTCGGGTTCGATTCCTGAACGTATCAACTGTTAGTGGGTTGATACCCGAATATAACCCGCTACAAATCATTTATTAATAAAGCTTTTTTAATAAATGCATATTTTACTGTATTCAACTGACACAAATTTATATTTATATCCAGTAAACTCCAGTCGTGCGTCGGAGCGGACACACACACTTTTTTTTTTATTACACGATGTTATTCCTTCACCGTGGAAGTGCAGTAGTTTGCGCTCCTGACTTATGCGTCGAGGGTTATGGGTTCGATTCCTATATCGGGAAAACATTCATGAGATGAACAGGTTTGTTTGCCCTTTGTTTGAGTGTTCATTATCTATATATGGTATATATTCAAACGCATATAAGTATGTATGTCAGTCTCTGTTACACACAGGGAATCCTAAATTAGGGTCGGAGGACCGTTCGTGATTTTTACAAAGTTATTTATTATTTAATTGAAAGACGATTTTTTTTAAAGTTCAAACTGAAACAAAAGGTTGTCTGATTTAATTTACGTATGAAATATATTTTTTTCGTTTCCAATAAAATTTCTTTAATAATCTTTCCGCTTTCAATAAGACTACCTTCAAACAGCAGTCGTGGACATCAACACAGCTGTTTATATCGAACTGGCGAGAAACACATTCCGAGTGGTTATTAGTTTTCAGCGGATGTGGAAGCAGGAACAAATAATAGTAATTTAAAACTTATTAATCTTTTTACGGTGGAAAAAATAAGTTAAGATAATTCGTCTTAACTTATTTTCTTATTGCTACCTTTAGAGTAAAAGCGTATCTCGTTTAATTTTATGATCTTCTAATATGAAGTACCAGCCTTTCCTATACAATCGATAATCGGTTCAGATGTTTTCATTATTCTTAATTGGTTAAATTTTAGTATATACGTGTGATATAGAAATGTTTTGTTCTTCAATATATCATCATCATCATCATTATATTCACGTTTGTCAGTTGATGCAGAACTAAATTAGATCGATAGTTCTGTTCGTGATCTAATTGGCAAGTCTAATTGCTCAGTGCTCTGTACTCATGCAAAGATAGCGTGATTGCATTTTGAAGCAGCACCAATTTCCCAATCAATTATGACAATATTAACTCTGTATTTAATAAGTTTACTAGTATGTTGAATTGCTTAATGAGTATTTAGATGAGAAATTATTATTTTACTATTATTATTGCGGTAGACTTATGACTATTATTATAAATTATTATAAAAATTACTATTGAAATTAACAAAGATTGAATTTAAGAAAATGTATTTTCTAATAAAATGTAACTTTGAAATAGCAGCTCTATAAGGTCTACGTTTGGGACTTGTCAGCTTATTCGCACCTTGTTAGCTGAGATATACTTATGAAAGAATTCCTCGATGACAAATTAAGATGCAGTGTTTAAACTTAAATAAAACAACTTTTACGATTTAATCCTGCGGTTTTTTTTATTTTCATTACATTATATTCGATCTTTCGATATCATTTACATATTTCGTGGTAGCTGTCAGATATCCGTAAAGTAGTTTTAATTATGTCTACTACTCGCAAAAATCGGTGAAAACGTGTAATAATTGATTGTAGAGTTGTATGATGTCTATTTCTGCACCGTTTTTTTTTTTATAAAATTTACTTTTTGTTTTCATGACTTGAACATATGATGTGACGTATCTATTAGTTTAAGAGTGGAGTCCTATGTTTTACTTTTGTCTTCTGCCTCACAGTTGTTTTAATATAAACTTGTTTTTGGGTGGAAGGAGTCTAAATGTGATTTTTCGATCAATAACTAAAGTTCGAGGTCAGATACAGCTTATGTTTGTGTGTATTTTTAAACAATTATCTTCCAAATTATTACATTTATAATAATTTGAAATTAGCGAATATGTAATAGGATTCGTAATTTTTTTAATTAAATAAGAAAGTCTTGTATACACTTTTTTGTATTTACCAAACATATTTCTCTCAAAAATTTCATAGCTTTAGAAAAAAATCTCTTATGCTTAAAAAGTGATATACATTTAAAGTTTTTATTCTTAGTACATAAAAAATGCATAATTGCAATCGTATCATTCCACGAAAACTACGAATTTGAAAATTGTAAAAATAACCATTATTGATATTAAAAACAATAATTCACTTGCCGTATTAAATTTGTGCATTTTATTTGATTCATGCACTTTAGTGATAGCTAATTAATTGATCAAATAATAAGCTGTTCCAAAAAAACAAGAAGCAAAAGAGGTTTTGTATTTTCAGCGAGTTTCCTTGTGAAAATATTGAATTCAGTTTCTCTATAATTACGAAGATCGGTTTATGTGCTTCGAGGTACACAGTAGTACAAAATTTACAGCACAATATAAATCAGTGAATAAGTATAGTCGTACATAATTTATAGGACGCCTTTGCCGGGCCGGTTTAATGGATGCCCCGCAGATATCAAACCTTAGCCGTCTTTAAATTACTCACTGTTCAGGAAACGGGGGCTCACTCTTGACTACAAAGCTGTTTCCCACAGTTAGATAAGGCTTTTTAATAAATAAAAAAAACACTTACAACGTTTAATTGTAATTGTTATTCATTGCTTCCGTTTGATTGGAGATAGAGAGGTAATTTATTAAAGTACCATTTAAAAAAAGACCTAGCTCGGCCCCAGGCACCAGGCGGTTCGATTGTGGAATGCTCTACCGGATGCAGTGAGAAGTGCTCAAACTTTAAACTGTTTTAAAAGAATGGTGAAGGAACACTACTTATCTGCTTAGTGCTGTTTGTTTGCATCATCATTTATTATTTCCATACTGTTGATGTATTGTGTGTATGTAAGTATATTAGTATGTATTGTATGTAAGTATATATATTGGTATATAATTGGTATATAAATATTGGTATATATTTCATATTATATGTAAACGGTATATATTTTGTTTATTGTATGTATATATTTTCTATAATAATGTTTTATCTATAGTACACCGCAACATACCTGCTATATTTTTTATATTTTCCAGAATTTCTATAAATTAAACGGTTGTCTGGAAGAGGTCGCTTTTAGCGATAAGACCGCCTATTGTACAAAAGTATCTGCTTTTATTGATTGGTTTTTTGAATGTAAATTGTGTTTTGGTGTGCAATAAAGTGTATTCTCTCTCTCTCTCTAGTTCAACCTCTATCTGAATCGTAATCATATTATCTTCGGTTTTCGGGAGTTGTACTCGTAGAGATAATGAAAACTAATTTCGGGGTGAAATCTCGAGTTTTTTATTGTCGTTAGATTATTATCGATGCGTCGAATACTTTACAATGTTTGTGGTCACGGTTTTTGAGGTGGGTGGCGCATTTACGTTGTAGATGTCTATGGGCTCCAGTAACCACTTAACACCAGGTGGGCTGTGAACTCGTCCACCCATATAAGCAATAAAAAATAAAAAATAAAATTAAGGCTTTACAAGTTGACATTTATGTAGAAATATTTATATTATAGAATTTTATATACAGACGGTAGATAGACATGATATTGAAATTAATGCATATGCACAATAAAAAAAATTGTGACTAAACCGTGAAATTAGCTTTAATTCAATTGTTGTTGTTTTAGATTGAGTCAAGTCAAAGAACATTTACTACACTTTTTTTATTGCCCTTGTGGGCAGACGAGCGTACGGCCCACCTGATGTTGAGTGGTTACCGTCGCCCTTGGACCTTAGGAATGCCAGGGGCAGAGACAAGCCGCTGCCTGCATACTTACTAATTTTTTTTACGGCTAAATCTTGTTTTATTAGTCTGAGTATATTGTTTCAAATGTTTCCACTTATTTAATGTTTTCGTGGGTGCGTACGACTGAGGTGCTTTGACATTTGAATGTGCCAACTATACGTTTTTTGTTTTTTTTAATTTCCTTTAAGATTTTGTAAATATATATGTATATAGTTTTTGATGAGCTCCCAGGCACTGCTACCATTTTTCTGTAATCCAACTGTAGTATACTGGACATATTCAAGTCTGAGAGAACAGCCGTTGTATCAAAGCAATTGAGACTTACTTTCTTACGGCTTTTTTTTTTTTTTTTATTGCTTAGATGGGTAGACGAGCTCACAGCCCACCTGGTGTTAAGTGGTTACTGGAGCCCATAGACATCCATAACGTAAATGCGCCCCCCACCTTGAGATATAAGTTCTAAGGTCTCAGTATAGTTACAACGGCTGCCCCACCCTTCAAACCGAAACGCATTACTGCTTCACGGCAGAAATAGGCAGGGCGGTGGTACCTATCCGCGCGGACTCACAAGAGGTCCTACCACCAGTAATTACGCAAATTATAATTTTGCGGGTTTCATTTTTATTACACGATGTTATTCCTTCACCGTGGAAGTCAATCGTGAACATTTGTTGAGTACGTATTTCATTAGAAAAATTGGTACCCGCCTGAGATTCGAACATCAGTGCATCGCTCAATACGAATGCACCGGACGTCTTATCCGTTAGGCCACGACGGCGACGGCTTTAAATATAAAGTGTCTCCTTGGGGTCCTAAAGGGTCTTCTAAAGGGACTCCGTTAAAAACAACCAAAAAGTATTAAATAACAATGACACAACGATCTGGGTGCAGGATGAGGGTGACAAGACCGTTCTCAAAATTATTATCAGACCGCCAATGCTTTATGCTAAGTTCATAAACTGAGTATAATTAAATCAGTAACAATCGTATGAAACAAAAATAAATTGATGATAACGATATGCATTCGTAAAGTGTGGGACAACAGTGACATGTCCTTCTTCAAACGAGGCTTGTGGAGAGTATTAAGCGGTAGGCAGCGGCTTGGCTCTGCCCCTGGCATTGTTGAAGTCCATGGACGATGGTAACCACTCATCATCAGGTGGACCGTATGCTCGTCTGCCTACAAGGGCAATAAAAAAAAATTGGCTTACTAGAAGTTTGTTCGTTCGTTACCGGGTCCTTTAAATTTTTAGTGGAAATCAAAGAAAAGGCTTTATTTGTTTACCTTGTGACGGGTTTCGTCTTTGTAGAACTGAAGGGATTGTTTATTAAAAAAACTTAATTTAACGTCACAAGGTTCTGCCATAAACGTTTTTTAGTACTGATAATTAAGATAAGAAGATACTGCTGTATCAATTAAAGACAATACTCTGTCTAGGAGAACTGTAAAACACCTAATTCCGGTGAAATATTTTACTGGTGGTAGGACCTCTTGTGAGTCCGCGCGGGTAGGTACCACCGCTCTGCCTATTTCTGCCGTGGAGCAGTAATGCGTTTCGGTTTGAAGGGTGGAGCAGCTGTTGTAACTATACAGAGATCTTAGAACTTATATCTCAAGGTGGGTGGCGCATTTACGTTGTAGATGTCCATGGGCTCCAGTAACCACTTAACAACAGGTGGGCTGTGAGCTCGTCCACCCATCTGAACAATACATTTTTTTTTAATAAAAACTATGTAGGTATATCACAGAAAGTATTTTACAACTACCACATCGCGTTGGTGGATAAAAATACGGACTGACAAATTTTATTTTTATAACGACACAAAATCAGAGCGTCACACGAAAACAATTTTCATTCAGGTAAAGCAAAGAGCAATAACAGTATAATACAGTTCTTTTTTTTATCAAAGCTCTTTAAAAATTCCGTACACAGAAATTCATACAGAAAATGAATAGAATATTAAATTATGTTCGCCCGCATTTTGTAAAACTGACGAAGCTTCTTGTTAAGCTTTCAAGAAGCTTTTAAGTTAATGAAAAACTTATTTTAAAAAAAATCTATTGACTCTTTTATAATGGGTGCTCTGGACAAATTAATATTATGAATAAGAGTCGAGGAATCATTTTGTCATTTGATCATCATTTATAAAGTAATTAATTCATATTTATTTTAAGAGAATTTCTTGTTGTTTACTTACTCTGGGTTAGAAATTATTTTAATAGAATTCGGTTTCAATGGCTCATTAATAATCTTACCAGTAATTGGATGGTGTCATCTTATAGTCCATGAAATAAAATTGTATCTTTAGTACTTTCCTCAAGTATAATAATGTCTTGAATTAAGCAATAGAAAATTTCAACTGGAATTAAGATATCTTTTACGGTAATTATTATCTTTATGGTGAAAATAATTGAATATTTATTACTAATCTAAATGCGAATATATATTTTTTTGATTGCGTGAATAATTATAATAAAAAAATTACAGTTAAAATTTTATTAATTTAATGCGAATATTTTATTATTATAATGTATATAATTATAATTAAAAAAATACAGTTTAAATTTGTTTACAGTTCTTATGTATATCGTATATCAAATTGTATATACCAACTGAAATTTAGGAAAATAAAATCAGTTGTAATCGGTTGTCTGTGTACTAACTGAATGTTTTTTAAATAAAAACACTACTTTTGTCTCAACACACACGAATTCGAAATCATATCTGAACCTTGTAGTACTTACTGTAATCAGGTTCAATAATCACTTACCGATGACGTCATAGATGGGTAAAAACAATTTTCTCCTTTGATGTCGTTTCATTCAATAATATCATACAATACTTACATTAAAATTTAATATGGATCAAATAGTTATTTTATGAAATACTGATTATTGCAGTTCAATAATATAAATTAAATTCGTTCGTTTACTGGTGGTAGGACCTCTTGTGAGTCCGCACGGGTAGGTCCCACCATCCCACCTATTTCTGCCGTGAAGCAGTAATGCGTTTCGGTTTGAAGGGTGGGGCAGACATTGTAAATTTACTGAGACCTTAGAAATTATAACTCAAGGTGGGTGGCGCATTTACGTTATAGATGTCTATGGGCTCCTGTAACCACTTGACATCAGGTGAGCTGTGAGATCGTCCACCCATAAAAGCAATAAAAAAATAAAAAAGTGTATAGCGTAGCAATGAAAAGTAGATATATGCATACAATTATAAACACCTTTGATCAAAATAGGCTAGATCATTGATAGTTCACTACATCCAATTTGTAACATAAGAGCTATTGTTTGTTTAAATTTCAGTGCATCTGAGACCAGTACCTTATTTTCCAGGGGCGGCGCATTCACGCTTAGTAAGCTCGTAATGAGGGTGTAAGTAGATAATTACTTAAAATAGCCCATGAAGTCGTCTCTTGTTACTACAAATGATCACTTTCTACTAAACAACAAACTATAAAGTATTAATGAAGTAAATTCAATCAAAATAATTAATTATTTTTTTGTTATTTCTATTTAAGGATAAATAAATTTCGTAATGAACTAAATGAGATGTAAAAATACAAGTAATTTGCTTTAAAATGTTACGTACAATATAATTAATAGTGCAAGATATCGTTGTGAGATACTCTTTGAATTAATGAAGATTTAGTCTCAAAAGTCTTTAATAAAAAATATACAAATCAATGTTGAGCTCGGATCTGCACATACTTACACCAAAATATAAACTTTTAAATGAAGATTGTTCCAAGTATATTTTAAAATGCAGCCATTTATTATTAGGTAGGTACTAACTAAAGTTATTCCAAGTCTATGGTAAAATCTGTCCTAATATTTATAAGCTTACCTTTGAAATTTAAAACGAAATAACCATTATAAAGTCTTCATTTAAGCTTTAGATCCACAAAAGTTCGTCATCCTGGCTAAGCTCACCGAACAGCATCCCACTAAAGAACATCCTCTAACGTAATTAATTTTAATATGTTAAAAGACCATTACTTTCCTTATCTCACTTGTCGAGTTTACCCGGTGAAGTTATATTAAATTTCGACGAAGTCAAACACAAAAGTTTCGGTGTTCGCTCGTAAGTCGGGATCAAAGTAAAGAACGCGGCCGGGAACTAATCTCGCAAACGGGAGAGAAGTTATCACGCCGCTCGGCACAGACCTGACGCGCGGCTCCGTTCGAACTGACTTGGTCCGTGCGACTCGTGAGCGATATCGCTGCGATTCATGCGCGTCTCACCGGGTAGGAGGAGTCTCCCCAAAAAACCACGCCTACCAAGGAGCTACACATTTCTTTTTCAATATGTGTAATTCAATTTCGCTTATGTCTTCGCTGGGAAAGTTGATGCCCCGTTGTCGTTCAACACGATGTTTTTATGTAAACTGTAATGTAGTTCGCGAACCGAGTCGGCCCGTGATGCTACGTACGCTCCGTGTGATTTTCTTTTTTTTTTTTTTCTTATTTTATTACCAATTTCACGTGCTGTTGCTTGTTCGTATCTACTGGAATGATAAAATACTTACAGAAAAAACTTTATTTGATACGGAGTAAACTGATTTTCTGTATATTTAACAGATCTTTTTGTTCGATTACTTGTCTTTCTCTTGACCTAATTTTTTTTTTATTGTTTAGATGGTTGGACGAGCTCACAGCCCACTTGGTGTTAAGCGGTTACTGGAGCCCATAGACATCTGCAACGTAAATGCGCCACCTTGAGATATAAGTTCTAAGGTCTCAGTATAGTTACAACGGCTGCCCCACCCTTCAAACCGAAACGCATTACTGCTTCACGGCAGAAATAGGCAGGGTGGTGGTACCTATCCGTGCGGACTCACAAGAGGTCCTACCTACTAGTAAGAAATAAATCTAATAGGTTTAAAAAAAAAGAATTAATTAAGTTTTTTTTTTCAAACTTTGTATCTTGATAACGCTTTAGCTACTATCCCACGAGGGGATCCTGTAAAGGAATTTCCTAAATTATACCAGTAAATTAAGCGCTAGTTTCATTTGCGTTACAAAGTGAGTTATGCGTTAGTATCTTAGTTCTGTCACCATCTAAGTTACTACGGTTCAAAATTAATACAGTGCCATAAGCCAACGCTAATACTCTGCGTTCGCACTCCTATTTGCCGTATCAAATTTAAACGAAACATCAATAAGTTTAAAACTTTATTGTCATCGCAATAGAGAACAAAATGCACTGGCCGTTGGGCAGGTGAATAGGCTTTTGCATCTTTACTTAATAAATATAAAGTGAACACCTATTTGTTTGGTGTCGTATGTAACGGGATCCTAATGACGACTGACATCAATAAATTTAATTAAATAGAGCTTGACAATGAATAATTGACGTACATCGACTCTCAGTATCGTTGTACATGAAAATTTTAGAGCAAATTTATTTGGGAAAAATTCACTTTAATTTTGAAGTAGATATTTTTGAGACTCTTTTTATGGCACTAAATGATTGAAAGAAATTTACGTCTTCTTGGTATCAAGTGGTTACTAGAACCTATAGACGTTCACGTCCCGTATGCAACACACTTTGAGATATTACTATTTTGAAGCCTAAATTTTATTACAAAACAGTTGTATATTGAGTAAGAACACTTAGTTATAACTCTTTTGAATAACATTAATGTTTAGTGATTATTTAAAAAAAAATGGAATAATAAAAGACATACATATTACATATTTAAACTTTCAAATGAAGAACAAAATCACTTGAATGGTCCTTCCATTAGGTGTAGGTGTTGGGTTCCAAAAATAATATCACAAACACGATGTTGGCTAAAGTCTTGAAATCTTCTTTATAATTAAAATCAAAATTAATTGAATATACATATTTACCACATAACTAAATATCTTACTATCGTAATAACAAAACTGATATGAATTGAATGTGGTATATTTGAAACCACTTTTACGATTTAATCTTAAGTTTATAATTTGATATTTTTTCTTTTTGACTAGTGACGGTAGTTACTAGGCAGTCAATACGTACTTATTCTTAATCGCGAGTTTTAGCCGTAAAAGTAGTTATATTTATATCTGTAACTTGCGAAAACCAACAAAAATACTTTATAAAACGATTTTCTTGAAATTTGGGATTTTTTATTTTAATTTAATAATAAACAAGTCCTCCAATAAAAAAGCCTCAGAGTCGTTGCGTTATAAACCAGTTTTACAATAAGATTGTGATTTTGATCACCTATGTATCTCAAAGCATGGGACGCTATTCAAGATATCATTTCTGTAGTGGACGTTATTCATATAAGGCTGCTGTAAAGTCGTCTGCCTGACTGCCTCTAAAAGAGCATTTTCGTGGACAGTTTACCATATTTAGACGTCTATGTGCGACGGTAACCACTCACCATCAGGTGGGCCATCAGGTGGGGGTAGACTGCGTATGGGAAATGAAAAAAAAAATTCAGAACGTACATACAAACATAACTGTTAATGGCCGTTCGGTGTAGTGGTAAGTGACGTGGTCATTACACAAGGGGGCGCGGGTTCGAATCCCGCCAAGGGAAGAAATTTGTATGATAAATATAAAATGTCTTTACCAGGGTTATGGATGTATATTAAAAATATATGTATGTGTATAATAAAAATCTTACATTTATTTCCGTTATCTGGTACCTGCAATACAAGTTCTTTACGAACTTAACACGGGACGAATTAAAGTGGCGTGACTGTTTAAAAAAAAAAAAATTGTATCTGCCGAAACAGGCTTTTCAATTACGTAGTAAATGTGGCTTGCCGATTTTTTTTTCTCTTATTAAATACAATTTGAGCATTGACTTAGGTGCTAAGATAAGAGCAGAAGAAAGCTCAGCTATGGATGATTTTAACTGTAGCTTATCCGTTGTTAGATATCGCGGTTCTTCTAGTTCAAGTCATCCTTACACAGAATATTTTGAGACTAACCTCAGTGCATATTATAAATATTTATTACTAATGATAATATATAGTATATAGTAATAATATATAATATATTATTACTCTACAACACCCTTGTTTTTTTATTTTTAAAAATCAGGCCGGTCAATGCAGGTCACTCATGCCAACTGTGTGGCCAATGTAAAATATTCAATGTCCCGATTTTATTGAAATATGTATTGTATTAATATGTAATGAATTTACATCGCCGCTATGGTCCGTGTAAATAATTTCAAATCACCACAGTTTTAATACAATTTACTCTACACCGATATGAATGAGATTTTATAATATAAAAATGTGTATACGTTATGTATTATTAATACGATTTATCTTGCTCATTTATTTCAGTTTTCAAAATGCGTTTCGAATCTGTAGTAAAATTATATCGATTTATGGTAGTTGTATAAAAAAAAAAGTTTTTAATATCAATGCAATATTTTTTTTCTAATACAATATCATTTTCCTAGAACGCTACTTTATGCAGTTTTCTTCTTTTTTCTTACTTGTATCGTTATTTATTAATAATACACAGAAACAAAATAGGTTTTGCAACGGTCAGTACGTTTGTAATAATTTATTAAATATCAAATTGATCTTAAGATAATTTTTTATCTTTATTTAAGGAGATTATTTACCAAGTGAATATGCCACTCCATTGGGCAACAAAAGAGATTAAAAAAATAGTTATATAAAAAAATAAGGGTAACGTCTATCGTCTCTGAAGGCCCACCAAAACTATTTTATAAAGTGACTTATCCATTTCGGATTCCGGAAAGGTTAATACGTAATTCACAGCTCCAACTTGTCGAAAATCTGTATATTTTGCAAAGAATTATTGTCTCAAATCATCCTTCCGTGCACACTCCACCATAATGTGAAAAGCATTTTCCACTACAACATAAACTGAACACTTCGGATCAGGAGCCTTCCCTATTAAATGAGCAAATTTATTGAGTGGTATGTGCCCGGAACGAAGTCTGAAAACACTCATTCAACTTAAGATAATTTTAACTATGCAAAATGTCAAATCGAATGCTTCAAAATCAAACATAAACACTGTATCCATAAAAAATCACATTAAATGGATATATACTCGTACAAAAAGTATTTGAAAGTGATTCATACTTTCTTTTTCTTTTCAATAATTGAAACATCTGAATCCGAAGCTTGATAAATTCCCATAAAACAATAAAAAACTGTCTCGATTCAAAACAAAACAAGTATGACAAGATAATTTACTTGCCTTACAAGATTTACCTATAAGGGCTGTTTACATTATTTTTGTACATCTGCGAACGAAAGTATTGTGTAAATTGTAATCCAGGCAAGTTCGCACTCGATCGACTCAAGTTCAGGAATAAGGCAAAAAGAGGCCGATAGCCCGACGTCCCTGGGGGCTCGTTTAAGCCGAAGCGGTTTACTCGTTCTTATGATTAAGTCAGTTCTTGGGGGATTCGGGTTCCGCAAACCGTTGTACTGAGTTTTAAGCACTTCATTTTAAGGATCCGCATTTTTATGTTCTGCTATTCTCCCTTCTATTGCTGGTTGCACAAACGAGCGCACAAAGGTGTTATTTGCTGCTGCCCATTGATATAGCACCATAAATTCAAAAATATTAAATTGTCATTGGTCTCGTAAAAAGTCTGTCTTACTGGTGTTTTACTGGTGGTAGGACCTCTTGTGAGTCCGCGCGGGTAGGTACCACCACCCTGCCTATTTCTGCCGTGAAGCAGTAATGCATTTCGGTTTGAAGGGCGGGGCAACCGTTGTAACTATACTTGAGACCTTAGAACTTATATCTCAAGGTAGGTGGCGCATTTACGTTGTAGGTGTCTATGGGCTCCAGTAACCGCTTAACACCGGGTGGGCCTGTGAGCTCGTCCACCTATCTAAGCAATTAAAACTAAAAAAAAAAACTTGGTAACAAAATTCCTTCGAAAAAGTTAATTCTTTTAAGTTTAGTCTAGGATCTGTAACTTAGTAGTCTACTTGCATGTAACTGAGCTAACTAGCTGCTTAAGTTGTCCACTTACTATTATGAAGTCTCACAGTTATCTAATGTACCTAAAATGTAACTAAAAATAAAAGATCAAGAAGCTAAAGCGTTTTTTTCTACATCTTGTTTGATCTACTTGACAAAAAAAAAGTAGAATTAATTGAGTTCAATAATATTTTTGACCGTACGATTCTCGTGGTAAACATTTAATGAGGGAATTTGCGAATTGCAAGCCTCTACAGGTTTACATGTCTATTTTTGACACAAAGCAGTAAGGACTCATCCTTATTGCTTTATGTCACTCACACTTACAGCCGTTGTAGAATACAATTGGGACATTGACCTCATGTCTGTTAAAAATATTTATGATTGCTAACGACAACATTCAGCATAATTATGTGATGAGTAGAATTAATCGGGAAATTCACATCATACTGTAAACGTTAAATTGCAATTACTTCCATAGTTGAGCTTTTAACATTTTAACACAGTGTATATTCCGATAGTCCGATAATAAATGATTCATACGGCTGGACGGTCTCTTCCTGCTTAATTACTTATGCGTTTCTGTATGGAATCATAGCTACTAGCCTTTTAAAAAATCTATATACATTTTTGTTTTTGAAAATACATTTCGTGATATTAATAATTATAAGCATTAGCATATATGTACATGTAGTTTTATTTATTTATTGCTTAGTTGTGTGGACGAACTCACAGCCCACCTGCTGTTAAGTGGTTACTGGAGCCCATAGATATCTACAACGTAAATGCGCCACACGCCTTGAGATGTAAGTTCTAAGGTATCAAGTATAGTTACAACGGCTGCCCCACCCGTCAAATCGAAACGCATTACTGCTTCACGGCAGAAATAGGCAGGGTGGAGGTACCTACCCGTGCGAACTCACAATAGGTCCTACCACCAGTAATTACGCAAATTATAATTTGCAAATTTGATTTTTATTACACGATCGCTTTCACAAGTCTCACCATAATACTGGTAATGCGTTGCCAGCATCCGGCTGCTTCTCGCAACCTTCATTTACTTTATGATTAGCATACCAACATGCTCAGACAACGTGCAGGATAAACTAAAAAAAACTCGTATAAGGGTTTTTTATTAAATGATCGGAACCCTAAAAAGGACAGGAAAAACAAAATTAGAATAAAAATTGAGTACAATTGACGGTAATTATTGTTGTACCGAGTTACGTTCATCTCACTGCAAGCTTCATTTCAAAAATTTTATGTTCTATTCTTCATGACTAATTGAGTCGAATATATTCATTCCCGATAAAACTACTCCTTTACGACTGAAATCCGAAATATCCCTCCTTGAATTTTCAAAAGACTACGAAAAAATCCAACTAATGAAATAAACATAAATAAGTTCATAAAAGAAACAGGAAAACACGATAAAGGGGAAAGTGTGTTCCATTTGAACGGAAAGTTGTTTTATATTAGGCAAATTTTCTTTATTTACATTTAGGTAAAAAGAAAACTTTAGCTGTTTTCTCGAGATAGTATATTCAGCGTTTTATGAAGGATTTTATTGTTAAAAGTATTCACAGTTCAGAGGACGTTTATGTGTGAAATAAACTTAGAATGATTAAGGTTTGCTTTGAAGTCGTCGGGGCTTAAAGGATAAGACGTCCGGTGCATTCGTGTTGAGCGATGCGCCGGTATTCGAATCTCAGGCGGGTACCAATTTTTCTAATGAAATACGTACTCAACAAATGTTCACGATTGACTTCCACGGTGAAGGAATAACAACGTATAATAAAAATCAAACCCGCAAAATTATAATTTGCGTAATTACTGGTAGTAGGACTTCTTGTCAGTCCGTGCGGGTAGGTACCACCACCCTGCCTATTTCTGCCGTAAAACAGTAATGCGTTTCGGTTTGAAGGGTGGGCAGCCGTCGTAACTATACTGAGACCTTAGAACTTATATCTCAAGGTGGGTGGCGCATTTACGTCGTAGTTGTCTATGGGCTCCAGTAACCACTTAAAACCAGGTGGCTTGTGAGCTCGTCCAACTATCTAAGCAATAAAAAAAAAACTCAGGGTTAACTGAAAGTGTCACTGCTACTGGAGTGCATAGTTGCAGCAACGTGAATGAATGTATCTGTCCACTTTGAGAGTTCATCCATATTATCTGGAACCGCTGCGTTCATCGACATTGCGTTTCCAAAGATCTTTTCTGCCACGTACCATCCGGCTTTGCAATGAACTCCCTTCCACGGTGTTTCTTCGCTATGACATGTCCTTCTTCAAACGAGGCTTGTGGAGAGTATGAAGCTGTAGGCAGCGGCTTGGCTCTGCCCCTAGCATTGCTGATGTCCATGAGCGACGGTAACCGCTTACCATCAGGTGGGTCGTATGCTCATCTGCATGCAAAGGCAATAAAAACATCTATGCGGTAATTATTGATTTTTATGGTTCTCCAGCCATCATTGAACACAAAATAAAAGCATGACGTGTGAATTTTACGCATTAATTTTATATTTTTTATTGTCACTATATTATTTCCGACGTTTCGCATACCTGATAGTTTTCGTCGTGGTCACATTATACAGGTAATTTTTTTTTTATTGCTTAGATGGGTGGACGAGCTCACAGCCCACCTGATGTTAAGTGGTTACTGGAGCCCATAGATACCTACAACGTAAATGCGCCACACGCCTTGAGATGAAAGATCTAAGGTATCAGTATGGTTACAACGGCTGCCCCACCCTTCAAACCGAAACGCATTACTGCTTCACGGCAGAAATAGGCAGGGCGGTGGTACCTGCCCGCGCGGACTCACAAGAGGTCCTACCACCAGTAAAATTTATTTTTAAGGTAATTTTAATTAGAGCATAAGTTTTCATGTATAAAAGTACAATTGACCTATATGAATTGATAAGCCCGTCTGGGTAGGTACTATCTATTATCTTGCTTATTTCTACCGCGTAGAGATCGCGCTTTTGGGTTTGACGGGCCGCAGAGCCGATAAACCAATCAATTGCAATTCCGACCTAAATGTCTTAGGGTGGCAATCAGTTTGTGATGTCCATGGGCATCGACACGTTCTCAAAACTGGTCGTTTTATATTAATTTTAAGACAATATTAAATAGGGGAACACAAATTACGCTATTTATTAACGAGTGTAATTTATTAAATTTTCTTGTTTTATGTATGTATTATTATGTATACTAGAGGCCCCGCAGTAGTCGAAATTCGACTATAATTAATGGATATTTTAAGTTTGTACACTACTATGATTGTATTTTATACTTCTATAATCACAAATTTCGCCAAGACTACACTATAAAAAATATTAACAAAGACAAACAATATTTAATCTATTCTTAATTTGACAACAGACGTCAAGAACAAAAGTTTGACAATAAATATTATGCATGCGTGTGTGCGTCAAATACATGGTATGTAGTGCGTGTAATGTTTTCTTTATCGATTTAATGTATATTTTATGCATTATTTTAAAAAAATATTAGCATTGTGCACTTCTTCTCTATATCCTGTATAAGTGTGAAAAATTTCATACTCCTCCGTCCGCGCAATTTTCGTAAAAACGGATACAAAGTTTTTGCTTCACGTATTAATATATAGAGATTGCAATTTTACATTAATTGTCCAGAATCTGAGACTAGGCTATCGTTTAATTATGTGGTTTTCATGCCAGTGGGTAATTAAACGATTGTTTGCCATTTCGCGATAATTGACGTTGTTGTGTTTGATTTTCACTAATTATCTTTTGTGCATTTAATAATTAATTCAATCAGAATGCATATTACGTTTGGTGATTACGTGTAATCCGATTTCGTGCGGCAACTACACATATTTTATGGTTAGTGTTCTAAACAAACGAAGTCACTGCAATGCGACTTAAATTAATATTAAATTAATATAATTAATTAAATTAACAATCACGTAATAATCATGATACTGCATGACGACCACGACCGCTCTGACAAGAGTGATACGACAGAGAAATAATAATCATGACCGTAATCATGCACGGCCTGTTTGAATAAAAAAAAATCAAAATTGCGAGTATGTTTATTTTCGTGTACCTACGTAAATGTATCAAATCAGGAAGATTACAATATTATTAAATATTTTTTTTCGTAATACCTATCAGTACATATGCTCACGAGTGAAAAGTATCAATTTCTATTGGGTTTAGCAATAATACGCTTTTTATTTGGATATACGTATTTATAATAACTTCTATATGTTGTTATTAAACATAATGGTTCCTCAAATCACAAGCATATTATAAGAAATAGGTATTTATTTAGCTATGAAGTTGCAGTTTTACTGTACTGGGCCATTTAAAAGGTGATTTATGTGTGGCTGGTAATAAATTCTAAATAGAAATGAATATATATTTTTAAACATATGAACTTCTTTAAAAAATTGATAAGATAAAAAAAAATGGTAAGTAGGTGCCGCATGAACTGAACGATCGCCAGCGCGACGAATGCATTAAAATGTGCCTTGAGTTGTTTAAGACAGAAATTAAGAGGTTTTGAACAACGCTTTCACTTTGAATGAAAAATTGATTCTTTTGGATAATCATATTTGGTCTATACTCATGGTCATGGTTGGTTGGTAACTATACTTGAGACTTTAGAACTTATATCGCGAGGTGGGTGGCGCATTTACGTTGTAGATGTCTATAGGCTCCAGTGACCACTTAAAACCAGGTGGGCTGTGAGCTCGTCCACTCATCTAAGCAATAAAAAAATCATATTGGTTAGATCATGGCTTAGCACCTAAGCAATACCCCAAATGAAAACTTACCCTTAAAGATGACTTTAAGGGTAAGTTTTCATTTGGGGACTATGAAGTCAGTGTTTGGTGGTGTAGTGCCGTTATAATTCACTACAGCTTCATACCAATTGGCACCAGCATTTCTGTGGATGTGTAGTCTTAGTTAATCGTTCGTCCCCGCTGCCTTACACGATAACGTTCTACCTAACGTGGTACAAAAAACGGCCTCTAAAACGGCCAGTTTAGACTATAAGAGCTAGGTTTGGAAGTTCACCGTTCCGAAGGAAGGAAGGAACACCAAAGGAATTTCATCCTACGTATCCACCAGATCTTACACTTCTCCTTTTTTCAAAGTTTGAACAACTGGACTGCTAAGGCATGGAAAAAATTTAATATCCAAGGCAGAACAAAATGCATTTGAAGAGTTTGTTGGCTGTCGTATCCCTAACTTCTTCAGGAATGGCGTTGAAAAATCAGTATTGCGATGGCAGAGTTGCATCGATACCATGGGATGCATTTGATTTGTGGATTTTGCGTCTTTCATTTCATTGATTCTTTATACTAAACGCCAATTTAGTAAGTCTAATAAAATCCTATTATGTTTTTGTTAAACAGAGATTACACACTCAGCTTGTAACTATTTTTAAATTTAAAGATAATAAACAATTTGAATTTGAAAAGTGCATTTTGTCTGGATAAACTCCGTATCCGAATTCAACTGAAAAGTAATCAACATCCTTTGCTGTCTGAAAAATATTCAACGAAATAAAATACAGTGTTTCCTTTCTACATGTAACTCCGAGCTTGAGAGAATGTATTTTTTTTGTGGAAGACTGCCCTCGCACGTATTAAAATCAACTTGTGTTTTGCTTTCATTCGTCATATAATTTTATTTACTGGCACTGCTGAATATTCGTTATTCAGTGTAGATATCTCGTTTTGTTACTTGCTTGGCATAATTACCAAATGTTGTCGTCATATTTTATTTTTAAAACGTTTTTATTTGTTTGATCTGTAACGGAATCTTTTAAGATCCACTCTTCACTTTCTCGCTAAGATGTCAGATATACTTGAAAATTTGCACAACGATCATGAACCGATAACAAACCAAGAATATTATTTATTATTTTAGCTTGATATCTTGACCAGGATTACTAGGTTACAAAACGATTCACTTAGTATTTAGTTTAGTTTGGTTTTTAAGCGTGTCTTTAATCTAAGTTAGACTAATTCAGAGTTTGTTTTTATTTGCCAAATATGCTTTCGCATCAACTTCTTTCTTTTCACATTTCCATTTATAAATACATTGCTGGCTACATTTAGCAGCAATGTATTTTCAAATTTAATTTAAGAGACTGCAATTATTTGTTAATTATAGGTGAAATAATATAATTAATTATAAACTGTTTTATAAGATTTCGTAAGCTTTTCTTAATCATGGCATCGTCCTAATAGGGTGACCCGTACTACCTGGAACCATTGTGCTCACCCAGATTAGTTTCCATGAGATTATTTCGGTCGCTTGCCATTCAACTCTAAAATGAACTCTGCACCACAGAGCTACAGAGTGTGCCCGAGCGATAGCGCTCTATAATATAATGTCTTTCTTTTAACGACATTTGAAAAAGTCCTCCTCGCGTTGCTGATCCCATGAGCGACGATTACTACTGACCATAATAATTTTGACCAAAATGAAAATAATGTTTCCAATATAATCACATATTGAAATACATCCATAAAATCACATATATCTAGACAAATT
Organism: Bombyx mori; assembly: GCF_030269925.1. Lineage (NCBI taxonomy): Eukaryota > Metazoa > Arthropoda > Insecta > Lepidoptera > Bombycidae > Bombyx > Bombyx mori. Next base: position 8,494,000 of record NC_085111.1, on the reverse strand, counting down.
AAAAAAACGATCACATCTTGACACTAGAACTAGATACGAACACGAATATAAATTTAAAACATTCTTATCAGCTAGTAGTAATATAATAAAGATTTAGTATTTATACGTACATATACTAGGCTGCACAAAAAGTATCGGGAATGGAATATTTCCCCTGTTCCTGTCATATTAAAATCTTTTTAGCTGAAAACTCCTTGGTTTTAAAAATCGAATACCATTTATTTATTTAAAAAAAGATTCTCGGTCTTGTCACGAGGTTTTGTCAAACTTGTTTAGTCGTTGAGAAAATGGAATTGACTCGAGAAAATTCAAGAGCGATGATTTATTATGACTTTCGAAGTGGTTTAACACAAAAACAGTGTGTTGACCGGATGATTTCTGCATTTGGCGGCGGAACGAGAGAGGGAGAGCTCATCCCTCTCCGCACCTATCAGTCGCCGCCGAGCCGGGGGCCGGAGAAGGGCCTTTGCCCGACTCCGGCCCCTGTAGATGGCGGCTTCCCCCCGTTGAAGGTCAAGGGGCGACCTGAGGGGGTAGAGGCCGCGCGGCGCGCTACCAGCACTCTAGCGCGGCGCGCTACCAGCACTCTAGCGCGCTGCCAAGGAGTTACGAAAGAGCGACCGGTTGGCGGTGTATCGCGTCCCGACCCGGCAGGCTGGTTCTGGTCCAGCGGGGTATTCCGGGACACCAGCGGCACTGTCTGGGCGGCCTGACGGGCTGCCGTACCGAGACGGCCGACGTTTCAGAGCCTTCGATTCGCCTCGAAGGCTCCGTCGGCTGGGCGTCCTTGGGGTGAGCCGCGCCGTCTGGTTGTAGTGTTGACCGCGGTAACCCCCCTACCTCATCCGGGTTCTGACCTCGGAGAGGATCGGACGTCGGGTGTAAGAGTGCAGGGGAGTCGTTTAGTGGGTGGGTCCTAAAATCCTTGGGCCCGCGATCTGCTCTCAACACCTGTAGATCGTTGAGTCTCACATACCCCGCGCGCCCCGTATGCGCGGGGACCTCGTAGGAAAAGAGAACTGCAACCGCCGCATCATCCTCCATCACGATGCTCATCAATGCGAGTTCTCACACCGCGCACAGAACAAAAGAGTTTTTAGAGCAAGAAAACATAGAATTATTAGACCATCCGCCGTACAGCCCCGACCTAAGCCCTAATGATTTCTATACTTTCCCTAAAATAAAGAATAAATTGCGTGGACAGAGATTTTCATCACCTGAAGAAGCTGTGGACGCCTACAAAACGGCCATTTCGGAGACCCCAACTTCCGAATGGAATGGTTGCTTCAATGATTGGTTCCATCGTATGGAAAAATGTGTCAAATTTCGCGGAGAATACTTCGAAAAGCAATAAATACATTTTTAAATAGTAATGTTGTGTCACTTCGTTAATTCCCGAAATTTTCAGTGCCGCCCTCGTACGACTATGTGTGTATTCAAACGTGAATTCGCTATAGCAGTATTTAGGCAACAACAAATATTACAAAACTATGAGGGGGAATTCAAAACTTGAGCGAACAGCGAGAGTTTTTGTTTCGGCCCAGTTGTTGCATTATTAGTTTACAAGTTTCACATTTTCGTCTGAATACCGCTATGTTAGATTAGAAGAACGCTATAAATGCGTAAAAGGTTTTATTCGATAGTTCAACTAATTTAAAGTTTCAATCATGTCTTAAGTTCAACTAAATCATTTCTCGTCCACTGAACACGGTGCTAAGCTATTTTTGATTGATGATAAATTTTAAAACAACGACTGTAGATGTTTTTGTTTTTAAAAAAACATGATTCTTTTTATGGAATTTAAAAATGATCCGAAATAAAATTCGCCTAAATGACGAAAATTACTGTCAATTAATTGTAGTGGACGATTTTTACATTCCAGGCTGTTTCAGGTACCAAAACCTAGTAATATCCATTTATATGTTATATATATCGAAAACGGTACTCGAAGGCTGATGGTTCATACGAAGGAGGTGTTCCGGTGCAATTAACTTGATTTATTCGAGGCATTTACTTATTCAGTACAGCGGTTAACTTCTACGCGATGAGAACACGCAACGGTTTTCTTTAAAAATTTTCTGTATGGATAAACGGATGGGCATTTGAAAAAGGACTTTATGAGTCATCAAATAAAACGTATTATGCTTTAAAATTTCTATATTCGTTTCATTATCATACAAGATATGCACGTGATTCATAGGGTATCTTAAAATATACGGGCCCGTTTACATATTTTATTTAACGTCGGAAATAAGTCTTAGTAATTTAGGTGCAACTAAAATTGCATAATTTGTATCTTAGTTTCAAACGTAAGTAAATTGCTTAATAATGTTTTTGGGAATCGGAGCTGGTGGGACGAGGAACGGAAGCTTTTCTTTTTCACTTATGTGTAAAGATGGAAAAAAAAAAACTTTGAATATTCACAATCGAAGGCAGACGAAAGCCGTTAATGCTGGTCACCATCTCTTTTTTTTCTTTTTTTTATTGCTTAGATGGGTGGGCGAGCTCACAGCCCACCTGATTTTAAGTGATTACTGGAGCCCATAGCCTTAAAAATTTGCTGTTACAATGCACACATAACAAAGTGTGAGGATGATATCTTGAAGTGCAGTAAGCAATTTTGGAGATTTGTTAAATCCAAGAGGAGTGCTGGGGATTTTCCTAACGAATCGTTCTTAAATGATAGGTGCTCATCTGATGGTTCTAAAATATGTAATTTATTTAATGTTCATTTTGGTTCTGCTTTTTTAACTAACAATACACAGTCAGCATCATCGTTAAGTTATACCCCTGCTTCTTACGACCTTAACTGTGTAGATATTTCTTCATTTTTTATTTCGGTGGGTAAAGTCAAGCAATATTTGAAAAATCTTGATATTTCCAAGGGTGCTGGTCCGGATGGTATTCCGCCTGTTTTTTTGCGACAATGTTACGCTCAGCTGTGTTACCCTTTGCATCTTCTTTTTAATCACTCATTATCAACTGGTGTTATGCCCCGTATTTGGAAGCGGTCGTTCGTGGTGCCAGTCTTTAAGAGCGGTGATAAACATAACATAGCTAACTACAGACCAATTTCTAAAATTTGTGCCATCCCTAAGATGTTTGAACGTATAGTTTATGATTTTTTATTTCCATTGATTAGGCCTCATATTATAGAGCAACAACATGGTTTTATAAGCCATAGATCTACTGAGACAAACCTCTGTGAGTTTTTGGATTATGTATTGAGCTCCATGGAGGATGGTCATCAGGTTGATGTGGTGTACACGGATTATTCCAAAGCGTTCGATCGAATAAATTTTGACATTTTGATTGAGAAATTGCATGGACTTGGGGTTCACGGTGATTTGCTGCGATGGCTCGAGTCTTATGTTAGAGATCGCAGTCAGGCTGTGACTTACAATGGTTTTTGTTCATCATTTGCACCTGTTCCCTCGGGAGTTCCTCAGGGCTCTCATCTCGGTCCTATGTTATTTAATATATATGTCAATGACGTTTCGAATGTTTTCAAGAAATCCAAATTCATAATGTACGCTGATGACAAAAAAGTATATAAAGTTATAAAGTCCTTAAACGACTGTTTGGAATTACAGGATGATTTGAACAACTTATTTGTTTACTGTCAAAATAACTTACTCACAGTGAATACTAATAAGTGTACTATTATAACATTCTCACGTGGAAGATCGAATATCTTGTATGACTATTCTATTAATGGTCAAACTTTGGTATGCACCACAGTTGTCCGTGATTTGGGTATTTATTTGGATTCCAGTTTGATTTTTGATTTTCATGTTAATGAAATAGTAAATAAGGCTTTTCGAATGTTAGGCTTCATACTTAGAGTTGGTAAAGACTTTAAAAGACCATCTACTTTGATTCTGTTGTACAACAGTTTTGTACGGTCTATATTGGAATATGGCTCCGTCACATGGAACCCCCAATATAATATTTATATTCAGCGACTAGAAAGAGTCCAAAAAAGGTTTTTTAGGCATCTTTTATACCATTGTCGTCGCTTTAACTCTCCAGAACCGACAGAATTTGTCTCTCTAGTCGATCGCAGGCTACTGAGGGATCAAATGTTTTTATATAAAATAATAAATAACGAGATTGATTCTAGCTATCTTCTTTCCAAAATTTCATTTAAATGTAGTCGTATTTCCGCGCGTTCTAAACAGACCTTCCACATGTCCACGGCTCGAACGAAATATGCTTCTAACTCTTTTGTCCGTAGATCTTGTAGGTTGTATGATGCTAAGTTCTCTAATGCTGACATCTTTTGCTTGTCACTTGTAGCATATAGAAAAGCTGTTTTGGAGTGTTTATAGGGTGATTTGGCCCGATAAGTGTTGTAGTTTTATAGTGTAAGTTAATGTATAAAATGATATGTGCGTATTGTGTTGCTTTTGTTTTTTGTAATTAAAATTTCTAAATTTCTCTTCTTGTTCACTTTCTACTTATATGTGATTTTGATTGTGGAAACATATTTGGTTATTGTTTTAGCTATATTTTTTTTAAATATTTATGTTTTGTATTGTACTGTTTGTTTCCCAAATAAATAAATAAATAAATAGACATCCACAACGTTTAAGTTCCAAGGTCTCAAGTATAGTTACAACGGCTGCCCCACCCTTCAACCGAAATGCATTACTGCTTCACGGCAGAAATAGGCAGGGCGGTGGTACTCACCCGTGCGGGCTTACAAGAGTTCCTACCACTAGTACTCTATAAAAACCGTAGAATAAGAAAAAAGGAGATAGCATGATCGTCTCAAACCGTTGTTCAGAGCACTTCTTAGAATCTAAGCAACACAGAGCAGAATCCTTACTAGCTGGAATCGACGTGTACATCTATAGTAAGAATATCATTCTTCGAATCCCTCTTAACATGCTTAATGTTCGTAAGCGACACTAATTACTCACCATCAGATGGAAGCGTATGCTTGTCTGAAAAATTTAAATTGGTTTGCCTAAATATGCCTATAAAATATTTTCTTTAAAAATAAATGATCTCTTACCCTACTTGTTCTAGATTTCACTAGTTAAAAGCCGACAAGATTGTTTCGACGTAAAACTGGATTGTATAGCAAGACACACCCACCCACACAGCCCTCCTGGTGTTAAGTGGTTACAGGAGCCCATAGACATCTACGACGTAAATGCGCCACCCAACTTGAGATATAAGTTCTAAGATCTCAGTATAGCTACAACGGCTGCCCCACCCTTCAAACCGAAACGCATTACTGCTTCACGACAGGAATAGGCAGCACCACCCTACCCGCGCGGACTCACCAGAGGTCCTACCACCAGTAATGATATTAAATATCATAAAGATATGTGACAAAATAATAAATATATGGTGCTTCTGAGTTTTAAAAAGCCGTTGAAAGTGTTAGCGGAGAAGTTCCGCTCCGCCGACGTATTTGTTAAGTAACGTCGTGAAATTAACACTATGCAACATAGTGTCTTTAGTGATGTGCAAGATCACGACTTATTGTGTCGATAAATTGTGCTGAGGCTACTATGATATCGCGTAGCGTTCTCAATCTTTATCTTTCCAATTAGCCTAGTGTGCATAATTGAGATTAATACTTAGGTAATATTACAAGGAAAGACAATTTTTTTTTATTGCCCTTGTAGGCAGACGGGCATACGGCCCACCTTATGGTGAATGGTTACCGTCGCCCATGGACTTCAGCAATGCCAGTGGCAGAGCCAAGCCGTTGCCTACCGCCCAAGCCGCTGCCTACCGTCAAGCCGCTGCCTACCGGCCAAGCCGCTGCCTACCGGCTAAAGTTCTGAGTTTATCTTCGCATTTAACACAAAGTACGCCAAAAAATCATCGTGCCACATTAGTGGAGCTCATACGTAATAATTACGGGACATTACATCGATTACGTTTCTTAAATACTCATATATTTCCTATTTATCATTTGTGCTCATCCCTAAAGGCGTTTGAGGTATAGCAATGATTGCAACGACACCCTCCCCTGTAACGTCGCTGTTATTAACTTGTAGAGGCATTTCGACGGCTATGCAGTTCATTATGATACGATGGGAACCGGTGGAATTTTGTGCGGTAATTTATAAATGTCTAAATAGACTTCTTTAGGTGTTAAATTTCTTACCGCCGCCGCGCCGCTTGGTGGTAGCATTCATTATTAGATAGACAGTGTACCTCATTATAGGGCTTTAAATTTAGAGAAATTAATAACAAAGCATTTTCTTAGGCTTGTAAAATTTATTATACATATTATAATGCCCTACAAAATTTCTACAGGTTATTTCTAATATCTCATGATAGGTGACGGCATTAACGTTCTATTGTCTATGGTTTCCAGTAAATTTGTAAAATCGAGTAAGCCTTAAACTAGTTTGCTCGTCTTTGTTAATAAAACAAAGGTTCCTAAAGATAAAGATAAAAATACACACACGTGCCATGACCAGAGAATAAGTTGGATGCTTCTATAACACCTGAGTTCCTTTTATGGTGCACTACTAGTCGAACAGATGTTCAGACAAATTATTTATTTCTTTATGTTTATGTTCAGAGACCACTAACGATAATAGAACACATTAAAGTTATTGTAAGCATATATTGTATATTAGTTAGTAAATCTACAAATGTGGGAATTTCCAACTATGTTTGGTTATAAATCTTTCATTTACTGCGTGGAAAGAAATTGAAAGAATCGCCTATAATTTACAAATTGTTTCAATTCTATCAATTCAAATTGTGTGTAAGGAATGATTTTTGAAACACGAAAAATTGTTTCAATGACATTTATGCTGAGGCGAGAGGTCCTGTGACTCACGTCACGCGGGTGGTATTATCCAGTTTTACTTCAGATTTCTACTTCAACAATAACTAAAGCTACTTTTGGTCAATTAATTTGGCAAATGAATAATATATTATTTCCGCATTTATTATAAAACATTCTTCGCTTCAGAATTTATCTTGCACTGTGTTCTTAAAGCTGAGGGTACAAAGAGCCACGAAGGGCTTTCAAGGACACGACCTTCAGCAATGAAGTATTCGACTAAGAAGAAGAAGAAGAAGTGTACTTAAAAATCCTAAAAAAACATCATGATAAGAATAAGATCGATAGTAATAATAAAATAATAAAACTGCACTGCAATTTAAAAGAAAGTTAAAGAAACTAATCAGAGTTAGTTTCGTGAGGGCCCTTGCTTTCGATGCCGACTTTTTCTATTTAGCGACAGTGAAAACCGTGGAGAATGTAACTATAGAATTTTAAATTACTGATGAATTATGATTCCGTGTATTCGTATGGTGTTACTCGCCGTACTCGCCCACTTCGCTGGGCATTTAAAATTAACTTTATTATTGGAACGAAGTTCCTTACGGCAGGCTTGAAGTAGATAGGGATTTTGCTGCGCGACTGAACTGAAAAAAATGTGATAGTAAAACTGTAACAAAAAGTCCGTGGAATAAAACCGTTAAATGAGACGTGCGCAGGCGCGACAGTCGGATACACAAGCGAGTAGTGTTATAATACCTTTCTCTTTCTTCTTCTTTCTTTTCGTTCTCTCATCCCTTCTCTCTCTATTTTGTAATTATTTCTATTTCTATGTAATTTTATGTTGTCAAACAAAAATAAAGAGACATATTTTGTTATTTTAATTGATAATTTGAATTACGATTTTTTTATATTTTACGTAATTTATTATTTCCTAAAATACTGAATTTCCTAAATACTTTCCTGTACTTAAATAAAAAACTAATCAGCAAATTTTAAGAGAAAAATCAAGAAAACCTACATAAAATTGAGCACGATTTTTTTTTTGCAAATTGTGTCGATTCTACATTAGCCGAAGGAACTTCGTTCCTACCTACCTGGTGTCCCACGACACCACATCTTTTTTATTGACATTATTATTAGGGAGTTCAAAACTGATATAAATATTAGCCTATCCATTAAGCACATGTATTTTCTAGATGGATACCAAGTTTCAAATCAATCGGATGCATGGTTCAGTAGTTATAACGGAACATCCGTAAAAACCACTGCAGATTTATATATTAGTATAGATTTTGAAATAACTTTAGCGACTTTTGCACAGTCAATAGTCATAAACAAATAAATAAAGTATGATCGTAAGTTTGATAGTTAGAAAACTAAAATAACAATAGAGTTGTATTAGCCGTTAATTAACTCAAAATTACTAGTGATTATGAATTACACAAATTCCGAGCATTTTTCAAAGCATTCAATAATTAGGCTACTCTACGGATATCGGGAAGATAATCTGAAAAACTTGGTTCATTTGGTCCAATGCGTTCGGAATTTCAATTATTTTCAATGTCTCTGTTTATCTTTTTTACTTGTGAGAAAAAGAAGTTATTTTTAAGATAAAGAAGTAATTTTTAATAACAGAAAAAGAGTAATTTTTAATAACTCACAATAATAAAAGACCGAAATAGAAGAGAACCGGAAAATTGAAATTTTTTTCCCCCTGATTTTTCGAAGTAACTTTTAGTTTTCAATTATTAAAAAATATGTACAAGTAGTGGCACAAAGCACTAATTGTTTCAAATAAAGATCAAATGGTAACCGACACCGATTTTCTATAAAAAACTACACCTCCTTTTGAATTCTATGCTTATGATCTGGTTTGAAAAGTTATGTTATCAAATGTTACTAAGTTACGTAACAAGTTTCACTGCAACTGCAACTGCAATAATTGGTTAACCCCGGATCTGCCATACTGTTATCAAGTTTAATCATTAACAAAAAAAAAGTTCATAATATACATATTAAACCTATGTATAAGAAACGCAAAAGCATCTAACTTGTTACCGTTCGCAACGTTTGGTATGGTTACATCGTTATCATTGCATTAACTTTATAAAATAATTAAAATAATATCGTATAATTATATTCTTTTTTCATTATAGCGGTAATAAATGGTATTGGATTGAAAACATTTTTTTTTATAATACATTGATAGGCAGACTAGCATACGTCGAAAATCCTAGAGGCACAACCATGCCGCTGCCTACGCATGATTAAAGAAAAACATATTATTATAACGCTCAGGAAAAACTGAAGAGCAGATGAGTTCTACAGTCGGATGAATAGAAAAAGAGAAAATCTCGGATCTCGGAGAAAATATCCCTGGAAAGGCACTATGGATGAACGCAGTGGTTCAGAGTAATAAGGATGAACGCTGCTCTGATGACGGGCTGTGCGATGGTAACAACGAGATGACGGGATCATCACAAATATAGAAGGTTACGGAAATGATTACTCAGGCTCTGTTATCCAAAAATACGCTGATATGTGCTACGAACCAAATTAAGAACGCTAGTAACTTTTGAACTGCTCCATCTAGTGTACATACAGAGAAAATGAATAGATGGAAAAATAGGTCGATTTGTAATTGAAAAGCGTTGAGGGGTTTGCTATCCTAAATTTTGCACAGATGTCACTCTATATGAAATTTGCGGTTCGTTAGAAGATTTTCATGCAATGCTCTCTGCAAAACAGAGATGTCGCTGTCTCGTTTCAAAAGCGTTTCGAGTGGGAAATTCCAAAACAATCACTCTTACCTTTGTTGTATCTATTTTCCTCTAGATGGCGCTGATTAAAAAAAATGTTTAGTGGCATAATATTCTATTGTGACATCATTTAATTTAACATTTTAGCAATATTAATTATTATTGTTGATATACAATTTGATTCCTATAATAATTCTTAAAATATAGGAAATCATTTAAAATTATTATTATTATTATTATTTATATTAGTATATTTTAAAATTATATTGACTCAGAAATACTGGCTAATTATTTGCATTGTTTTCATGCAAATTATTTAAATTATCTAAAAACTTTATTTAAAATGAAAAAAATGAAAGAAGTTACAAACCAGAAACATTATATTTAATACGTTGAACGCCACATGAAAAATCGAGTATTTTCATTCAGGCCACCATGCTCACCGGTGAGCCTTATCTTACTGAATCGTCCGGGCCATAAGGGTCACCCGTGAGCCGCGTGGGGGTTCCAACGTAAACGCTTCCTACTGAAGCTATAACGTGTAGCCGCAGATTGCAGCTATCAAACAAAACACGTATGGAAGTGAGCTGTGTAGCCCTTTAGCCGAACCGAACGGCTTGATTTTCAAATCCGACAGAAAAGGGTACAGGTTATAAGCCTTTTAAAATATCTCAAAAACTAGACGGTAAAAGTAGCTAATTTTTATTATCCGTGTAAATTATCGCGTTTTATAAATTTTAAAATTAAAATAGCAGGTTGATAAAAAATACTGAAGCCTTGATTTTGGCTTGGCCCGAATGCTGTATTTTTTTTCCTGCCTAAGCTAATGGTATTGAGAGGCCATTTTAGCATAACCTTAACTAATAGGTGAGCCCACGGTGGTCAAACCTAACTGACGTCTTTGCTAACACTAACCCTATTAAGAGCAGCGCTTCGCAGAATCTACCACCGGATCGGAAACGCGACCCACTGAGAAGATCCGTTGAGAAACTTAGTGGGCTGTGTCTGTGGGTTAATTTACGACGGGTTCGACGAGAACTATGACCTGTATAGTAGTATAGACGGTATAGTAGTATACAGCTAGATCTACCGGTGGGCCACAAGGCGTTCAACGTGTTAAGTTTAATTTCCTTTTTCTAAAAACCTCTTAGTGTCTCACTAGTCTACTAGTCTCTTAGTGTGATCACGAGCCGAATAACACTAAAACATATAAAATGAAGTAACGAACGTAATTCGATTACTCACTTTTTCTTAAAATTAATGTATTTCATTTCAATTTAAAATCAGTAGTGATTTTTTGGTATATTTACTCATCAATTTGTACACAGCAACACAGCAACACTAATATCGAGCGAATTACAGAAATACTTATTTACGACTGCTCTGATGTGGATATGGTGTAGTCTTCTATTGTGGCAATCAAATGTGACTCTTTATGTCGCGACGTAAGGACTAGCATGACACAATGAAAGTTGCTAAGCTTGTATACACGATGTGTTACAACTTGTTTTTCATGAACACGATTTTTACTTTGAAATGTTAATTTTTTTTTTTTTTGATTGCTTATATTTGTGGACGAGTTCCCAATTCGAGTTGAGATGAGACATTTTTTTCAAACTTCTTTAATATTACTGTCGATTTTTTATCTAATTACTGATTTACCAATTTTTTTTTATTGTCCTTATAGGCAGACGAGCATACGGCCCACCTGATGGGATGAGTGGGTACCGTCGCCCATGGACTTCAGCAATGCCAGGAGCAGAGCCAAGCCGCTGCCTACCGAATATTACATAGTAATAGCAAGATAGTTCTAACTTCTTGATACAAATACTATATAATATTTTTTGTGACCGATAGTAATGCGTTAAGTCTTAATTTCATTATCATAGATTATTATCGAAAAGTATGTGTTTGACTAATATTATCACTAAGTTGCGAAAGAATATTTGTAAGATAAGCCTTGATACTGATTCAGGAACGTAAAAGAAAAAAATCTCTCCGCACGTGTTGTGTAACCGCTTCGCCTTGCTAATTCCTCAGAAAGCACACTCTCTGCTCTGAAAATTTAAAAATAAATTTTCCCTTGGACAATTGAGCTCATGCTGGTTTTCGGGATAGTCACAGTAGACACAATATGTGTGATAGACCCGTATCTCTCTGTACAGTATTAAGATATAAATATTTAGTATGGTTGTACGAAATCCAAATTAATTAATTAATAGAAATATTTCGATAAAGCGACTCGCTTCTCTGTATTTGGTGCAACTACATAAATCGCACACGAGTCTCGTAAAGTTGCCGCGTCTTGTTACGGCGAACGTTTGGCAGATTGGATTTGTTTTGCCGCATGCTAATAACGTGGGTACGCGCGGACCGACACCAGTGGATTAGCGGGACAGATACAGACGTACCCTCGTTTATACAGCCACGGACATCCGACACATTCAAATGATATGATACAAAATTTTCACACGCATAATTCAGGCAGGTAATCTATCTCTGAAAAAAAAAAAAAAACAAAAAACAGTCCTCATATTTTTATAATTTCTGTTTAGCTTTTCCATGGACAATGTCACGAATATTCACCACATTCTGCTGTATTTTTAAGCACGAACTTCCAAATACTTAACTGTTCTTGTGTCAAATCACGAGTTTTATTTTTTCAGGCAGAAAAATCTCGAAAGATCCCTCGTAAATGTTAAACAAATGTGTTTTTTTTAAACCCTAAATTCGTTTATTTTATTTTTTTAACGAATATATCGCATTAACAGCGGCTCGTAAATATAAAGGAGCTAACGGCCCCGTCTGTTAAAAAACAAGGACCTTTAATCTTTGTGTTTTAGCGCGGTATCGGCGAAACCTGCTGCAAAATGCACCCCAATATGCGAGTCCGTGCTTGGGTGTAAATTGCTAGAGTCGGTACGTCGTTGCAATTTTCGCTACTATCTGAAATATTGTCAAACGCGACGATATACGTAAACGCGGACGGATGTGCTTCGGGCCGCCTTTCGAGCACGTTCCTAGCCGATTGTGTAGCGAAAATTGCTTTCTGCTTATGATGCGTCGATTTCCTGCTTCTATTAGGAATCGGGAGTTTGAAACGGATATATTGTTGGCGTTTCGTGTGATATTATATTTTTGATTAAAAATATCCTTAAGGCTCGTAGTGTCGGGCGATTCGTGCGTACACTGCCTTAAATACAAGACATGGCAGAAATCTGGTGAACATTAAATTTCACTTTCGCGTTTAATCGGAGAAAAGTTTTTATTTTATTTATTTTACAATCGTGAGCCCTCGTGAGTGTATATTGAAAGCTCAACAATGTATCTCACGCTTAACATTGATCATCTCGAGCTCACTCATACAAATAAATAATTTAATCTGTATTGTATTATGTGTATAATTATTTCAGCAGTACATTTCGTAAACGTCTTAGTTGCTACAATATACTTACTCCCACTATATAGTGCCGTATCAAGTGCAGCTACCAGATTAGGCAAACAGTCTCAAACATGATTAATACTCAAGCACGAAACGCTCCGTTTCGCACATTACTTCGATCCCAATGAATCGTATTTCTTGATCCGAATTTCAGCTAAATTTCTCAACAAATACGAATAGCAGCTTACCTTCTTTTTTTTATTGCTTATCAGGGTGAACGAGCTCACAGCCCACCTGATGTTAAGTGGTTACTACCAATAGACATATATGGCGTAAATGCGCCACCCACCTTGAAATATAAGTTCTAAGGTCTCACGTATAGTTACAACGGCTGCCCCACCCTTCAAACCGAAACGCATTACTGCTTCACGGCAGAAATAGGCAGGGTGGTGGTACCCACCCGCGCGGACTCACAAGAGGTCCTACCACCAGTAAAAACTAACGTAACGTTTACTGGTAACAGGAAAAAATGTTGCCTTTTTTGCGATTTAGAAGAATCCGTGATATAATAAATAATTAACTTGAGACTATCTCAGTTTGTATATTTATACACACAGAACCGTATGTTATTGTTATAAAGTAAAGCAGAAAATAAATTCCATCGAAAATCACCACAATTATCTCCGAAGCGGTCCCTTGTGCTAACAAGAAAATAAGCGAAGGCGAAGTAAATCAAAACAAACAATATGCTACATAAATAGACGCAATCTATCTTCGAATTACCTAATAAATGGACGTGCAAACATTCAGTAAATATTTTCTTATAAAGACTCATGAAAAGGGGACAAGCAACAAATTACCTAATTTCTCTTTATGTATACAAAATGAGTTCGAACTCGATCATATTGGTAGATTGGTAGATATTACGAGTGTCAACAATTCGATGTTGTTAATTGAACTTTAATTAAGTTTACCCCATTAAAATAGCTGATGAATTGTGTTTTTGTTATGATATTTTTACAAATTTGAAATGGCTCTCCTGTAAAGTTGCAAAAATATCGCTTAAATCAAATAGCCGTTCATCACTCAATATGATATTGGGACCTAGCTTTTCGAGTTAGTGTCTATTATAATTTAAAATAAAGTATTTATTTCTATAGTTCTCTTCCTACTATAATATATGAACTGTCGATACGACTGATAGGTTTGTGGCACCATTAATGGCTATTTCTGTTGAAAATCATCTTCATCTATATAATATATAAAAATGAATTGCTGTTCGTTAGTCTCGTTAAAACTCTAGAACGGCTGAACCGATTTGGCAAATTTTGATCTTGAATTATTCGTGCAAGTCCAGAGAAGGTTTAAAAGGTAGATAAATATGAAAATGCTCGGAATTATATAAAAACAAATAATTTTGTTTTTCCTTTGATGTGTCCCCCGTCGGACGGATTCCCTTTGTTTGTATTAAGTTTATTTTATACTAGCGACCCGCCCTCGCTTCGCTTCGGAAACATTAAAACACACATGAAACCAAAAAAATAAAATATTTTTTTTTTTTTAAAAAGTAGCCTATGTTCATTAGGGACAATGTCGGCTTCCAATGGAAAAAGAATTTTTCAAATCGGTCCAGTTGTTTCGGAGCCTATTCGAAGCAAACAAACAAACAAATCTTTCCTCTTTATAATATTAGTATAGATATAGACAAAAGCTTAGGTCTTTTATTTATCGATTGAGGCACTACGAAGTCTGCCGAGTCAGCTAGTTTTTTTAATATAATTGAATTTGTTAGTTTAACATTTCGATGTCTGTGGGTCCGATATGCGTATAACACTAGATGAGTCACCTATCTTACTCTGCATAGGAAAACCGTGTCTGTACATTGAAGGTTTTCTAAGAAAAACTGCGTAAAACTCAATAAATAGTACTTGCTTTTTCTATTAGCCTGTATTGTCTATTAGAATCGGGCTAAAATATTTCAAAAAAAAATCTGTTTTCGTATTTATTTGATACTGTAGTATGAAATAAAAACAATTTCATTAAACTTGCAGAATTTAGACTTATAAAACATAATATCTATGATAATGGGAGATGCCTCAACAAAATCTGGTATCAGTTGTGCTGAGCCAAATAAATGAATGCGTGGTCTAAAGACACGAAGTATTCGTTCAGTACAGAGTCATGTGAATATTAAAAACATAGTCTGATCCTGAAAGCAGTCTTTTTAAATTATTATTACTTGCTAAATAAATTAAAAAAATACCAGTATGAACAAGCACGAGTACCTATTTCTACTTCATTCCTACCTATTTCTGCCTCATTCTTTGTAATTTGAAGCGTAGGACAGTCATTATTTAATTCAATTGAAGTTTTGACTTCCTGTCTTGAGGTAGCTATTGGCATTAGCGTTATGCTATCTGCTACATCCCGTACTCACAGTATGAAGAGTACAATTTTAGTTACACTTCTATGTACTTACATTATTCTAAATATAGCGCAGAACTTCGCAATATTATTATATAAAGTCAGTGAAAAGGTTTTTTGCTGTCATGAAATGTCTAAAGGTGTATCCGTTCTTCGAGTACAAAGCCCCGGGCACTAGACGAGGCTTTTAACACGTAATTGCATTAATATGTCCCGACGTACGACACCTACGAAATTAGATGAGCCTTCGCTCGCGTTGATGATGTTTCTTTCATCGACGCCTTCCTTATACATATTTCAGAATAGGGTATTCGTGAGCTAATTAATTTTAAAAGGTCCTTGAATTTATTTATAGTAAAGCTCTTGTGAATATCACGTGAAAGTTATCGATTTAGAACTTTTCTGTCATATGTAAAAAAAATTAAAGATTTTTAATTCGATATATCTTTAGTAACGTTATTTTTTAATACGCTTTTATTAGCTCCAGACGTATGTATGTTAGTGTGTTGGTGTGTGGCGGAATGAACATGATTTTGACCCCCTTCAAAACGTCGGATTAACTCGAAATTTGGTATACTTATTAAGAACCGATGACAATTCAATATTAGAAAAAAGTTTAAAAAATTGAAATTCAACTAATAAATGATAAATATATAATAGTTTTAAAATACTAACAAAATACGCTTTTATAGAAAATCCAACTAAAAAACAGAAAATAAATTTAATAAATTTGAATTAAAAATAGTGTAAGAGAAAATTATTTTATTGTAAAAAAAACGTGGGGTGCTTTTCAGGGTATTATCAAAATAACCCTTCTACTGTTCTTAAAATATTTATAGCTACTGATACCATGCACCCCACGCTTTTTTTACAATAAAATCATTTTTTCTTACACTATTTTTATTTCAAATTTATTAAAATTTATTTTTTAGTAGTTTTTTTAACTATTATTTATTTTTGATAGTGATGTAGGGTCGGATGTTCCGCAAATCATAGTTTCGATTTAACGGGACACTGCACTGCTGTTGACACAAACCATCGTCCCTGCAATGTCGTAGCCCTGCACTGCCTCCTACTACTCCATTTTCATTTTCCATTTACTGCGTCTAAGAGATAGCACATTGAGTTGTAATTGAACCGCGGACGTCTTTGATATATCGGCTCTTTTATCGGATTGGACGGACGCAATAACAGACCGTTGATTGCTTCCAAGTGGACTTGTGGAAGATTGATTATTTTCTCGTTACTCTATCTGTTTCTATTGTTTGACTCGCGGTGTTCTGTCGTTAATAAACTTTCACCTTCTTGGAAAGTGTCTAGGTCAAACATATTTGGTTCAAAGTTTGCGTGATCGTGATTGGAATTGTAATCGTTTCAATAATAATAAAAGATGTGTGGTGTCGTGGGACAGCGGATAGGAACGAAGTTGCTTATTATATAAATATTAATTTTAAGTTCTATTCGAGGTATAAAGAAAATAATTATTCGGGTATACTTTTTTATTATTAATTTTTATTAATAAAAATAAATAAAAACTACTTTACAAAGTTATCAACATTATTTTATTCACAACGATTAATAAAAAATATATAATAAAAATATGTTATTTTTTGTACGTTATTACAAAGTTAAGTCGTTCACTGTGTGCATTACTAATAAAAATCTTACGTTACGGACGTTTTTTCGCGGTTAGGGTACCCCTCCGCATCGTCCCATAAGGAACTTCGTTCCAAAAATTGGGATATATTTTGTGTTGAAAACATTATCGCTATTGAAACAAGCTAAAAGTGTAGGTACTTCATTTTAAATAGAGCTTGTAAATTCGTTATTTTGAAAACAACCCTAAACAATGGTTACCCGACGGCAGCGTATGTTTATGCCTTAAATCGTTATTGCAAAAACAGCCAACATTAATGTGAAAATATTGTCGGCGAAGCCAGGCGTCCATCCGCGACGGCCAAAGCTCATAAATAAACAGAACTGGATGCCCTGTCGAAAAGTTGCGTTAAAAAAAACTGGAAAACATAAAATTTACACCCCGAAATTCAGTCGGGTTTTAATTAACCATACGGCTCTCGCATGACAAAAAAACACGCCACGTGTTACCTACGTGGATTAAAGCAACACTGTTTAAGAGTTGTAATGAACAATTTATAAAAAAAAAAACATTGACAAATTGGAAATATGAACTAATATAATATATTGTACTTACATTTATATTTTAGTTACGCTTCAACTAATCTATACTAATCTATACTTATACTTATAATATAATATATCATCATATAATCATATAATATTATAAAGAGGAAGGATTTCTTTGTTTGTTTGTATTGAATAGGCTCCGAAACTACTGAACCGATTTGAAAAATTCTTTCACTGCTTGGAAGCTACACTATTCCCGAGTGACACAGCCTATAATATTTTTGAAATAAAAAATATTAGGGATCCTTACTAAAACTCCAATAATGTAACCCAAGGTGTAAAAAAATTACCTAAAATATTCTTTACATCGCGTGCCCCGCGAAAACGATTGAAGATAGAATAAAATAATGTCCTACGACTTTGTAGAACACATTATCATTTACAAAAATTGTCGCGATAGCATATGTCTAACTATTATAGTTATGCCGCAATAAGTGTTCTTTTATTTAAAAAAATAAAACAACGTCAAATATCGTTGAAATTTTTGTTAAAGACCCGAGAGGAGCCATAGCGGGCCGCTTGTACAGTATAAGATGAATGTAAATGGAAAAGATATTTCTTTTTGAAAAATAATAGATTACGTTTTCTGTTATGTTTCTTTGTATAACAAATTTACGATTTCTGTTAGATTATCATGATGGTAGATTTCTTAGTATTCAGGACAATTCGAATATTTTCTTCTTTGTTGAAGCAAGCACGTTTTAATCGTAGATTATTCTATCTATTGAAAATACTGTTAAACTAACTGCCAACTTGTAAATATTATAAGAAGATTTCGTTTTTTTTTTCCATCTTTGAAACGTTTTGGTGAGTAGAGAAAATATTTTTCGTGATCAAAATCAACACAAGCTCACAGTTCAAGCAAATCGATTTGGTAGAAAAAGTATGGAAACACGATTTTAGCGTTCAAATAGTAATTACAATTAATAATGATAATATAATATTAGTTGTGAACAACTCACACACAGTCATCTTCCTTCAAACTAGAATTCCCTGTACTGCGGAAACCAGTGACTTGTTCATTACACGAATGTTTACCTGATGTGAAAATCCGGTTTTCCTCAACGCCGACTCAGTACAAATCGAACCATTTAACGATTTATCTCGAAAAACGTAGACTGATACGGTCAGACTTTTATGTTCTCGATAGGGTTCTGTATTTCTGAATGTAATGGCCATAGTGAACTTTGTTTTCAGTTAAATACCTCCAGTTGGTTCGACTTTCGGCAGCTCTGAAGAGCCGAACGTCTCTTAAGCTGAGCGCGTGAGATAGCCCACCCACCCACAGTGAAGTCAAGAATAGTCACTCGAGACCACTGGCAGCTACTTAGGTAAGAAAAAAAAAGAGGTCGTAGACAGGCTAGTCAGTATCATTACTTGGTCTCACCAAGGGCCAAGGCAATCTCTTTCACCCTCAACTTTATTCACTACAAAGATTTATTTCATGACTTTTCTTTCTTTATCACTTTAATGGGTAGACGAGCTCACGGTCAGCATATTAAGTGCTTACGAGAGCCCAGAAACTGACAACGTAAATGCTGCCACACACTTTAAGACATCAGTTCTAAGTGTCAGCTTTTTGTAGTACGACGGTTGCCCCACCCTTCAATCGGGAAGTATTACTGCTTCGCGGCAGAAATAGCCAGGGTGATGATATCCGTGCGGGATAAAACTCGCCCTACCCTATTTCATTTTCCTTCGTTCGACATTAAGTAATAAATTATGGGAAGGATTTATAAAAAAAAAACAGACGCATTAACTTTAAGGTCGCATTTAACGATCTTATCGATTTCCTTGGTACATATAACACTTAAATAGGTTGTCTCAAGGACGGCAATACCGAAACACAGTCATACGGTATTAGCGTTGCCAAAAAGTTTATTTGTTTGTGAAACTTAAGGCGACTAATTTGCATACATAGCAACAAAACAGACGCGTGGGAGTCGGCAGGCGCGTTGAAATGGTAAAGTTCCTGCCGTATAATGAAGATGAGGGAAGATGTTGGGTAATCCGCCACGTTCGACTCGAGACTTTATTTAAACCACAAGCGGGGTTGCTTCGAACTTCGCATGTTCGACTTAACACTTATTTTTCAGTTCAGTGTGAAAGAAAACATTCGGAAAGTTCTTTGTTATGCAGTAATTTTCATCAACATAATTTTTTTTTATCGCTATTTTGGGTGGACGAGCTCACAGCCCACCTGGTGTTAAGTGGTTAATGAAGCCCATAGACATCTACAACGTAAATGCGCCATCCACATTGAGATATAAGTTCTAAGGTCTCAAGTACAGTTACAACGGCTTCCCCACCCTTCAAACCGAAACGCATTACTGCTTCACGGCAGAAATGGCCAAGATGGTGGTACCTACCCTAGCGGACTCACAAGAGGTCCTACCACCAATATTGTCAATGAATTATCAGGGTTATTTTTTTGAATCGATATCGATATGTCGTGAATTTTTTATACTTTTTTCATTGGACGAATTGAAAGCCGTAGGTGCCTATCACCGTCTTGTCTATTCCTGCCACGAACTAATCCGTTCCGGTCGGAACAGGGAATAGCCGTTATAGAACACAATTGAATGTTCGGGCTCATGTCCTAAGTTGGGTGGCCATATTTAGATTGTGACGCGTGATCGCGCCGTCTGTCATCAGTTTAAAATTTAATACTAAATACTCATAATATCCTGCATCTAACTAGCTTTAGCAATGTACATGGGACAGATTAAAACTTATGTGCAGTAAGCCTTAAGAATTTCAATAAATAAAGCTTTAAATGATAAAAAAAATTTTTAAATTAAAAACAAGTGTAAGAAAATAAAACGCAGTTTTACAATTCACTAACAACGTTTACTTAGTATTTTGCACTTCTAGCGATTTACGCCAATTTAGGATAATTTGATTAGTAGTAGTATATAGTAAGTAGTACATTAGATAGCAATGTTTAGCAAATAGTACAGAACATACAATATTGAAGCGAATCTTATAATACAAATCACAATTCCAGTATAATACGCATAGATTAAGAATCAATATAATGTACACATATTATGTACATGTATTATATAATTACACATAATATACATATGAAAGTGTTCACAGACATTTATTGTTCTAACATATCAATTTAGTTGCTGTAGTTGCATTAAATTATATTCCATTAAATCAAAGAGCCTACGGACACCCCATTATAATATTGGGGAGGTTATTAGTAAATTATAACGCGATACGTCGCCAATACAATATTGCTTAATATCTAACGGAACTTTGTCATCAATAACAATTTTCAATCCACTTAGTAATCAATTAATTATATAAAAGGCTTATAGTTTGTACTTATATATGCATAGATGAAAAGAGCAGCTAAATTGTGTTGTGTTGTTTTTATGTTGTATGTGTATATGTTATGTGTTTATTTTATGAATTGTATGTATTAATGGCTTTATCCTACTACTAGCGAACCGCCCTCGCTTCGCTTCGGAAACATTAAAACACACATGAAAACAAAAAAAAAAAATAAAAAAAAAAATTAAAAAAGTAGCCTATGTTCATCAGGGACAATGTTGGCTTCTAATGGAAAAAGAATTTTTCAAATCGGTCCAGTAGTTTCGGAGCCTATTCGAAACAAACAAACAAACAAATCTTTCCTCTTTATAATATTAGTATAGATATAGATGTGAGGCCGGCGCAGCATGTCCTCTTTTTCCTTTCATACCATGCCTGCACTCATACACTTCTGGTGGTAGGACCTCTTGTGAGTCCGCGCGGGTAGGTACCACCGCCCTGCTTATTTCTGCCGTGAAGCAGTAATGCGTTTCGGTTTGAAGGGTGGGGCAGCCGTTGTAACTATACTGAGATCTTAGAACTTATATCACTTAACATCAGGTGGGCTGTCAGCTCATCTACACATCTAACACATAATAAAAAATAAAATAAAAAATTCTCTCACATATCTTCTTTCGTACAGTCCATCAAAGTCTTAAGGACCCTCCCTCCTCACATTACTGTCTACTATGATACCCCGCAAAATTGTATAACGTATTGATAACTGTAATCATTTTTTTTGATTCTCCACCTTGAACACATGAAGGATATACGGGTTGGTACCACCATCCTGCCTATTACTGCCACAATCTAGATTTATATTCCAGTTTCAGAGGTGGGATAGCTATTGTACATGTCTCAAGATACCCACCTTGGGTAGAAATATGGTCGCAGATTATGTATCCTAGAGTTGATAAACTTATTTTCCCCTGCAAAATGAGTACTTACTACATATTGGAAAAAATATAATATTGATAAAATTTGCGGCGAAGTTTTTATTTTTTATTGCCCTTGTAGGCAGACGAGCATAAGGCCCACCTGATGATGAGTAGTTACCGTCGCCCATGGACTTCAGCAATGCCATGGGCAGAGCCAAGCCGCTGCCTACCGTTAGCCGTTCCCATTAGTAATTTAATACATAAATGTTTTGCTCCCGATTTAAATTTAACCTATTTCATATGCACGTTTTCCTTCAGTTTCATATTCAACAAATTAATTCACAAAAATTTCTTTATAAAATAACATTGGCGCCATTAAAATTGTAAAAACTTCTATACGTGAGTTTCAATTATAAGCATAAAAGTTTAAAACTAGTATCGCGATATGTAAATTATAGGAATGTACGCGGCAACAGCTGTTCGTTTCAAATCCAGATTTAATTTCGAATTTATTGCTAATTTTCCTAACTTTGTTGCTTAGTTTTTGTTCGTGTGCCGAATTCGTTGTGTGTTGTACTGTACGATTCCTGGTCTGGTACTGAAGCCGATCTGTGACGTCAGTGGTCTCGTCTTCGTCGTCAGAGCGTTCGGCGGAACCGAACTGCTCGTCGGGATCTTCTATGGGAGTGGAGTACTTGAGGTCTCCTCTCCTCGTTACCGGGCTCGTGTTTCTGACTGTTGGACCGAGAATTTCTGGAAGAGAATATCTTTGTAGTGACATTAAATGAATCACGCAAGCTAGGTCAGAATAATCTACGCTTTATTATAAATCCACTAGATGATGACCCAGCTTTTGCTCATATTTTTTTTGATAACGCCATCTTGTTGTTTCTTTAAAGCGGTTAGTTGCCCTCAATTAAGAAAAATAGTATTATTATTCGCCAATAGATGTCCGGAAGAGTTGATTATTGAAAACACGAATAAAACTACATTTTCTGAAAATAAATCGTAGCTAGATCGATTTATCGCCCCCGAAATACCCTGTGTACTAAATTTTATGAAAATCGTTGGAGCCGTTTCCGTGATTCAGATTATAATTGTATATATTAATATACAATAACTGCTCGTTTAAAGGTATAAGATATATTGTCCAAAGAGTTTTTAATTGTGTAATTTTTATTTCTGTACATCGAAAATAATTCGGTTTCCGAAGTGGAAACAACAAAAAATTCCCATCAATCACTACCACAAAAATTGAATTTTTAAATTTTGTCATAATTTATGAAGAGAATTTAAAGCAAAGATAGCTGGTTGATTATATCCCGTTATCATACTAGACCCATGACCAGACAGAGGCACAGCGAGTTCGGTTTTTAAAAAAAAAACTTGTATACTTTTAGTCCCAATATTTTTTTAGTACGGCTATATTTTCAATTATTGTAGTCGTTGAATATATGTGCAGTTATCAGTATACTGGATATTTAGAATAATCTGAAATTTTGCCACATTTTTATTATAATGAAAAAATAATCATAAAAAGAGTTGTGACAAATAATCGCCTACGTAGCATCGCAGCCCCTAATTTGGCGGGTCATTAAGGAAATAAATAAAACCATATATCACTATCGTGTTCATAATTGACAAGTACCGTCAAATATAGACCAAGAGACATTAAGAAAGAAAACTGACCATATATCCTAATGAGGCTATCGGTTTCGCCCAGAGAATTCTTCGCAACGCACCGGTAACCGCCTATATCTTCTTCTGTCAATCTTCGGACAGTCAAAGCCATGCGACTCTCAAACGAACTTATAACTGTGTTCATCACTTCGTACTTGCTGGATGATATTACCATCTCATCTGTAAGAACAAATCGGTTAATTATAAACACAACTATTAACGGGTTCCCACCACGGTCCTCACATTTCACGAGTGATTTGTGTGCTCTTGCAAGTGCCATGAACACAGTAAGCTGAAACTCGCGGTAAGAATGCGGTAAATAATAATATTTATAATGTAGACTGCCGCAAATGTTTAGAACAATCCATTAATTACTACTACTACTGCGCTGGAGCAATGACCCCGAAGTGAGTCTTGGCCTCCGACAATAAACGTCACCATTCAATCCAGCGCTGCGCAATCCCTGGCTAATCTGACACTTGGAGCTCACGTAAATTTCCTTCCACAGCGTCAGAACAGCGGTACTTAGGCCTCCCTACTGGGCAGCCTCCCTACTGGCTGACAGTGTCCCTACGGTACACCCGCGTGCACCCATTTTACAGCCCGATCCTGCATTAGTCTCCCCCAGAATATTAATAATATTCGAAGAAATCAGAAACGCTATTATGACGCTTAAGAACAACAAAGCGCCAAGCACTGACAACCTACCATCTGAATTTTGGAAATACGGAAAAGCCTAGTTAGCAGTCCAGACTGTACCCTTATTAAATGGATATGGGAATCCGAACATCAACCTGTCCAGTGGTATCAGGGGGTCATCTTCCTGACACACAAAAAAGGCAGGCGGAAGAAATGCAATAACTACAGAGGAATTCTTTTACTACCTACAGCGTACAAAATATTATCTTACGTTTTACTAAGAAAACTAGAGCCGTATTCAGACAAAATCATTGGGGATTATCAGTGTGGCTTCAGACGTAATCGTAGCACAGTCGACCAAACCTTTACTCTGAAACAGTTAATGGAGAAAAGATGGAAGTATGCACAACGTATTCATTCGATCTATGTAGATTTTGCTAACACCTACGACAGCATAGAAAGACGGACTCTATATAAAATCTTCTATTCTATTCTATCAGACCATAGATGTCCACTGTTGGACATAGGCCTCCCCCAAGCCTTGCCACAAAGAGCGGTCCTGCACTGCCTGCATCGAGTGGATCTCCGCGAACTTCAATAGGTCGTTGGTCCATCTTGTGGGAGGCCTAACCACGTTACGTCTTCCGGTACACGGTCGCCACTCAGGAACTTTCCAGCCCCAATGGCCATCCGTTCTACGAACAGTGTCTCCTAATCCTCACCCGCTTTAAAATCACACAGAAGCTTGTGATAATAGTGTAGGTTGCTACTAAGGAAAGTAGAATCCATTAGTGATTTGCTTAAATTAACAATATTCGAAAAATTTCAATGTCAATTCTCGTATATTCGGTTAACCGGATTCGCCTTTTTTATGACGGGGTCTCAAAAGAATCGTCCCTTAACCATGTAGAACAGTGTAACGTCAGTTCATAAAAATAATTGAGGATGCTATTGTGATATGAGGTTGTACAAAAAAAAAACCATCTCCAAACAATAGCCTTTTTTTTTTTTTTTTTTATGATTGAAGGATTACTGGTGGCCCGGAGGCCTTTCCAGTTTCACCAGGACAGGTGGGCGAGCAAAGGCTCAGCCAGGAGGGGTGGGATTTGCTAACAGCTACCCGAGCGCCTCCGAAGGAGACCTAACAACTCAAGAGTAGCTGCTTCGCGAATGAATCTACTACCGGATCGGAATCGCGACCCACTGAGAAGATCCGGCGAGAAACTCAGCGGGCTGATGCATGGGTTAGGTTGCACGTCGACCTCTTTGTCGAGTTCGACGAGTACGGTTACCGGGGTCCCTAAGCCTGCTCCTAGTATTAGAGCTGAAGGCATCTAATGCAAAGGTTATTGGATCTGATGGATCCGTAAGGACGTGTCTAGGGCGTCGACGGTGACTGGCTCCTGCATGATCAGGATTCGGGGAGTAGTCAGCGGCGACAACGATAAGGCGATTATCATGACGCATAGCCTTATCGAAGTATCGTTCCGACGCTGACTTCATGTATTTCCGAATTGATTCGAGGCCCAGGTCGTCGTGTAGGTCAACGTTCCTCACGAACCACGGAGCCCCGACAGCTAACCTGCAAAAGCGGGATTGTAGGGATTGGAGGGTGTCTATGTGTGTGCGGGCCGCGTGAGCGAACACCACACTCGCGTAAGTCATGACGGGCCTTATGCAAGTTTTGTAAAGTGTCACCTTGTTCCGAAGGGACATTTTACTCCGCTTACAGATCATGGGGTAGAGTCTGCCGAGAATAAACGCGGCACGGTCACGGACTGATTTTATATGCGGGCGGAATGTCATCGATGCATCCAGGGTAACGCCCAGGTACTTGACCTTCCTGGCCCAGGGTATGGGTTGTCTAAAGAGAGTAATCGGGGGTGTGAGATTCCTCCTCCTAATCCGGGAGGAAATCCGTGAGGAGCTTCCCCTCTGAAATAGCACCGCAGTACTTTTCGCTGGGTTGATGTCTATGCGCCATTTTCGGAACCACTGTCCTAGGGCTAGGGCTGCGCTCTGAAGCTTCTTCGCGATTAGGGACTTATTTCTACTAGAATAGTAAACAGTCGTGTCGTCGGCGAATAAAGCTAAATGGGTCGGCGGCGACCGGGGAATATCGTTGACGAATAAGCTAAATAGGAGGGGTGAGAGGACAGAGCCTTGTGGGACTCCAGCTGTAAGAGGTCGTGGGGAGGAGCGGGTTCCCTCGACTCGATATCGAAAAGAGCGGTTCGACAAGAAGTCCCGTATGATGAGCACGAGACTATCCGGCACGCCCATGTCGAATAGTTTGAAAATCAAACCATTGTGCCAGACTTTGTCGAACGCTTTTGCGACGTCGAAGAAGAGAGCTCCCGTGTATAACGGTTTTGGTCGATTAAGCCCCACAAGAATGTGCTCCGTGAGGCGGTGCACCTGTTGAACGCATGAGTGATTTGTACGGAATCCGAATTGTTCATCGATGAGAATGCCCTTGGATGAGACGAAGTCTCTGAGGCGTTTGTAGATCAGACGCTCATACAGTTTGCTTAGAGACATGAGGAGGCTAATCGGGCGGTAACAATAGCCTATCGTTGGGAGAGCGATATTTTTCAAGGAGCACAAAATCGTCGAAATTTCCGCATAGACCCTTTAGTCGTACGACTACATTGCGGTACATAAGTATGTCGTTTACCGCCTTCGAGCTGCGGTAAGCCTCGAGTGTCTGTTGTCCGCAAATGATAAAGAGACTAGCTTTCTTTTGGAAACATTGCGGCACCGGCGGTGTTCAACGCATACCTCACACCGTGCGACGTTTTATTAGCAGCAATAAAATATGTGAGGGGACAATATTTTGCGGAGTTTAACTGCCTTCGCCATATTTCACAACACATTTATGTACGTTAATTAAAATAGCACGCCTAAAACTTTTTGCGAAAATGATAACATCGGCAACGCCTTTCTTAATCTTCATTTCCGATCGAAACTTTGGCTTGCTTCCTCTCTAGTGTACTTTGGCTTTATGATGTGCGTCGAAGATGGCCTTCAAACAAAATTACCCGACAAACCCGAACCTCTCTCCGCTTTCGTACAATATTACAAGAAATTTCAACTCAATTAAAGTCTAAAATAACATTGTAATACTCTTAATTACGTTCGAGTGAGGCTTGCTTAATTAACACTTGCATGTCAGAAGCCCTAACATAGATTGATGACAAACGAAAATGACGACCCTATGCGGTTCGTACTCTCGGGTTGGCTGTTGCGACAGGCCAGAGTGAAAGCGCCAGTCACCGGGCACAAGTTCGCGGCCTAACAAAAGCTGGCCCGTCAACAAAGCCGTCCATGGATCATAACGTAGACGTAAAACAACTTGTGACCTTAATGCGTTTTAATAATTAGCGCTTCAAGCTCAGCCGAAATTAACGCGATCGATACAAAGCAGCATTGTTCACGTGGCTAGTTTAAGCAATATTTTGACGAGGCTTTTAGTAGCGTTAGAATTGTTTCGTGAAACTTTTTAGGATTTCGAAAGAATCATAATCAAAAAGGCAAATTTGTCTTTTATATTTTATTACTTGTTTTATCATTCAAGGTTTTGGACGTACTCATGACGTTGGATTAAAATGTTACTAATTACATTGGCATTACAGACCAAAATTAGATCTTGGGTCGTAGCTGAGTAATAAGATTACTGGCATTGATGATTCTACAGAAATTATTAGGATCGCAACTAGTGCTCCCAAGAGATCTTCCGCACTGTAAGCTGTGCGTAATGGACTTAAAAGCAAACAAAGCTGTTGTCGAACCGAAAATGGACTAGCAAACCATGCTTTCATATTGCATTTGGGTCTGAAATGGTTGGTTAAACCAATCAAGTTGTTGTAGCGTAGTCTAGAATATTTAAGATTCTTCAACTAAAATCTCAATCATCAGATGTATGTAAATAGAAGTGTAACCAGTCTCGTTGCAAAAAGAAGAATACAAAATATGATTGATAAGCGAGCTATTTTCAGAAAATTGATAATAGCACGTCAGTTTTAGGCTAGGATGAAAAGGAATTCTATGAATTCCTATTATGTAAAAATATTGTGGTTTAAAACCATGCGTTAGAAAATGTCTTCTAATTCGACTGAATTAAAAAATAACTTACCGCAATCTTGCCCCAATCTGTATTCCTGGCAGAAAAGCTAGTAATAATGTGAACCCTAAATTTCGAGTGGCTCAAAACTCGTTCCCATTGAAAATTAACCCGTAAATTTCACGCGACAACTGCCGAATGGGGAACTTTGAGAAACCGCCGACGGCTGTAGAGCGAATGCGAAGTTACAACTCGGTTCGCTTCATCTGACTCATTACCTACTCTCTACTACTCATTTTCAGAGAGGATTGTCTTGTAAAAAAATAAACCTGGAAGTTTATCGTGAGTTTTTGGAACGAAGTTCCTTATGGGACGATGCGGAGGGGTACCGTAACTGGGAAAAAACGTCCGTAACGAAAGATTTTTATTAGACTTAGCTTTGTAATAACGTACAAAAAATAACATTTTTTTATTATATATTTTTATAAATCATTGTGAATAAAATCGAAAAAAAGTAGTGAAAAAAGTAGTTTTTTTTTTCAATAAAAAAATCATAATAAAAAATGTATACCCGAATAATTACTGTCTTTATACCTCGAATAGAACTTAAAATTAATATTTTTATAATAAGGAACTTCGTTCCTATCCGGTGTCCCACGACACCACACATCTTTTTTTTTTTTGACGGAGATGATAACCTAATATTAAAGCCGCTGTACGCATTGAAGTTGAGGTCTCAAATACATTGCAATAACTATGACCCGGCCCTTGTAGCCGTTACAATTACCCATGCCTTAGAAAGCAAGGTTACGTAACGTACCTACGTAAATTCATGAAAATTGCAAGGTTGATTTTAATGATATGACACGATATCCTTCTTTATGATAGAAATCGTTGATAAATTACAAGTGTTTTGAATCAATCATGTAATTAGGAAATCAGTGCCGATATGGCAATGAACTAATATCTCAACAAGAATAATATTTTTTACAAAAAAACATTTATCTTTATTCTTTATTGTACACACAGTTAAGACAGTAAAATAATTGCGAAAAGTTATAAAATGGCGAGCTTAACTCAACAATTGAGTTATCTACCAGCTAACCGTTCTTAAAGAGGGAGAGCTTTACATAAGTGAGTAGAAGAGTTACAATCTAATCAATTCAATAACAATAATAATAATAAACACTAATATATAATATATCAGACTATATACATACACGTACATATATAATGAGATACATAAAACAAATACATTTAAATAATACTAAATCGACAGATAGTGCTCCTTTAATACAATAACATACAAGCTTGTCGATTTGTTTAGATTAATATGAACATGCAAGCAGCGCGTGCTATGCTTAACTGTAAATATTACATGCTCGTAATGAAAATAAAGGTAGCAAAACAAATGAAATAAAACAATAAAAATGTTTTTATTTGAGCTGAATACTTGTTAGGTTAAGTAAATGACACATAGATTAGTAAAATAACGCTTCCATAGCAGCTATTATAGTCATCGTAGTGTACGGATGCCTAATTCGTAAAGTCAAAGGGGCTCAGTCGTGCAATACCTATTGTTAATTCCGTTCAAGCATATGTTCGAGCGCAAGCTACATGTGTATTGTATTATATGTTTATGTACAATTTCAATATCATTACCCTAAAATCAAAACACTAACTTGACAGAAGCAATACATTGAACTAAAGTAGTTTTAAAGGATTTAACGGTGATTTTTAACTTACTTCACACACGTTTTTTCTTTCAAACATGAGGAATATTAAAGTTATATTAAACGGATTGAACATAAAATTGAAATATTTTAAGTAATTTATTTACATTGCTGATTTATGTATACACATAAATGTGTAATACATTCACAAAGTTTTACTACAACCAGTATTACGCATATACTTTTTGCGGATTTGATTTTTATTACACGAAGTGATTCCTTCATTGTAGATGTGAACATGTGCTAATTAAGTATTTAATTGGAACAATAAAGAATCCTGAATCATTCATTGAACAGAATCCTGTCTGCGGGATTCGCATCGCTTGAAACCGGGTGTCTAATCCTTTAGGCCGCGACGACTTACAGTATAGAATCTATTTATAGTTTATTTATAGAAACAATAATCCTATTTATAACATAATCTACCGATGACTGCGGCTGATGATAATAATTCAAAATTAAAAAATGAAGGTATTATTAGTACAGCTAAAATCTATTATTTGATAAATACTAGTGGTCCCGCAGTAGTCGAAATTCGACTATAATTAATTGAAATTATAATTTTGACCATTATTATGGTTATATTGTCAAAGACTATTATACTTCTATAATCACAGTTTTCGCAAAGACTACACTATAGACAAATAATATTAAAGATAAACAATATTAACCTATTTTCAATAGGTTTCCTACTTCAGTGATTTGACCACAGTTTTTGACAAACTAAAGTTTGACAAATGCATGTGCAAATATGTGTGCGTGTCAAATACATGGCAGTTGTGTAATGTTTTCTTTATTGATTTAATGTATCTTTTGTGTATTATTTTTAAAAAATATTAGCATTGTGCACTCCTTCTCTATATTCTCTATAAGTGTGGGAAATTTCATACTCCTCCGTCCGCACAATTATCGTAAAAAGGGGTACAAAGTTTTTGCTTCACGTATTAATATAAAGAGCCCCTTACTATTTTGCAAAAACTTTGTAAGGCACAATCATATAAATTTAATAATCTTGTTCACGAATGTTATTATCACATGGCGAGAATTATCTTGAGTCGTATTATACGATAGAAAGACTCAGAAAAATTTATTGTTTATTACAAAAGTCTGGTTTATTTTACGCTCGGGTAAGTGTTAATGGATTTTTCAGTGTGGTTATCACGTGTTCTTTTATTGTGACTCTCGGTGGTAATTTTTCTACTTTTCAATGTTATTGGAACACATTCAGCTCTTTATACGACAGGGTTACGATCTATAAGTTCCGTGCCGAGTTCGATTATTGAAATGCAAGAATAGATATCGGTTTTCCGTCTCATATGTTAGCGTTTGTCTCAATACTATATAGAATCGTTATCCTAAACTATCAACTGTTTTATGCTAGTATAATAATATGTACGAGTATATATCATTAGCTTTAAAGTCTGGTAAGCATGAAAATCATTAATGCACGGATTACCTAAAACAAACTATAATCAGTTAGCTTATACTCTATTTTTAATAATAGTATCTAAACTTATTTATAATTAAAAAATTGTAACGGAAACACGTTTTTTTTTATTGCTTAGATGGGTGGACGAGCTCACAGCCCACCTGGTGTTAAGTGGTTACTGGAGCCCATAGACTAGACATCTACAACGTAAATGCGCCAGGTCTCAAGTATAGTTACAACGGCTGCCCCACCCTTCAAACCGAAACGCATTACTGCTTCACGGCTGAAATGGTCGGGGTGGTGGTACCTACCCGCGGGGACTCACAAGAGGTCCTACTACCAGTAATTACGCAAATTATAATTTTGCGGGCTTAATTTTTATTACACGATGTTATTCCTTCACCGTGGAAGTCAATCGTGAACATTTGTTGAGTACGTATTTCATTACAAAAATTGGTACCCGCCTGTGATTCGAACACCGGCGCATCGTTCAACACGAATGCACCGGACGTCTTACCCTTTAGGTCACGACGACTTCCAAAAGTCGTGATTGCGTTATAGATTTACAACACAAAAATATATAAAAAAGGATGCCAGGTTGTCGTTTTATATTTTAATTGTTACGATAATTTTATCTTTCTAATATCAAACAAAACCGATATTAGAAATAGATATTAATTAGAATATTAGAATACGAGCACGAGATGTATCAATTAAATTTATAAAAACACATTTTTTCATAGCCTAACGCTTCAGATGGATTAATGGATCCATTACACTCTTATCTCATCTCACAATGATAATACTGCATTCCGCTATTCGTCAGAGCTACTTAAAGCTACGGTTGTTATATTGATTGATTTTTTTCACAGTAGCAGTGTGCTTCTCTTCGATTACTTTCTTCCTTCTAAATTCTTCTCGTCCCCGTCTTAAATTTGACTGATGCTAAGAGGTATTACAGACCGGGCTCAGTGGTGTAGATTGGGAGAGGCCTATGTCCAGCAGTGGACGACTATGGGCTGTTGATGATGATGATGATGATGATGAAGAGGTATTAGATTTAACGAATCCTAGATACTACTAGTCAAACCATAGGGTTTATCTACTATAGCAATAGAAAAATCAGGCAGGTCCATTATAATTTTTATATTAAAACTAGCTTGTCCGGCAAACGTTGTTTTGCCATATAAATTATTTCTAGGAAAGATAAATAATCTAGATACCGACTGCAACGCCATCTCAAATCGGTGCAGCCGTTTAGGAGGAGTTCAATGACAAACGCACGCACAGAAGAAATATATTTAAATAAAGATAATATGTGTATGTGTCGAACTCACATGTGTATAATTTTGACGATACCCATTGTTGAATTTGAATGCGTCGGGCTTTTCATTAAACACGACTTTTATCCGGTATCAGGGCTTGCTTGATACGCAGCTACAAGAAGATTAGCATAGAAATGTATAAAACATCTGAAGAATTTTATATGAAACCCGAGTGCGCATAGCACGGAACCGCTCACCTCGTCTTACACAAGGCAATATGAATAAAATATGGATTCATCAGTTGAATAAACGAACATTTCGTGCTCAAATAACTCTGTTCGCACGCAGTGTGTAATGATCACACCGACTCTTTGAATATATAGGGTGATGTAATATGAAAGCGTTTTGGTATCAAGTTTTTTTTTTCTCGCTCGATTACCAAAATTGTTTTTATTTGAGTAATTTGATTTTGTTAGATATTTTGTTTAAGTAAGAATAAGTCAATTAATTTACTAACTACTAAAGCGAGAATAACATCAAGCAAAGTGAACGAAAGTGCAGATATTACCGGTGGTAGGACCTACGTGAGTCCGCACAGGTAGGTACCACCACCCTGCCTATTTCTGCCGTGAAGCAGCAATGCGTTTCGGTTTGAAGGGTGGGGTAGTCGTTGTAACTATACTGAGACCTTAGAACTTATATCTCAAGGTGGATGGAGCATTTACGTTGTATCTATGGGTTCCAGTGACCACTTAACACCAGGTTACTCTGAAACAGCTGAGCTCGTCCACTCATGTAAGAAAAGAAAAAAAAGATATTTTGAAGGTCCATATTTCGGTCGATATTTTTAAATTCATTTTAAATCTTAGACTTGAGTTATGCCAAAATAATATCCGTATATGTATATATAGTACATATCTAAGCACTGTTACTCTTTAAAACCCTATCTCAAGAAATACATATTTCTTATTTAATATCATTCTCCTGCGCTTCTCCCAGTCGGCGCAGCATGTTTTCTCATTCCATACCCTCCTCTATCATATACCATTTCTTCGCTCACTCCCTTCTTACACATATCGTCTTTCACGCAATCCATCCATTTCCTCATTAGATCTAGCTCTTTCTCTATATCCTTCCACATTCATAGCTAACACTCTTTTACCAACCTCATTTTCATTTCGTCTCATCACATGTCCATACCGTCTCTAAACGCGCACTTCTCAGCTTCTCTGTCACAAGTGCCACTTTTAGACTTCCTCTAACATCTCTTCTTCTTAGTCGCATACTTCATTGCTGAAGGTCGTGTCGTGAAAGCCCTTCGTGGCTCTTTGTTTTTCTCTCTGTGGCTCCTCTAACATATTCATTCCGTATTCTATTCATTCTCGTTACTCCACACATCCATCGCAACATTCACATCTCTGCTGCATGCAATCGCCTTTCATCCGCCCCTTTAGTCGTCAATATTTCCTAATTATTATACAATTATACCAACCTTAATCTATACCCTTATTTGTTTATAATAAAGTCATACTAATACATCCAATACTAATACTACCCAAGTGAATTTATTCAAACAAAAAAAAAGTATTAAAATTTTGTGCTATACAGAAATATCTTACTTAGATATATTTTTTTGCCTTTGTAGGCAGACGGGCATACGGCCCACCTGATGGTGAGTGGTTACCATCGCCCATGGACTCCAGCAATGCCAGGGGCAGAGCCAAGCCGCTGCCTACCGCTTAATACTCTCCACAAGCCTCGTTTGAAAAAGGACATGTCATAGCGCTCGGAAAACACCGTGGAGGGGAGCTCATTCCATAGCCGGATGGTACGTGGCAAAAAAGATCTCTAGAAACGCACTGTGGATGACCGCAGTGGCTCCAGGTAGTATGGATGAACTCTACTCCGGTGGCGGGCGGTGCGATGGTAAAAACGAGATGCTGGTATCATCTCGAACAAGTCCTCAGAGCACTCCCCATGGAACATACGGGATAAAATACAGAGGGAACCGAAGTCCCTCCGCAGACCCAGAGGCTCCAAACGATCAGAGAGAATGGGATTAGCGACAATCCGAACGGCCCTCCTCTGTATGGAGTCAAATGGAAGAAGCTGGTATTTGGGAGCCCCGGCCCAGAGATGGGAGTAGTACTCCATGCGAAACCGGACTTGTGCTTTATAAAGCAAAAGTCTTTGTCCAGGCGTGAAGTACCGCTTCGCTCTGTTGAGGACTCCCAGCATTTTGGACGCCAACTTGGCTTTGCCTTCCAAATGACTCTGAAACTGGACATCGCTCGAAATGTCGACCCCAAGTATCCCGATACTCTCGGAAGGTTGCAGGGATACTCCTTGGAATTGCGGCGCCATGACAAAGGGGTCCTTCTTCGCAGTGAACGCGCAAACTTGTGTCTTTATCGGGTTGAATTGAACCAAGTTCAATTCACCCCATTCGGAGACTCGCCCCAGAGAGTTCTCCACTTCAGACACAAGTTTTGATCGTCTCTCCTGCACCACGCTCCGAGAGAGACTCTGATGGCCGATATATCGCGCATCCCCCGTGCTATCATCTGCATAGCAATGCATGCCATCAATAGACAGCATGTCATTGATATACAGGATGAAAAGCGTGGGGGAGAGCACCGAACCCTGTGGAACGCCAGCGTTAATGGTCATGGTATCAGAACAGTCACCGTCTACAACGACCGTGATGCTCCGCCCATCCAAAAAGCTAGCGATCCACTTGCAGAGACCCTCGGGGATTCCGTAAGATGGTAACTTCGATAGAAGTGCCCTATGCCAGACCCTGTCGAAGGCCTTCGCGATATCAAGGCTCACAGCAAGAGCCTCGCCTTTGCTCTCCAAGGCTTCAGCCCACCTGTGAGTAAGGTATATAAGAAGATCGCCAGCTGAGCGACCGTGATGGAAACCGTACTGTCGGTCACTGATCAGCTGGCGATCTTCAAGATACTTCAGGAGTTGTGTATTTATAATTCGCTCCATCACCTTGGAAAGCAAGGATTTTATCGCGATAGGCCTGTAGCTCGATGGGTCCGACCGGTCACCCTTCTTGGGGATAGGTTAGGATAGGGGATAGGACTTAGATATATTGCTCTAGAACTAACTCCCTCCACAATGTTTTCTGAGTTCTATAAACATCTAGTTCTTTTAGAAGGAAAAAGGCAGTGACTCTCAGCGGTAGACAGCGGCTTGTCTGTGACCCCAGTACTACTGAGGTGGAGAAGCGACGGTAGCCTTACTTTCCACTAGCATATTCGCGTGACCTCAAATAATAATTAAAAAAATAACACTCTAAACACAATTATTATTACAAAGGTCTACGTGAGCTTTAATCAAATATCCTCGTTATCCACTTGTCCATAGTATTCGATCAGAACCAATAAATAATATGTTGCTAATGTCGTATTTTTTCTCATTAAGAAAATTATATTATAATATAGCTTAATGTTATATGTAAGCGTATGCATATGTACAATGTGCTATTAATATGAATTACAAAGTAGCTTTTTAAGAATCAAAATCTTAGATTCACTTTATTCCAACAAAAGCATTATGTGAAGTCAGTGAAGAGTCGTGAACGCGTCCACTGGAACTAACAAGCATTGTCTTAATTTACAATAGCTTCAGCTAAGGACTTAAAACCCACGCACTCGTAAATTAAAACTTAATATCTCATTACTCGCAAGCATCACCCGCCCAGGGCTTGAGCCAAAAAATTCTAATTACAGCAGAGTATAATATTCTTCTGGCGGGACGAAAGTTTCATGTTTTTTTTAATCGCTTTAATTTTAAGATGAGCAGACTTGCTCACGGTCCGCCTAACAAACAGCTACCGGAACTCATATACTTAGTCTGGTCATAAATACTGTTACAATTAAAAATAAACAAAATATTACATTTGAATTTGGAATCTGTCATTTTTATATGATTGCTCATTGAGTTTTCTCATTTTGGCGCCAATACATTGTACAATATTTTACGATATTAAAATGGAGTAGGGTGATAAAGAGAACCGAATCGCTGTGATTGCATTACATAAAGTAGGTATGGAGCCAAATGCAATTTTTAAAACTCTCCATACGCTTGGTATTAGTAAAATGTTTGTGTACCGGGCTATTAATAGGTGCAATGAGACCTCTTCTGTTTGTGACAGAAAAAGATCTGACGGTCCACGTAGTATTCGTACGAAAAAGGTGGTCAAAGGTGGGCAGTAAGGGAAAGAATTCGAAGAAATCCTGTCCGAAAGCAAAAGATTTTATCTCGGGAGATGAAGATAGATAGCACCTAGAACCATGTCGCGTATTTTAAAAGATTACTTAAGACTTGCAGCCTATAAGAGACGTACTTGTCATTTCTTAACTGATAATTTAAAAGAGAATATGATGGTAAAATCAAAACAGCTACTGAAGCGGTACGCAAATGGAGGTCATAGAAATTTTTTATTTACGGATGAGAAAATTTTAACAATTGAGCAGCATTTTAACAAACAAAATGACCGTATTTATGCTCAAAGCTCTAAGGAAGCTTCCTAATTAGTCGACAGAGTGCAACGTGGGCACTATCCGACTTCAGTGATGGTTTGGTGGGGTATTAGCTATGAAGGAGTGACTGATCCATACTTTTGTGAAAAAGGTATCAAAACATCGGCACAAGTGTATTAAAATACCATTCTTGAGAATTTAGTGAAGCCCTTTAACAAAACCATGTTCAATAATCAAGAATGGTCTTTCCAGCAAGACTTGGCGCCAGGTCATAGCTCAGTCTACGTAGTCTTGGTTGGAAACTAACATTTCGGATTTCTTCAGAGCCAAAGACTGGCCGTCGTCTAATCCCAATCTTAACCCGCTGGATTATGATTTATGGTCAGTTTTAGAGAGTGCGGCTTGCTCTAAACGCCATGATAATTTGGAGTCCCTAAAACAATCCGCACGATTGGCAGTGAAAAATTTTCCGATGGAAAGAGTGCGTGCTTCTGTTGATAACTGGCCTCAACGTTTAAAGGACTGTATTGCAGCCAATGGAGACCACTTCGAATAAGCTTTTTATACTTTAAATTGTTTTGTATATTACATGTATATATATAACACACTGTAAAAGTAATAAATGTTATTTGCAGTAACAGTATTTATGGCCAGACTAAGTATAAATTAATAAAACCCCTCGTACTTTTATAGCATACACTAGTAGAAACCTTTTATTCACATAGACGTCTTAAAGGCGTCACCTAATGAGAATTCATCGGAGAATGGGATAAATTCTGTGGGTATTATATCAGTCCACTATGGATCAATGTATCACCAACAGGAATTTTTAGTCATAAGCCCTCACTGGTACCACCAGCCTGCCTATTTCTGCGGAATTCAGCGGAATAGTGTTTGACCCGCTTTGAGGTGTGAGACAGCCATTATATAATACAATTGAGACTCAGACCTCATGTTTCGAGGTGGGTGGCAATATTCAAGTGTCCATGTCGATGAACTCGGGTAACCGAGTACACACCAGGCGGGCCGTGAGTTCGTGTAGCCATCATGAAAAACAAATGAATCGATTTCCGCCATTCGCCGTCAGCAGTAGTACATAACAAATTAAGGGCTGGGTACTAAAAAGCTAGGCAGAAAAATAATTATTCTAACTGCTACGACAGATAAATGGTAGACATAAGCGCAATAAAACCGTAGACACTTGAAGCCTATCTTCAAAAGCAGAAACTAGGAAGGAATCTATTAATTTGATTATGATTATTTCGTAATAATATCTTGTTTTTCATAGGTAATTTTTGAAACATTTTTACTAACGATGCTAAGACAGAGGATTTTTATGTAATTTTAAAGACCTTGTCATTATTGTGGTTGATAATTAATTTCGCAAACAAATTTGTATGACGTATTCGTTATTTTTTTTACTTTATTTGGAAAACAAAAACGCTCAAAAGCTGGTCATTGGATCCCATTTGGGTACAATGTTGGAACAGGAAACTGAATATGTTATTAGCGGTCCGATATTTAAATCGAAAAAAAAAATATAACTAATCCACCTGATTTCCTATTCAAAGTTCTTTAGTTAATTGACCACTTTTCTTAAGAGCCACTAGCTTAAATTACTGCTGCGGGAGAGATTAAATTCAATGGTGCAGAGGTCGTAGTCATGGTGACCGGGGTTGTCCCTAAGGGATCGTAAACTAATCAGTATCTACTGGGCATGACTTGCATTATATCTTAGGTAGGTACTAGTTTGTCTCATTACATACATAATTGATGAGCCATATTAATCCGATCAGTTTAAGTAATGAAGTTATAGTGAGATTCGAATTTTAACGGCAGATAGCGGCTTTGCTGTGGTCCTAGTTGTGCTGACGTCCGTGGGCGACCACTCACCATCAGGTAGACCATATCATCTAACTGCAAAGACATAAGGCAATAAATCATGCTTATTGCGTAGATGAGTAAACTTTTGAGGATTTAAAATGATTAACATTATAAATTGGGCACCATCTTTATTAGCAGAGCGTACCAGAGAGAGCTAGACAACAAAAGTCATAGATACACTAGAATACATTAGGACATATATACACTCCAACTTTAACATAAATGAGCTTGCGGCCGGCTCTGTCTTCATTGGTTACCGGAGTCCCTAGATAGAAGAACTTGTTTGTGACCATTAACTTTGAGACACGATGTCGAACTTTGCTTTGTGTAACGACCATTCCTTTAAAACCCAAAAACATAGTCGTATCATCAACAACTATACCAAACTATAACATAACATATGTATAAACAATGAATAAATTGGGAATACTCAAACAAATTTATAAATTTTAACGGTATTTTTTACATTCCATTATATCTATTGCTGTCGGGTCCTTACGACTCCTTACGGGGCGCGGATCGGGCCTCGGGGCAACCCACTCTGCCCGGGTGTAGGCTCCCTGCCTAATTATTTTTTTAAATTTTGACTTAGATTTTTAGACTTCTTACTACATATATCTATAATATTATATAATTATTATCTACAGTTATTTATAGATGAGTTATTTGTAGATGCTTTTTGACAAAATGCCTTGTTCTTTAAGGTCCTATCCTAGTCCTATCTAAAATGTTTAAAAAAATTAGCTGACCCAGCAGATGTTTTCTTTTCTGTAAATAACATAAAAACCTAAAAGCCAATTGCAATGGTACTTACGGAATACCGACCCCAAATTTTAATGTAAACGATTTAGATAACCAACTGAAAACCTACATTTAAAAAAAATATCAATTTAACCATTTTTTTAAGAGTACAACGAAAAACACCTCACCAAAGAATCTGAGGTGTATGTATTACTAATGAAACTCACCGTGATGACTATTACTTTTTGTATAAAAACATAAATTTCTTGAAACTAATCATGTGCCACCTTTTTTCCGTATATAGTTCTACGAGTATGACAGAAACCTTTTTTTTTATTGAATGATGAGCTCACAGCCCGCCTGGTGTTAAGTGGTTACTGGAGCCTATATACATTTACAACGTAAATGCGCCACCCACCTTGAGATATAAGTTCTAAGATCTCAGTATAGTTACAACGACTGCCCTACCCTTCAAACCGAAACGCATTACTGCTTCACGGCAGAAATAGGCAGGGCCTTCCTTAGAGTTTCGTCACACTTGATTGAATGTCACGGAAACGCTTAGAAGATAAAGATACAAAACATAATTTTTAACAGTCTTTCATTAGCTTGGTATGAATATAACGAAATTTTCTTAACTTAACTTTCATCCACTTCAAGTCCTCCAATTAACTTTTAAAAGACATCACGGACCGATTATGATATAATAATTTTATCAGTTCGCTCCACTATTGTGATCAACAACAACAAGTATCAACAGGAAAAATAAAGATGAAATTAATTGATAGTACGGTTTGCTATTTGAATTTAAATATTTCGTAACTATTTCTAGGTTAGGAGTTCAAACATTCTACCAGAATTAGAGAACTATAATTAGGAACTATGCTCGTTTAACTTTATATTTATAGAATAAAATAATTAGTAACAAAATTAGAAGGAATGCCATTGAGAATTTTAAATGTGTACTCACTGGAATCTCGAACCCAATAGTTTATGGATTTCGGCGATGACTCGACGTAGCATTCAAGGGTAGTATCGGTGCCTAGAGGTGCTCCGATCAGCTGATTTGGAACTTGAATTACGGGATGAACTGCAACAATGAAATTACTGGTCAATTGTAATTTTTTTGTCGAACATAAAATAAAAATCAATTTCTCAAAAATTTAAGTTTCCGGTAATTTTAGCGTTCGTAAACAGACGTTATTTTGATTTATCATGTTCTCCTTTTTTATTTTTATTTTGATGGAAGGATTAATGGTGGTTAGGCGAAGGCTTTTTCAGTTTTACTAGGACGGGTAGGTGAGTTCGGGCTCAGCTGGTAGAGGTAAAATTTGCCCACAACTGCCCGAGTGCCAAAGGGGGCCTGACAGCTCTCTCTATATATTCGTCTTGTTTATTCTTGAAAATATCTAATGTTTGCTTATGCTCGAAACTGGAATCACTTTTCGAAGCCAAGACTTTAAAAACAAAGACCCACTGAAGTTCCCTTACTCGTTATCTTCATTTTATTAATAGCATCAAAAAGTGAAAATTCTGTAAGCGTAACTTTGTTCCGCAAATTAGCCTAATAATATTAAAGTTAAATCTTGCATAAAAGCAAAATGTCCGCTTCGGTTGACGCTAAGACGCAAACAGTCTCTTACAGCCAGAAATAATTAAAAGCTACTACTCGCTGACATTAGAGAACACCATTAATAACAAGAAACCTCCGAAAGTTGCCGAGATAAACAACAATTACCACGAATTTGCCGCAGACCTATTTCGTTGTCGAAATGAAAGTTGCCGTTAAATATTTTCCAGCTAAACCGAATCGAAAAAGTTTTTCGTTACTAATTAAATAACACGTAAAACGTAAATAACATTTATTTTATTATGTAACACGACAATGTGGTCGTATAAGCGTATCTTTTTGATTCGATTTTCATTCTAGAGAATGGGCAGAAGCGTTCCCCGATGCGAATACGCGCATCTTTTTTAGTTCTTTTGTTTAGAGGGCTGAGTGAAAAAATACAGACTTCGATCACGCGATTTCATGTCTCAAGATGGGTGGTGGTATCAACCCTCATGTCTTCGTGACCAGATAGGTCGCACGTCCGTTAATTTGTCTGCCCGTCTAAAGCAATAACGAAAAGGGCTGAGTGCCCACATCATTCCTGGTATTGTGTTTACTTACAATGAACTTTTATGATGATTCTCTTGCTCACAGAAGGCGGGACGCCGTTGCTCGCTATGCACAAATATGCACCCATGTCTGATCGAGATATTTTGTTTAAAGTTAGTACTTCTTCTTCATAAACAGCGACTAAGGAGAATAAGTTCACATAAATCATTATTCCAGAAACATTTAAGAGCGGATCATTTGAGGTCTATTGCATGTATAAATTATTGACAGATTCAAACTATTTTTCTGGTTTAATCTCGCACTTCTAATTT
The DNA here is from genome assembly GCF_030269925.1 of Bombyx mori. Lineage (NCBI taxonomy): Eukaryota > Metazoa > Arthropoda > Insecta > Lepidoptera > Bombycidae > Bombyx > Bombyx mori. The sequence continues at coordinate 8,451,899 of NC_085111.1, read as the reverse complement.
TTACCTAAAAATTTCAGGTACTTATCGTACTCAAACCCCACTAAGGTTTTATTCATTCAAAGCTTAATGGTGTGTTAACGAGCATCATAATATGCCGAGATTTTTTTCTATACAGTATCAAGGCATAGCAGTTTGTTTCCCCGACATTCGTGGTGTCCGATAAGGACTCACATCAAACTAAGAGACAAATATCGGTTTGGAATTCTAAAAAGGATATAATAAACGTAAGATTAAGCAATGAAAGTAGTTTTGAAAGTAATATTATTATGTCTACGACTCGCCAAAACCGTAGGAAGTGTCTATTATTACTAATATGATGCTATACTACAGAGATATGAAACGAAAAGAATAAAAAATCTACCTACCTTTAGTTTTGATGCCGTTGGACTCTCTCAAAACGATATCAGCCCCATCTTCCCTCCGCCACATGACTCGTGGCTCTGGCATACCTCGAGCACGACAAGAAACCCTAGCAGTACCTCCTTCTGGCACCATAATATCACCTGACGTTTCTTCCGCTATGAAGTCGGGTGATACAACTACATCCAAGTAACCTATCTGATAAAATGAAACGAATGGTTAGAATGGTTTTAAATATTTTAGACTAAGACGAGAATTACCACCACCTTTTACTGGTGGTAGGACTTCTTGTGAATCCACACGGGTAGGTACCACCACCCTGCCTATTTCTGCCGTGAAGCAGTAATGCGTTTCGGTATGAAGGGTGGGGCAGCCGCTGTAACTATATTTGAGACCTTAGAACTTATATCTCAAGGTGGGTGGCGCATTTACGTTGTATATGTCTATGGGCTCCAGTAACCACTTAACACCAGGTGGGCTGTGAGCTCGTCCACCCTAAGCAATAAATAAAAAATCAACGAAAATATTTACCAAAATTATATCGACGTTAAAAAAGGATTTTTGTCTTATCACGTTTGAAAATAACTACAAATTACAGAACAACACAATAAGTTAGGTGTGCCATACAGGAATCACCACCCGCTGCGTTGGGGTTGTTTCGCGTGCAGCTTAATTCACTTATACTCGTACGCTTCCCTTAATTTCAATTCGTCTCCCGTCGTCATTTAACATAAATGTAGTAAATAGTGACAATTGCTCTATTCCCTCAATTGAATGTGGATAGTTTATAACTAGTTGGTCATGATTTTCAACTAAAACATTACGAAATATGTTTCAAAACGAATTTGCTGGAAATTATTGTCCAAAAATTCAAAGTCGATGGAATTCTTACGGAAACTATAAGCTGATAGTGTGGCTATGGATGCTTAACGAAACAACATTGATGTTCTGTCCAGCGGAGATATCACATAGTGGATTTTATATTCATGCAGTCCTCCATGCGATTTCTGTGATTTTCATTGGAATGCCATTAGTGTATTCAGAAATATGTATTGGACAGTACATGAATGGTAATGTGATATCAATGTGGAATTTCTTTCCAATTTTTCGGATTGCTGGTTACGGTATGATATATCTTGTAATTCTGAAAACTATTTATTTTATGGTTTTGACGACTTGGTATTTGGAGTACGCATTTTATGCTGTGGCGGATCCCCCGCCGTGGTTTTCATGCGATGATTATAATACTACAAAATGCATGGTGAAACGTAAGGACGTATCAGTGTTTCAGCACTGCTTGGAAACTCAGTCTCTATTTGATGAAGATTGTGGCTTCAAAACGGCAAGTTATTTATTCTTTAGCAAAGAAATTGGAGATAAAAATACAAAAATGTCGTTTGGCTGTATGTATGAGTGGAAAAGTATCACATTCAGCCTAACTTTGGGTGTAATTTTCTTTATTTTAACATTAAAAAGAGAGAAACTATTTCAATTTTATTGCAAAACTACCATCACCTATGTCTGCTCAATTGTAGTCATTTTGTTTTGTGTTTCAGTTTCTACTAGTGGAACTTGGTACACCTCTAAATTCAATCTCAATTACAGATGTTTTTATTATCATTCATGTATGAATTCAATAATTAGAGGTTTTCTGTCTGTCGGTACTGGATATGGAATGATGGTATTTTTATCAAAGGACGTTTCATTTCGAAGTCCCGCCACGATAACTGCGGTTGTAGCTTCTTTATTTTCTGTCTTTATTTGTTCGATGTTCTCGCTTATAGTTTTTGGAGGGGTTAAGACTATGATTTATTACCACAGTGAAGAAGAAAGAGTATTAGAGGAAGGCGACAGCATATTTTTTGCACCTCTTGCATCAATATCAGAAATAATGTCATATTTTGATGCGATACCTATTTGGGGATTTTTCTGGTTTTCTTCTATTTTTGTCTGCTTATTTTTTAATTTATGGCTACTGTTTCTTTATATAAAAGAGTTCATATATCAATTCACTTGGTCACAAAAATATTGTAGACTGTTTACATTTTTATTCATGTTGTTGATTTGTGTATTGACGTGGCCATTTTACTGTGTCGATTTAACCACAGTTCTACTAGATACTACGGAAGTAATTCAAATTTCAAACAGCTTACTGTTTTCGTTGCCAATTTATTGGATTTATGGTTTTAAATCTCATGCCGTTGATATTATTTTTATGATTGGAATTAAGTCGAATTGGTTTTGGAAATTTACGCAGTTGATTAATCCGGTTATATTAATATTCATATTGCTTTCTAAATGCACTCATTTAGAAGTCAAAGAACACGTCATGTCCTTAAATTCTAAAGTATTACAAACATCAGTTAATCATTTTTTATTTTACGTTGTTATGGGCATATATATTTTTATTTTAGTCGTAGGAATTTCAACGCAATTAATGGTTTACTATCGCAAGAAAATGATTTGGAAACTATTTTCTCCGACTGACTCTTGGGGACCGAGAGATAAGATTTTATTTAAGAGCAGAAAAATGTTTGTACCCGAAATAATGACGAGAGAGTTTCTGTACAGACAAGTTCGCCTGCGAGGATATTACAGGAGCAAAAAAATATCTCACATAAAAAATCAGGAATACAACGAACAAGAATCAATTTTCTCATGAGCTTTAGGCAGATTCTTATTAATTGAATTTGTTTAGAAAATTTTCCTTATAGACAAATCATAAGTATTGAGTACCTGGCTTTTCATTGGGTCTGTATTAATTTGACACATATATTGGCCTCTATCTTCTTCTTGAACGCTACGGATGTGTAGATTCCAAACAGTTGGCCCGTTGTGGGACACAGCGACTCTATGGTTGTTGGTTATGACATGAACATGTATCGCTTGAATGGCCTTTGTATCAGCTTTAACCCAGCCTACCTAAAAAGTATCATAATAAATTTTTGTCGAATTTCACAAAGCATTTTGTATTATTTTAAACGTACCCTGTATCCTCCAAGGTTCTGTACAAGGCATCTGAATGTAGCATCTCGTCCTACTGGTATCGTTATATTCATCAATGGCTCAGCAAATTCCGGTTGAAATGCTTGACCTAAATAAACAAATCGTTTATCAATGTATAGTTATTGATATTAAAAAAAATCGGCTTACATAATACTGGAAGAATATATTTAATTAGTTCCGCTGTTGTAGTGAATAAAACTAAACTACTGAACTGATTGCAGGCTAAGAAACTGAAGTTAAACACAAAACTAACCGACGAGTTTCGAATCCAATCCTAACATGAAAATTGCTAGTAAATATATCGACCATGGCTGTTGCATATTTCCAGTCACACGGACACTCAAACACTCGTGCCCTCTTTATGTATAACCAAAGGGATCCATCAGAATCTGCAAACAAAGAAAAAATCTAAATCTTTGTTACTACATACTTACTATGTTATTGCACACTTCTGATTAAAAATATGTAGTCTCTACGAAAAAGTTAGCGATAGCCTTATGAGTCTTCAAGAGATCGAAATAGATACATTTAATGAGATACATAAATCTCACTCCCAACTAATTGATTAAAACGTCTTGTATTTAATGGGTTTATTATTGGCTCTGACATCTTAGCGCAATGGGTGTTGCTTTTTGATGACGTCATAATAAAACAAAATAAAGCTTTACAAAGTAAAGACTTTATCAGCCGGGATAAGTATAGTTTGGAAGATTCTTATTTCTAGGGCAATTATTTAATGAACACTTAAAGAATATATCATTCAATGAATTTGGCATTCATGAAACTAAAAAGTTCATGTGAAGCCTCATTCAAAAGAATATTATGTGTGGTTGCGTTAACATAAAAGTCAAGTACAATATGGTTCCATAGGTAATTTCTATAAAGCGGCAAATATTCCCCATTATACTATCGATAACACGCGGCGATGTTGCAAATAAGGGTTACAGAGGCTGTAAGCAGGTAGTCATTTTTGTACCTTATGCGATCATTCAATAATGATTTGAAGTTATGAGTTTAGCTTATTTGTTTAGTGGTCATTGTGACAGCGAAATCAGGTGGTATTTTTTGCCAATAAACAGAAAAAAAAATACTGCACTCTTCTTCATATCTTGTTATTCTGTTCTTATCTTATCTTTATTATCTTCTTCTGTTTATCTTTCAGCCCCCAGACGTCCACCGCTGGACATAGGCCTCCCCCAAGCTTCGCCACAAACATTAGACCTGCGCTGCCTGCATCCAGCGGATCCCCGAGAACCTTAGCAGGTCGTCGATCCATCTTGTGGGAGGTCTACTTAAGCTGCATCTTCCAGTATGCGGTCACCATTCGACAACTTTTCTGCCCCAGCGCCCATTTACTCTACGAGCAATGTGCCCTGCTCACTGCCACTTTAACGCGCCTATCCTTTGGGCAATATCGGCTACGATGTTTTTCCTGCGAATCTCCTCATTACTGATTTGGTCACGCACATATACTCTTTGCAAGCTCTCTTCATTGCTCTTCGGGTGTTGGCCTTTTCTGATAAGGCCCATTTTAAGCGATCACGTATCAGTGCTATGGTATATGTGTCATCACTGGCAACACACGCTGCTCAAAGACTTTCGTCTTAAGAGACTGTGGTATTTTTGATCTGAAGATTCTACCTAATTTTCCGAAAGCTGCACATCCAAGATGGATTTGACGATTTATCTCCTAACCTACACTACTAAGAAAGGTTAAATGAAGCTATCCACGTATTGATTGAAGTGATTGAAAATTAAAATGTACAAGGGCGAACTTAACGCCATGCAGGCATTCTCTTCCAGTTAACCCTAGTTGATGAAGTGAAAGATTCAAGAAGTGTGTAGCTGTGATAAAGTTAATACATGGCGATAATTCAAAGAATTATAGTAGACATGAGTTAAAATAAACATTAGGTTATAATAAAATTACCAAAATAAATACATAGATTTAAAGATATACATACAAAATATATAGATAAGTAAAGCATATCAAATATCAAATTCGGTCGCTCAGCTGGCGATCTTCTTGTATACCTTACTCACAGGTGGGCTGAAGCCTTGGAGAGCAAGGGCGAGGCTCTTGCTGTGAGCCTTGATATCGCGAAGGCCTTCGACAGGGTCTGGCATAGGGCACTTCTGTCGAAGTTACCATCTTACGGAATCCCCGAGGGTCTCTGCAAGTGGATCGCTAGCTTTTTGGATGGGCGGAACATCACGGTCGTTGTAGACGGTGATTGTTCTGATACCATGACCATTAACGCTGGCGTTCCACAAGGTTCGGTGCTCTCCCCCACGCTTTTCATCCTGTATATCAATGACATGCTGTCTATTGATGGCATGCATTGCTATGCGGATGACAGCACGGGGGATGCGCGATATATCGGCCATCAGAGTCTCTCTCGTGGCGTGGTGCAAGAAAGACGATCAAAACTTGTGTCTGAAGTGGAGAACTCTCTGGGGCGAGTCTCCAAATGGGGTGAATTGAACTTGGTTCAATTCAACCCGTTAAAGACACAAGTTTGCGCGTTCACTGCGAAGAAGGACCCCTTTGTCATGGCGCCGCAATTCCAAGGAGTATCCCTGCAACCTTCCGAGAGTATTGGGATACTTGGGGTCGACATTTCGAGCGATGTCCAGTTTCGGAGTCATTTGGAAGGCAAAGCCAAGTTGGCGTCCAAAATGCTGGGAGTCCTCAACAGAGCGAAGCGGTACTTCACGCCTGGACAAAGGCTTTTGCTTTATAAAGCACAAGTCCGGCCTCGCGTGGAGTACTGCTCGCATCTCTGGGCCGGGGCTCCCAAATACCAGCTTCTTCCATTTGACTCCATACAGAGGAGGGCCGTTCGGATTGTCGATAATCCCATTCTCACGGATCGTTTGGAGCCTCTGGGTCTGCGGAGGGACTTCGGTTCCCTCTGTATTTTGTACCGTATGTTCCATGGGGAGTGCTCTGAGGAATTGTTCGAGATGATACCGGCATCTCGTTTTTACCATCGCACCGCCCGCCACCGGAGTAGAGTTCATCCATACTACCTGGAGCCACTGCGGTCATCCACAGTGCGTTTCCAGAGGTCTTTTTTGCCACGTACCATCCGGCTATGGAATGAGCTCCCCTCCACGGTGTTTCCCGAGCGCTATGACATGTCCTTCTTCAAACGAGGCTTGTGGAGAGTATTAAACGGTAGGCAGCGGCTTGGCTCTGCCCCTGGCATTGCTGAAGTCCATGGGCGACGGTAACCACTCACCATCAGGTGGGCCGTATGCTCGTCTGCCTACAAGGGCAATAAAAAAAAAAAAAAAACATTATATAATCCACAACATACTACAAAACAATCAAGCAATATTTGTTTTTAAGAAGAGATCATGTACATTCGCTTTCAAAATATTTTATCTCAATATAATATCGTATCGTATCACACTCATCACTTTTCATTATTATTCTCATAATCCTCTCGCAGGTCTGCTAGAAGAGATTTCTTAAAGAAATAAGCAGTGCTTTTGTACATAATTTTCTTATTACTCTGTACTATGTCTTCTTTTTTGTGTGTACATAAATAAATAAAATAAATAATCTTTTTCTTGGTAAAAATACTTTGATGCGATAAGTAATTTTGTAGGCATTTCTGATGTCTATGACAATGTGGCAGTGACTACTGCCCACTGGGTGGGTGGAATGCTCGTCTGTCTCCAAAAGTAATAAAAAACATATTATTATTTATAATGTTCTCAAACTACTTTTGTAACTTATTTCGTAGCTTGAAGTTTTTTAATTTTATGTAACTTCTCTCTCGACTTGTTTGCACAACAGTTTTATTTTCGAAGCTAGACAAATCTAATTTATTAGTCAGGAAAAAAATGTCTTTGTTCATTGTCCTTCAATAATAACGATAAATCTGGCTATCGATTTGAATCGAGTTTATTTGGAATGATCTTTCTTTGATTAGTTTCTAGACTAATATGTAGACATCTTCGTAACGGGAGCCCAATATAAACGACTTTTGAAGTCATCGGTTCCCGCAAGATAAGATGCCCGGTGCATTCGTACCTAGGGATCCGACTGTGCCAGTGTTCAAATCCCTCAGATAGGTAAGAATTTTTCTGATGAAATATGTGATTAATAAATTACTGGTGGTAGGACCTCTTGTGAGTCCGCGCAGGTAGGTACCACCACCCTGCCTATTTCTGCCGTGAAGCAGTAATGCATTTCAGTTTGAAGGGTGGGCCAGCCGTTGTAACTATACTTGAGAACTTATATCTCAAGGTGGGTGGCACATTTACGTTGTAGATGTCTATGGACTCCAGTTACCACTTAACAGCAGGTGGGCTGTGAGCTCGTCCACCCATTAAAGCAATAAAAAAAGTTCATGTTAAAGGATGACTTCCACGGTGAAGAAATAGCATTGTGCACAAAAATAGAATCCGCCAAAATTATAATTTGCGTGATTATTTATGGTAGGGCGTCTTGTGAGCCCGCACAGATAAGTACCATCACCGTACCTGTTACTGCCGTAAAGAAGTAATGCGTCTCGGTTCATAAGGTGGGACAGACCACTATAAAACAGAGACTTAAAATTCATATATCAATTAACGTAATCGATATAAGCTCCGGTGATAACTTAACTTCAGCTGGGCCGTAAGCTCGTCCACCCATGTTAGAAATTAAAAAAAAAACAGATTCTAGCCATACCCTCATACCCGTACTGAAGCTTTGACACTTGCCCTGGAATCGTTCAAGCGAGTACGGATGTGATTGCGCACCGGTAACTACTCTTCCGTAAACGTAATAATCTTCGAGAAAAACATACTGTCAGAGCAGATACAGCTTTTATTGTTATTACGATGGGCGTCTGTCACGTTTGTACTGATAAAGAAATACTCCTGCTTATTATGATGAGAATTCCCAATAAGTAAAAGAATCTTTGCAACAGAGTCTTTGAAAATAAAAATGAAAACATTCTGGAGTTAAGGCTCTTTAGAGTCTCCTTTGCCATTGATAGGAAATTTAGCTAATGGTGTATTTAGTTTTGAGTGGTTACCAAAGCCTATAGAAATAATAATGTAATTCTCCGTTTAAGCACAAATGTTTAAGGTGTCAGGAACTAGAAGGAGAAAGCCCTGAACAAAGCAGTCTGGAGAGATATACTGGACCAGGCTAAGGCCCACCCTGGGCTGTAAGGTCTAAGATTATGATGATCAACTATACGGACTTATAGTAGCCTTAACCGAAAAAATATCCGCGAGTTAGAGGCAGGAATAAATTTGAGAAGATAACGGAATACAACAGCAATAACTAGTCATCATCATCTGTAGCAGCCGTGTCTGTAGTCTCACCTAGTTTCCTAACTACCTCCTTAATTCGTGACACCATCTTAAATATTCGGAACGACGAGAGAATTGGTCAGTAACTGCTATCACTGATACCCATAAGCGACTTAATCACTCATCAACCAATGGACAGTAGATTGAACTGCCTGCTACGGTTATAAATAAAGAGTTGCAAGTCCATACGGATGGATTATATCTGACCTATTTCTGTCACGATGTAATCATACACAGGGGCTTAGGAAGTAAGCCGCTGTACTCAAATAATTGAGACTACAGACGCAGGTGTCAGAAGTTCCATGTTTGATGTGTATGGTCTCCGGTAACGACGGGCCACTTCACGTGGATCGTCAACTCGTAAGTACAAATTAGCTAAAAATAAAGCTAAATACATATGTTTAGTATTAACTGTTAATATGACCCCTATTTTTATGGAGGGCTGAAGATATTGTGCCTTTTTGCACAGATAATATCTTCATTTAGCCATAAAGTAGGTACTCGAGGCAACTGGTGGTAGGACCTCTTGTGAGTCCACGTGGATAGGTACCACCACCCTGCCTATTTCTGCCCTGAAGCAGTAATGCGTTTCGGTTGGAAGGTTGGCTGCCCTACCCGTTGAAACTATACTTGAACCTTGAAACTTATATCTCAAAGTGGGTTTACGTAGTAGATGTCTATGGGCTCCAGTAACCACTTAACACCAGGTGGGATATAAGCTCGTCCACCCATCTAAGCAATAAAAAACCTATCTGAGAGTTTTGAGACTGAAGAAAAAAACCATAAGTTCAGATAAAATGGTGGTTTGACGAAGCATGTTGCTGATAACTTTATTTCTGTAATCTGACGAAGCATGTTGCGGATAATAACATGTACTTTTAGGTTAGGAATATTGTGTTCTTTTTTTATAATAAATAAAGTTTAAAATGGTGTCTTCTACTCCTTATCTCCAAATAACGCCTGCATAAATCCTGTAACAGCGTTTGGAGACAAGAATCTATAGACATCTTAGCTATCGTTGCTAGGTCATCAAATCCACAAATTATATGTCACACAGTTTCGACAGTTGGTGCAGTAGGTCCTCCAAAGTGCGAGGCATTCCTGAAAGACTCTTTGAGGACCCCAAGCAGACATTATAGTTTACTTTCACAAAGCCTTTTAAGAAACAAGGCTTAAAACAATATTAAAACATTAAAGGCTTAGTAGTTACACAAAACAAATGAAGTGGCAAAATTATTATACATTTTAAATCAAAATAAGGCAAACATTGTCGGGCCACAACATTTCAAAATGGCCGTATGTAAACATTGACCTTTAAAGCTTACAATGAAACAAATGAATGTGAACGCCGTGGAAATATTGAACATTTTCCTAGGCCGAATATTATAAATTGTTAGTTTTAAGTAAATACATAAAAATCAAATTTGGATTAATAACCGTTTTGGACATACTTGCAATATTAGGTGATGATCACAATATGTCGTAATATTATTTAAATCAAATTTATCGATCACGCTGACTCGGTGGTGTAGTTAGCATTCCTAATTACTGAGCCGTGTGTCGGGTGTTCGATTGGACTGCAATGACGACCTGGTGAAGGTCACAGAAAGGTCGGTGTATGAAGACAACTCAGGATCGCATATTGTAGCGAGCCTTGGGGGAAAGCTCATGTCCAGCAATGTACGTCTTGCATTATGACGATAATTAGTTCAGATTTAAAAAAAAGAGTCTATGCTTTCTACAAAAAGTAGAAGGTAATTACGTGTAACGATTTTGTGTTTACGCATTGAATTTCTGTCACGTAGAAAACGTCGACAAGACATGTTGCGAGATGGAATCGGCAGGTACCAAATATCCTCTCTGTTTCTGGACCGAAGCAGTCAGTCTTATTCAGAAAACTTAGAAGTTAATAAATGATGAAATATATGATATTAAATTTAACAATAAACGATTATATGTGACGAATAGCACCGATATTTTTTTTGAAAATAGATCAAATAAAAAAAAGTAGATTGAAATAAATGCTAACTATCAAAATATATACTATCTCTTGGTTAACTCCTCAAATTGACCACCAACTTTAGGATTTGTAATATCATAAGATCTATATTAATAACTGAAGCTATTTTACAAGGATCTCTTTGATGTGCATTGTCTTGAGCGACCTGTTTTAGACTACAGTCTAAGTTGGCTGTGTTAACAAACTTTGTGAACGCCGGAAACTTCGCACCGGCCGCTAAACTCAGTCTATGCCTAATGTTTATACTGAGTACACTGACTTCGGTTGTACAAGTAGACAATTATGGAAGAAGCAATGTAATGTAATTCAAACCATATTACCATAAATTATATCATTACACTAAAATTGGAAATCGTTTTTATGCGGTCGCATTTATGTAAATAATTATTATATGTACATACTTAGATGTATATATTATTTTACATTCTTAGTAAGTTATGTATGTACATATTATGTAGTTAGATATGTAGGTACATATAATAGAATTGTACCTAAGGTCGTCAAAACTCCGGTGGGCTCCGGTAAATGAAAAATAAATTAGAAATGCTAAAGGTAAGTAAGTCACTCTATTTATACCTATAGAAAGTCACAATTTCTAGTTGCCTCCAAAATTTTGGCGGGAACGCGAGGAGTGAAGTTGTATGATTTGTTTTATTTTGTCTATTTAGTGTTTCTTCGGATTTGAATATGTAATAATGGTGGTTTATTAACTGTTTAATATCTGTGAAAGTACACAAATGTGGGAAAATGAAACAAAGCCGCCGGACGTAACTTCTCGGGATCCTCAAAAAGTCAACTGAAAAAATATTAGTAAATACCACCATTTTACTGAGATTATATTTCATCCCATATCATCTCATTTCATTTCACTCCATAATATCATTTTTCATAAAAATATGAATATAAATTAAAATAAGATATGACTTAAAGGTTTCAGTTACCAGGTCATAAAATCCCTTGAAAATTATGATACATCATGGTTTTTAATGGTTACTTGAAGTGGTTGAGGATAATCACATTCATGTCTGTACCCTCAACGTTGGACGCTAAAAAAGTTTCGTTTACAATCATGATCGCTATCGGATGATTAATTGACAAATTTAGGTTGATAACCGGTAATGTCCAAGGGAGATAGCACTAATAGAATTCAATTAGTGGATTGTTGATGTACTGCGGGAAACTTAAAAACAATTAGCGTCTGATATTTCTGGCTTCCGTTCGAAAACTTTCTGCGCCGGATACAAATATTTGAACAGTTGTTAGATAAAGCACGAAATTCGAACACGCGTCGGCTTCGATTTCAAATTTTACAAAGACCACAACATTGATATATTTTCACAGCAAGTCACACTCGGTAAACTGGCCTCAAATTAGGATTCCCTGTACTACGGAAACCAGAGACTGATTCAAATATGCATGTACATATATAATGATATTAGGCACTTCAGAATGAATTAACAATAAAAGGCTTAACTGCGTTTTCTATTATATGTATAATAAGAAAACAACATTTAAAGCCTTCTCTCTTAACACTAATCTCTTTTAACACTAATATAAAAAATTAAACAGTAAACAGTATTAATAAACTCTACAAAACTGAGCTCTCTTTTTTCTCAATAACAGACTTCATTCTATGACACAGAAGAAAAATCATTTTTCAAAACTAAAGAGTTTTAAATAATAAAGGTTTTTCTTTACAAATATATAGATATTAAACACCTAAGCATAGAGCACACAAACCTGTTCATCGCACGCCCGATGCGTGAATCGAACTAACGATTCACCGGGGGCACTAACTACCGATCCACCGTCAGATGTATACGGGTAGCCGTTCAACCGGGAGATCCGTAGCTACTGCGTGGGCAGGTATCGTGGGCTGTATAATGAGGATTAAGCTCGATAGAAGAGAAATCGAGAAAAAATACCGTGACAAACTGTTGAACATGTTCAACCTAATGTCATTTGTTAGCATCACCCATAGACACCGCAGGGTGTATTCCGGCATCAACCTTGAGAATTGCGGCCTAAGTCTTAATTTTATCTGTCCCGGCTCCTTTTTTAAATGAAATACGTACCACTTTAGGGCGATAACGATAAATGGAAGATTTTCCACCGAACGAGCGAAATTGTCCGGTAGACCAGCAGCCCAAATATTGTTGCCTGAATATTTTATACTTATCGTTGGCAAGATTTAGCCATCTGTCAAGTATCTTGTGTTTAATGATGGCTACCCGCACATACTTATCACAAGCTGACGAATGACTGCCTGGATGATGGAAAAATTATAACTTGCGTAATTATTGTAATCTTGAGTTGAGAGCTCGCATAGGTAAGTAGATCTACAATCCTGCCTATTTATATCATAAAGCATGCCGTAATGCATTCCGGTTTGAGGGAAGGGACATTGATTATACTATACAGTTGTAGTTAGGCGTCATATCTCAAGATGAATGGTGGCTTTCCCTTTGTGATGTCTGTGGGCTCTGGCAGCCACTTAACACCATGTGGACTGTGGGTTCGTTCACCTTTCTAATAAAAAAAAGTCGTAAACTACAATTTTTGCACCCGCAAAGGACATATCAGACGGTTTTAGATTTCATCATGACATTTACATTAATGGTACTTTATAATCTATATATTAATACGTGAAGCAAAAACTTTGTACCCCTTTTCACGAAAATTGCGCGGACGGAGGAGTATGAAATTTTCCACACTTATAGAGAATATAGAGAAGAAGTGCACAATGCTAATTTTTTTTTTAAATAATGCATAAAAGATACATTAAATCAATAAAGAAAACATTACACACACTACATACCATGTATTTGACGCACACACGCATGCATAATATTTATTGTCAAACTTTTGTTCTCGACGTCTGTGGTCAAATTGAGAATAGATTAAATATTGTTTGTCTTTATTAATATTTTTTATAGTGTAGCTTTGGCGAAATTTGTGATTATAGAAGTATAAAATACAATCATAATAGTGTACAAACTTACAATTCCAATTAATTATAGTCGAATTTCGACTACTGCGGGACCTCTAGTTATTATAAAAATACAAGAAATAAATAATACTGAAGTCATAATACTCGCTTGTGGCGTTATCTATGACCCAAGCGAGCAATGAATGAATTTTATCGAGAAGCCGCACCGTTTATGCCCTATTAACAAAACGCTACTTCTATACCGGACCTAAAATCAGCTGAATTGCGAAAGCTTCTTAAGATGTTGATGGAAAGTTTACGCTATCAAATTACGCAATCTAAGGACAAGTACATATTATATATCTGAACAGTTATCATTATCATCGCTGTACCTACATAAACAGTGCTCCTGAAAGCACAATAGTTAAGTAGAAGTATTAATGTAAGCACCGAAAATACCATCGTAAGATTAGGATTAGTCCAAAAATTGTTGTATACACTAACTTATTAACCTGAAGACCAGCAATAACAATATCAAAGTCAAAACACTACTTTTTTTTTTGTTGCTTAGGTGGGTGGACGAGCTCACAGCCCACCTGGTGTTAAGTGGTTACTGGAGCCCATAGACATCCACAACGTAAATGCGCCACCCACCTTGAGATATAAGTTCTCAAGTATAGTTACAACGGCTGCCCCGCCCTTCAAACCGAAACGCATTACTGCTTCACGGCAAAAATAGGCAGGGTGGTGGTACCCACCCGCGCGGACTCACAAGAGGTCCTGCCACCACTAATACACACAAATTAAAACTTTTATTTTTCTTTTGAAAAAAATACCAAACTCTTTCGTTACTCACCTTCCTCAGCAACACATTTGTCATTACTGTTCATATAATATAGCAGTAAAAGTATTTTAGGTTTTCGAAAAAGTTTTTGTTTAGCGCGGCAAGTTTGAGAGGGCCGGAGGGAGCACGCGGCGCGAACAAACGAACGGCAGAGGCGAGGGCGCGCTACACACTGAGGCGCCAGTCTCCACCAACAACGATTGAAGCAGATTGTTCATTCAGTCCATCGCTCTGTCGTTATTCTTATACGCAGATGTCCATATAATGGGGAAGATAATATGAAGCCGATGTCACTTAGAAAATATTCTTGTATTTCTTTCCACAAACCTAAATATTTTACTGGGGAAATTTAAATTGCGTTTTATGGTAATTAATGGCTTGGCGTTAAAGAGGATTCGACATGAATATATAGGAAATTAATTTACGATGCTATTCCAATTTACAATACTACCAAAACATGTATTAAAATTCCATTGTATACAAATACTGTAATTACAATTAAATTAATCTTCTCATCAACTCTCGAGAAATCAAACGACGCCAATTAGTACCTTTTCATTAATTAATCTTGATATCAACAACAATTTTGATCTTTGACCAACATTAATTACTTTACGAACATTGCAGTCCTTTTTGCATTATAATGATCTATCCGAATCTAATTTGGCTGACTTACAAATCTACCAAATTAATTGAATGAAGATGGAATAATTAAGGCACTTTCCGCTAATTTCTTAAGTTATTAATCGAGTCGTTTGAAAAGACCGTCATCTGGTTGATTGAGCGGAAATGAAAGGTTTACATAAGTATGTGAGAATAATTGCCAGATGCTCTACTATCTGAGAGTAATTAGTCGCTCGATTGTAGTGAACAATCAAATTGTAATCTAGACTTTAAATATTCAAAAACAATTATTATGTACTTGTGATCTTACAAAAGTAGATTTTAATTTTTCTTTTTTTTATCTATTGGCTTTGGATTGTTGTATCCCTCGTGAAAGTTATTCATGTAATTCCAAGGAGACTCCAGTTGATAGCGGCGCATTTCTTGAGCATACTCGACGGGCTCATAAACAAGTTTCTTCAGCTCGTCATCGTAACGAACCTCAGTGTAGCCGATTAATGGAAAATCTTTTCGAAGGGGGTGACCGACGAATCCATAGTCAGTTAAAATCCTTCTCAGATCCGGGTGATGAGTAAACACAATACCAAACATATCGTATACCTCACGTTCGAACCAGTTGCAGCTTTGCCACAATTCGCACGCGGAGTGCAGCGGCGTTAATTCATCTGTGTAGGTTTTAACTCGAATTCGTTCGCCGAACCTTATACTGAGCAGGCAATATACGACTTCGAATCGAAACTGCCTCGTCGGAACGTCTATAGCTGTTACGCAGGAACACTGGTTGCAACATGCGTGTTGGTGATTGCGCAAGAAAC
Source organism: Bombyx mori (assembly GCF_030269925.1). Lineage (NCBI taxonomy): Eukaryota > Metazoa > Arthropoda > Insecta > Lepidoptera > Bombycidae > Bombyx > Bombyx mori. Next base: position 8,435,982 of record NC_085111.1, on the reverse strand, counting down.
TCAGCACTTGGAACAAGCCATCGGGCACAATGAGTATTTCAAGTTGATCGTTGAATTGCATCTGCACCTTCTGGACGTATTTCGGTAAACAAGCGGCAACGTACAGGCCGAACTCGTAAAGTCGTTGACGTCTCAAATTGTCGTGTTTCCTGAGCGTATGATTCTCGCATTCAACGGGCTTCAGACAAAACGGATTGCCAATTTGTACAGATTGTTTGCCGTCATCTGAGTGGAGCCTATTTGACGCATGGAATTGACGTCTCAAAATCGACGTGATAGATCTTTTGCTGTAAGACGAGAAAAAACGGTTCATTATTGACTATTGAATGCTTTTTTTGTGTAATAAAAACCAATACGGCTTTATGTGAATGTATAATTCGCTTCGAATTAAGTTTTTGACGTTTTTAGGGTAATGACACTCTGTCTTATTTGTTGTCAGTTGTCTTATTTGACAATGAAAATAAATCTATGAAAGAAATCTTTTCGTTTTAAGACTTTTTACGTTATTATTAGAAAATTGAAAGTTACATTGAAAAATGCCCACACATCCGAACGGAATCTTTAATCTAAACAAGAAAGTTCCAGCTTGGCGCTTAACTTTCCGGTTCCTTAATGATAATTACGGTAAAAGCCCACAAATTACTGTTTTTATTAAATTATGAAGACATAAAACCGTAGGCCCGGGATGTGGTACACGACTAACAAGGCTTTACTCTCCGTTCGGAGAAGTTTCCGTGTGGAAGTTTCGACATGTGTCCCGTAAGACTAGACGTCTACACACAAATACAATTTTAAACTTGAAACGTACGAAATTCGTATTACCTTTTTACACAGCTTTAAGGTAATTTCTATCAATATTACAGTTTCAACTCAATTAGTTATTCAGAAATCCCAATAGGTACGTAGTGTTACGACGGTAAGAGTAACGCCATCTATCGCCAAATAGCCAAAACGAATATCAAAGGAATCTCGTAACGCCGAGAAAGATCGAAGAGTACAACGCCATCTTTTGCCAGATAGCGGAAGAACACATCGAAAATACTCGACTTGTGTGGAATGTTCTCGATAATTCTAGGAATGTCGTATCGACTTGAAATGCGTTGCAGAGATGGCACAAAGCAGTCAGTAATTGGTTTTCAAGGCGAAACAGCGAACGGATCACCTGAAGCGAAGCGGAGAAATGAATTAAGAATTTTAAAGTGTTCTGTCGGTGGGCTAATTAATACAGTTTTAATTTTTATTTATCCCAAACTCCAGCGTTTAGAGAGAGGTTATTATTATCGGTAATGAGTCATGTTGAAACACTACACGGATTGATGCAACTATCCTACAAACTTCAGCCATAAACTTTTGCATTCTGTTGTGAGGGGTTGGAATAGACATATTACGATCTTCACCTTTCTCTCAAGATGATCGGCGAAATTTATGCTGTGTTATTTATGTTGGTTTTTTCCCTACCTAATTTGATAGCCTTGAGAGGCTAATTTTTAGCGTAACCTTAACTAGTTGGTGAGCTCACGGGGCTCAAGCCGGAATGATGCTAACGCTGGCCCTAGCAAGAGCAGTGCTTCGCAGAATCTACCAACGGATCGGAAAAGCGCCCCACTGAGATCTGGCGAGGAACTCAGTGGGCTGCGTCTATGGGTCAATTCGCTCGTCGAGCCCTTCGTCAAAAGCAACGAGTTCGACGAGGACGGTGACCGGTGCTTGTAGTGCCTAAAAGCACCGTTAATGGATCGGGAGGATCCGTAATGACGTGCTTTGGGCGACGTCGACTGCTTACTATTCGGTCTACAGGATCGGGTATGTAGTTTCCAGCGGCCACGACAAGAGGGTTCTCATGTCGTGCCGCCTTCTCGAAGTGGCGCAATGATACCGACAGTAGATACTTACTGACAGAGTCGAGCTCCAGGTCATCGTGGAGAACCACGTTCCTCAGGAACGATGGTGCTCCGACGGCAATTCTGCAGAATCGGGATTGAATAGCCTGAAGAGGCTTCAGTTTGGGGCGGGCCGCGTGGGCGAACACTACGCTTGCATACGTCATGACGTGGCGTATGCAAGTTTTGTAAAGTGTGGATGCGTTGTGATAACGTCTGCCACTTATCTCAAAACTTTAATCATATTTTCACGCTTCTTTCATTTCCTAGTACTTCACCGAAGCCATAAATAATTACGTAAATACATTTTCAACGAACTATCAAAATGCTGATATTGTAAGCACAAATATTATTATTCCAATTCCTGCACCAAAACACAAAAGCGCGTATTGTCAGGCAATTAATCCAGACTAAAATTACTCTATGGTTTTGGATATCATACTACGAAAACGTTCCCATTTATCTTTAACAGTGCCATACATATAACACGGGGTACAGGCTGCACTTGATTCAGTATTTCCCGCCGTCCAACTCCAGATTGTGCGCCGCAACACCACAACTTCCGGCTTCCGGTGGTAGCGCTGCGCATGCGTGGTTCTGGGCACGGACTGGAACGACACGTCACTGCTACATGATAGTGCCAAGTAGCATTAAAAATACGACCATATAAAACCGACACAGATGAGCAAGATAATTTGAATATTTGTTGGCGTGGTTAAAAGGTTTTAGTTTAGATCTCGGACTCAAAATATATTAACGTACGATCAAAACATCAATAAAAAGTTTAATGTCGAGTAACTTAGATAGTTGACAATATCTGTTTATAAATAAATATATACTAGAACAATGAATCTAAAAATAAAAACCTTAAAAAATGTAATGTAATAACTAAAATATATTGCCTAAAAGGGGTCCCTTTAGGCAAGGTTCCGAAGATACTGGCAGCGTTCCCCCTTTGAATAGCTAGACTAATTCTTTGTCCGAGGTAGCTTTAATTTACTAGCTTTCCATTTCCAGGTTTGACGCGTCAACTATAATTTATATCGCATGTGCGGAGACCCATACCTAGCAGTAGGATGAAAGGTAGGCTTGATTATTTTCCAGGGTTTCCCACTATTGCATACCGAATATCGTCAAAATCAGTTAGTTCATTGGCTTGTTCATCGCGGTCCAAATAGAAACGAAATCTAATCCGAGCCTATATTAATTGTATAGTAATTACAAATTCTTCTGCTAATTATAACGGTACATGACAATAAATTTCCTTGTTTCGGCACTGGTTTCAAATTATGCACTTAAAGGCGGGTGGCTAATTAGATATCATCTGCCGCCTGTAGCTACACAGGATGATTCCATATTTTTTTAAAGATACATCATGTAGTTATTTAGGTAGCTCTTTGACCTAAAGCAATTCACTTAAAACGAAGATGGCCAGCGGTCTAAGCATATCCAACTAATGGCTTAATAATACGAAGATTTGTGATCAGAATATGTCATTACAAAAGTTCTCGTAATTACCAAAATATTTATAAAGTTTGTTTTATTTTTATAGTATACTAGCGACCCGCTTTCGCTTCGCTTCGGAAACTGTAATTTATTATTGATTTCACAACTATTTAATGGATGTTATTATACATATAAACCTTATTCTCCAATCACTCTATCGATTAAAAAACTGCATCAAAATCCGTTACGTAGTTTTAAACATTTAAGCATACATAGGGACAGACAGATATAGGGACAGAGAAAGCGACTTTGTTTTATACTATGTAGTAATGTTCTAGTATTAACTTTTAAAAAGATTCTTCTACAAACTTATAAAAAGGCACTACTCGTTTTCCTGTTCCAAACCGTAGAAGCATCATCTGCTCCGCGTACCCTGAGCTATTTAATATTTAATCATTTTAAAACGAGTCAGGATACTTAACATCTCTGGCAATTTAGGTGAATCTGAGTTTCCGGTCGCGACCGCGATCTCATCCCGACAGTACCACTCTAATCTAAACAGACGTGTTCTCTTTGAAATTTTAAAATTGCCAAGAAATTTCTTTAAATAATTATGTTGCTGATATTCAAGCTTATAGTTTATCTATACTGGTGGTAGGACCTCTTGTGAGTCCACACGGGTATTCTATTCCTATTTCTGCCGTGAAGCAGTAATGCATTTCGGTTTGAAGGATGGGGTAGCCGTTGTAACTATACTGAGACCTTAGAACTTATATCTCAAGGTGGGTGGCGCATTTACGTTGTAGATGTCTATGCGCTTCAGTAACCACTTAACACCAGGTGGGCTGTGAGCTCGTCCACCAATCTAAGCAATAAAAAAAATGTTCTAGCTAAATGATATATACTTAAAGAACTCTAGCTAGAATTTCCTGCTATGTTAAGTGTACTCATGTTACAGACGAGTTAAAAACAAGTAGGACCAGATATAATAATTTAAAAATGCGACCAACGTTGACAAGCAAATTTTGATAGCATATCATGCACATTGATATTCTGTAGAAATTCAATTTACTAATAAAATAACTACTACATTGTGAGAGAATTAACATTCAATTTCCAGTACGATCCTTAATAATTTATTTGCAGTTAGATAGTTTGCCTAAAAAGTGGTAGAATACAAACTGACTAGTTTTTTTTTGAAGGAAATAAGATGAGAAAATATAGAAAACGATTTTACCGGACGTGGTCTCGTTTCTACTTTTAATCTCCTTGATTTTTCGTATGTTCTTTTTTAGAGAGCATTGCAAGCCTCAAACGTCTTGACTAGATGGAGTTCCTAAAATATTCCATTTTTTGTTTTTGTTTTATTGCTTACATGGGTGGACGATCTCACAGCCCACCTGGTGTTAAGTGGTTACTGGAGCCCATAGACATCTACAACGTAAATGCGCCACCCACCTTGAGATATAAGTTCTAAGGTCTCAGTATAGTTACAACGGCTGACCCGCCCTTCAAACCGAGACGCATTACTGCTTCACGGCCGAAATAGGCGGGGTGGTGGTACCTACCCGTGCGGACTCATAAGAGGTCCTACCACCAGTTCAAATAGTTCCATTCCATATGATGCGCAGTGGTAAATCTTCCGAAAGTATAATGCTTAAATAACTAAAGCCTAGTTAAGCCTAGTAGTAGCCTGTTCAAATAATTAAAACAAATGCTCAATGGCTATTTCGAATGAACTCTACAATTTTAACTTGTATAAACGAACACACACTGCCGTAAGAAATGTTTCATGTAACGTAAGTACAGATACAGTAAGATATGTATATATACACAATATCCATGAAAATTGAACAGTAATTATCATATGTCTGTTTTCGACACTAAAAACGAATTTTTCATGCTTTAAATGCTACTAGATACAGGGCGATATTCTAGTTCATTATTTTCAATAATCTGTATCGATTTGAACCGACTGTTTTTGTTCTTTGTAGTTTATTATTGTTTTTTGCTTAGACAGGTTAACGAGCACTTGAACATCTGATTTGAAGTGATGAACGGTTCCTTTTATTACATAGATATCACAACGCGATTGAAGTAGTCGTGGCCTAAAAGATAAGACGTCCGGTGCATTCGTGTTGAAGCGATGCACCGGCGTTCGAATCCCACAGGCGCGTACCAATTTTTTTCTAATGAAATACGTACTCAACAAATGTTCACGATTGACTTCCACGGTGAAGGAATAACATCGTGTAATAAAAATCAAACCCGCAAAATTATAATTTGCATAATTACTGGTGGTAAGACCTCTTGTGAGTCCGCGCGGGTAGGTACCACCACCCTGCCTATTTCTGCCGTGGAGCAGTAATGCGTTTCGGTTTGAAGGGTAGGGCAGCCGTTGTAACTATACTTGAGACCTTAGAACTTATATCTCAAGGTGGGTGGCGCATTTACGCTGTAGATGTCTATGGGCTCCAGTAACCACTTAACATCAGGTGGGCTGTGAGCTCGTCCTCCCATCTAAGCAATAAAAAAAAAACGCGAATGCTAACTTGAATCGCTATTCGTTTTTATTTTGCTTCTGAATATTTTTTTAACCTTGAACGAAGTTCATACGATTCTATTTTATTTAATACATTAACAAAAATAAAAGATTTTAGAGCCTCGGGCGATGGCTCACTTAACTTCCTTCAAGTATTAATTAATTTAGCAATTTCATTGTATATTGATACTTTTGTTTTAAATAATTTTTGTTTTAAGAAAAGTTATGTAAACATTTAAATAATTGTGACACAAAATTTTATGTAATACGTTTTAAAACTTAAATTATTTATATTGGTAGTAATATTAAATTGACATGCTTAAGTAAATCAATATGTTTTTAATTTGAAAAAGTTTAAATCGAAACAAAAACCGGTATGTATTTAATGAGTATCTCCAAAATCTTTCAGCAGTGTTTCCTGAAATATTAAAACTAACAATCAAAATCTATGAATTTGTTTGTTTCCCCTCGACTTGCATGTTCGTCGAACAAGTGGCCCTATGTAAACAAAACCGCGCTTTTGGACTAAGTATGTTTGTATTAATCACTGGTAGCCGAGATATTGTAAACAATACTTGTAAAGCATTGCGCTCTAATTATGACGTGTTGACAGTTTGTCTGATAGGCGTGTGATCGCTATTTCATGAGAACCTATTATGATATAATAAGTTGCTCATCATACTGCGCCGAATTCAACCTTATGATTCAAGTTTTTAAAATCAAATCCCATCAATGGCGAATTATAGAATGATGTTCAGAAAATTAAAAGTAAGGTATTTTTTAACATGAATTTATTGCTGTTCGATACATGTTTGTTTTATTCTTTTTTAACGAAGAATATTCCGATATCTTCAAATATATTTTTGTAACTTTGAAAATTTTGTTCGTGAAATATGTATAATAAAGGAGTTGACTTGTTTTACATACATACATATTAAAGTTATACCTATCAATTTAAAATATGTTCACGGCTTACTTGTTGAAGTTTGTTACTAAAGAGAATAATTTCATTATGAATTCTATCACCCTCACTCATTGTGGCATGAGGTTGAAGTTACGTGTGTATTTTGAGGGCGGGTTTGCTGTTGTTGTGATTTCCTCTATTGCCTCTATTATTTTTTAGCCCATAGACATCTACAACGTAAATGCCGCCACCTATTTTGAGACATGAGTTGTGAGGTCTTACTTTTAACAGTACAACGGCTACCCTGCCGTTTAAACCGAAATGGATTACTGCTTCACGGCAGAAATAGGCAGGGTGGTGGTACCTACCAGTGCGGACTCACAAGACGTCCTACCCGCAGTAAACGTGATGGTACCGGACTCTTGCTCATTTCACTTGTTTCAGTCTGAACGGTGGTATGGTCACTATTCTAACGGAAATAAGTATTTGATTTGAGTTTCAATGTTTCAGATACCGCTTCATATGTGTACACAAAAATAAAGGCGATGCGTTAAATAGCGTAGAAAGGTTATCTTAAGATCTTGTATAATTTAAGCTCGCAAGTACTTAGCAAGACGAAATGGCACGTAGCTCGCAGAAAAACGAAGATAACCCTGGAGGGAGAAAACTTTATAGCATTTCCCTTAAAAGTATGGACACGAGAAGAAAATGTCTAAGAGTATTTATGCTGTAGAATGGAACGAATTATATTAGAAATAATGATCTGAAAATCTAGCGTGCTATATTTCGTTACATTTAAGACAATTAACACTTAGTATTCATTAAACAAGACAGCATGCTATTGGTGTAATTGAATGAAAAAATAATAACCACTCAGGGCATTATCAAACAAAGTCAAGGAAGCACTACCGTGGTCTATGTGAAACCAGTTTCTAATCTATTGAGTTATGGAAGTCATTTCATGTTAAGTATAATATGTATTCTGGTAATATTAGGTACATACTTATACACCCAAATACATTTTACACAATTGCAATATGCACTTTTCTTAACACAGAATTCTTTGAACAAGCGTTTCACATTTGCAGCAAATGGTTCTTAAGACGATTATCTGCGCTGTCTTAAACGAGTGCACAAGACAATTTCTTTAAAAGCCCTTAATATCTTTTTAAGAGTTCTTATCGCGGAAGGGGTACTAAACAAGGCGCGTCGCGGACATTACTTAGAAAAAAAAAAACATCAGGAGTTTACTTGTTTCGAAAAGGCGGGTCGTTGGGGCATCAGATAGCGGCAGATTTGCGGCCGCTCCATTAACAAATTACCTCTTTAAAGCACCCCTTAAAAGGATGTGTAGGTTTCTTTATTTACACAAAGTAAGATAATAAGTTTTTTCATTTTATTTTTCATGAACGGTAGCGTGACCACTAGCGGTTTTAATAGTGTAACGGACGTGACAATGTATCTTATATGTCTGTCGTGGTTTACACCGGTTTAATGAACGTATTGCACTTGCACTAAAAATAGCTGTTGTAACGAAGGGAATAGAAGTAGTAATCTTTCTTTCAATGAGCTATTTTTGTAAGTTTTAAATGCAATTAATGAGAAAACATTGCGCTACATTACTGGTGGTAGGACCTCTTGTGAGTCCGCGCGGGTAGGCACCACCACCCTGCCTATTTCTGCCGTGAAGCAGTAATTAGTTTCGGTTTGAAGGGTGGGGCAGCCGTTGTAACTATACTTGAGACCTTAGAACTTATATCTTAAGATGGGTGGCGCATTTACGTTGTAGATGTCTATGGGCTCCAGTAACTACTTAATATAAGGTGGGCTGTGAGCTCGTCCACCCATCTAAGTAATAAAAAAAAAAAAAAAAAAAAACATGTCCAATCTTTAGCTGGGACTTGTTAGTGACGATTTACCGCTCATTCATTAACGGGATAGCTAATTGCATTAAACTAAGAAAGCAACTCCTAGATAATTTATGGCTTTAGACTTTTAAAAAATACCATGTTAATTTGATAACTTCAATATTAAAAGCAAATGACTCTGGTATGGACAAGAGGAAGGCTCTTGTCCATACCAGAGTCATTTGCTTTCAAAATATTCGAGAGGACAGATACGCATAGCCTTCAATATTAACGTCACCGAAGGAAGGGGTACGTCTTGCTGGATGTCGGAACCAATGGAGGAGAATCGTGCGGAAGAAACTGATGCTTTGTTAGATTTTCAGGTGAAAGAAATTATAGAGACAGCATACCGCAGCCCGTTTTTAAATTCCTCATATACAAAAAGTGTTCCCCAACATCCATTAGCACTTACAATTTGAAAGAATATAAAAAAAAATCACTACTAATGTCAAGAGCTTGGTCAGTAAAGTAAAATAGACATATTAAAATCCTAAATTAAAGTAGTAACCGAGATTCCGGTCTCGGCTCTTGCATATAATTTTGTACTTTCCGTAATGAGGGAGGGAAGTGCATATTTCATGGCCAGCCACCGGCTCGTAGGGCGTAAAGTAGGGTATTTTATTGGCTTATTATACAATATTCTAAGCTAAAAATCGTGGCAAGAGTACGTTTTTAATTGGGCAGTCAGCTTGCGTGGAGCTGACGCGAGGATTATTCATTGCCGTTCAAGAGCCAGCCTTCGTCGCCGTTATTTCGGTTCTACTTTTTTTTATGAACACAGAACAGGCCACCCCATTCCAATTTTTTTTTATAATATACGAATTCCATTTTAAGAATAGTGGGTTTTCAATACTTCACTACTACATCTCTATGTACTACATAACCGAAATGATTAGAATTTGCAACTGAACTGGGACTAATTGGTTAGGTTATTTTCGCTGTCAGCTTACTGTATATGATCTAGCAATGCGATGTACGAAATTTTGAAATATTGTTTAATCAAATACGAAATGGAGAAAATGTTTATTGTTTTCAGAATAAATAAAACGAAAGGGTATGTTGTTTGTGCAGACCAATTAACAGTTTGTACACAATATGACAGCTTTCAGTAAAATGCGAACGTCCACTTGCTACGTCATTTAGTGTATGCACAGTTTGTTCAACTTGTTTCTGTAATGTTGACTTTATATTGGTTTTGGAAAAAAAATATCGTGTTCCTTGGTTAATGTAAATACTGGTATTATAAACATTACTTTTAAGTTGTTTTTTCATTGTCAAAGGTCTACTATGGGGGGAAACTCGTTAATTTATTAGTTATTTTTTATTGCTCTTTTAGGCAGACCAGCTTAAGGCCAGCCTGATGGTAAGTAGTTACCGTCTTTTATAGACTTCGATGTCAGGGATAGAGCCAAATCGCTGGGCGAGATTACTGACGAACGGAAATAGATGACGTAATTACTGTGAAGAAATCAATATAAACCTATAAAATTATGTCATAACGTCCTCAGTTACCCTCAAAAGAGCAGGATACAGTCAGATACTTAGAAAAGAGAAACATATTTTGGCTCCAAACAAAATAATAGACAGTATACGCATACGTTATTAGTAGGTATATTAAGTAAACATTTATTCATAACTCACTCAAGTGAAAAATAACCCGAAAACTTTCGTCTCCTCGACGGTTTCGGAAATGCGATACGTGAACCAGCGTCTCTCAAAATGAAAATATCACGAAACTAATATTTTATCATTTCACATAATATTTCAAACAACGCGATCCGCCGCGTGGCAGGCTAATTTAGCGTTCCGAGTCAGCGGGCTGCGGCAGCCTGAATTTAAACATTTCTTCTAGAAACTGGAAGAGGGTGTGGGTTGCTGAATATAAAACCATTAGGGTAGATAATTTCATATTCTTCGAGAACCATTAATCAGTAGACTGCAATTCTGTACAGTTTGTATACAATTTGTATTTTGTTCAAAACAAATTAACGTTTTTTTATGGAATGCAGGATTACTGGTGTCCTGGAGGCCTTTTCAGTTTCACTAGGATAAGTGAGCGAGCAAAGGCTCAGCCAGGAGGGATAAAACTTACAACTATTATCGATAGTCGTCGTGGCCTAAGAGATAAGACGTCCGGTGCATTCGTGTTGAGCGATGCACCTGTGTTCGAATCCCAGGCGGGTACCAATTTTTCTAATGAATTACGTACTCAGCAAATGTTCACGATTGACTTCCACGGTGAAGGAATAACATCGTGTAATAAAAGTGAAACCCGCAAAATTATAATTTGCGTAATTACTGGGGTTGGACCTCTTGTGAGTTCGCGCGGGTAGGTACCACCACCCTGCCTATTTCTGCCCTGAAGCAGTAATGCGTTTCGGTTTGAAGGGTTGGGCAGCCGTTGTAACTATACTTGAAACCTTAGAATTTATTCTCAAGGTGAGTGGCACATTTACGTTATGGATGTCTATGGGCTCCAGTAACCACTTAACACCAGATGGGCTGTGAGCTCGTGCACCCAACTAAGCAATAAAAAAAAATTTACAACTTTTTCAACAACAATTATTTCAAGTCCATTATGTATGCGACGTAAATGCACTTTTATGTGCAATATACAATTATATTGAACTCCAGAAAGTGGATGTCAGCATGAATAAAAACAAAAATGATTTTCTTGCAGTTTGCAATTTTAATTACCTATATATTTGCATTAGCTTTCGAATTTCGAATAATTAACAGTTTTTATGGTCATGGTAGACTGACAATTCAAATAGGAGTGTAAAATAAATTAATGATAAAAAAAATATTTAAATTCGTCGTGGCCTAAAGGACAAGACGCCTAGTGCATTCGTATCGACCGATCCATTTGTGCAGTAAGGCTTTCCGGCTTAAAGGGTAGGGCAGTCATGTCCTAGTGTGGATCGCTGCATTTGCGTTATTGATGTCTATGGGCTCCGGTAACCGCTTAAACTAGATGGGCCGCGAGCTAAATAATTACACCATTTAACCTTAAAAACCAGATCACCCTCATCAGCAACACGTTTGAGGCAGTTGTTAAAAACTGTGTTTTTTAATCATAAAATATTATAAATTGTTTTAAATTCCCAAAAAATAAGGTTCCTACTACGTGTTTTTTTTTTAAATGTGCTTTTCAATCATCTACTACTACCTAACGCAAATCCATTCGCCTGGCAACCCTGTTCGCGCCGAATCTATTTCACGCACATTACGTTGGTGACTTATGAGTTATTACCGCTGTAAAACTCAGCACACATCAGTCCATTTATTCTGATTTTTAATAATTTACTCGCAACATTTGTTTTTATGTATTCTCTTGTTTTGTGCGAGAACGAAGACGGGTCGTAACGTGGTTAATGGATTTTGAAATGCTAGAGTATATTTCGACAAAGCTGCTTAAAACTAGATGATAGATAGTAAGTATATTATGTCGTATTGTATGTAGAGTACTCGTTTCATTGCCATTTTTCCTTTGTCGTATCATTCTTGTCAGAGCGCTCGTGCATGGACCCATAATATCATTTTTGGAGATGTCTCCCGACGAGGAAATGGCTCCATAGAGAGCCTTGTCGTTCAGGGCAAAGCAGAAGGCACCAGACCGCGTGGAAGGTTGCCCATGCGATGTACCGGCTAGATCAAGTCGGCAGTTGGCGGCTGCCGGTACCAGTACCAGACTCACCACAAACCGGGAGGAGTGGCGATTACTCGTAAGCCGCATAACATCTGCCCGCAGCAATGATACTGAATGACGAGCACGACTGCTCATTACCATTAGAAATATTAAATTCGATTGTAGGTACCTACACCTAGTACAGGTTTCTGAGACAAATACCATCAATCGATCGCCGCTTCGTCGTATTCGAATTCAATGATACTCACACAGATTAGTTTCTTGGCTCCTAATTACTCACTCAGGTGAATATTTCTGTGATAGATTACTCTGTATACATCACCAAGAATTAATTAGTTTTCGTACTTATCTGTAATAGTGAAAATGGTTTCGGTACTAATTATTCTAAAATGTCTGTCATGTAAAATTTATCATCCGATTTTGTTATAATTTCGTATCGTAAGTTATTAATGAAAAACCCTAACAAACAAGCTTAAAGGTTTGAAGGCAATAAATTTTTCACCAAGATTTCGAGACCAAGGGAATAAATAGTTAACGGAATTAATTCTTGGCATGACCATACTACAAAAATATGAAAAAAATCACACCATTTTTTGCTACGGCGTAATGTAATATAATATAAAATCAGCTGTAGTGCAGGGTCCTAACGGTTCTATTCATATTCCGTTCTTTATAAGCCCGTTATAAGAAGAATGTAAAAAACATGATATTCAATTCACATAATAATATGGTTTCATTCATTTTTATTATCTATAATCTATAGCATATTTTGGACATCTTTCGTATGACGTGGCATGATGTTTGCCAATTTATTTTGCTATGGCTTACGGGGTCACAGGATGACTTGGTAAAACGGTAAATTTGAATGCATTATTGACTTTGCTAATTACCAGATAATTTCACGATGATAGTCTCTTGTAGGTTTCCATTTTTTATCAATAATGGTAGTACACTTACAGAGAGAGAGAGAGAGAGAGAGAATAAATACACTTTAAAACACACCAAAACACAACGAATATTTAAAAAAAACAGTCAACAAGCAGATTGTACAATAGAGAAATACAATACAATATAACCGTAAAAAAACATAAGTTTATCAAATTCAAAATAATTTTACTGAAAGCTATCAATAACAAAAATTACTTTCAGATTACTTTGATATATTTTGTAAAAGTCGTTTCAATACAACTCTCTAAAGTTCAAGTATGTATTATTAATGTATACTTTTATGGATACTCTGTACGTGATGTGTATACTAGTGTAACGTGTCTTTTCATTTTCAGTCGCGTGCGATGGCGCGTATCCATAGACGAGACGGTAAGACGCCGGTGTCGCAGGAACGACCAGACCAATGGTTTTGAACGAGCGTTCCAACAATTTCGAGATTTGTATAGCGTATTTAAGTTACGACAGCAGAATTATAATGGTTCGTAAGTTTTTTTTTTTCGATTTTCCGTACTACGGAGTACGTGGCGCGTTTAATTTTTAAAAGGATGTGTGGTGTCGTGGGACACCGGACAGGAACGAAGTTCCTTATTATAAAAATATTAATTTTAAGTTCTATTCGAAGTATAAAGAAAATAAAACTGGCGGTTTCGCAACAACCCACGTTCATTCGGTAACGTGCGAACTTATTGTGGTACACTTCATTCAGGGTTGTTTGCATAAGAGTTAGTGTATTGCGCAAAAGAGCGCTCTGAGATCGTGGTCAATGAATGATAAAAAAATATGTTATTTTTTGTACGTTATTACAAAGTTAAGTCATACACTGTGTGCATTACTAATTTGTACGTTATTACAAAGTTAAGTTGTACACTGTGTGCATTACTAATAAAAATCTTACGTTACGGACGTTTTTCCCGGTTAGGTTACCCCTCCGCATCGTCCCATACGGAACTTCGTTCCAAAAAATAATTAAAATTTTCTGGAATACAGTTTTTTTGCTAATTATGACCGGAATAGTTTTTATAGCTTTTCTTAAATTTTTGTTTTTTCATAGTATATAGTAAATAAATAGGCTGTGGGGTGATCTAAAATAGCATTATTCCGTCTATTTTCGTAGGTGTCGTAAAGGCATCTAAGAAAGTCCTCGGATGCCGGGCTGCATCATACACCAAGTGATACCAGTGGACTGCGAACTGTTATTATACCCACTGGTTCCTAGCCATGCTTCCATCATCACTTTTCCCGAATAGCATCAGCACTCATGATCATTTATTACAGAACAATCCTCTCCTATCCAGTCAGTTCTATTCCTAGTTTCACACGGCACGGTTGCCATCATTGTCGTTGTAAATCTTTGTATGTCTATTTCATTATTAAAATCTTTTTTTTTAAATATATTGTCTCAACTCCGTGTAACGCATTTGACTGTGCAGCAAATTGTTCATGAAAGATTGGAACGACAGAATCGATACCTTCACCTTTTTTTTTATTGCTTAGATGGGTGGACGAGCTCACAGCTCACCTGGTGTTAAGTGGTTACTGGAGCCCATAGACATCCACAACGTAAATGCGCCACCCGCAACGTAATTACTGGTGGTAGGACCTCTTGTGAGTCCGGGCGGGTGGGTACCACCACCCTGCCTATTTCTGCCGTGAAGCAATGATGCGTTTCGGTTTGAAGGGTGGGGCAGCCGTTGTAACTATACTTGAGACCTTATATCCCGCCTTGAAATACGAAAGTCATACAGCTAAAAAAAAACACTTTCATTGTTCTTGTCTGTAAGGAAGATATAAATACTCACAATATAGAAACTCATTATCTTGAATAAATCATAAGTCGCGTAAGGATTCTCTTAGAGACTCCATCGAATAATGTCGGTCTATTACAACTAGTGTCTCATTTCTGCGTGAGTGTTCATACTCGATGTTCCAATAAAGTTTTGTCAGGGGATCTTTGCCGACACATAATAAAGTATTACAAAAGCCAAAGACCGTCATTGTTGCTGGTACTTCAATCCCGAGCGACGTGGAGCGTTTCAATGTGCGAGTTTACTTGAATGATCTGAATATAATGTTTTCATTTATCGGTTGCTAATATTTCATTAAAAAATACCTTTAAATTGGGTTAGTAAAATACTTTCAGCCTAAATTCACATATTTATTGAATATATACGAGTAATATGTAATGAGTTTTTCGTTAAGACTTTGTTGTGAAATTAGTACTAGTATGAAAAATTATTCACAAATTATAAATGCTGTTATTTAATTGAAGCTCAATCCACATCATAGTTTCGTGATTTAATAATGTACTTTTAGTGCATTGACGTGTTTCTGAACTTCACCCAAGTAGATGGACTGAGACAAATGCTTAATTAATTATACTAGTGGTCCCGCAGTAGTTGAAATTCGACTACAACTAATTGAAATTATAAGTTTCAACATTATTATGGTCCTATTGTTACAGATTTCGCCAAGACAACACTATAGACAAATACTCGTAATATTAAAGATAAACAATACTAAACTATTCTCAATTTGACTACAGACTTTAAACAATAACAAAAGTTTGACAATAAACAAAGAGTATAAGTTTGTGTGTCAAATACATGGTAATGTGTGTAATGTTTTCTTTATCGATTTAATGTATCTTTTTTGCATTATTTAAAAAAAAAAAATAGTATTGTGCACTTCTTCTCTATATTCTCTATAAGTGTGGAAAATTTCATACTCCTCCGTCCGCGCAATTTTCGTAAAAAGGGATACAAAATTTTTGCTTCGCGTATTAATATATAGATAATTTATAATGACGTTCCCAAAAGTGGAGAAACTTTTATTTATGATTAAATCATTTATTTTATTGCAGTTTTATGTGCACTCCACCAGATGCACTTTAATAAATTAAATCACTTGCAGTTACATAATTTATACGTGTAAACATAATCTATTAGCCCGTCAGTGCTTAAACAGCTATAAATTGTCGCTTAAAAAAATGTATCAAAATGTCCGCTGCGTTTGTGGAAGGTTTTATACTTATGCTTAACTAGAAATCTATATGAATGTCAATTACTGCAAAAAATAATTGATACCGTGACATTATTACCACCATTTATCTCGAAGCATGAGTCTCAAGAGGATTGAAAAAGCTAACTGCGGGGTTTACTTAATAACTTACTTAATACTTAATTTTCACCTGCCCAAAAACTTATAGTGGCAGGATCACAGTGTTATTGTCTATAAAACCAGATAAACGTATGTGGTAATTATAATATGACAAGTATGTAATTGTAATCTACCGTAACACCTGGTTGGTTTATTTTTAAATTGGCTTTTAAATGTCTACCAAAAGCATGGATCAAAATGTTATGTTTCCAGATTGATATTGTTAATCGCCATAGCATTTTCCAGTCGCCAGTCCACTTGTACGAAATATAAAATTGCATGCAAGTAATCTAAAACATGTAAACGCTCCTCGAAGGGTACAGATAAGGTTTTATGAGTGCGCCGCGCCGTTCTGCGCGGGTACATCGAATGTGCGCTGCATTGGTTGCTACCGAAAACCAATTACGTCTCCTTTTGTTTACAATTTTATCGTTCTGGGTACTAAAGTTGTGAAACTCATTGATTACGTAACTCGAAGAAAAATTATATATATTTTTTTTCGATTAATTTCGAAATCTAAGTCAAATTCAGAGCTTTGAATTGAATTGAATCTTAAAGTAATCGATTTAGTAAATTATAACCTGTCTTAATATACCATAAAGGGAAGTAATTAAATTACATAAATATACACTATTCACAGAATTCATAATTTGTTTGCGCTTTATTTTTATTCTACTATAATTTAATATTTTTTTGTAATTAAATCATTTCATTATTTCCTAAATAAATTTTCTACTACTACTCCTTCCTTCTTCGCTGTGGGTGATATACCTAATATTGCATTGGGAGATACCAATATCTATCTTCTACCGTTATGCAGTCGTATTTTTGGGTTTGAAAAAATATATTTTTTATTTTTTTTATTTAAGCTTTTCAACATATCACCTATAATATGAAAGTTCTGTCACTTATAAAAGAAAGAGCACGAAATTCAATAACGTGATATAAGCACACACTATCTGCACAATTTTATTTTAGGCGTGCGAAGCCGAAGCGCGTCCCTACTTTGTCAATTCAATGACCATTCAAATGACAAAATCCAAACAGGAAACCGCTGTTTCAAAAATAAACAACGATCTCGCCGTCAAAATACTTGCATTTGGTGCTGCATATGTATATTGTGACGCACACGAGTGTTGTCTGTCTATCCAACGTTTTCCACAAACACACGTCCGGGAATTACTCTGTTACCGACGACGTGTTGGTAGTCGAGCAAACTCGTTTGCGCACCGTAATGGCGTACTCTCTGCAATTGCATACGTCATAGTGGAACCGGATAAACTAATTGTGAAACTGGTTACACTGCAAATTATTTCGCGTTTCGAACTTTATGAATAATTTATATGTTGATTTTAATTGTCGAATTTCCAGCTTTTGTATATTATAATTATATTATATGAGAAAATAATTGTTTAGTGCATAAAATGACCCGTGAAAAACTTTTTAAGTTTAATAATGTTAACCCCACTGCTTATTTTTACAGCGAAGGAATCAAGGAATACGACAGCCGCTTTTGAATTTTCTCAATTATTTTTTGTTTCCTTCTCTCTTTTTTATATCAAACCCCTATTGAACAATATATAGTCTGTCTCATTCCAACAATTAAGACGAACTTAACGACGCTATAAATGAAAACTTATAGGGCTACATTATCTTTAACTAAGTAATTATAAATACATTAAAAAGCATTATTGCCAAGGGTATAGAAGGTACAAATATATTTTTTAAATAAATAGAATGTTAGTGTATTTGTCTTAAAAAGGTCTTGTCCTATATTGCGATAGACGACAAAGAATTAATTTAAAAAATTTGTCGATATCGATAATTTAAATAATTAGCGGTAGTCAGAGGGGAGCGTTACCATTTTTCACTAGTTTTAAATCTAACTGACGGGGGTTATCGTTCTAAAAAGTGTTACTGAAATTTAACTACGGAATGAAAAATTTACCAAGCTCATCTGACGTTTTGGGCTCTTGATAAATTCGAAAAATTCTTTTCAAATACATTGTTAAATGTAAAATGCCCACAGCGGTATTACGTATTTGACAGCAAGCAAATAAACGTACAATGACGACATTTCAATTATAAATAAGAATTGTCGGTTTCATATTTCATAATATAACAAAGTGAACTTGAATTTTGACATTGTTACATAAGCATTGTTATAATAGTTCATAATACTCTCTACGACCCTAATTAATTTTGGTTACAAGATTAGGTACTTGTAAAATGTCCGGACCTTCATCGCTCTACATTGCAGTCTCATGAGTGCACCAAGCGAGTCCAAAAAAAAAAGCAACTAAATATTTCACTAAGCCAAACAAAGCTTAAATAACAGCCCAAAAGCTAAGTAGTAGTAAAATAGTATTAAATGGTACGTTAACAGATCTGTATAATTACAGTCGCGATTCCGATCCAGTAGTAGATTAATTCGCGAAGCAGCTACTGTTGAGTTGTTAGGTCTCCTTTGGAGGCGCTCGGGTAGCTGTTAGTAAATCGCACCCGCCCTGGCTGAGCCCTAGCTCGCCCACCTGCCCTGGTAAAACTGGAAAGGCCTCCGGGCCATAGTAATCTCTCAAACCTAAAAAAACAATTACAGTAACTCCACAAAGATTAACTATGTACTTCTATATATATATATACATATAGAAGTACTTTTTATTTATTTATTGCTTAGGTGGATGGACGAGCTCCGAGCGAGATGGACGATGGGCTGTGACCACCTGGTGTTAAGTGATTACTGGAGCCCGTAGACTTGTACGACGTAAATGCGCCACCCACCTTGAGATATAAGTAAATATAAAAAATCTAGTAACAAAAAAATATCATGAAATAATTCCATTATGGATCTAAACGTTCTGTTGCTACTCAAGCGACTCGTCTCAGTAGCTATTGTCAGTCACGTAATAACTAGTCGCGGATCCAACTGTGAAGGCACAGGGTTACGGTCTGAGCGTGTCACTTCAACAGCAGTAATGGAATTCTCATGCTCGCCCCGCTCACGGTTTTGTGGCGCTAGTAATACATACTTTAAATTTGCACCGGTAACACCCGCGAGCGTTCCAACAAACTTTTAGCGAGTTTTGAAGGGATCTAAATGGGCCTTATTTTGTACTTTATCTGTCCTGTCTGCACAACAACGAATGAAGAAAAATTATGAAATTGTAATTTGTTTCTGAAGTGTTACTTTAATCGCTTTAGCTTTGCGAAACATATTTCCTAAAATATTTTTTTTATGGCCCTTGTAGGCAGACGAGCATACGGCCCACCTGATGGTGAGTGGTTACCGTCGCCCATGGACTTCAGCAATGCCAGGGGCAAAGCCAAGCCGCTGCCTACCGCTATCAAGCCGCTGCCTACCGCTCCAATCCGCTGCCTACCGCTCCAAACCGCTGCCTACCGCTCCAAGCCTACCGCTGAATCCCTATTCATATAATGAATGATTATTTTCTAATAATGAATATTTCCTAAACGAAACCTAAATTGGATTTGCGTTAAACTTAAAAAACCTACCTCATACGCAGAATTCTCTCTACACAGAAAACTAAAGATACGAATGAAAATAAAAACAAGGTAAAGAACCTCTGCAGAACTAATAGGTTGAGAGATCAATACGCTTAGTCAAGTAAAATATAGGGGAAGTCCCTAAAGTACTCCCTTAATTGCAGCAAAAAGAAATAGAACTTTATGGAAGTAACAACATTTCAGTTCGTAGAAGTGGAATGCTTGTGGCTGATTGGATTTGTTTCGTTCGCCATTCAGCCGTTTCTTAGTCCCAACGGCGAATACTTGTTTCCACTAAAACTGCGGCTGGCCATTGACTGCGAGAGTTCAACAATATGCACCCCATTTTATTTTCTTCCTTTTATTTGTTTCACAGCTTAAGCTCTCATTTATCGAGGCGGACTGAAATTCAACCCATCCTTTTCAGCAGAATAATTAATTTTTCTCGTAGTATTTAACCGTTTCGCTTTGTAAATTTGCGGTGGAATAAAGGAAACGAGTAATTAATTTGTTAACCTGCTTACTTGGGTTAAGCTGTTTATTAAAATATTTAGTAAAAATACTTTCAGACCGCTTTAATACACGAGTTTCTTAAAATTTTCATGGATTCAAAATACATTCGTCTGTGATACCTAACTTCGTGATCACTCATCTGGTATTTATCGAAACGAAGTTATAATACATTTAGTTTTATCGTAATTGAGAGATTTTCGAACGATGTCCCCTTCTTATGAACCAAACCATTATTTCAGCGCCAGGCAATGTTTCACCACAAAAATCCTATCTAAGCATTTCAATTAAATCATGAAAGGCCTTTTAGGAATGCCCTCGGCTTAGACAAAGGAGTTACAAAGCCGTTTCAGGTAATTAATCCAAGTGGAATTCTTTACGTCTAAGAGAAAATCATGACTCAAAAAGCTTTGACAAAGCATCAAATATTTTTCTTGCCCAAAATATATTATGGCACTTATTAATTCCTTCACAACTCTCATGCTATGTACATTAAATTGTGGTGTAAAGTATACTGCAGGCAAAGCTAAAACTGTGTAAATACAACCAAATTACTTAGGCGTTCCACATTCCCAGTTTGAATGAATATATTTTTTCAATAAATTTAGCTTTCGAGCCTGGGTGTACAAATTGTTAGGGTCTCGTTTATATATATGAAAAAAGTTCTATGAGTATAATTCCAGAGCCGTCCTATGTTTCGTTCAATAATAATAAACCAATAATAATTTTACTAGGTTAGTTAGAAAAATTTAGGTAGGTGCTTAAAAGCAGGGGCGTTCCCATATATCTGATCCAGCTGATAAGAACTCTGTACCTGTCGAGACAAAGATCAGTACAGATCAAACCAGCGCAATTAACAGAGTTTCGATTTGAGAAAGAAGTGCGAGAAGGATGCATCGTCTCAGTCTAATTTTTAACCTCTATGGCGAATACATAATACGCAAAACGCTAGAAGAATGGGATGGTGGCATCACAGTTGGGAGCGTAAAGATTTCGAGCTTGCTATACGCTGATGATACCACATTAGGTACGTCATCAAGGAGGAAAAGGAGGAGCTACTGCGGCTCTTGGTCATATTAGCGAGGAAACAGGACTAAGGATCAACCAGGGCAAAACAAAGATCATGATCGTGGATATATCAGGCATCCTTAACGAAAGTAAAGTTCTTGGCCAATACGATATCGTAAAAAATTTCGTGTACCTTGGCTCTATTATTTGGAATAGGAGTGGATCGGAAACTGAAATAAAACGACGCATCGGAATGGCCAAATCCGCTGGACCAGTTAAACAAAATAATATTTATCAAACATCAACAAAATAATATATTTTATCAACAAAATAATATTTTGTTTGACTGGTAGTCAGAGAGGGCGAGGTCTGCCTTATCTCTGACTACCGACTTCTTCCACGTATTAACAATTTCGCAGAATTATCTGTCTCACTTCGCATTAATTATGAAAATAGTACATACTTTTTAACTATGGCTAGTGATAATTAATTTAAATATAATTTGTAAATAAAGTATTGTGAAGGAACTCACACGCATAGACTATAATATATGTAGTTAGGCAAAAGTTATCCAGCAAGAAATTGAGTAAATCATAATTTAAATTAATGAATTATTTAAATAATAATTTTATCCAAATCACTATTGGTACAACTCAAATGTTATTTCTCTTTGACAGAAAACTATTTATTCCGATAAAGAAATATAGATTTTAGTGATCTCTTCGTTTTAAGTATCAGTTTATTTAGAAATGTCCCACTGGCACCCTAAATTTTAAAGTGCAACCATGATTCATTAATCGATTATTTCTGGCTCTGAATATTATTCAGTCAGTTAAATGGTATTGCTCCAGAAGTATACGAGTGCCTACTTTCTTCCTTTAAATTGACACAAAATATGCGCGTGTGCGGCCCCAAAGTGCTTTTATGTTGTGATATCTTCATTACTTTTATTAAAGTTCGATAATAAGATTTAGAATACTATATTTGTATCAAAATAGTAATAATATTATTGTTATTAAAGTGTAACACAACAGAAATACTTTTAAAGCATTTAGAAATGAATTTCATAACTTATGTGAATGCTTACATAGCCCCATTCCCAGACAGGCGAATTCCTAGAATTTACCAATAAATACATTTCAAAATGTATAATGATGCTATCTAATCTATTTGATTTTTTACGAGAGATATAAAAAAAAAATAGGAACATTAAGATGTCAACATGAGATCTCTCAATGTAATACGAAATAATTTAAAATCAGTTGATGTTTTGAGGATAATAACTGACTTTAAATTAAACCTATTGATTTGTTAAATAGTAAATGACATGCTTGCAAGAAAAAAAAAACACTTTGATATTTTATCCCAGATTAACCGTTTTCAGACTAGGCAATAAAGTTGCTCAAATAAGAAGTTTCTAAGCTATAATTAAATAAGCGACTCCACAAATACTGGGCTACTATTATGAACATTTGCTTAATTTAAACAGCTCGCAAAATATTTTTATTCGCAATGTGGATTGTAGACCGTAAGTTTTGATGGCACTCGGCGTATATTTTTGGGGGCAAAACAAACAGATTATTCTGCGAGACCGACATTCTTCATACATTTTTTCCATTTTTTGTTCTATTATGAAGACTTTGATTTTTTTTATATTTTTTTATTGCCCATGTATGCAGACGAGCATACGGCCCACCTGATGGTGAGTGGTTACCGTCGCCCATGGACTTCAGCAATGCCAGGGGCAGAGCCAAGCCGCTGCCTACCGTTTAATACTCTCCACAAGCCTCGTTTGAAGAAGGACATGTCGTAGCTCTCGGGAAACACCGTGGAGGAGAGCTCATTCCATAGCCGGATGGTGCGTGGCAAAAAATACCTCTGGAAACGCACTGTGGATGACCGCAGTGGCTCCAGGTAGTATGGGGACTTTTGTAATGTACTCGAGTTATTTAACAGTACTTACTACCCTGTAATTATAATGTGTATTCTTTGTTATTGCTGTAACACGGCAGACGACGTACGGACCATCCTCTGTTAAGTGGCTATGTTTCTTAATGTTTCCGCTACTTCTTTAAAACCGACGCATACTTATACAGATATCATGATGATTAGTACCAACACGTGTAGTTTTCAATATACTCTGTTGGCATTCTGTGTGGAAGTAATTAAGGATAAAGGTTAATTAGGTAAATAATATGGGTATGTGAAAATGAGTTAAGTGATGATTATGTACTGCGGTTGGATAGCGGACGATTCCGTATTTAATATACGTCCTTGAGTATATGGACTATTTATTCATGAGTGAACTCGCAAGCGTCTACTATAATAAGCATCTCGCATAAAGGATAATTTGAAGCCTGCATACGTGAAACGGATTTGAAGCCGCCCAGACTTGTGTGCAGTGGAATACAAAGTCGTATGCAAGTCTAGCAAACAAATTAATTGTATGTGTCATTTCTCGAGCCCTTTATGCAATGTTCGTGGTTAGAATACGCGAATGGGGAGAAAACCAGGATTTAATTGAAAGCTAGATAAAATTATTATCTTAGAAGAAAATGCTTTTTTTGTTTTTGTTACATAATAATCACAGAAATATTGTAGGTATTAATTTCGTGGAATATTTTTAAATATTTCTGATTGATTATATATAGTTTGACTGGAAATACATTTTCTTTCAATTTTGACTTTTAATTACTTTATAAATACTCAAAATACCACAAAAGATGGATCATAACTACAAAAGCATGTCGAGTTTGCGGGATTTAAAATAAATAGTATGTTAAAACTTCATTTTCAGGAGAATTTAACGTTGCCAGAAACTCTTGAGATAGCTTAAAAATGCTCAACTTTTATGAGGTTTGCAGCGTCCGCTCTGAACTCTCAAAAGATCTTAACTATGTTTTCATTTAAGCACAGTACACAGTCTTGCACTGTTCTGAACTAACAAACTATCTGGGTCAGCGAGTACTGGCACACATTACCCGAACAACCTGTAAATGGTATTGTAACTGAATGTAGGTACAGTCGGTCACAAACATCTCTACAAGGAAAATAAAAGTACAGTCAAAAAAACATCAAAATCTCATTAGTTCCCATTTCATGCCGAGACGACACTACGGATGCTGTATAACTAATGTACGGTAATAAACAGAGACGAGGAATGTCGTATTTCTTTTTATAACTTCACTGTTCCATCTATTTTCTGGTTTAAAAGCCGTGCGATGAGTATTGACGTGCGAATAACTGTTGACTTTCTCGTAAAGCGCATTTTCCATTACGTTTGATACAATAAAATGTCTTAATACGAACTTTTTATATCTAAGACGAATGTTGAATTTATATGCTCAGTAAGTCTGTAGGTTAAAATATTAATTAAGCAGTAAGCAATTTCAATTATTTATGTTTCACTTATCAAAGAGTGGATCGTTTGCAGTGAGTTAGCTTTGAACTAATAGCTAAATCAGATGCGATGTGAATTCTGACGGAAAATGTTCAAGTGAAACATAAAAATTAGGTTAAAGGAAGAATTCGGTTGTTGCTTTTTAAGCTCGTATTAGAATATTCACGCATTCAAGTACTTATGGTATGTATTCGATCATGCACGAGTGTGGGAGCTTATCGAAAATTTTTTGCAAATATCGGAGCAGGTGAAATAGCCTACACTGTATCAACGTACCACAGAACGAGGAAGATAGCGAGAAATCACAATGAAATACGGTAGCTCTATCAATATGTGATTTCTAATTTTGAATGGTATGTAATCTAGCATGTTTTGAATTAGTTTTTTTTTACTTCCAATGTTACAGGTTATAGGTTTTGAAATTATTATTATTATTTAATCTACATACAATAATTTTGTGGATGTTGTTTTTTTTTTCAGTTTTACCGTTTTACCGTAATCAACCTACCACCATATCCTCCATATCTTCATTGTTGGTATAGTTCTAAAAATACACGGTATATTTCAATTTATAATTTAACATAATTCATATTAAGATGATTTCGCTTGGAAAATACTTTGAAAAACAAAAAGATTTTAGATAATCGAATCGGTCCTCCTAGTAGCTTTCTCCACATAAATGGCTGTTTTTGTTTTCGCGAACTCTTTAATTAGCTACCAATAAAAGTATCCCATCTCCGATACCGAACGCTATGTGAATTCCAAATTTTATTTCGATCGAATAATTTTTGTTTCTCTTATTGCACTAGATGGGAATAGCTCACGGCCCATCAGGTGTTTGTTCTACTGAAGTCCAAAGACAACAACACAGTGTGAATACTGCGCGTTGAGACGTAGTTGAAGTTGCAATTGTATTTATTGTAAATCGGTTTTCGTATTATATTTCAAATCTAAACGCTTAACAGATTCATAGTAGATATGAATGAAAGAAATGAAATATGAACATGAAGTAGGTTTTTTTTAATTGCTTAGATGGGTGAACGAGCTCACAGCCCACCTGGTGTTAAGTGGTTACTGGAGCCCATAGACATCCATAACGTAAATGCGCCACCTTGAGATCTAAGTTCTAAGGGTCTCGAGTATAGTTTCAACGGCTGCCCCACCCTTCAAACCGAAACGCATTACTGCTTCACGGCAGAAATAGGCAGGGTGGTGGTACCCGCCCGCGCGGACTCGCAAGAGGTCCTACCACCAGTAATTACGCAAATTATAATTTTGCGGGTTTCATTTTTATTACACGATGCTATTCCTTCACCGTGGAAGTCAATCGTGAACGTTTGTTGAGTACGTATTTCATTAGAAAAATTGGTACCCGCCTGAGATTCGAACACTGGTGCATTGCTCAACATGAATGCACCGGACGTCTTACCCGTTAGGCCACGACGACTTAAACGGTAACGGTTTTACCTACCCGTTTTCGGCTTACAAGACGCCCTAACCGCAGTGTATTACTTAAATTTAGAAAATTTGAAGTTGTGATTTTTATTACTCGATCTCATTACTTTACCGCCCGAATCATTCGTGAAAACGTTTAAGATTCGTATTTTCTTAATAGTACCTGTCTGTGAAATTTTAGCCCAGGCAGACTGAAATTGATCAATACCAGTAAATGAAGCCTCTTATCTTTTTATACGACAACTTCAGAAGAAAAAAAGTTAGTGAATAGTTTTCCCAGTAAGCAAACTAATTAATTTTTGGTAAAACAAAACCACAACCACCACAACAATTATGTTGTTTTATTTATTTTGTTCTATGATTGACCAGACGCCTAGTTGTTGTAATGTACTGAAATTAAAACAACTTTGATATAACATGAGCTATATTAAATGACTTAAATTATTTTACATTGTAAAAGTGAGTAAGACTAGAAAGGAAAATGCATTCACTTCATTATTTGATTATTAGTTTAGTAAAACGTATGGTCTTTCATTTTTGACTTAAATCGAAATATTTCTCTTATAAACTATTTAATCATATTTTGGTATTTACAAGGAGCATTAATTACACTATCATACATTAAAACTACCATCTTCAACTGTCACAGCCATTTGCTTGTATATTACAGTACAAAAATATTACACCTTATAAATAAATAATATAATAATATAATCTATGACAAATAACAATAATATTAATGTTGATTTTTCAGAAAATAACAATATTTGCTTCTTGCCTTCTTGAAATTGAAGTAATATTCCTCACCACTTCTATTGTAAGATAAAATTTCATTGCTGCATTTTGCAGTACGCAAAGAATATCGTCTGATTACTACGCCTACAATTTTTTTATACCTATCTTGAAAGTCTGCTACGAAGTCTGGATTACATGAGCTGTCTTCCTTCTCTCTCTTTTTTCCTGTATATTTAATAACAACATATCCGGGATCCACGTTATCAATAAAAGCACAAGGAAAACGTTTTGTGCTGTAATACATATAATGTAACTGTCAGTATAATCTCGGATCCACCCGAGGAAATAGCCCGCAGGAGGAACTATGATACCCATAGTTAACATTCCAAGTCCCACAGCGGCGGGTACTTGTTCTATTCTACAGTTCTCCGATATCGCAATGTTTCTGGCAACGATGATCATGCTCCTTCCAAATCCGTATAAGCAAGACATTACAATGAGGATGTTCAGCTCAGTTTGGTATGCTAATACTGAAATTAAAAAGATTGGCTTATTTGAGAAACTGTGTATTAAATATGTTCCTATTCTAAATTTAGTGTATTATTAAATTTGAAGCGACATTATTTACACGAGGTAACGCTAGTCATGTCACTTTGTTTTCAGGGGTTTATTAATATTTTGAAAATAGTGTATAGTAGTGACTTATTACACTATTTTCAAACCCTGATTAATTTGCAACAATTATATGTAAGATTGTGAAACATTGATTGGTTATTCTAGTAAACGACATTCGGTAATTTGGAGTTAGATAGGAAAACAAAGAAATAATACGAATAGTATTTAGAGTATAGTAAATAGAATTCAGAGGGATGATGAGCCGGTAACTCAAGGAGGATTAACAATTGCACTTTAAATTTATGATATTTTGGATAAAGATACAATAGCTCGAGAAGGCTCAGATCCTCGAGTTTTCTAATAATTGACCGGTTAGCCTATTAGCATTTTAACATTATAATTCATATAAACATACACCACCGGCAATTACATACCCGATCCTGCGGACCGATTTGTAAACAGTCGATTTTTTTTTTTTTTTATTGCCCTTGTAGACGAGCATACAGCCCACCTGATAGTGATTGGTTACCGCCGCCCATGGACTTCAGCAATGCCAGGGGCAGAACCAAGCCGCTGCCTACCAAAATTGCCCTAAACACTTCATTTCCAATCTTCCCGAACCACTAACAGTGCTTTTAGGTACCTCAAGCACCGGTCACTGCTTTCATCGAACCCGTCGCTGGCGACGAAGGGTTCGGCGAGTAAACTAACTCATAGACACAGCTCACTGAGTTTCTCTCCGGATCTTCTTAATGGGTCGCGTTTCCGATCCGATAGTAGATTCTGGGGCGCGCTGCTTTGACTAGGGCTAGTGTTAGTTCCCAGGTTAAGGCCCCGAGAGCTCACCTACTCGATCGGTTACGCTGGCAAAGCCCCTCAAGGCTACTAGCTTAGGGCGCGTACACATAGAACGTCCGATTTACAGGTCCATTTAAACGTATATGCTATTAGCGTTGTATGAGCCAGTTCACACACATGACAGTATTCCAGATCCAGTAAAAAAAACACACACAACTGAAATACTGATCCGTTTTATCGGATCTAAGCCGTGCGAGCACGAGGATGCGCGGGGTGCGGTGTGCTGCACACGGCTGCCATTTGCCGGTTTCATTCCTCAACACAGCACCTCGACAAAATGTTTGCCTTAAAAATTGATGTATCCAATAACACCGGGTCTTCCTTCGACGCAGACGACGATATTACCAATACAACACGACAACGTCCATTTTCGTAGACAGTAGACGATACACCGAAGAACGAAAATACAGTATCGCCGGATCTGTTAAAATCGGTTCTGTAATTGCTATGTGAATATTACCTCCAGTAGCGACGGATCCGTTAAAAAGGATCCTGTAAAATCGAACGTTCTATGTGTACGCAACCTTAGGAAGGAAAAAAAATGTGTGCGTGTACTAGTGTACACACGTAAGAAGTGAAACTTATTTATGGCCTTATTTTTCGAAAAATGATCTACATGCAACTTTCTAGAAATTGGTTAAATAAAGTTAAATTAGATAAAGTTTAAACAAAAGGATTTTATTATTATCATAGACATGAATACAAAAAAGTTAAATTAGATAAAGTTTAAACAAAAGGATTTTATTATCATAGACATGAATACAAAACAGATGGCGCGTAACGGAAAAATGTGACGCGTAACCGAAAAACGTGACGGTAAATTTTTTTCCAACGCCGATAAGGAAGTTTCACTTCAAAAAAAAGAAAAAAAAAGACATACTTTGTCGTACAATAATGAGCCAGACCGACGTCATGATGAGCATCCATCTCGCTTTAATCTTGTATTTATCCTGGAAAGTCGGCAGAACAAGCCTACCGACAATATCAGCGGCTGCAACTGCGGACATGCACGTCGCAGTCTGCTGCATATCCATGTCAGCAACTTTCTGTAAGAGTTGTGTAAAAACAATTCATAAGAATAATCCGTAAATTTAGAGAAAATTACGTGTTACTAATGTAATGAGATTTTAACGTATACAACATGTTCGAGTGTTGTATTATAAATTAGATAGAGCCGGGCTCAAAAAGATAAAAACACACCTATTTGTGAACCCTGCCCATAAATTTTTCGTTAATTTATTACATAGCGTCCAGTGTAATAAAGAATCATATGTCGGTGTGTGTTATTGGTCTAGAATAGTACTACTCAACCTTTATACTTCAAAAGTACTATCATTACTCATGGTAGGACCTCTTGTGAGTCCGCACGGGTAGGTACCACCACCCCGCCTATTTCTGCCGTCTGTGGCAGCCGTTGTAACTATACTTGAGACCTTAGAACTTATATCTGAAGGTGTGCATTTACGTTGTAGATGTCTATGGGCTCCAGTAACCACTTAACACCAGGTGGGCTGTGAGCTCGTCCATTCATCCAAGTAATAAAAAAAAAAATTATACCGTATCAAAAAGTATACGCAATCGCATCAATGCAACTAACTTTAGTTAAAGTGCTCTAAGTCTATTACATACTTATAAACTTAGCGTTCAATGACGTTAAATGTGCCTGCATAAATCTCTGTATGAGCAATTTTATTAATCTAATGTTTCACAAATCAATTTGTTTGTAAGTACTAATGAACCTTTTAGGTCTGTACTGCACCATGCCATTCATAACATTGAGGACTTTTTGGCGGGAACGCGAGGAGTGAAGTTGTGTGATTTGTTTTATTTTGTCTATTTAGTGTTTCTTCGGGTTTAAATGTGTAATAATGGTGGTTTATTAACTGTTTAATATCTGTGAAAGTGCACAAATGTGGGAAAATGAAACAAAGCCGCTGGACGTAACTTCTCGGGATCCTCCAAAAAGTCCACTAAAAAATTTTTAGTAAATGACCACCATTTTACTGAGATTATATTTCATCCCATATCATCTCAATTCATTTCATTTAATTTCATCCCAGTTGATTAGTGTTTCAAATTAATCATCTTCATTTCATTTCACTCCATAATATCACTTTTCATAAAAATATGAATAATATAAATTAAAATAAGACTTGACTTAAAGGTCTCAGTTACGAGGTCATAAAATCTTCTAAAAAAATTATAACATTGAGAGGCTTAGTTAAATTTTTAAATTTAATTTAACGTCATCAATTTTGCGTATGTATTTGGCATTGGATATAATTTGAAATGTCACCCCTCAAATATTATGGTACTGAAAATACAGTTTTTCATTTGGTGTTATCAGGCGTTGCCAGTGCTATTGGCATGAAGAATGACATTTAGTTAATAATAATATTACATTTTGATCTACGACAAATTGATTCTTGACTTATCCAAAGCAAACGGATATGATATCTGAAGTGGCTGCTACTAGAGATAGCGGACTTATAAATATGATAAACCTGTATTAAATTTATAGATGTAATGAATAGCGTCGACAATTTTATAGTTTAGAAAACAATTTATAGGATTTTGTTTCAAAGTTGAATTGAACAATCATAAAATACTTAATTGCGTTTTCTGTAAAATATTTAGAAAACAACATTTAAAGCCTTTATTTTCAATTTTAAATTATTATTTTACACAGTATTATTGAATTACGTAAAATTTTTAAAAAATTAGAATAATTGTGTAATTATGTGAAAAATATGAAATAAAAGTTACATAAAAAAGGTTTTTCTCCATTTAACATATTATTATGTTCTCTGGTAAACTTGGTCTCCAAAAGATCTTATTATAACAATAAAACGGCCGACTGGTGTAGTGGTAACTGACATGGTCACTACACAAGGGGGTCGCGGGTTCGAATCCCGCCAAGGGAACATATTTTTAAGATAAATATAAATGTCTTTTCCAGTGTTATGAATGTATATTAAATATATGTATGTGTATAATAAAAATCTTACATTTATTTCCGTTATCTGGTACCTGTAACACAAGTTCTTTACGAACTTATCACGGGACCAGTTAACGTGGCGTGATTGTATTGTATAAAAAAAAAGCCCTACTAATTGCACCTGTTGTAATCGAAATTTTTGGGTTTTTCACTTTTTCACTTGTTTTACTAAAAGTACCATTTAATTTTACAAGTAGCACCGTATTTGCATGATAATATTACTTGCTAATGAGATCTAGAACAATACTTAAGCTATAAGAATATGCAGCACTTACTAATGTTACTGTATAATCGTTTACATGATACAGGATCGAATTATAGATTAAAATAGTTGGACATTTTGTGAACCTGTATTTCTAATGCAATAAACACTACGAACTCATGTTTTTATTTTATTTTTTATTGCTTAGATGAGTGGACGAGCTCACAGCCCACCTGGTGTTAAGTGGTTACTGGAACCCATAGACATCTACAACGTAAATGCGCCACCCACCTTGAGATATAATTTCTAAGGTCTCAAGTATAGTTACAACGGCTGCCCTACCCTTCAAACCGAAACGCATTACTGCTTCACGGCAGAAATAGGCAGGGTAAGTGGTACTCACCCGCGCGGACTCACAAGACATCCTACCACCAGTAATTACGCAAATTATAATTTTGCGGGTTTGATTTTTATTACACGATGTTATTCCTTCATCGTGGAAGTCAATCGTGAACATTTGTTGAATACGTATTTCATTAGAAAAATTGGTACCCGCCTGAGATTCGAACGCCGGTGCATCGCTCAATACGAATGCACCGGACGTCTTATCCGTTAGGTGACGAAGACTCTAAAATCAGCAATAAAATCAGCAACTCTAAATTCAGCAAACACCAAAACAACTTACTTGCAAGAATGTAGGAAACACCATACTGAAGTTTTGTATAGATGTTACCGAGAGAGCTGTACCAAATATGATGTTCAAGAATCTTGGATTCAACAGCAATGATATGTCGAATAAATCATATATTTTACTTAATAAGCCTTTCCTTTGTGGCGCTACAACAGCGTGGGTAGCGATACCTAGAAAATAAGATTCTAGAATGTAGCCTTTCTGTTTAAAATTTATCATCAAAATCGGACGTATTGCAATGTCAGTCTGTCCTGGTTTTCAGTATTTCATTTGTAACAACGTGACTTGAAAATTTTAATATCAGCTCTCACATTTTTATGATTTCATAACCAAGTGATAAAAGAACACCCTATGATTTTCTTTTGTTCCCCAATCCGTGATAACCATTTTTCTGGAATACTTTTAATAATCGGAAAGTATAATTAAGTTAACCGCTGTACAAAAATTAATCAAAGCCATGAAAAAATAAAGATATCACCATGCGTACATACAAGCACAGATCGTCACATATAGGAAATTTTGATTTTTCATAAACCATAGCCTTTAAGCAGATTCAACAACGTGTTGGGTAGTTTTTGAGTTATTAAACAATTTATCAATTCATTTAAGAGAAAAAAATATATAATTAATAGGTTGGGGAAAAGTTTTTTCGCATTTTTTAAGAAAATTCATAACATTTTTTAATATAGGTTATTTACATTTAACTAAAATATGTAGGTACCATTTTGTTCGATAGCTTTTTACCATCTTTTAAGTAGAGGCATGTTCCCATTGCAATAGAAATTTTGGGGCTTCTGATAAAAATACCGCGACAGCTGGTTTTGGCAGTCTTCTCGTAATGTTAACCTGAAACTGCCTAAAAAATTCTGAAGGAACCGAAACAGGTGGAAATCTGAAGGCGCAAAGTCAGGACTATACGGCGGATGCATTAACACCTCCCAGCCAAGCTCTCTTAATTTTTGCTGAGTGGCTATATATGTGTGAGGTCTAGCGTTATCATAATGAAAAACCACACCCTTTCTGTTGATGAATTCCGGGCGTTTTCTCTCAACTTCTTGCTTTAATCTCATCAGTTGTTCGCAGTAGAGTTCAGAATCGATGGTCCTGCCTGGCGGTAACAACTCATAATGAATAATGCCTTTCTAATCCCACCACACACACAGCATCATCTTGTTGCGAGTTAACCCGGGTTTCGCAACAGTCTGTGAAGCCTGACCGGCCTTTGACCACGACCTTTTTCGCACGTTCTTGTCGTACGTGATCCACTTTTAATCACTAGTTATCAGCTTCTTCAAAAATGGTTCGGTTTACGTCGTAATAAAGAATCACAAATGAGTACACGGTTCATTAGGTTTCTTTCAGTGAGCTCGTGAGGTACCCAAATATCGAGCTTTTTTGTGTACCCAGTTTTTTTCAAATGCACCAAAACTGTTTTGTGGTCAATTCTCAGTTTTTCAGCTACGTTGTAACTACTGATATGCCGATCTTGCTCCACTTTTTAAAAAATGGCATCCATTTTATCCGTAATAAGGCAACCAGAGCGACGTGAAGAAAAATAAATAAAAATCACACATTTTCCCAATTTGAATTTGGAACTATCTTCTTTAAAATTTATACTTTTAATGATACCAAAACTAACCAGATACAAATAGTATAGTCAAAAAGATTTTATTACAAGTTCATACATACTATAATGCGAAAAGACTTTTTCCCAAACCTGTTATTTAATTAGTTTGGTGACTGTCTGCGACTAGACTATCTATTCTAACTACGGAACCATTTCGATCCCGTGTTTAAAAGTATGCTTTTAAATAAATTGTTGTCTATTCCAAAAAATATCTTTCTTTTGTTATTGTCTCTTTAAATTAATTTTAGTTCATAGTTTTTCTTCCAATGCTAATAGGAAAAATGTTATACTAACCATTAACACCACTGCCACTCGTTTTTATGTTACTTAATTCATCATGACTCTGAAATTTTTTGTTACTCCATTCGATTTCTTTTTCTTTTCTATCTACCTCAGGTTCAGTTGCACGTCTATTAGTATTCAGACCATTTATTTCATTAATCATTTTAGAATCCTTCTTTATTACAATATCCTTATGTTTATTTTCTAATAATTGCACATTTTCTTCTATAATGACTTCTTCTTCTACTTTTTTCAGATGCCATTCTACTGGTTGCATCAACAATGTTCCACAAATCTAGTAAAATTAAAAAGTTGCGATATTAATTCTTTAAATGAAATCTAAAACTAGATGAAAGATTATCTTAGTTAAATAAAAATGTAACTTACCCCGTTTAAGCTCAATGAAGATAGAATCAGACATGCGTCTCGGAAACCGTAATTTACCAAGAGATACCTCACTAAGTGAGGCATTAAGGTTTGTCCCACACCTGTGCCTACATTTGCAAGGCCCACCGCTCGGCTCTTCCTGATCTTGAAGTAACTATTTATAGCAACGAATGACGAATTTTGAATGAAGCCAAGCCCTAAGCCTGAAACAATAATAAATTTTATACGGCTCTTTAGTGTCTAGAAAAATGAATATATTTTCCAAAATAATGAAACCTTACCCAATAATATACCATAGGTCATAATCAAATGAACGATGTTCGTTGAAAAACTACTAAAAAATATTCCTAAAGTACAGGAACAGGCACCCGTTACTGCTACAAATCTTGTGGATGTTAATTTAACTATTACACCGGCTATAGGACCTGCCAAATTTGTGACAAACAACATCGTACTGAGTACAATGGCAGATCCTTGTGTGGTGTGACCCATTTCTTCTAAAGCGCCTCCATATAATAAACCGAACAAGGACAGCATCGACTGATTCACAATCTACAAAAATGAAAGTACATAGGAATATATTATTACATTAAATTTAATGGCGAAATAACCTCAAAAATACTATAACTCCAAGACTTTCAACTTATTTTAATTCGATAAAGTTCATTGTAATGTTCTTATATAATATGTTTTTAGGTGGGGTCGACGCAATATGTTTACTTTGTTATTAATCAGGAATCTGAAAGGGTTAAGTTTGGGAACAAAATATCCTACTGTACGAATAAATATTTGAAAATAGTCATAATAATTTGAGGTCAACTGAAATCATAATTATCACATTATCCAATTAAACATATCGCATTGATACGCTTAATTTGACAATTGCTTGTTGTTGGAATTTTAGTGGATGAAAATTAGTTTTAATTAGTTTGATTATGTTTGGCGTTTTATAAAGAACTAAAAATAAAATATTGTATATTTCCGCACAACCATACTTATAATTACAGTACCTATGGTATTAAAGATTCAATCATAAAAAGATATATTTTTAAGTATATTCAGTTTTGTTTCTAGAAATGTTTTATGTTTATCTATTACGTAAGTTTTTGTATGTTGTTTTCGTGTTTTAGCAAATACAATAATCTATATACTCGTAGATAAAAAATGGCGTCTCATAACGTAATTTACTACAATAACATCGACCTCCGGGTTAAGTGTCTATCTTAGACAGATAAGATAGAAATAAACTATAAAATATATACCTAGTCCAGCCATAAGTTCTGTTAAAATGAAAATGCATTTTTTATTAATGAAGTAATGTCATATTATTAAAATTTATACCTACACAATATTTATTAAAGACTCAGCAAAAAAAAATCTGTTCTAAATGTCCACCTTTGGCTTTTATACAGGCCTTTAATCTGTTTGGCCACGAATCTAGGGATTTACGCACTGTTTCAAAGGGAAATTTCGCCTCTGCATTCTCCAAAGATTTTATTTTAATACTCAATGTTACCGTGTGGTTTAGAGCAGGCCTTTAAAACTGACTATAATTTGAAGTCTAAAGGGTTGAGGTCTGGACTAGATGTGGACCAGTCTTCAGCTCTTATAAAGTCCGGAACGTTGGTTTCAAGCCAAGCTTGGGTAATTCATGCCTTGTGACCAGGTGCAGAGTCCTGTTGGAAAGTGCATGGTTTATTTAAAAAAAGTGTATTGCTGTGATGTTTCATAATATGATCCAGGACTGTATCTTGATACACTTTGGTTAAAGTTTTCACTCATTTTTCACAAAAATGTTGTTTTGTGACTCCTTGATAAGACCCGCCACACCAAATCATCACTGACCCAGGATGATGACCACGTTGTACCTTTCCGACTACTTGAGTATCTTCTTTAGAACTGTGAGCGTACACTTTATCATTTTGCTCATTGTAGTGTTCTTCAATCGTGAAAAATTTTTCATTGGTCAAGAGGATATTTCTGTGCCTTCCACCTGCGTATCGCGATTTGATCAATCCACTCTCTTTAATTGTAAAGATTGATTTAGGGCATGTCCGAGCTTCAGGTTTTGTTTTATAATACGCGACAGAGTCCTAGCGGGAATCTTCATTTCTCGCTATGAGATTTTTTGCTTCCTAATGGGACGAATTCTGGCTTTAACAGCATTAACGACCTTTGTATGTAGTTCTAAGAGTACGCGGCCGCTTCGATTTTTTCTGGTCTTCGACAGACGAAGTGTTGTATCTGTTGATAGTACGATATCCGAACATACGGCTGATACCAAGCTTTTGAAGTGTCTGGATGACCGACGGTTCCATACCCACTTTGTACAATGCGATTACCGCAATCCTATTTTCTTTAACACCCCATTCCATATTATAATTTGATAATGAACACGAAAAAATATGTGAAATGGAGCAAAATCGAAAGAGTTCCAAATTCAAAATAATTAAAAAGTAAAAAAAATGAAAAGTTTTTATGTAACAGTGTTTATGGCCAGACTAGTTATATATGTACATACTATTTGTGAATATTTTTCTAGTTCATGATCGTTCATGTGCCGAGTGTTAATTACTGTGTTTACGCTTCGCGGCCTTGAACCTGAAGATGTAGTCAAGGGCAAATCTTCTTTCTAATTCTTACTGAAACTACTAGTATTTAAGACTCAATTACTTCAATTGTTCAATAAATCAAGTCACAGACATGATATACTATAATATTTTCTAAAATGTATATAAAAAATGATACTCCAATTATTATTCTTGAGGATTCCAATCTGCTTCACAGTTTTAGGATACCGTTCCCGATCTCCAGAATGTCAGGAAATTTATTTTTTTATAGCTTATTTGGGTGGAAGAGCCCACGGCCCACCTGATGTTAAGTGGTTACCGGAACCCATAGACGTCTACAACGTAAATGCCGCCACCTACCGGGAATTCTTAGTTCTCCGTTTTTACAGTACAATGGCTGCCCCTCCTTCAAACTGAAACGCATTATTGCTTCACGGCAGAGGCAGGGCGGTGGTACCCCCCGTGCGGACTCACGAGAAGTCCTACTACCAGTAATTACGCAAATTTGCGGGTTCGATTTTGATTACACGATGTTATTCCTTTACGAAGAAAATCGTGAAAAATTGCTTAGTATGTTTTTCATTAGAAAAATTGGTACCTACTTGCCTGCGGGATTCGAACACCGTTGCATCGCAAGATACGAATGCACCGGATGTCTTATTCTTTAGGCCACGACGACTTTAAAAGTATTAAGGTTTAAGTAATTGTGGCCGCTTAACGTAGAAGTTAGACGTTTGATAGATCAATCTACAAATTTAGAAGTTTATTGAAGGACTAGCCGTACTCGCCCGCTTCGCTGGGCATTTAAAATTAACATTATTATTTATTGTCACTATTATTAGGGAGTCCAACACTCAAATAAATATTAGCCTATCCATTAAGTACATGTATTTTCTATATGGATACCAAGTTTCAAGTCAATCGGATGGATGGTTCAGTAGTTATAACGGAATATCCGTATAAAACCACTGTAGATTTATATATTAGTAAAGATGCAATCCCTTGAATTAGTTGCATCTTTTAATATGGGTTTCGAAAAATTAAATATCCAGTGTAGATTTAAAATATTTTAAATGCGTTGATCTGCAGCATGCAAGGCAGCAGAAATGCATTGCAGCTGAATTAACGTAAACGCATTAAATTATTCATTATATATTTCTGACACGGCGAATCATATACGTCATAAAAATAAATAATAGCTTATAAAACTAACAAAATACGCTTTTATAGAAAATCCAACTAAAAATAGAAAATAAATTTTAATAAATTTGAATTAAAAATAGTGTAAAAAAAAATGATTTTATTGTAACAAAGCGTGGAAAAAATCATTTTTTCTTACACTATTTTTAATTCAAATTTACTAAAATTTATTTTCAATTTTTTATTTGGATTTTCTATAAAAGCGTATTTTGTTAGTTTTTTTAAACTATTATTTATTTTCCATTTTTTAGTTGAATTTAAAAATTTTTTTTTTTTTTTAAATGTTGAATTGTCTTCGGTCCATAATAAGTATACCAAATTTCGAGTTAATCTGACGTTTTTAAGGGGGTCAAAATCATGTTCAAAGATTCCGTTACATACATACGTCTGAAGCTAATAAAAGCGTATTAAAATGATATTTTTTCATTTCGTAACGTGATTATAAATGACTAAATATTGTGTAAATATTTTCAACACGCATGTGTTTTGATTTCATATCGATAATAAAAGTCTGCTTCAGAAGTACATACACTCAAATCACTTATCAAAACTGATAATCTTGGCTTTCATTAATATGACATCACTATAGACTGTCGTGTTCAATAAATAGCATCGTAAAAACATTTATTAATTATGTATATTTTAATATGCGAATTTAGCTATTATCTCTTGAAACATACGGACGTCTAGCATCGCTTTGTGAGGTTCACGCTTTGGAAACGTGGATGTGTTGTTCGCAATATTTTTTTGGTTCATTGTTTCAACCAACAATTTTAATCTAACTCGGGCTAACACATTTTTGATTATTTAAAATGAATGAGTGATAATTACGTTACGTTACGATTATGATGTTACGTTATAATACTCATTGCAAAAATTCATATTTAAAAAAATAGTAATCTAATATTAAAAAATAAATAAATAATAATTTCATATTGAAAAAAAAAAAAGAAAGACATGCCCGCTGAGTTTCTTGCCAATTCTTCTCAGGACGGAGGCTAATTCTTGTGAATTGGCGGTAGTTCTTTTGACGTTCAACAAGTATGTACTTTCATTTATGTTGAATAAAAAATTTTTGATTTGATTTCATTTGATTTTAGCAAAAAACTTCAGACACCTCGTCAGATGTTCGTTGCAGTACACTATACTAAATTTAGAGGTTGTAACGTATGATTGAGCGTGACTTTAATAAATCTCGAACAATCCCCAAAAAGTCTGGGCTCACCAGGCTCAAAGTAGTTACCGGAGCCTATAGTCATCAACAGCGTAAATACCGCTAACCACCTCGAGACATGAGTTCTAAGTCTCAATTTATTAGTACGACTGTTCTAAGCTGAACCGCATTACTCCACGGCAGATATAAGCAGGGCGGTAGTAATTACCCGTGCGGGCTCATTTACTACTCTACTCCTGGGAAAATATAAGCTAGCAGTATTTTCATCTAAAATAGTTAAACTTTTTGAAATTCAACTTCTAATTTCAATTTTTTTAAAGTATGAAGACGCGTAGAATATCTTTTAAGAAAACATCACAAAGTAAGCGGTGATTATACGTTCATATAATGCTTATATTTATTGAGCACTTCATAATGTGACTCATGAACAATGCATTACTGTAAAATTAGGTCAATTGATCGGTACATTGTAAACAATCTAGATAATCATTTTTTTTTGCGCATGTTTTTACTTGAAAATTGTTTCGAATAATAAGTAGTTTAATGGTTTTGACTTTGACCATTCAATTTCTTCTCGTCCGTATATTAAAAGATTAGGGTTAACCGGAGAACGGACAACGGCGTTCTCCATATGCATACTG
This sequence comes from Bombyx mori, assembly GCF_030269925.1. Taxonomy (NCBI): domain Eukaryota; kingdom Metazoa; phylum Arthropoda; class Insecta; order Lepidoptera; family Bombycidae; genus Bombyx; species Bombyx mori. Next base: position 8,395,693 of record NC_085111.1, on the reverse strand, counting down.
CGATCGCCAACTGGCATTTATTAGTAGTAAAGCGCTCAGTGAATCCGCACTGATGTGTACTGTCCCTCGACATCCTGCCGACTTCTAACGCCAAGTAATGATTCCTTACATAGGTCAGTAGGACAAGCCTCATGCAACAAATATAAGATTTCGACTCCATGTCTCATGGTGGGTGGCGGCATTCAGCAAGCGGCAAGATTATTACTGGTGGTAGGACCTCTTGTGAGTCCGCGCGGGTAGGTACCACCACCCCGCCTATTTCTGCCGTGAAGCAGTAATACGTTTCGGTTTGAAAGATGGGGCAGCCGTTGTAACTATACTTGGGACCTTTGAGACCTTAGAATTTATGTCTCAAGATGTGTGGCGCATTTACGTTGTAGATGTCTATGGACTCCAGTAACCACTACCACTCGTGGGCTGTGAGCTCGTCCACCCATCTAAGTATTAAAAAAAAGGTCATAAACTCGTCTGACCCCAAAAAAAAGTATTAAAAATTGCAACTTACATTAGACATTGCTGTTCCGATTAAAACCATCCATCCCCAACCTCCATCCGGTGGTATTAGCTTCACGACCTTTTTAGTCCTCTGCATTGGTACTAAAGCAATTTTTTCAGTCGACATTTTTGAACTCTGATCCATAACGGTTTGGTTTTCTTTTTATAAATTATTGAACATTATTTAGTACGACCTGAAATAGAAAATTGGTATTAAATGTATATGTATAGATTCATAATTCAGTTGTCCTGTGTTTAATTTTAGAATTTGTATCAGTAAGTTTATTGGTAGGATCTCTTGTGAGTCCGCAAGGGTAGATACCACCACCCTGCCTATTTCTGCCGTGAAGCAGTAATGCGTTTCGGTTTGAAGGGTGGGGCAGCCGTTTTAACTATTCTTAGACCTTAGAACTTATATCTCAAGGTGAGTGGCGCATTTACGTTGTAAATGTCTTTGGGCTCCAGTAACCACTTAACATCAAGTAGGCTGTGAGCTCGTCCACCCATTTAAGCAATAAAAACAATTAAAAAAAAACTTTTTTTTTAATTATAAAACTTCCAGCTATTTGGCATACATACTGCGCTTTTGCGCCACCATCCAATCTATTTTTGCCCCAAAGCAGTTTTGCGTTCCATTTTGACACAATAGAATTGACACTTAAACCTCATAGCGATACAATGTATTTGAACTGTGTTTTCTGTACCTTGCTCTGACCATACAAATTCTAGAAATTACATTTTAGCGTGAAAGCGTTAATGCGAAGATAAAAAAACAACATTGCGTTGTCATGTAGTTACAATACGTACTATTATTGTTTCTTATTATTTTATTGAGAATGAGCTATGTTAAAACGTGTATTTTATTACGAAATTTATAACTTGGATACCTACTATTTTTAAATTAAAAGATATATTTATAATCCGAATTTTATTTCGAATCGAATGTTATAAGAATCACGAAGATTTAGAGCGATGCTGCACTCAGTTCACATCAGGGAAGTCCTTAAAAAATCGTAGCATTTGTCGTAAATACGTAATTTTATGAGTTGGGTGTGTCACTTAATTGCGAACACTGAAAGTTCAACATTTGTAACCTCTTATCTTAAACGATTCATGTCATCGGAATTCCCCATTATACCAGACTAAGAATAAATGACAAGTTGTATAATTTCGCAAATCAAAATGATTTTTGTACAATGCAGTCTGTTATAATTATTATCTATATATATAACTAGCGACCCGCCCTCGCTTCGCTTCGGAAACATTAAAACACACATGAAACCAAAAAAATAAAATAAAAAATAAATAAAAAAAGTAGCCTATGTTCATTAGGGACAATGTCGGCTTCTAATGGAAAAAGAATTTTTCAAATCGGTCCAGTAGTTTCGGAGCCTATTCGAAACAAACAAACAAACAAATCTTTCCTCTTTATAATATTATATTATACATAGTATAGAAAATGAATTGCTGTTCGTTAGTCTCGCTAAAACTCGGGAACGGCTGGACCGATTTAGCTAATTTTGGTCTTGAATTATTTGTGGAAGTCCAGAGTAGGTAGTCAGTAGTCAATAAATTTGAAAATGCTCGGAATTAAATAAAAATAACAATTTTGTTTTCCCTTTGATGTGTCCCCAGTCGGACGGATTCTTTTTGTTTGTTTTAAGTTTATTTTACACAAAAGTTTAGGTATTTTATTTATCGATTGAGGCACTACGAAGTCTGCCGGGTTAGCTAGTTTTAAATTATATATCTCAACAGCAACACGTATCCATATAACATTGATTTTGTATTATTTGTACTAGAAATACAAAACTATCATTTTTGTATTACAATCCCATGTAGAAATGCACCCATGACAATATTCTCTATGCCATTTTTGTTGACCGTTCAGATTGTCTTAGTCATTAAGTTCATCCATATACTGTTTGATTACAAAGCTTAATAAATAAATATGGTTATTTTAGATTGTAGAACATAAGCGGTTATACAAAGGCACATTTCTTGCTTAGTTCATAAAAAAAGTATTACCATAGATTATGGAATACTTGCGATATGAGATTTGAAAAAAACATAATTGATCATATTTTTATTAATTTAAATTGACTAATCTTTTTAAATACAATTAAAATATCGAATTTGGAACGGACAGCTTATATTGAGGATGTTTATGTTACATTAATAAGTGACTAGTGAGCTCAAAAACGTTATATTCGTTAGCATTAGTAACGCGAGGTTTGCGAAAATCTTCTATCAAACGTTGTTGATAGTTAGGTATCTGTGTATTGATAGCAATATCAGCGGTCAAAGACCGGTTGCCACATGGACCGTTACATAGTAATACACGTATTAATATAAGCATTATGACATAAATTGTGTGACGTTGAAAATAAATAAGGAAATAATGATAATTTCAAATAGGCTTATACTGCGATAATTCCTCGACCTCGACACAACAAAAAAAACGTCATTACTGATTATCTATTAGATCTTCGAGATGCTTCGAGAGAACTTAGGTTTAAGTGTCGATTCTTCAGCTTGACTGATAAAAGATGTCAAGACAAGGGAACATGTCTTGTTGAACAGCCGTTCTACTATATACGTACGCGTTCGTGAACATGTCTTAGCTGCATAGAGATTTGCTTAGAAAATATCGAAATCCACATCCAAAATCCACTTAAGCCCTGGTCACAACACTCAAGCAAACCAACCTTTGTTATCCAGCTATGCAAGACTCAGCACTTTTTCAGCATTTAAATGAAACAGTGAAACAAACGAAAACATGAAAATAAATGGTTGTCAAAATCATAAAATTTAAAGCATTCGTGATCTAGCTATATCAAGTATGATAAGTGATCGCATAGTCACGATTGTCACATATTATATCACTGATGGTATGATATGTCTTCAGGATTCTTCAGGAAGATTAGATTTAACGAAAAAAAATATGAGTGTATTGTGTTGATTCCGTACAGTAATATAATTAATTGGTCTCACTAATCAATATTATATTTGAGCACTTGGCTAGCCTCAGTCCGATTCTACTAATGTTAACGTAGTGCATGCCTACATAGTTCTGGGTACCTTAGCAATTACAGCTCTAACAAACATGACAGCGTTGTGCTTATGTCAATCGTATATTTACGGGCATTATCGTCCTGTCGATTTTTATTGTGAATGAGGTATTTACTCCTGGCCCAGAGGCCTTTCCAGTTTCACAAGGACAGGTAGGCGAGTAAGGGCTGTGCTAGGAGGGATCTGTCGATTTCATTAACGAAGTAATCAATTACACTTTGAATACTGGGACAATCGTAAAAAAGGGTGCGTGTTCTTATGTACGCGCTTAAGAAGTTATACTTTATTTTTAATAAAATTATTTCTTTTTTTTATATTAAATAATTAATAATAAATATTTAACGTTAATAATTTAATAATATTTAATATGAATTATATTAAATAATAATTTTATCATTTATATTACTAAAAAATGAATGCTAATAACACTTTTCTTTACGAGTGTACATGCGCGAAAGTTCACCTGCGGCTATATTCAGACTCGCCAAGTTACGTCGGTCGTATTGTAATGAGCGATTTAGTGGGCAACTTCATTCTGTTAATTTTGTGTCACGGTGCGCGCGCATCGTAAAATTTCACTCTCATCAATTTTTCATAACGCGCCTAAAGAAGTATAACTTCAATAAGCACATTCCGATTTCGGCATCACATACTAAAGTGGCTTGCGGATTTTGCGTTGTCTGTAGGCTCCGGATAAATTCTATAACAGATGAGCCGTTACCTCATTTGCGTATTACAGAAATGATCTTTCTCCGTTAGGCAACGGGTGCTCAGACGTGTACTAAGGTATCATCTTCTATAAACTTACTGGTGGTAGGACCCCTTGCAAGTCCGTGCGGGTGGGTACCACCACCCTGCCTATTTCTGCCGTGAAGCAGTAATGCGTTTCGTTTTGAAAGGCGGGGAAGCCGTTGTAACTATACTTCAGACCTTAGAACTTATATCTCAGGGTGGGTGACGCATTTGCGTTGTAGATGTCTATGGGCTCTAGAGTAGCCACTTAACTCCAGATGGGCTGTGAGTTCGTCCAACCATATAAGCCATAAAAGACAAAAAAAAATTATGATTTATATTTCGTTGCACGTAATACACTATTTTTAAGTCTCTTCATTTGACATGAGTTTTCATCTTGACTATAAGAGAACCCCAGCTTTAAGGTAAGCGTTAACAATGTTTTCTATTATAGTTGGGACCCCACGCTCTTTTTACAATAAAATCATTTTTTCTTACACTATTTTTAATTCAAATTTATTAAAATTTATTTTCTATTATTTATTTTTACTTCTGTACCCAGTTATTCTTGATATCTGCGATGTGCTTTTTCACTCTAACCGAAATATATCAAAAAAACTGTCCTGTACAGGAACGTCCCATAGTCATTATAAACACCAGGATTCTGCAGAGGTATGCTTAGGACTTAGGTAATGGTTCAGCTTCTAGTGTGAAGAATAAAATTTATCAACGCCCAAACATTATGAGAATCTTCTCTGTAACTTGTGTTATATACGATGGGAGCATTGGAGGAAGATGTATCTTGAAATAATAATTTATTAGTACTATTCAATAGCGTGAGGGAGCCAAAGCCAAAACAGTTGGATTATTAATTCAATGTGAGCAAAAATTATTGTCGTCACAGCATTTCAGCATTTTGCAGTTGCGTGCAATCTAAAGAAAGGTAGCGAAGACTCATTGACTGCGGTCGTCACCTGATCGGTTGGTATTTGATTATGTTACATTACAGTGAAAAATAAATAATAGTTTAAAAAAACTAACAAAATACGTTTTTATAGAAAATCCAACTAAAAAACAGAAAATAAATTTTAATAAATTTGAATTAAAAATAGTGTAAGAAAAAATGATTTTATTGTAAAAAAGCGTGGTCATAATGCTAATGAATCATTCTGTGATCTTTACGGATGATATGGCCAGCTATAAAAGTGCATGAATAGTACATAAAAAACTAACGCCATCCATTATAAATTATTAATCGTATATTACTAATTATTAGCTACATTGTTTTGGTATGTGGAAATCTAAATGGTGTGCTTATTGTGTTATTTAGAAGTAAATTTTGTCGAGTTAGCTATATAATAAAAAAACGTGTGCCACGTATCATTTTGTGAGTGGTTTTACTAGCTCTGACACTACTAGCTTTTGCCCGCGACTTCGTCCGCGTGAAATAGTTACTTTGGGATAACGCTAAATTTTACCCGCGACTTCATTTACATAGAAGTTGAAAATATTTTTGAATAATAGAACGTAAAGGAGCTATTTAAGGTACCAAAATTACGCTTTTTGACCGACTTCAAAAATAAAATATTTAAGAGGAGTGCATGCGGCAGAGATGCGAATGTTGAGATGGATGTGTGGAGTGACAAGAATGGATAAGATAAAGAATGAGTATATCAGAAGTGTGAAAGTGGCCCCGGTAAGCAACAAATTAAGGAGCGGACGGCTATCGTGGTATGGACATGCGATGCGTAGAGAGAAGATGCATGTGACTAGGAGATGTATGGAAATGGTAGTGCAAGGTAGAGAGGGAAGAGGTCGACCGAAGAAGACATGGATGCAGTGCGTGAATGACGATATGAGAGAGAGAGGAGTGAGTGTAGAGATGACGGCTGATAGAAGAGAATGGAAGAGAAAAATTAGCTGTGCCGACCTCACCTAGTGGGATAAGGTGGAGAAAAAAAAGAAGAAGAAGACCGACTTCAAAACAGGAAGTTATCAATTCGATCACAATTTTTTTATCTAATAGCTTGGGAAAAAGGTTCTTCGCATTTTTTAAGAAAATTCACAACATTTTTTAATAGTTCATTTTTACATTTAACTAAAGTATGTAGGTACCATTTTGTTCGATAACTTTTTGCCTTTTTGTAGGCAGGGACATGATCCCATTGCTATATAAATGTTGGGGCTTCTGATCAAAATACTGCGACAATTGGTTTTGGCAGTCCTCTCATGATGTTAACCTGAAACTGCCTAAAGAATTCTGAAGAGAACAGATGGAAATCTGAAGGTACAAGGTCAGAACTATACGGCGGATGCATTAACAACTCCCAGCCAAGCTCTCTTAATTTTTGCTGAGTGGCTAAATATGTGCGAGGTCTAGCGTTATCATGATGAAAAACTACACCCCTTCGGTTGATTAATTACGGCCGCATTCTCTCAACTTCTAGCTTTAATCTTATTAGTTGTTTGCAGTAGAGTTCAGAACCAATGGTTCTGCCTGGTGGTACAGCTTATATAGCTTATAATGAATAATGCCCTTCCAATCCCACCACACACACAGCATCACCTTGTTGCGAGTTAGCCCGGGTTTTGCCACAGAAAAATAAATAAAAATCACACATTTTCCTAATTTGAATTTGGAATTATCTTCTTTAAAATTTAAACTTTTAATGAAACCAAAACCAGCCAGATAGATACTATTTGTATTGTATAGCCAAAGATATTTTATTACAAATTCATACATAGTATAATGCGAAAAGACTTTTCCCCAACCTATTATAATATAATAAAAGGCTATATGTATAACATAACTCTAAGACCAATACGAGCGGAGCACTAATAAATAATGTTTTAAAATCGTTTTCTTTCCATTTTGAGACCTTTTGCTGCGTGCGCTATGGAAATGTATGTACTTATATTATATATTTATATTATAAGCCTTCCTCAATAAATGGGCTATCAAACACTGAAATATTTTTTGAAATCTGACCAGTAGTTCCTGAGATTAGCGCGTTCAACCAAGCAAACAAACTCTTTAGCTCTATTATATTAGTATATAGATTTTATTCCTCCATCGCGGCCATCATTCGATAGCACGTCTTCGGTTAGGTTAGTGGACTATTAGCTATGTGGTGGGACCTAGATTAGCATCACCCCATCTCTTGCCGTTGATATGGTAAAAGGCGGGAATGCGACTAATCGAAGGAGAGGCATCAGCGATATTTTCGTATTTTACCATTGTATTTGACTGTGTTTTTTCAAACGTCGAATTTTTCAATTTATTGAACACATCAAATTTCAATTCATTCCACTTTATGATGAAAATCTAGTCAACCATTGTAAGTACAATATTTATTTAAATATTTTCGATCTAAATTAGTTTATTTAGTCTAGAGGTCGGGGAAAAAAACACTAAAACGAAATACGAATCCATATAAAAACGTCCATAAAATCTATTTTTGCAAAAACATATTCCGAGAAATTTTAGTTCCCATTTGCGCGCTGAAATTACAAGTTCACGTACATTCATCAACGTATCTATATAATATTAATACGTGAAGCAAAAACTTTGTATCCTTTTTTACGAAAATTGCGCGGACGGAGGAGTATGAAATTTTCCACACTTATAGAGAATATAGAGAAGAAGTGCACAATGCTAATATTTTTTTAAAATAATGTATAAAAGATACATTAAACCAATAAAGAAAACATTACACACACTACATACCATGTATTTGACGCACACACGCATGCATACTATTTATTGTCAAATTTTTGTTCTTGGCGTCTGTGGTCAAATTTAAAATTGATTAAATATTGTTTGTCTTTATTAATATTTTTTTATAGAGTAGCCTTGGCGAGATTTGTGATTATAGAAGTATAAAATATAATTATAATAGTGTACAAACTTACAATTCCAATTAATTATAGTCGAATTTCGATTACTGCGGGAGTTACTCTAGTACTCGTAAAAATGTACAATACCTACATTGTACAACGTATAGTATTTATAGTGACACATAAAGCAGACGTTGGTGATGATCAGCTATTAACCGTTGGGTAATTACCGAGTAATATATATTATGCTGCAGGCAGTAATAAATGTTTGCATTCTCTTGCACATTTATAATAAATTCCTTAATCCTTTTGTGGGTTCATTGTATTTGCTGTTTTTATTAATCTTTGATCGGACTTTGCGTAAATACGTCTTTAGATATAGATTTAATGTTCCTGATAATTTTTATAATCATTACCTCATTTTCACGCATTACGAGTAAATAGATTACGAAATTAATTGATTAATTAATAACTGACAAATTGAATTGAATTTTGTAAATATTCACACTTGAATTGAATTCATAATGATACAAGACTTTGTCTGATGAACAACTAAATATTATTTAAAAAAAAAAAAACCAAACTGTGTTTTACGTGTGTATAAAGCCCGGAAATTGATATTTGAATTAATAATTCAGGAAGTTTATGTTTTTTTTTATTTTTTTTATTGCTTAGATGAGTGGACGAGCTCACAGCCAACCTGGTGGTAAGTGGTTACTAGAGCCCATAGACATCTACAACGTAGACGCGCCACCCACCCTGAGATACAAGTTCTAAAGTCTCAGTATAGTTACAATGGCTACTCCACCCTTCAAACCGAAACGCATTACTGCTTCACGGCAGAAATAGGCAGGGTACCTATCCGCGCGGACTCACAAGTGGTCCTACCACCAGTAAAAGTAAAAAAAGTAGTTTCATATGTTACATTCCCAGAAAACTTGTATCGGGACGCGTGTCCCTACTACCGTAGTTTGAACGCTGGGATCAAAGTTAAGGCCCCGAACACCGAATTTCAGGTTTCAATGACGGCAAGTTAAGTCACATTGTAAAGGAGTCCTCATCAATTTTCTCCCTATAATTCTCCCTTCTCAATGTGCTTAGTTATGCTGATGTGTTCTAGGAACATACCACTCCTTCTAATGTAATGACTGTTGCTTAATTGTTTCGTGAATAAATCAACATGATGCTATCTCCAGGTTACCTATGAAATGGTTTAGTATTCCCATTAAATCAATCCGATGTAGGAATTGCTTCGTACAATAAAATCAAACCTAAAAAATAATTGAATTTGCCTGATGCTATGTATTATGAGGTTACACATACTGGACATTAGTAGGAACATACTGTCTTGCCTATTTCTGTTTCGAATACTTTACAAGCGACTTCAAGAGTTCAACAGTATTATAAAAATAATTTGAGACATTGACCTCACGTGACACAACGAGAGGCCGCAGTCATACTGAATTTTAGGGCTTATCTTAACTGGCCATGAGTTTGTTTGATCATTTATAATAAATAATTACAATTGTGTTAATCTTTATCATGTAATGTTTCCTAAAAAAATAATTTCAATACTTTGATAAAAAAACTCATTTAGTGGTAATTTTTACACATTCTTTATAATACTGAATTATAGTTGGAATCTATTTTATTGTATTACCTAAATTCTCTATAGCGAAAATAATGCTTCTCAGGCAAATTTACGTAGGTATCTCTAGTTCTTTGATCGGTTTACAGGTTAAGCTGCCTAATGGATTTAACAAAAGACGTGTCGTTAAATACCATTTACCGTTTTGACACAACGTATGCAAGTATGTACATGTAAAGTACGCAGTGTTCTGTTTTGTATAACTACATATTTGTTTAATACTCGACATTTTGTTTAAATAGCGCTTTTATTGTAGACTATCTGACCCGGCAGACTTCGTAGTGCCTCTATCGATAAATAAAAGACCTAAACTTTTATATAAAATAAACTTAAAACAAACAAATGGAATACGTCCGACGGGGGACACATCAAAGGAAAAACAAAATTGTTATTTTTATTTAATTCCGAGCATTTTCATATTTATCTAAACCTTTTAAGCCGTCTCAGGACTTTCACAAATAATTCATGACCAAAATTAGCCAAATCGGTCCAGCCGTTCTCGAGTTTTGGCTAGACTAACGAACAGCAATTCATTTTTATATATATAGATAGATGAAACTGAATTATTTGAATAATATAAACGAATAGATTTTAGCCTTACCTAACGAGTCACGTGCGATTCACGGTTCTATATGACATCGTGTGTTCAAGCTCTCCTGTGCATGCGGTCGAGGCAGCCACCCGTGTCACTGACTCATCGAGTATTCTAATAACAAACGTCCGTACCCTACGACTGCACAAACATCAATGAATATCGACAATATAATATATCACTTCGTCAGCTCCGATAACATATTGTTTTGATCGCACCTTTACCCCCATGTCCTTGTATCGGGAGTGTAATAAACGCGAGCCCTAAGTAACATTGCAAGATTGGTCAATGAACTTTTCTTTTACGACTTAACTGTTCCAATGCGGATTGATGGCCTGGTAAAACTTGTTACATATTTAGTGCTTGCGCACTAGTAGCAAGTTGCGATGGTCATGTTTGACGATTCAATACTAGGTACATATTTTGTAGTTAATTCTTCTGAGCCACGAAATGTACGATTTTATGAAGTAGCAATGTAATGCAAATGTAGCATCGAAATGATAGTACAATTAGTTACTAAAAGAGATAAATGAAGTACTCTATCGGGTACTTCAGAGATTTCGGTTCGAAAAAATACAGATTACTAACCAGACAAGCTTAAAATTGCCAGACATTTTTTTTCTTACAAAGTAACTGAGCAAAGAAACAGGTCATCAATAATTTCTCTACGGCAGCTTTCTAATTTACCAGACAAACAAACATTTTTTTTTATCAGTTTTTATACCGAAAACATTATCTTTCAATTTGATAAAAACAAAATCGGTCTCGCAAAATTTAAGGCCGAAAAAAAAAATCGGTTGTCTGTAAAGTCGGTCTACTGACGATAGTTGAACGTGACAACGTCATAAGAAAATACTGATGGAATGGTTTCATTTTTCAAAAGAAATTTTTATTTTATTTGTTTGATAGATGTTTTGTATGGACAATTGACACCACATTCACTTTTCACTGAACTTCATACTTAACGAAAACATGTTAATGTATTATTGTATAGTAGCTGTCCACGCGGATGCATCGCTAACTCAAGTAGGACAGAGACAGATGTCGAACGCTGCCGAACGCGAAGGCCAATTGTGCCTCTTTGTCACTCGTTGCGCGCTCTCGCTTGCACTTCAAGCCTTAAATGGAACGCCTCAATGAGTCATGTTTTTTCGTGCGTGCAGCTGGCTCCATCGAATTATAAGACGTTGTCACGTCAAAAAATTTACACAAAATGACTGTACGTTTGCTTATTGTTTTGTTGCTCTAGGTGACTAGACGAGCGCCGGCTCCACCTGACGAGAAGTGGCTATTGGACCCCACAGAGATGAATGCCACCGAGTAATGTGAGGTCACAATCTCAATTCTACTCTACATCTAATAGCTGTTCAATTATTTAATTTGGATATTTAGCGAAAAAGATGAAATGGTGGTGCCTACTCATGCAGACTCACCATAGTAGAGACAGAGTTATAGTAAGGTAGTTTTAACATTCATTTTTATTTTTTGTTTTATTATTATTATTATTTTATTCCGAAATTGTTATTGTTTTTATTTTTTTATTTAATTTTGGTATTCTATGTGTAATGTTATTGTTAATAAATGTAATATGGATGCAAAATCAGTAGTAAACAAAAAGAATAAAAAATAAATATACAAAGTTTTTGCTTCACGTATTAATATATAGATAATAATAGATTTCATTTCATCATACGTTGTTGTTCCTCCATCGTAGATCTATTAAAACGTAACGTAAGCTTTTCGAATGGCATATTTTACACTATGTTAATATTGATGTAATAAAAATCCCGGAATTCCCACAGACTGTGCACGTCTCATACGATATTTCTGATTCATAAAAAATATCACGTAATCTTTTAATAAAATTCACAAAGATTTTATCTTTAATATCATTGAACTTGCACTGAACTGGTTCTTTCTGCATGTATCGATGGTTGTATAAAAAACGAGACAACCGGGATTAAACCATATTAGGTAACTTGGAAAACTACATAATCGTCTAAGCCTTAAAGCATCGAATGACATCGAATATTTTTATCTATCTTCTATCTGTATCAGTTTAAAAATGAACATTTAATTTTACTTCGTCGTATATTTGCTGTGAAAATTTCGAAATTAGAAACGATAGTAGTAGTATAAAAAAAAACTATCTGAAAAAAATTGACCCCGACGTGATTTGAACACGCAACCTTCTGATCTGGAGTCAGACGCGCTACCGTTGCGCCACGGAGTCGCTGTCTCTATCAGCAAATTTATCAAATAGTATCAACAATCAATTTTTTTTAATAATTAATAATAATACGTGAAGCAAAAACTTTGTATCCCTTTTTACGAAAATTGCGCGGACGGAGAAGTGTGAAATTTTTCACACTTATAGGGAACTAGCGACCCGCCCTCGCTTCGCTTCGGAAACATTAAAACACACATGAAACCAAAAATAAAAATAAAAAATAAAATAAAAAAAGTAGCCTATGTTCATCAGGGACAATGTCGGCTTCTAATGGAAAAAGAATTTTTCAAATCGGTCCAGTAGTTTCGGAGCCTATTCGAAACAAACAAACAAACAAACAAATCTTTCCTCTTTATAATATTAAGTATATAGAGAAGAAGTGCACAATGCTAATATTTTTTTTAAATAATGTGTAAAAGATACAGTAAATCAATAAAGAAAACATTACACACACTACATACCATGTATTTGACGCACACACGCATGCATACTATTTATTGTCAAATTTTTGTTCTTGGCGTCTGTGGTCAAATTGAGAATAGATTAAATATTGTTTGTCTTTATTAATATTTTTTTATAGAGTAGCCTTGGCGAGATTTGTGATTATAGAAGTATAAAATACAATTATAATAGTGTACAAACTTACAATTCCAATTAATTATAGTCGAATTTCGACTACTGCGGGACCTCTAGTAATTAATAATTTTATGAAAACCACTATATTCGTTTCTAAGGCCACATTGAACACCTAAAATCTCCAACACACATCTTTCGGTTCACAAATAGATATTGAAATAAAAATAATATATTATTTAGATACTTTGTATAAGTATAGTGGATATATGCTCCTGTACTACATAAATACTGTGTAATCACGAATTTAAAACAGTGTCATCACTGATTAATACAATTAAGCCACAAAGACAAATAATTAAAAACGTCTGATTTTTTTGTCTGTGAAGTTTTCCTTGCTGTTTAAAAGTAAGAATTTTAACGAAATTTTCAAATATAACCTCCAAGCGTGTTCATATCCACAAGTGTCATACTTCAATTCCAATGATTCAAATAAAATGTACAATGAATCAAGCTAGAATACAATGTGAGGTTTACCGTAAAAACGGGATTTCTTAAAGATTACAATACATTACATTACCCTAACACAGCCAATGACGTCATACCTTTAACCATACTGTGGTTTTTTCACGTTGAATAAAAAACCTGATCCCATTATCTATATTAATATTATGAAGCTGAAAAGTTTGTTTGTTTGGTTGAACGCGCTAATCTCAGGAAGTACTGATCCGATTTGAAAAATTCTTTCAATGTTAAATATCCTATTTATTGAGGAAGACTATAGGCCATATAACATCACGCTGAGACCAATGCGAGCGGAGCACTAATAAAGAATGTTTCAAAATCGGTGTTTTTTTTTTTCCTTCCATAGCTTCCGCTGCGTGCGCTGCGGAAACGGTTAAAGTTTCGCTAAAATAATGTATGACAGAATTGTTCTCCTTTAAAAGTTCTAAAAAAGTCCGCGACAGCATAAGTCTTTAATATATTGTTGGCTCACTATGATGTTTTTTATGCTACCCAAATTTGTTCTAAAATAAAGCATTATTTGTGAAGGCGTTTTTATAAAGATGATATTAATCCGTATCCAAATAAATACTTTATTCATTACAAGTATTTAACATCGCAGCAAAATAATGAACAAGCGTGTAATAATGACGTACAAGGCGCCGGCTGGTCGGTGCAGGCGGCACACGATAAGAAGAATAACAAGAAATACCGAAACCACTTCAAGATAGGCTTTGAAAATTGTAAATTTTTCTGGATTTCTCCAGGATCCCATCATCAGATCATGATCCTGATGACTACAGGACCATTCGGGAAGTCTACCCTTTCGAACAAAAAAAAAAAGAAAAAAATATTATGAGAATCGGTTAAACATTCCCAAGAAATAGGTGAACATATAAAACATACATAAAAAAAGTGTACGAATCGATAACCTTCTCTTTTGAAGTCGGTTAAAAAGCGTAATTTTGGTACCTAACTTAAATAGCTTCTTAACATTATATTAAACAAAAATATTTTCACCTTCTACGTAAGTGAAGTCGCGGGTAAAATTTTGCGTTATCCTAAAGTAACTATTCTACGCGGACGAAGTCGTGGGCAAAAGCTAGTATTAATTAAAACATATGTTCTTATCATAATATCCTTTTCCCCTTTAACTCGTGCGTCATCGCACAGTCCACTACTAATACCTAGGCTACTCAAGAAATTAGTTGAAATTAGCTACTCAGCTAAGAAAGTCTCATGTGAGTTTAGTGCTACATAGTTAAACGTTGATGGGGAGGTAATATTAATCAGGAAAAATTCATTAGTTTATCCAAGGCTCCCTATCTATGTAGGTATACAAAATACCCTCAAACCTTACATTTCTTTTGTAGTTTATTGATAATTTCACATACATCGATGCTTTACATTATATGGGTGTTTTCCATTCACTCGCTCACCTCATGTTTGATTATCGTGTGAATTTAAGATATCGGTTATTATCAAAAATATTATCTGACTTATCACTTATTGTAACTAACGAAAAATACGACCTTTTCTTTGCTTCGAATACGTGACAGCTGAAATATATATCTGACACATGTACAAAGACAATAATTTAAAACGATTCTTGATAACCAATAGTATTATTAATTAAATTTCTAAATAATCGTCGATTGCTTCAACCTTTATGTAGTTGAAAACAATTTTTAGTACTCTTTTCATGTGTTTTTTTATTTTTATTTTTCTATTGCTCTTATAGGCAGACGAACGAGCATACGGCCTTGATGGTGAGTGGTTACCGTCGCCCATGGACCTCAGCAATGCTAGGGGCAGAGCCAAGCCGCTGCGTACCGCTTAATACTCTCCACAAGCTTTTTTTAAAGAAGGACATGTCATAGCGCTCGGGAAAAACCCGGGAGGGGAGCTCATTCCATAGCCGGATGGTACGTGGCAAAAAATACCTCTGGAAACACACTGTCGATGAACGCAGCGGTTCCAGATAATATGGATGAACTCTGCTCCGATGGCAGGAGGTGCGATGATAAAAAGAAGATGAGGGGATCATCTCAAACAATTCCTCAGAGCACTCCGCCAATCCTATTCCTCCTTCCAATGTTATTATTCTATTAAATTACATATCTATATACTTTAACGAAAAATTTTGTTGCCCCATATTTCTATTATCTATATAATTGATTCAATCGGAACTTAAGTGTAATAATACGTTTGACGCTTATATTACAGGGTATATTATCTTCGAAACTATTTTATTTTGATTAAAATTTATATTTTACAACACTAATATAGTTAACAGTTTTATTCGGTTATTTTTCATTTCTTCCAAACCATCAAATTGAGTATGAACTCAATTCATTCAGTATGAGTTAAGATTTGTTTAGGTTTAAATACAGTATACAACCTGGGACAGAAAAGCTACCAATAGAGGAGAATGGAAGCAGCTGAGAGAGACATATGTGTCACAGGGCACGCTGATCACTGAACCGTGAAACCCGATGTATTTATTAATTTATTTAAGGATTACCAACAGGGTTTACAGTAAGACATAAAATAACATTGACATGTATAGAGCAATTGATAACTGCAACTCTAATTAGAGGCAATCACAGCATGCATTACATTAATATAACAACAGAGATTTAACAATACTAATAATAATAATAAAAAATTAAAAACAAAAGAAAGACAACAAGGAAATTAATACCCGAGTACTCAGACCAAGGCTGAGGCTGAGCTTCAACAACAACTTTTAAGTATTAGATTTAAGTTAAAGCAATTTGCTACTGTATGTAAAATCATTGTTTAGTATCAGCAATAAGGGCTATAATTAAATACTGTATACAAGTATTAACAAATAAATAGATAATTGGGCACAAATCACACACGGTCTTCCGGCTTCAAATTAGGATTCCCAGTGTTGTGAACATGACAAAAACTGAAGTACATACGTACTTATGTATATACGTTTGGATATATACGTATATAGAAAAAAAAACACCCAGATGAAGAGAAAACAAGCCTGTCCATCACACGAATGTCTGTCCGATCAGGGAATCGAACGCACGACCGATAGCTACAGCACCACCGAATCAGTAATAAGACCAGTATTATTTAAAGATGATTTAATATTTTCTCATAACTTATTAATTCAGATTTATTAATTCAGACGTAATTAAATGCAGTGAAATATATGATTCCTTTGAACTGTGGTTATCTATTAAGGACAGATCAGCCAACTTTGATAGATTACCCAAACTGCACGAAAATATGTTAAACAACACTGATATTATTGAATAATACGATGATAAAGTCACATTTTTTTGTAATGCACTCACGACCGATAGCGTATGAAAATAGAGGTCAACCAGGATAAGCGAAATAAATACAAACATAAATTAAAAATCAAAATATTTTTCAGCTTCACTTTATTTTCACATAAAGATAGCACGTACGTACAATAACCGTACCAAACTAGGAGCAATTCAATATTATTACACCGTTGAAAGCTGAAGAGGAAACAGGACTAAGAAAGGGATGTACCCCGTGACAAGATTCAAATTAACGAGGCCGCCCCGTTTGAAATACATGGGTATGCATGTTGCGCTCCTAGGTACTACTGTAGCAATGTAGTGGCAACTGGATTTAGTGCCAGGAATAGTTTCGAAACTCCGTACATACCCGAAAGCGCTACTTGCATAAGTAACTGTAATTAAAGAAGACTTTAATGAACTGTTACTAGGAATTACATATACAAACGGTTTTAAAATTGGAAATGGTTGAACCGTATCCAATGGCAATGTCACACGGATTATACAGAGAAATCTCAATTTATGCTGAAGAATTTAAATCCAAAATAATGAACAGTATTTTTTGGATAAGGTGTCTTTCACTCGTTAATTTACTCGAGAAACTGACAAAATTTAAAATGGTATTAATTATAAGCATCAATCACGAGTTATAAATTATTAGTTTAATGATTTAGGTCTAGAGTAAGTTTGAAAAACTTAGGTGGTTTCAACTTAGGTGGTTTCAACAGGTGTCATACGACATCGGCTGCTGAGAAAACTTCAAAGGTCCAACTGCTATCGACAATCCATTGAAATATCAGAGAATAGGTCAAATATTCAAAAATCTAGAGAGAGAATACACTTTATTGCACTCCAAAACAAAATTTACATTCAAACACAGTGGAAAAGCAAATTTTCACAAGAGCTAAAATTCTTAAGTCTTATCGCCAAAAGCGATGTCTTCCAGAGAAACGTTTAATTTAGAGAAATTCTGGAAAATATAAAAATATAGTAGGTATGTTGCGGTGTATCATTTACATTTAAACAAATTGAATTTTTTTTTTAAATAGATTTTAATTTATTATTTTGGGACAGGATATGAAATTTATCTTTGCGTAGGTAAAACAATATTAAGAATCAGCCCCATATTGGCTTACAGAGATGGCCGATACTAATGGTTAAGTCGGTTACGTAAGACATAAATCGCGATAATTGATAGTGAAGTGGCGATAATATAGACGTAAAACCTTTGAAAACAATTCGTTGTTGATATGAGATCAATGATTGAGATTTGGTTGAAAGTTTTGTTAACGTCGGTGATATGGGAATATTTCACATCGACAGCAGAATAAGTGATTTGTGTTATATAAAATCGTAGAGTAGCTGATTGACGTGGCGTGCAACCTCTTTGACAGGACATAAGATCTACAACGACTAGATACTGACTAAGACATACACTTGACAATAATTCAAAAATAAAGAGAGAAATGGGACTAGGGCGGACGTGATTAGCGGCAGGCAGTACTTTTTTTGACTTCCTAAAAGACGGACACGAACCAGACGACAAGGAACGAATTGACCGTTATCATATGTACATAAAATAGACGACAAAAGAACTAGCCGACCCTTCACTGATGGAATATAAACACGCAGGCCTTGATTTCTGCTAACCAATAATAAGGGTATACATAAAATTAGCGAGCTTACCCAAGTCGTTCCAATTAGAAACGAACGCTGAAACCGGTCACGACCAAAGATCCGATAAAAGTAAGTTACGTACATCTATTAGCAACGAACTCGCTCGCAAACGTTTTACAAATTCATCGGGTAACGCGAATCGACAAACTTTAATTAAAATGAATCTCATCGTCGTGTTGATAAATCGAAAATGCTGTTTCGTTTATATCTACGGAAATTAGGATCTGTTTTATGTGACGTAAAATATAAATAAAAGCGTAATAATAATAAATAGGCATTGGGAAACACTTCGTCTTATTTTTCTCCACCTTATCCCACTAGGTGGGGTCAGCACAGCTATTTTTTTTCTTCCATTCTTTTCTATCAGCCATCATCTCAACACTCACTCCTCTGTCTCTCTCATGTCGTCATTCTTACACACCATCCATGTCTTCTTCGGCCAACCTCTTCCCCTTCTACCTTGCACTACCATTTCCATACATCTCCTAGTCACGTGCGTTTTCTCTCTACGCATCATAAAATATGTCCATACCACGCTAATTGTCCGCTCTTTAATTTGTTGATTACCGGGGCTACTTTCACACTTCCTCTGGGAAGCACTTCGTAAGTTTTGGATATCGACGGAGTTAAATCGGGTTCTTTAAATATATAAAACAAAGGCAGCTATTAATTATAATCTCAGTATCCGTCAGACCTTAGGTCGCTGTTTATGTATGATCAACTCTGCAACGATAATTTCCCAAATCGTTTAATACCGTGAACACTCCAGTAGAGTAACGCCATCCGACGGTGCATACTGTAACGCATTACTCTGCAGAGCGCTTAGCACGGAATTCGATTCTACTAATGCCTCCTAATCCTAGCCAGTGCCACGCAAATAGCGGAGTACGCATTCTCGAAGCGTATAGGCAATTTGTTATTTGTAATTATATTATGTACAATAATATATTCTGTGCGAGCGTAAAAAGTATTCGCTTACATATTGTTTAATTCAAAATAGGCTTTATCAGATTTGAGTTATAAGTTTAAGGACTTAAGAATTTAAGTTAAGAATGTTGGAGACAGCAGCAACGGCAGTCAGACGAAACTTAATTCGATTTTAAAACAACACTTTTGTTTATTCCATAGTCAGGGAATGGTTCTGTGTTAAATTATTACCCACAATAAGACATGAGGTTAGTTTCACTTGTATTGTGTAACGACTGTCCATCTTTCCAACTGAATTAAATCACTAGTCCCTTTTTTTTCTAAGTCACATGGACGAGCTCACAACCCACCTGGTGCTAAGTGGTCACCAGAGCCCATAGACATCACAACTTAAATGCCGCCACTCATCTTGAGACATGGGTTTTAAGTCTCAGTTTTCAGTAAAACGGCTGCCCCACCCTTCAAACTAAAAGGCATTAATAGCACGCAGAAATAAACAGGGTGGTTGTACCTACACATGCGGGCACGCAAGACGCCCTACCCCCAGTAAATAGGCAAATTATGATTTTGTTTGCCTAAAAATAGGCTGGATGCCTACCTGTGCCATTTACAATACGCCTTACCATTTAAGAGGTCCTAGAAAGTACTACATACCAAAGAAAATAAAACAATATAAAATCAATGCTATTCATAACCCCAGCATATCTTAACTTACAAATATTTTGGAGGGACTGAAATTCTAATAGCCGTAATAGCTCTGCAATATAAACGGACACAATTCGAACTGGAATCCTAACACTCCATAAAGCACTGGGGGTTTATTAATATTTCCCCTATATTTCAATATCAGTTTATCATTGGATCTTGCTGTAATATCGAATACTCGGAGGGCTATGGATGGTACTAAGCGGTAAATTACACGTCAATTTTACAGGTCGATAAACTATCTAATACTATAATGTTTATTCCGGTCTGGTGAGCGGTGGTTACATATTTAAATTTGCGTGCATAAACTGTTATACGGTTTCATATCCGATTTAATTTTATTATTTCGCACGCTTCGAATGCTTAACAGTTTTAGTAGTCAGGGAAGATTATTATTTTTACAAACTACCGACATTTTTTATTTTCTACGACTCGCTAAAACAGGACAAAATGGTTTGTAGTTTGTCATTATCATAAACTAGTATTAGGAGGTGTAATATACGCCCGTGGGCCCCCTCTATGACTGAGCGCCTCCAGCCTCAGCAGCTGGGGGACATCGTTTCGGCGTTGTTCCCGCAGGAGCGGGAGGGTTTTGCCCCTCCCGCTATGGGCGGGCCGTCTGACACCGTCGACGGCCAAGCTCCTGCTGAGGTGCCCCGTATTACCGAGGCAGAGCTCCGGGTGGCCGTTGTCAAGATGACTGCGAAAGACACGGCCCCCGGCCCGGACGGAGTCCACGGCCGGGTATTGGCCTTGGCCCTCGGTGCCCTGGGGGACCGGCTCCTTGAGCTATATAATGGCTGCTTGGAGTCGGGACGGTTTCCGTCGCTCTGGCGGACGGGTAGACTTGTGTTGTTGAGGAAGGAGGGGCGCCCGGTGGATACAGCCGCCGGGTATCGTCCTATCGTACTGCTGGACGAGGCGGGAAAATTGCTGGAACGTATTCTGGCTGCCCGCATCGTTCGGCACCTGGTCGGGGTAGGGCCTGACCTGTCGGCGGAGCAGTACGGCTTCCGGGAGGGCCGTTCGACCGTGGATGCAATTCTTCGCGTGCGGTCCCTCTCGGACGAGGCCGTTTCTCGGGGTGGGGTGGCGCTGGCGGTGTCTCTTGACATCGCCAACGCATTTAACACTCTGCCCTGGACCGTGATAGGGGGGGCACTAGAGAGGCATGGAGTGCCCCTCTACCTCCGCCGGCTGGTTGGGTCCTATTTGGGGGCCAGGTCGGTCGTATGTACCGGGTACGGTGGGACTCTTCATCGCTTTCCGGTCGTGCGTGGTGTTCCGCAGGGGTCGGTTCTCCGCCCCCTCTTGTGGAATATCGGGTACGACTGGGTGCTGAGGGGCGCCCTCCTCCCGGGCCTCCGCGTTATTTGTTACACGGACGACACGTTGGTCGTGGCCCGGGGGGATGATTATAGGGAGTCTGCCCGTCTCGCCACAGCGGGAGTGGCCCTCGTCGTCGGAAGGATAAGGAGGCTGGGTCTCGACGTGGCGCTCAATAAATCCGAGGCTCTGTGGTTTCACGGGCCGCGGAGGGCACCACCCGTTGACACCCACATCGTGGTTGGAGGCGTCCGGATAGGGGTCGGGGTGCAGTTGAAGTACCTCGGCCTCGTGTTGGACAGCCGGTGGGCTTTTCGTGCTCACTTTGCGGAGCTGGTCCCCCGATTGATGGGGACGGCCGGTTCTTTGAGCCGGCTGCTCCCGAATATTGGGGGACCGGATCAGGTTGTGCGCCGTCTCTACGCGGGGGTGGTGCGATCGATGGCCCTGTACGGTGCACCTGTGTGGGCTGAGCCGCGCAACCGGGCCACTATGGCTCGGTTCCTGCGCCGGCCGCAGCGCACCGTTGCCATCAGGGTCATCCGCGGATATCGCACCGTCTCCTTCGAGGCGGCGTGTGTTTTGGCGGGGACGCCGCCATGGGAGCTAGAGGCGGAGTCGCTCGCTGCCGACTATCGGTGGCGCAGCGAGCTTCGCGCTCGGGGCGTGGCGCGTGTCCCCGAAAGTGAGCTGCGGGCGCGGAAGGCCCATTCTCGGCGGTCCGTGCTCGAGTCGTGGTCGAGGCGATTGGCCAACCCCACGTGGGGGCTACGGACCGTCGAGGCGGTTTACCCGGTCTTTGATGACTGGGTGAATCGTGGCGAAGGACGTCTCACCTTTCGTCTGGTGCAGGTGCTGACCGGGCACGGATGCTTCGGGAAGTACCTGCGCCGGATAGGGGCTGAGCCGACGACGAGGTGTCACCATTGTGGACACGACCTGGACACGGCGGAGCATACGCTCGCTGTCTGCCCCGCTTGGGAGGCGCAGGGCCGTGTCCTGGTCGCAAAGATAGGACCTGACTTGTCGCTGCCTGGCGTCGTGGCGTCGATGCTTGGCAGCGATGAGTCATGGAAGGCTATGCTCGACTTCTGCGAGTGCACCATCTCGCAGAAGGAGGCGGCGGGGCGAGTGAGGGAAAGCTCTCCTCACTACGCAGAAACCCGCCGAGCAGGGGGTCGGGACCGGGGTCGTATCCGTGACCTGGCCCCCTAAGAGCTAGAGGTCCCACCCGTTTTGTGCGGGGAGAGACCCAGACGTGGGGTGGCGTGCTTTGCACGCCCACCCGCAATAGGAAGCCAGGTGATGGTAGACCGCGTTCCTCCGACCGCTTTGGGGGAAGGTATAACGCGGCGCCATCAAAGCGGGCTCTCGGCCCGCTGAACGAGGGAACCGGTGGTCGTGTCGCTGGCGGCCACCGGTCCGGAGTCCGTGGGACGGTGGGATGGATGTAATGTGCTCTGCGTCAACTCTGTCCCGCCGTTTCAATAGCCCCGACTGGGCTCCGGCCCGGTCCGAGGTAGGGCGCCGGTTGTGAGCGGCAGGAGTTTTTAGTGAGGTTCAACTCCCACATACCGCGGCAGGTGGGGATCCGGCGATTTTCTCCTGTGGAAAAAAAAAAAAAAAAAAAAAGGAGGTGTAATATAACTTTTCTTTTCGCCCGGGAACCGAATATCCGAGTTCCTGCATGTAGGAGGCGCGCGGGTTATGTGGGACATGTGGCCAAAGATGTTAAAAGTCAGCTGTTTCCATTGGAAAACCCATCAGGTCACCCCTTACCTCAAGCACCGGTCACCGTCCTCGCCGAACTCGTCGATTGCGACGAAGGCCTCGACGAGTAAATTAATCCATAGACACAGCCCACTGAGTTTCTCGCCGTATCTTCTCAGTGGGTCACGTTTCCGATCCGGTGGTAGATTTTGCGAAGCACTGCTCTTACTAGGGCCAGGTCACTCCCGGTTTGAGCCCCGTGAACTCACCTACACGTCAAGGAGAAGCTGAAATAGCCTGTCAAGGCTATCAGCATCGGTAAAAAAAAAACTCCCCAGGCGGTCCAGGTGATGTTCCAGAATACATTGCTGGACCAAAACTAGCCTACCGAGTTGCAAAAGATGCGTGGTGCATAATTTCTAATATATTCTGTTTTTAAAGGCGTAACAGCCTTAAAAATACAAATGAGAATTCTTTTCTTTTTGGCCACATTGCCTACGACACCCACATTGTGCTATTTGCGACCCGTAGGTACTTATTGGCTAATTGCAACTGACTTCGTCCCAATGTTCTGATATTCTAGAAATATTTCAACCTTAATGCTGCTGTCCGTCTTACGTCACGAACTGTCTGTGAACTAAAGTCTTAACATCGTTGGAATATATATAAAGATCATACCAAAGTACCGTCACACTTCAGCAAAAAGGTCTCAATTGAGTAGCTTTGACCGATTGGATATCGTTGACAAGTGCATTATGTCAGCTGCAAAACTGCATTATATTACGCAAATACATGCTTTATCAGACACGTGCTTCTATCAAAATGTTATCTGATTACATAAAGATTATATTTATTGATTTACATATTATTATGCACATTTTTTTTGAGAATATATTGACCTTTGCTGTTTTTTAAAAAGACTGGTAGAACGAGTTCACTGGTCATTTCATTTAAAGCTATTGTTTGAGCGCATAGATTTGACAATCTCGATGGAGCTTCAACTTCATCCTTACAAAACCCTATTCTGCCCTCCTTATTGGCAGTAGACCTAAGCTACGTTGTGGGGTTCTTGTAACAATATTTACTGAAGATAGGGATTGAGGGACTGTTAATAAAATATTTAGATGTGAAAACGTTAGGAGTATACCACAAATAGATAGTGAAGCATTAGCAGTAGAATTGTTTCTACTCTTTGATGGTCGAACGACTATTATTATTAAAATTTTCTGGCCTCACAGCAATTGTACCTTGGTACTTTTTATTGTCACTCAACGTTGTAACACATTGTTTTAAATTTTTAGGTGCTTTCTTATTTATGTTAACATTTCATTGTTTGTTGTTGACAAAATACCTATATCTAAATAGGTCAAGAAACAGAAAGTAATGTTTGTGTAGTGGCCGAGAATAGCGCAATCTCATCTCTTCCTCTAGTGTCGTTAAGGGGGACTTAGCGATGCCCCACAGAACGGACAGCAGCGTTCTCTAAGTATATTAACATGTTGCGGTCGCCTACCCGCATTTACAGGTATTAGGTAGGGTATTATAAGCCCACACGGGCAAGAAGTACTGAACAACCTATTTTTACCCCAAAGCAATCTTGCATTCCAGTTTAAAAGAGGTAATACCCATTAAGCAACACAGCCGAGACTTCGAACTCTTGTTTTAAGGTGGCTAACAGCAGTCACGTTATAGTCTCCATAGTCTCCGTGAAACACTAAATGCGTCGTGAGCTCATCTGAGCAACTACAATAATACATAATATTGTGTAATTTATATCACAGCCATAATTATATCCAACAACTGCCTATTACATTAAAATTAATACATATGTAGATTGTATGAAATTTTCTGTCAAAGTATGCGTTAGAACAAAACCGGTTTTCCAAAAATATATATATATATAGCAACTCACTCACCACAAATTACATCTACAATACATACCTCTTTGAAATTATTCCGCTG
The DNA here is from genome assembly GCF_030269925.1 of Bombyx mori. Classification (NCBI taxonomy): domain Eukaryota; kingdom Metazoa; phylum Arthropoda; class Insecta; order Lepidoptera; family Bombycidae; genus Bombyx; species Bombyx mori. Next base: position 8,370,395 of record NC_085111.1, on the reverse strand, counting down.
TCTGTTTCCGAAACCGCTGAGCAACTGAAAGATCCGCGGCTCCTTTGAGAGCTCCATTGACGTCCAGACAGATGCGTTGTTCGACAACTTTTTGAAAGACCAACTTCACAGACGACTGATGGTACTGTGTCTACAAGGCGTGTTTTTTCATTCTCGCTGATATTCGTAAATTCGTCGACTGAGACTTAGAAGCCATACACGTGTTTTCTTTGCCTTTCGCATTACGTACTTAACATGTTTTTAGTCTTAAAACTTATTATTATATTCATTCAAATTCTTATGTAATAAAGTAAAATATATTTTCATGTGGCTTTATGACATCAATAACACAATAATTTAGTTAGTTTATTTATTTATTTTTTATTGCTTAGATGGGTGGACAAGCTCACAGCCCACCTGGTGTTAAGTGGTTACTGGAGCCCATAGACATCTAGAACGTAAATGCGCCACCCAGCTTGAGATATAAGTTCTAAGGTCTCAGTATAGTTACAACGGCTACCCCACCCTTCAAATCGAAACGCATTAGGTACTGCTTCACGGCAGAAATAGGCGAGGTGGTAGTACCTACCTGCGCGGACTCACAAGACCTACCACCAATCATTACGCAAATTATAATTTTGCGGGTTTGATTTTTATTACACGATGTTATTCTTTTCACCGTGGAAGTCAATCTTGAACATTTGTTAAGTACGTATTTCATTAGAAAAATTGGTACCCGCCTGCGGGATTCGAACACCGTTGCATCGCTAGATACGAATGCACCGGACGTCTTATCCTTTAGGCCACGACGACTTTTGGTTACATGATAGCATTACTCCTTCAATGCGGGACAAGTTTGTGAACTACTCGTAGTAATAAACGTACCTACTTATTTATTTATTTGCAAATTGGTATCTGCTAGAATTTTGTACCTCAGTAAAGTCACATCACTCCAAATGAATAAATCGGGCGTCTTCCCCATTAAGCCACGGATGCTTAAAACTCATTAAGTCACATGTTGTGTTAAGGTAATTAAGAAATCAGAAAATGTGTTCAAAGCAAATTTACAACATTTACTCATTACAAAAGGTAACAATGCTTAATCATGATTGTACGATAGCTCAGTTTTATGATATTTTAAAGATTTAAAGAATTACGGACTTACCGCCAACTGCTCAAAGATTTCACGACTCCTGTTTCTTATGTTGCACAAACTGCGGCAACACGTAGCGCCAGTGTCGCGCTCAGTTTTGATTGCGCGAGTACCGGGCAAGTTGGCGGGAGATTTCAAAATGTAAACCCCAAAATCGAACATTCCCCCCCACCGAAATCCGCCCGGATTTCCCATTACGATACCAATAACAATGTTTTGATGATTCAGTTTCACAGTGGACTGTATTTATATTAAAAATGATTTTAAGTAATTAAATCTTAATTAAAGTATTTAAACAATAAACTTGACTTATAACTAAAAGGGAGATCACACAAAGACCTACCTTTATGTAATCTTATTATGAGCTAATTTTTATATTATAAGACTAACTCTATGTCCTATTGGGAGCGGACAAAGCATAACGACAGGACGCGTCGTTTCGTTATCTTTTATACGAATTTTAACCACTCGCACGACACCATCCACGCCTGACTTAAATACAGTGACTCGCGCTAGATCCCACTGTAAAGGTGGTGGTGGTGCGTGTGATTTAATGAGAACTAAAATTCGACAGTTGTTGAACCACTTTTGTCGCTGCTGAAATGTGTGGAGGTATTCTTGGCCCCACCATTTCCAAAAAAGTTGTGTAAAGAGTTGTAAAATTTTCCACCGCTCGCGAGACAAAAAACGATGCTCACTGATATCGAATACCGGTACAGCGAACAATTCCCGCCCGATCACAACATGTGCCGCCGTCAGCACTTGGAACTCCTCTGGGTCATCAAACAGTAGACATAGCGGTCTACAATTGAGAACTGTTTCAACCCGAGCAAAAGGCGTTCGGAGCTCTTTGAATGGAAATGATTTGTCTCTTACAATCCGTTTCAAATATAATTTAGCAGATTTTATTGCAGACTCATAGAAACTACCGAAACGACCACCTCTAGGAGGGTTATGGCTCCGACGAATATTACGCACTACAAGTTCTCTTGATAAGCTTTCTAAGTAAGACTCGAAAAAACGCGTAACATCTGCTGAATGTTTCGTAGCCGACACAAAATTGTCATCATCTAAAATAATCATGAGACATTGACTTGTTGTAATTCCTTGCAAAGTGCGAGGACCAACATATAAATAAAATTTATGACAATAATCTATTAAAATGTTTGTAAAAATTGAATTTTTGAATAAAAGTAAAGAATGTTTCCTATCAGGTGAAAGACTAGAATTAGACAATTTACCCCCCACCCTGAGGAAACAGTTTGAATCCATGAAGGTAATTAGTTTCCGCAAGCTTTGAGAACATCTCTGACCTTTTTGTAAGGCCATAATGTCGTCCACAAATGAATTACTTTGTACGATTTTAATAATAATGTCGTGAGCCTTTCTGCTGTCATCCACAAACAGCGATCTACGTTCTGATTGAGAGACTCGACAGTTGTGGATAAACAAGTAAGACCGCACGATTATACTCACAAGCTTACTAAAACTAGAGTATCTGTTATTGAGGTCCAACAGTGAATATGCTTCTATGACTTCTGTTGAGACAAGTACAGTATTTAAAGTTTTTTGTTTTAGGCTTAGAGTTATAGGTTTAACTGGACCCTCTGACTGGAAGTCATTAAGCCGATGGAGGCCGTTAAACCACTCATGTATTGTTTTGCATGATCTGTTAAACACGTCTCTCAATTTATTTGTTGTACTAGAAAGCCACACAATACAAAGATTCGGGATGATAAATATCGAATCCACGTTTTGTACCGCGCCTACGTGGTTCCTGTGTCCACCAAGACTTTCGTACTCACGAATGAATTTTAAATTCAGATCGCGTTCCAACTTCTTTTCTATATCAATATATTTACGTTCTTCTGCTCCAGATAAAACACCAAGTTTATAAAAAGGTTGCAAAGGGTAGTTTACGAAACATCTACTTTTCTTATCACGGTTATGATCGCGATCAGACAATGTCCCTACTGATATATTATCTGGATGCTGTGGTTCGTTGAAGCAAATGCTTTCTGTCTCCGAGAAAGACTGCGTTTCATGCTCCACGTTAATAGAAAGGGCAACAAATGATTTTGTATTATTGCTTTTGATATTATGATTTTCCGTGTCTACAGTTCTATGACCCGAAATCGATACTTGACCTGCAATGACGTAGCCGAAAATGGAATGCAAAGCCACTGGCATGTTCTTATCTTGTGGCATGATCTTTTCTCCATCATAAATTTGAGGAAATAGATCACCGGCCAATAACATGTCGATGGGACCCGATGTACCAAAAGTTGGATCAGCAAGTGAAAGATTTTGAAATTTACGGATCACATCATCTGAGATAGACATAGTTGGTAGATTTCCGGCTATTTTCGTAACTATGACTGCATCAGTAGTTAATATGGGGCTGTTGCACTGACGCGGTTTTACAGTACAGGTAGTTAGCCCCAGATCTGCAATAGGCTTGGCACCTAGACCAATGGAATCGAAATCACACTTTCTTCGCCCTAGTCCTAACCTTAATGCACAGTCATGAGTTATGTAGCCCGTCATGGCACCACTGTCAATTATAGCACGTACGGGTTGATAAATGCCCCAACAATCTGCGACGTGTATAATTGCGGTTCCGAGCAAGACTGTCGAAGTTGTAGAAACGGTAAGAGCCACCGAGCTGGCATTATTTCCTGAAATGGCACCAGCGCCAGCATCGATGTGAAGTGTGTGATGGTGCATATTTTTGCAAACTGTACAACGTACCCTAGATGGACAACTCTTTAATATATGATCATCACGCAAACAATTTTCACATAGCTTCAACTGTTTTATTTTTTGAAGCCGTTGTTCAGGAGTGAGATCACTGTATTCGAAGCACCTATATATTGAATGAGGCTTGCCACAATAATAACATTTTTTAATTTTATTTAAAGTTTCATTCGAATTTTGTTCGTTCTGAAGATTCTTAGTAGCCGCAGTTGCGGCTGAGGCCAAAGATGTTCTAGGCGCACCTACCCTGGCATTTGAAATATTAAGCTTTTTATCAAAACGACTGGTATTCTGGTAACCCTTTGCGTATATAGGTTTTGCATTGTCTATGCTTTGGTTTGAGACCGATTTACTTTCCGACATCTCCAGGATACGGACCTGGTTTTCCACGAAAGCGATAAGACCCTCAAATGTCGGAAGATCACCCGGTACACTTTTGTTTTCGAATGCGCGCCTAGTAGTTGAATCCAAATTACGCAAAGCTACATAAAACAAAACAAAACTTGATAAATCTGGTATGTCTAATGATTTTAATGCTTTGACGCTATCTTGACACGTTTGTAAAAAGGCATTTAGGCCGTCTGCTGACTCATATTGTAATGGTTTGAAACTAAAAACTTTATCTAAATATGTAGTCGCTAGCGCCCTCTTATTTTCAAAACGTGTAACTAAAGAATTCCATACAATAGAATAATTTGTTGCTGTTACCGGCATTGATTTTACGATAGTGAGTGCTGGACCACTCACAGCCGACAATAAGTAATAAAATTTTTCAATATCAACTATATCAGTATTAGAATGTACTAAACTAGTAAAAGTGTCTCTAAATGTGGGCCAATTTTCTAACTTTCCGTCAAAGTGGAAAATTTCTAATTTCGGTAATCGAGGTTTTACAGTTTTACCGGAACCGAAATCACATCTAGTATTATCACTACCTGATAAATTTAGACTATCCGCGATATCACAAACAGAGTAATACATCTCATCAAATGCTTTGATTTGGTCGTATGACGGTACATACGACGCATTATAACGTTTTTGGACACAAATCATTTCACTCATAGCACTTTCATATGCAGTTCTCAAAGCGACAATATCTCTTAAACGGGCGCGAAATTGTGGCTGCATATCAGTATTACTTCTAACTACTCGCGACATCTCGTATAACGATTGTAAACGCATAAATGCCATCTCCTTGGTTGTCTGATGTGGTTGCAACAACTGATCGACATCGTCATCGGAAATTATTGCTTTTTTTCCAGATGTTGCTTTCGCCATCTTACAATTTTATTTAGGTAGGTACTTATGAATTTACAAATTAACTTGTTTAAAACACAATTTAAGAATTAGTAGAATGTTATAAAATACAAATAATCAAACAACAAATATTAAAAGAAATTCTACCAAGTAAAATTGTAACACAAAACAATATTAATAATTAATTAATTAATATTCGAAGACAATACTATGTTTAAAAACTATTTAATCCGACAAAATTAAAGATTCTAAGATTTAATTCAATAGCAAACTATAAGAATTATCAATAAAAATATTTTATGGTTATTTTATTGAAATTTAATTTACTACCAGTAATGGCGGCAAGGCGTCAGATATGTTTATGTATTAAAAAGTTCGCAACAAATTTGAAATAAAGTTTAATATTGTAACGAAAATAATACTAAATACCTGAACGCCGATGTATATTATGAATCACTGTATAAATTTCTTTATTGTAAAACACAAAACACAGAAGTTATGTTTTTCACAAAAACGCACAACTACCTACTTACGAATAAAAGTTTTTGTAGGAATTGTTTTTACAATAATTATGTTTTTTTTATACTGAATCACTGGTATTTGATTTCGTAACAGGTAAAATCCGGCTCGAAGGACCATAAATGTACGATAGCTCAGTTTTATGATATTTTAAAGATTTAAAGAATTACGGACTTACCGCCAACTGCTCAAAGATTTCACGACTCCTGTTTCTTATGTTGCACAAACTGCGGCAACACGTAGCGCCAGTGTCGCGCTCAGTTTTGATTGCGCGAGTACCGGGCAAGTTGGCGGGAGATTTCAAAATGTAAACCCCAAAATCGAACAATGATTCTACCTACGCACTAGTGATTTCATTTTCATGTAAATTAGAACATTTGCCTAGTTTTGGGCCTCTCTTCAAACAAAAACCTAATAAATACTGGAGATATTTATTTATAGTTTATTTTTAAGCATTATGATATTTTTTTAGTGTAGACTTTTATTTACCTATGACAGTACTTCGAATTTAAATTGATGTTCTTGTAATATAAAAATATTTCTTACGTATTTTGAATAATTACAGTTCCAACTAAGAATCGTTGTATATTCCAATTCCTCGTTAGTCTATTCTACTAAGAGCGGTGTCAGCCGCAGTGTTCCACTCAAGTGATTAGTGCGAGTGTACAGTGTAGCTAACTGCTTTAGCCACGTTCCGAACTTCACTCGGATGCCTGATTTAATGCAATGAATTTGAAACGTTTACCAAGTATATACCTTCAGAGGTCGAGGAAACTTTTTTATGTTTTGTTTAATTCAAACGCATATAATAATTCGAATTCAAATGTTTAGTTTCAAGCTTAAGTCTTTGTCAATGAGAATCGAAGCTAATTATTTTAATTTGAAAACTTACATGATAATCACTACATAGTATAAAACAAAGTCGCTTTCTCTGTCCCTATATCCCTATGTATACTTAAATCTTTAAAACTACGGAACGGATTTTGATGCGGTTTTTTTTTTGTAGATAGAGTTATTGAAGAGGAAGGTTTATGTGTATAATAACATCTATTAAATAGTGGAGAAATCAATAATAAATTACAGTTTCCGAAGCGAAGCGAGGGTGGGTCGCTAGTGATACCTATATAATATAAACCAGCTAGCGTAGTCAGTGTCGTATATTACTATGCTGAAATGTAATTTGCTTATGTTCATAGTGTCCTTTAGTTCGTCAATGCAGAGTTCAACTTCAGCATATGCTGACACAGTATTGAATGTGGCCATCCACACTGTTGACATTATCTTGCTGACTGCATCTTGCACGTTTAACTAATCTATTCTTGTATGTGTTCTGTACAAACAAAATAACATATTTACATGAACATTTTCGGTGCTCATAATAATAAATAACCTCTAATTAATACCAGTCCGTTTAGTATCAAAAAAAAATCTTCCTTTCTACAATATTAAGTAACGCTGGTAGTGTAATAACATGAAACACATTTGAGTAGGAAAAACTGTACTATTTTCAGATTTGGATTTATGTTTTTCATATATTTTATAGTCAAAAGAAAGAAGGAGCTAGCAGAATGGCAATGTGCTCGTAAAAACGCAATAAGCGTTAGAGGTGCAACACATGGAGAACATAGTGTTAAGGGTTAGACAAATTGTTTGAAATACTGCTCTAACTTTAAAACTGGAAAGGCACATTTTAAATCTACACGATAGTACTAATAATTATTATCGGGAAGTTCTCTTCTAGATCGTTATGATACTTAATGGTGCGATTGGCCACGGGGAATTTTCCTCTGCCGCGACAGCTCTGCCTGCCCGATATGGAAGGGGTATTTGGTAGAATTTTGTTTCCATTTAAAATATTGATTTATTACACACAGACAGATTTTATTGTAAAACAGACGTATTATTTAATTGATTACTATTAACTATTTACACGCTTAAACTACTTATTTTAGCTAAGCCGAAATAAAATCTAAGTTATGGGAAAAAGGAGGGGGGATATTTTTTTATTGCTTAGGGTGGACGAGCTCACAGCCTACCTGGTGTTAAGTGGTTACTAGAGCCCATAGACATCTACAACGTAAATGCGCCACCCACCTTGAGATGATAAGTTCTAAGGTATCAGTATGATTACAACGGCTGCCCCACCCTTCAAGCCGAAACGCATTACTGCTTCACGGCAGAAATAGGCCGGGCGGTGGTACCTACCCGTGCGGACTCACAAGAGGTCCTACCACCAGAAGAAGTGAAGAGTACACCCAGCTAGGATCTTTCTTGATTGATACCTTGAAGTGGGAATGGAAAGGGGTTAACTTCACAGAATGGGAAGCTGCTACACCCATTATTTGGGGGTGAAAAGTCGCACGAGGGGCACTCTTTATGTCTGCTCTAGCACTACTCATGGTAAGACTTTACTACCTACCGACTATCGCGGGATTCAGGAGCTCCTTCAACATCGCGTTTTGATCAGACTCCGACAACTGCTTAACGTTAGTTGGGTGTGAATTCTTAAGCACTGAAACTCCAATAAAATTGAAAATATTATTCTGAAATAAATATGCACATGATACTTCATCTCATCTATGAATACGAATCTTTCATTGATTTCAATTTTATTTAAACGGTATTCATTATTGTTCCCAATGACATCAGTATGAGCATAGACTTTGAGTAGTATCATTGGCAGTAAATGAATGCTGTAAACTATGTGTAGCAGAAAAACTAGTATCTTTAAAGTGCCGTCAAACTTCCGAAACGTAGATAACAGAGCACAGTTAACAAAAGAAGCGGTAATAACTCCGTCCCCAACCGCTCTGAGGATGCAAGTGAGACTGCACGGAGTCTTTAGCACTGAAACGTCCATTGACGTCCAGTAAGGTGTAATAGTTCTGGAACTTTTAAAGGGAAACTTTAGTGAGACGACCGTGCATAAGTTTTATGTACAAAAGTTTTGTTCATATTTCAGAGCGCCTGTTGTTCATTTCATGATTTTTGTATCGGAAAACGTGATGTATCAAAAACAATGTAGCGAAACTTTTATAGAACATACAGACAAGAGTATATGTATTGTAATAGTCTGTTCGGCTATTATTGAGAAGACACGGGTATGCTGCTACTACTGTTTTCGATATGCTACCAACGGATCTGTATTGTACTTCTTTTTATGGTGTTCATTGAGCGAAAGAGTTCTGAGCGGTAGATAACAGCTTAGCTGTACTCCTGGCATTGATGATGTCCATCGGCGATGTTTACCACTCGCCATCATGTGGGCTATATACCGGTATGCTTTCACAGGTTACCCCTTTGCATAATATTCATCTTATTTCTGTGTTTATTTTCATGTACACCTCTAAGTCTTATTTTGAGGATGAATTAATCAATATTTACAAGTTCTGTTTATTGCCGACTATCTAGTTTCATGTCGCAATGAGTCATATAACAGACCTATAAAAACTGGTGGTAGGACCTCTTGTGAGTCCGCGCGGGTAGGTACCACCACCCTGCCTATTTCTGCCGTGAAGTAGTAATGCGTTTCGGTTTGAAGGGTGGGGTAGCCGTTGTAACTATACTGAGGTGGGTGGCGCATTTACGTTGTAGATGTCTATGGGCTCCAGTAACCACTTAACACTAGGTGGGCTCGTCCACCCATATAAGCAATAAAAAATAAATAAAAAAAATCTACGAACTTCGTGAACATTTTTAGAATATCTTAGATTCCCATCAAAAATAATCTGAAGTCGTAGAGGTTGAAAGGAAAATACGCCTGGCTTACTCGTATGGAGCGATGTGGCTATGCCAGTATTCAAATCCTGTACGCGAGTATCAATTTTTCAAATGAAATACGTACTTAGTACATTCTCATGACTGTCTTATACGATGAAGGAACAATATAATGTAAACAAAATCAAAATCATAAAAAAGTAGTAATTAGTCGTGATAGAGGCTCTTTTGAGACCGTACAGATAGGTACATTGCCTATTTCTGGCGCAAAACGGTAATGCTTTCCGATTTGAAGGATTATACAGCCATTATACTAATAAATAGAGCTATGATGGCCATGGGCGCTGGTAATCATCAAACACAAGGCGGCCGTAAGCCGTCCATACCTAAAAAAAAGTAGAATTACATTTAATACACTTGTTGGCGGGCTATATATTTTATTAATATATTAGGGTCCGTAAAGTAGCTTTGTAAAAGTTAGAGAGGCACTAGCAGCACTGCTGCGTGTTTGAAGAGGTTGCGTTATTGCGTTGTAAAACTATAAGAATTCCCCAAGCGAAGTGCACTTGAAATAGTCTTGAGAACTACCAACAAAATATAATAATATGAAGTGTCATTGTAACAATGCTATTGAGGGTTGTTTATATATATTCTGCGAATAAATATTATTTATTCGTTGTATATATTAAACTGTTATTAATCTGTTATTTGTTTTGATCGTGATTATTAGTATAATAAAAAAAGAATACAGTGTGTTGATACATAGTGCAGAATGGTAAAAAAAAAAGTGTATTTTTTTTCTCTTCTCTAAAAAAAAGCTAACGATTTTTTAAATATTTTCTGTCTATCTATATGTTTGTTTGTCGCACATAAATTTGAAACTACTAAGTAGATTTTCATTTAGTTCTCAGGTAGGTGCTTAGGTAGATGAACGATTTGGGATTTTAGATATTTAAAAAAAAATTGAGATTTTTTGCTACGGAAACTCTTTTTTAAATGTAAAAAATCCTTGTAAGTTTTAGAAGTCGTCGCGGTATAACGGATAAAACGCCTGAATCACGAATCGCGCCGGCCGGTAACGATTTTTTTCTAATTAAAAACGTACTTAACAATTATTCATAAATAACTTCCACGATTAAGCATCGTGTAATAAAAATCGAACCCGCCAAAATTATAATTTGCTTATTAACTGGTGGTGGCGGCATTTACTTTGCTAATATTTATGAGCCCCCGTGACTATTTAACACCAGGTGATTTGTGAGCTCGTCCATTCATCTAAGCTATAAATAAATAAAAGTTTTACTTCCATAATTACGTTATTTACATTAAGACCGTGTTTTACTTGTATGTAAAACACGGTCTTAATGTAATTTCAATGGTGGTAGGACCTCTTGGGAGACCGCACGGGTAGGTACCACCACCCCGCCTATTTCGGCGGTGAAGCAGTAATGCGTTTCGGTTCGAAGGGTGGGGCAGCCGTTGTAACTATACTGAGACCTTAGAACTTATATCTCGAGATGGGTGGTTACGTTGTAGATGTCTATGTGCTCCAGTAACCACTTAACACCAGGTGGGCTGTGAGCTCGTCCATCCATCTAAGCAATAAAAAAAATAAAATAAAAATGTAAACACAGCATATTTTCTTTGTCAGTAGAGGAATGTAACAATACAACACTATATCAGAATTTACGTGCTGATCCGTGAGATTACCATAGTCCATTAATTTAGGCAGCGGCGAGGTCTCAGATGGCTTGTAGTGGCCATTCATTAGCAGCAAAGCTATGGATAATTCTGTAATAATGCGACACAATACGCGATAATTTGTTGCAAATTACTATGAAGCCACTCATAAGCTAGGTGTGACTAAGGAGTAGGAAATACCCAGGAATGGTAATTCAGTAAGTGAGTGTCGTCATCAGCAAACGTCATTGTCCTGTGATGAGAAATACGCAGATCGTGCATTCTAGCATTGTTAGCATTTTTTTAGTCTTTAATATCGTTGAGATGCAGCAATCAAGAATAATCAAATACTCTTACAACTTCAGTTAAAACCACCTAATCAGATTGTTACCTTAATTAATGTATAGCATTCACAGATGAACGAGCTTACAGACTACCTGTTGTTTTTTTATAGCCCCTGTAGGCGGTTTAGCGACCTGATGGCGAGTGGTTACCGTCTTGCATAGACATCAGCAATGCCAGGGGTAGAGCCAAGGCACTTCTTAACGTTAAATACTCTGCACAAGCCTCGTTTGAAGCAGAAAATGAAGAAAAAGACTTCGGGAAACACCGTAGGAGGGAGCCCATTCCAAAGCCGGATGGTACGTGACTAAAAAGATCTCTGGAAACGCACTAAGGATGAGTATAGTGATTCTAAGTAGTACGGCAAAAATGAGATGATGGCATCATCTTAAATAATCGCCAGCACCCACCTCGAGACATGAGGTCCAAATCTTAATACCATAACGTCTGTGCAACCTTTCAAGCCGGAATAGATTACAACTTCACGATGTAAATAAGCTGGATAGTGGTACAGGCATATCTAGTATAACGTGATACTTGAAAGTATAAACGGTTTCTATTTACAAGTACAATATATTAGGTAATATATTAGGTTTCGATTTATAATATAGTGGTGCGGGCTCACAAGATACCCTACTACGAGTATTCATCCTAATAATATTGATTTATTTATTATTTATGTTAATATCATATTAAATAAACCTATATATTTCATCTCATTACTTTGTTTGTCTTGTATCAACATGCCCCTTCGTTGACCTGGATAATGATATAACGGTACATGTGTGATAATGAGTTGCAAATTACTGTGATATTACTGTCTAGCCACGGTAATACGGTAATTACTTTGGTTAGAACGTCAGCTTGGTTACGCTGTCATCAGCAAAAACAAAACACATCACAAATTGTGGAATATGTTATTAAATTGACTTGATTATAAATAAGGTAACGTACACTTGCATACATTACACAACACACAAAGCAGTATATACAATGTCACGATTCATATTCATTCCACCTCATGTCTCAAAGTGGATGGGGGAATATCTCTTGATTTCATTACTTTAGGTCGTCGTCTACAACCATATAGCACCAAAATAATGAAATGTACATTTATTTTAGCTTTTTATTGCTTAAATGTTTTAATAATTGTGTTTTTCATCGATTTCTGGACTATATTCTCTAGTCTAGCAAAAAAATACTGTAATTATGTATTAAAAACTGTTTGGTTAAGTTATAGAGGAAAAACCAAATGAAAAACTCCTCATAATAATATTTTCATAGTAGAGATAGAACATGACAAAAGATATGATCTATTAAACAGTCAAATTTACAATCATTCGATAGAAAGGTCAAACATGACAGAGACAAAACAACCACTCGTATTCACACACCGCCTTTATTCATAGCTAGCAAAATAATCAGACATGAGATAATGGAACCGAAATACAAAAAGTCTAACCTTTAAGGAACAAGGGGCTTAAATACAAGTTGTGTTGTAAGTTATCCAGCTTTTACTTTAAATCGTGTACGATTGCCACAATTCGTAATAACATACATCTTACCGAGTGTCCTCCCACTAAATAACGGTCATTTCCCGTTTTCCTCTGAGTTCAATGGCTCGTTTCATTGTCTTGTTCCAATGTATGTTTTTGTTTTATATCTTTATCGGAGCGTTCCGCTGATTCAGGTACTATCGTGCACATTAGTTATACTAAAAATCTAAAAAGTATTGACATAAATACTTTTACTCGGTTCGCTCAAATCTGGTACTCGAGTAAAATTAAAAATAAATGAAGACAAAAGCACTGCTAATTTATAAAAAAAAAAATGCTTTATAGTGGACCTATGACTATTATATTATTATTATATATTATGGTCAATAATGAACAATTAATAGTGATATAATGTTTAGTTAGAACAAAAATATTAAACAAAATTTACATTTTTGCACTTGGGTTAATAAACGTAGAAAGCTTCGATTTCATATCAGCGATGCTTCGTGTAATGTAATTGACAACACCCAATTTATCCCGCCGTTTCGTGCTCTATGGTATGAAATAAACCAATGAACTCGTTTATCTGGGATTGAAACGAATTGTAAACTCAGCGAAACCCGACAAGCACGCTTACATACGCCTGTAAAATATTTCAGCGATGATTTGTGTCTTCAAACGTCAAGTACAATGAAGAAAATATATTATGTTGTTCATCTTTGTTCATAATATAAAGCTTGGATAGTTGAGATCTTAGTGTCTGTAGAATCGAATCAGTATTCTGCACACCATTCGACGGGAGGAAACAAATTCCCAAAATTGAATTTTACGAAACGAGTCGAATACGACACGGGTACACAAACTCGTGGAAGGAACGAGATTTTTATCATTTTAACAAAAACTTCGCGCTTTGGTTCTTTTTTTTTTTTTTTCGAAACGTGAGCCCCACACAATTTGACTTCGTTAAGTTTGTTTCGTGTGCTGAAGTTAAAAAGGTAATTCGTCGCGATTTCCCTAAGAATACGAAGCCAATGCCCTAATAAGAAAGGCTAAGTGTTTTCGTATCGATTTATACGACTATGCTGTGACTATATTGTGATTCGAATTATGAGGATTATTGTAAGAGATTCATGCGTTCGTTGTGAAATGTAGAATAGCCGTCATTGCAATACAATTTTTACTGGTGGTAGGACCTCTTGTGAGTCCGAGCGGGTGGGTACCACCGCCCTGCTTGTTTCTGCCGTGAAGCAGTAATGCGTTTCGGTTTGAAGGGCGGGGCAGCCGTTGTAAGTATACTGAGATCTTAGAACTTATATCTCAAGGTGGGTGGCGCATTTACGTTGTGGATGTCTATGGACTCCAGTAACCACTTAACACTAGGTGGGCTGTGAGCTCGTCCACCCATCTAAGCAATAAAAAAAGACTATATTGATTCGAATTATGAGGATTATTGTAAGAGATTCATGCGTTCGTTGTTTAAGGTAGAATAGCCGTCATCGCAATACAATTTAGGTTTCCACCTCATATTGCAAGTGACGCAGTTGTATTCAGTGTAAGATCTATGTGCTTCAGTACAGTAAGATCAGGAAACTCATCTGCCAATCTACTATAGTAATATAAAATAAATTCATCAACACACATTTTGAAATCCAAAATAATTTAAAAGTGAACCTTCTGATAGCTTTGAATAAGATTCAAATACATAATTCTCGCGTAATCCTTATTAACGTTTAGCAGAAGACTACATAACTTGTGCAAGTCTAAGAATTTCTTCGGTAGGATTCTTGTCGTATTAAGTTCTACTTTGTACAATTTAACAATTGCAAGGAACGACAAAGATAATTCTCCAAAGCGATTCCTAATTAAATGCGTCTAGTTTAAGACTGGTATTAGCGCTTATTAAGTATACACTTAGATTTAAAACTTATACAACGCCATTTCGGAAACAAGTGTCTATAATAATTTAATAACCTAAATATGTTAAATAAAATCTTCAATAATTTTTCTAAGTTTGATTTAATTTTATAATGTAACCGATTAATTGAAATCAACGATCGCGGAGAGAGTATCAAGTGCAGTTTTGTTTTCCACGAGATATTTAAGATTTATAATTTTCCTTAAGCACTAGGAGTCGTTTTCTATTCGGTCACCCTTTATTTTAAAATTCTTGAACATTTTTTATTAATTAATATAATTCGAACTACGTTTAGAAAATAATGGGCACGTTGTTTTTCTTTTCTTTTCGTTTCGTCGTGTGCTTGTTCACCTACGTATATATAAATGTAAAATAAATTGTTTTGTACAGTGAAACTTCAGTATTCAGATTAAAAATTATAATATTAAAACCTATATAATTAAAACTACTTTTACGGCTTAATCTTTCCCGTTAAATCCAACATTCCGAATACTTTACAGTTTTCGATGAACGACATTCGAAGATTGTGCTAATAGTTAGTGGAACGACTTGCGAAAACTGAAGAAGATAAAACTATGAAAATTTTAAATTGGCTACATGCTTATCGCCGATGGAAGGTGCCGTACCGGACTGTCTCCGGCGTGCATGACACTGAAGATGGCGTATATGAATGCCCGTAGATTATAGCTCCTTATACAACAAACATAGGCATGTGGCAACATCAGCATTATGTTACATTGCTCACAAATTGATATTCAACCAGCAGAGCATGTTGGGCGTGCTTCGAAAGTACAAACGCGCCGAATGTGCGTCTATTCGAATTGGAGGTTGGTTTGATTTAAATTGCTTGACGTATCTAATACTTGTAACTTTCAAAATTTTTTTGCCAATAACGTTAAACTGTTTTTTTTTTAATCCCTCGACTCGATTCTTTTTTTTTATTTCTTTACAAAATGAATCGAATATTTAATTCATAAATTTATCTTACTATTTCAATGCCATAATTAATTCGGTAGTAATTAGCAGCATTACAGTTGAAATTGTCTCTTCTCCACCACGAGGTAGGATGGTGCCTAAGATGAAGGAACTCCAATCAATACCACACTGTCGTGGGAGGAGTTTCTTAGACAATTTCCTCCCGGTACACTTTTCTTTCTCTTTTGACTCCTTGGTACGTAATTGGCAGAGACGGCATCCCCGCAGTGGTTCTGAAAACGTGCGCCCCTGAGCTGACGCCTGCGCTAACGCGTCTGTATCGCCTCTCTTATTGCGCTAACAGGGTTCCGTCTTCATGGAAGACCGCCCACGTCCACCCTATCCCCAAGAAGGGTGACCGGTCGGACCCATCGAGCTATAGGCCTATCGCGATAACTTCCTTGCTTTCCAAGGTGATGGAGCGAATAATAAATATACAACTCCTGAAGTATCTTGAAGATCGCCAGCTGATCAGTGACCGACAGTACGGTTTCCGTCACGGTCGCTCAGCTGGCGATCTTCTCGTATACCTTACTCACAGGTGGGCTGAAGCCTTGGAGAGCAAGGGCGAGGCTCTTGCTGTGAGCCTTGATATCGCGAAGGCCTTCGACAGGGTCTGGCATAGGGCACTTCTGTCGAAGCTACCATCTTACGGAATCCCCGAGGGTCTCTGCAAGTGGATCGCTAGCTTTTTGGATGGGCGGAGCATCATGGTCGTTGTAGACGGTGACTGCTCTGATACCATGACCATTAACGCTGGCGTTCCACAAGGTTCGGTGCTCTCCCCCACGCTTTTCATCCTGTATATCAATGACATGCTGTCTATTGATGGCATGCATTGCTATGCGGATGACAGCACGGGGGATGCGCGATATATCGGCCATCAGAGTCTCTCTCGGAGCGCGGTGCAAGAGAGACGATCTAAACTTGTGTCTGAAGTGGAGAACTCTCTGAGGCGAGTCTCCGAATGGGGTGAATTGAACTTGGTTCAATTCAACCCGATAAAGACACAAGTTTGCGCGTTCACTGCGAAGAAGGACCCCTTTGTCATGGCGCCGCAATTCCAAGGAGTATCCCTGCAACCTTCCGAGAGTATTGGGATACTTGGGGTCGAGATTTCGAGCGATGTCCAGTTTCGGAGTCATCTGGAAGGCAAAGCCAAGTTGGCGTCCAAAATGCTGGGAGTCCTCAACAGAGCGAAGCGGTACTTCACGCCTGGACAAAGGCTTTTGCTTTATAAAGCACAAGTCCGGCCTCGCGTGGAGTACTGCTCCCATCTCTGGGCCGGGGCTCCCAAATACCAGCTTCTTCCATTTGACTCCATACAGAGGAGGGCCGTTCGGATTGTCGATAATCCCATTCTCACGGATCGTTTGGAGCCTCTGGGTCTGCGGAGGGACTTCGGTTCCCTCTGCATTTTGTACCGTATGTTCCATGGGGAGTGCTCTGAGGAATTGTTCGAGATGATACCGGCATCTCGTTTTTACCATCGCACCGCCCGCCACCGGAGTAGAGTTCATCCATACTACCTGGAGCCACTGCGGTCATCCACAGTGCGTTTCCAGAGGTCTTTTTTGCCACGTACCATCCGGCTATGGAATGAGCTCCCCTCCACGGTGTTTCCCGAGCGCTATGACATGTCCTTCTTCAAACGAGGCTTGTGGAGAGTATTAAACGGTAGGCAGCGGCTTGGCTCTGCCCCTGGCATTGCTGAAGTCCATGGGCGACGGTAACCACTCACCATCAGGTGGGCCGTATGCTCGTCTGCCTACAAGGGCAATAAAAAAAAAAAAAAAAAAAAAAAAGAACTATTCAACTTCCAATCAGGAGTAGATTGAACTTGATGTTCGGCGTCAGATTTCAACTTGGTAATATTAAATTTTAGTGGATATATGTATACCTATATAAGATTCAAAACAACATTCAATATCATATGGAATCTTATTTTATAACCTTTCTAATTCTGCTGCTAAGTATTTTATGTTTCTATATTTGCGAATAATATATATAATATAATGCGATCCCCATTGCACAGCCTGGAAAAACTCATCATTCTCGGACAAATGGAGGGGAAGCGCGCTTGAGGAAAAGCGCCAGCTAGATGTTTGGACCAACTCAAGGAGGTGACTGGAGGCCAGATACAGGGAGCGGTACATATGGCGCAGAACCGGACCGAGTGAAGAAGATTGATATACAGTCACGATCCTCAGCATTGAGGGAACGACCAGAAAGAAAGATTTACGATGGCATTGCTTCTTTTTTCATCCCACCGACTACCACTGCTGAGCGTCCTCTCCCAAGCCTCGCCACAACGACTGGTCCTGCACTGCCTGTATCCAGCGGATTCCCACGACCTTCAAGAGGTTGTTAGTCTACCTTTTGGGATGTCATTGCTTATCTTATTATTTATATAAACTAAATCAGATTACTATCATTACTGGTGGTAGGACCTCTTGTGAGTCCGCGCGGGTGGGTACTACCACCCTGCCTATTTCTGCCGTGAAGCAGTAATGCGTTTCGGTTTGAAGGGTGGGGCAGCCGTTGTAACTATACTTGAGACCTTAGAACTTATATCTCAAGGTGGGTGGCGTATTTACGTTGTGGATGTCTATGGGCTCCAGTAACCACTTAACACCAGGTGGGCTGTGAGCTCGTCCACCCATCTAAGCAATAAAAAAAAAGGAAAAATAGATTAGTAAGTACTGTTCGTATCAATTTCATGCTTTCTGTCAAAATCAGAACGTAGTAACGACAAAAACAAAGCCTTTCATACGAATTGAACATTTATGTCAATTCAGATAATACATTCTAATTATTGAAAATCGTGACTGCGTACGTAAAGCGTCCATTACAGGAGATAAGTGCCCTCTGTTCGGCCTTATCTCGGTAAAATGGCTTTGTTACATGTACGGATTGGTGCTTTACGGAGAATTGAAAATTACCACTTTGATACTGTGTAATGAAGTACATCTAATTATTAGTACATTTATTTATTACGGAATGTACTACTACTACTTTTTTTTAAAGTGACAAGGTATATTTGTTAGCTCTGCTTCTACAGATGGACATTGCTTTCATTTATTTTTCATTGCATGCCTATTTAAAGGAGAACTCTGATCGTATTGTCTTTCTGTCATAGAATCCACACATCACCTTTTTTTTACTTTGAAGTTACTTCTCCAAATGTTTTAAAGGTATTCAATTGATCAAAATTTATTCACATACAGTTTATTCAAAATTGATTTAATCAGAATTTGTTTAGTTACTAATTAAGTTTAGTGATCAACTTAAAATTAATATTATAAGATCACTGAACTATACTCTCATACTCTATACAAAAATATCCAAAAACTTACTGGCGTTTTAGTCTTATCGTTTTTAGAACCAGAATTTACTGTACACAATTATTTTAAAGTATTGTTTTCGCCGAGTGTGTACCACAATCTGGCTCGTGATCTTAGATTCAATTTTAAAAATTTGTTTCACTCGCAACTCGCTTTTAGAATATCAATGAGCAGAACTTATGACTGTTGAGTTTGCATTTTATTTAGCCTTCTTATGTACTACGGGACTGTAAAAACTTTTGTTTCTTAATAATTACAACATTCAAATATCTTTATGACCACAACATAGAGAAGCAATGTAGATATGATTTCCACTTCAAAAGTAAAGAATATTAAGATAGTATTTTATATATAATTTACATTAAGTTTTAGCGCGTTACAAATAAATAAAGAAAATCTTTCTTTCCATCGTTTCGCATACTAATTACACTCTTCGTATTCACGGACGACTTACCCAGTTCGTTAGGATTGTCAAGATGAGCCTATGTGAAGATACCGACCGTGAAATAAATAAATAAAATGAATAAAATTTCTGATGAAGACATTGAAGTCATTCGCGGCTTGAAAATATTAAATTAGTTATGAATGTTCATCATTACATAGTATAAAACAAAGTCGCTTTCTCTGTCCCTATATCTGTCCCTATGTATGCTTAAATCTTTAGAACTACCCAACGGATTTTGATGCGGTTTTTTTTAATAGATAGAATGATTGAAGAGGAATGTTTATATGTATAATAATATCCATTAAATAGTGGAGAAATTAATAATAAATTACAGTTTCTGAAGCGAAGCGAGGACGGGTCGCTAGTCTTCAATAATACGTAGTTATCGAGGCCCGTGCTCAAATGTACCGCCAACGGAAATTGAATGCGAACTATTATCGAGCACAGACAGCGCTGACACGTTGCGATGGACGTGTACATTCGTCTGACGTATCTGTCCGTCGGCCGACACAAAGACAGTCATCTAGCGTCCGGAACATCTGACTGACAAGTTTCAATTAGTCAGGAATCGATTACTTTTCGTTCTGTGTAGTGTGCGTGTGTTTGCCTCACATGCACTGTGCTCAGTGTGCTTAGTACAAGTTTTTTAACGTTCTCTATAGTATAAAAGTTAGTCCAATTTTGTATGCAGTTGGAGCAGCGCCCAAGCAGCAAACGTAGGCAAACGATTCCATACAAATATGAGCTAACTTTTACGCTATCGAGAACGTTAAAAAACTCTCACTAAGCACACTGATTTTATTAATTCTTGATAGATCCCTGATAAGGGTATATCGGAAATGGTTCTATGACTGAAATGAGACTATGCCATTGTTTGTATCTTGGAGCAGGTATTAAGTTTTCTAAGAAAACATGACATAAGTATTCGTACATGACTATTACGATGAATTAATAACTTCTTTTTTTGAGAGCCCGCACTTACTAGTGTCGCCCTGTAGCTTATTTCTAACGTAAATCATTCTTGCGTTTCAGTTTTAAACGTAGGTTCGTTGGAATTTAATGTCGTAAAAACTTTAACCTCATGATTCTTGCGTGTTTCAGCATTTACGTTAACAACATGTGGGCGGTAAGCCCATCTAACATAATATAAAATTTATCACAAAAGTTGGTATTTTCCATCCAACAGAAAACTTACTCTTAATCGAAGGAATCGAGAGAAAAATTCAAAGTAATTAATTCGCTTATAAATCATATTCCGAATGAAATGCTTTGGAAGCGAAGTATCTCGTCGAAGGATTGAAAGACTTGCAGTATATACTTGTTCCAATGAAAGTAAAATTTGGATCTGAAGGTACCCCTATTGTGTTTACAAATCTAAAAATGAAGTATATATATACACCATTTAACACCTTAAGTCAAGCAGTGGTTGTTTTTTTGGCGTTTTCACCTATCATTATTTATTTATAAGCATTCAGGTCCATAATGCAAAAAAATCGATAAAACAAAATTCACATTGTACTTATTTTAAATGAACTATCAGCTAATAGAGGTCATAAAGAAGTTTCTCGCACGATCTGAAAGTTGATCAGAAGCCACGTATCGAACTACCAAAAGATTCCCCCAACTATCACGAACTTTCAATAACCCTGACTTGGGCCATTGTACTGAAACTTGCTCTTGTAAATAAAGCTTTTTTTTTAACTTACCTTATTTGTTTTGGTTTCTTTGAAATGTTTAATTACTGATGGTTATTATAGAGAAGTATAATTAGTTAAATGAGACCTGATCATGTTTTTTTGGTTCTTTATGCCAAAGAGAGAATATTATGGACCTGATGAGAAGTAAGTTCATTAGAAATATCTAGGTTACAGTAGCACCGCAGACATGTTGGTTATAGATCCCATCAAATATTTGCAACAATGGCTCGTCCTGTGATACCCGGCAATCGGTCTACCTTGAGGGAACCCTATCCACAATGTGCTTTCCGGCAACTGATCGCCACTTGAGAATGTTTTGGGTTCAGCGATCATCTTTTCCAACAGCATACTTTAACCTTGAAATGGCAATCTCTACTAGTTATATCTAATCCTTGGTAATCAACGATACATACAATAAATTGTCAGAAAAATCCTGCAAAGTTCATAGAAAAATCATTCAATATACAAACTTTTATAATTAATTTTGTACTCTAATTTATAATTTGTTTAATTCAAAATATTACATCAAAAAACGAAACAACCATTCATAGGACCCTATAAACAAAAAAAGAAGAAGAGCGACTGTGATACGGTTTTCAATTTCCTTTTAGATCGCAAACAAATACTTGAGGTTGGCGGATTGTATGAACGTGAACTGGCGGTAGCTATAAAATATACTATGTTGTCTATTACATTTTAGCTTGCCACGTTTGAAATTTTACTAATACTATATTACGATATAACTTGAATTTACGTGATAAAGATACTATCTTTTTCTTTCCTTGTTTACATGAAATTAATATAAATATTTATTTTTCATCTCAAAAACATACTGTCGGATTTATTTTCACAAAATATTACGAGTACTTTTCTGTTAAACTACAATTTTTGGTTCAGATATGTTAAGTAATAATAAAAACTAGTGATCGCCCGGTAGTCGAAATTCGACTATAATTATTAATTTAAATTATAAGTTTGAACATTAATATGGTTCTATTGTCAAAAACTTTACTTCTATAAACACAGATTTCGCAAAGGCTACATTAAAGTCAAATAATATTAGAAACAAATATTAATCTATTCTGAACTTGACCACAGACTAACAATAAACAAAATATAATATAGTATGCGTGTGTGTATCAAATACATGATAGTGTGTGTAATGTTTTCTTTATTGGTTTAATGTATTTTTTATGCATTATTTAACAAAAATTTTAGTATTGTGCATTCCTTCTCTATGTGCTCTATAAGTATGGTAAATTTCATACTCCTCCGTTCGCGCAATTTTCGTAAAAAGAGGTACAAAGTTTTTGCTTCACTTATTAATATATAAATGATCCTATTTCTCTACAATACAATGGAACCAACTATATTTTATAAGAGCCGCGGACATACGACCTTTTGGTCTGAATGTGATTGAGATGGCACTAGATTCAATGAGAGTCAACCTTTACGTAACGATGATAAAATCTCAGGTTTTTTTTTGTATTCACCAATACGCTAGCTCAGCTCCATCTTAAATTTCTAGTACTAATTTCTCTTTGTGCAAACATTACAAAAACAAATCTCTGAAACGTAATCCGTTTTTCCGTTACACTGTACTCGTGAAGTTAAAATTAGTGGAATAGTAAAATAGTGTTATGCGAAATTAAGCAAGTTCATAATGAATATTTATCGGTTTAATACCTTCGAGCTGTTGATTCACAGAGACGTACTCAGGAACGTTTTAGCTGTATTAATACCCCCCTGGGTAGTAAGCCGACAAATTCTTGTTGCTTTTTGCTTTGAAAAAAATGATAAAACGAATAAAAAAATAAACAGCTCAAATGGATAGCTTGTGTTATATAATGTCTATCGACAGGATAGTTTGTTAGTGAAATGTAATAATATAGCAGCAAAAACCTTCTTCTTTTTTTATTGCTTATATGGATGGACGAGCTCAAAGCTCCCCTGGTATTAAGTGGTTACTGGAGCCCATCGACATCTACTACGTAAATGCGCCACCCACCTTGAGATTTAAGTTCTAAGGTCTCAGTATAGTTACAACGGCTACCCCACCCTTCAAACCGAAACGCGTTACTGCTTCACGGCAGAAATACGCAGGGTGGTGGTACCTACCCGTGCGGACTCACAAGAGGTCCTACTACCAGTAATTACGCAAATCATAATTTTGCGGGTTTGGTTTTTATTATACGATGTTATTCCTTCACCGTGGAGGTCAATCGTGAATATTTGTTAAGTACGTATTTCATTAGAAAAATTGGTACCCGCCTGCGGGATTCGAACACCGAATTCTGATTCTTTAGGCCACGACGACTTCATAAATCATTACACTAACATACCAACGTCCATTTACTTATAGTCCATTTACTATGCAGATTTTTTTAAACTATGAAAATGTTGTATGTCGTAGAAAACCCTCAATATATGTTCAGAGTACAGCCTCGTGTGTCCCGTACGGAGTTAACAGCGGATAACAATCGGCGTTGCATAGAAAATTACTACGTTAAGTGGCCTTTTTATTGCCACAATTCGCTTCGGGGCGTCGAAAAAACTTCTATGTGAACGCTGCCGGAAAATTATTACGAGCGAGTTATTTTTTAATTGGTATTGTCTGATTTTGTATTAGAAAATCTGGTTTATTAAATTAGCAGTGATTTTTTTTTACATGTTTTCGTACAATAAATAATATTATGCTGTAAAAATAAACGTTCATGTATGCATAGCTATATGGTTAAGTTGGAAGGAGTAGGAATTCGGCATTATGTCTTTTAATATTTCAGGTAGAATATTACTCGCAGCATCATAAACGTACGAGGTGGTAAGTAAACAGTTTCAATAAATTTGTATATATTTAATTTTTACGTCAATATCAAAAAACACTGCGTAGAACACGCCGGGTTTCATTATGAATGGCTAATATGACTTTTCAACCATTGTCCTCACCTATCACCTCTAGGCCTATTTTATTGGACAGTTTACTGTAGAGTGTGCCTGTGTATTTATTTCAGCTAATAATTATACATTAATATGTAGAGTCTATTCTTAACATGTGTCTGATCCATGTCCTCTATCCACTAAAAAACATATTATTATGGTCTTGAGACTAATCGAATCTTTCACACAGATTTAATTTTAATGGAAAACATTTATTCTAGATATTTCGAAATATTATTACTAATAAGACCCAAAATATAAATCTCAATGTTGGTGGCATAAAGTCAGATATCTTGATCATAATCAGGCCAGATTGTGTTAGAAGTAATTATATGTTTAGGATAATATATAAAATGTAAATATATAAAATGTATAATTGTTATTTCAGTAAATTATCCAAAGAATAACGTCGGTCCTGAATCTCAAGAAAAAACAAAACCACATGAAGACAATTATTAGAAATTTAAATCATATTGTGTTTAATGCCGACAAAAAACTACAAAGAACGGTCCCTATATTCTTTATTGCATTTCCTGCGGTTAAGTTGCATCAACGGACTATTGCGGTCACATCGGAACAGAGCTTATTTGTACATTAAAGTACACTGGACGTCGGTATTAGTAGACTAAAGGAAGTTGCTCACAATCGATACATTACGATACAGCATTTCAGAACATCTATACAATTAATTTGATTCTATCCGCGCATTCGCTGTGTGATACGCAGCTAGCAACAATAATTCGACTATATCTATCTATACCTTCGTCTATCGATAGACTCCATCTATTAAGGTTTTCCTTTTATTTAACAAAAAATCTTGCGAAGTAAAACCTTATTCATCTACTTTTAAAATAGATAGTAAATTTTATTTAGGAAAAAAATACACATCCTTTTACCATACTTTTTTAAAATTCTAAATTTACTCGACTAACTATTCTGAGATCGCTTTCAAGAAGAAATAAAATTTAATCAAAACACCTTGGCTATTGAAATGACATTAATGAAGATGAAAAAACTTATTGTATAATACAATAGTAATAGCTTTCAAGCAATCATGCATTGGTTGCTTCACTAAATTTATAATAATACTCACGCTTAATACCCAACATCATAGTACCCTAATTTAATTAACACCATGACCGAGACTTACGGTCATATTTTTTCTTTTTCTTTTTTTGCTTAGATATATCTTGCTTAGATATATCTTCTTCCTATTCGTGCGTCGTGGATTAAAATATTGTCTATCACCTCCTTGTGTATTTATGTTATTGTGAACAGAAGAACTATCTTAATACAAGCAAATCCACATTATTACACGTTTCCACTGTATCTCAGTTGACCATTGTTATCGGTTATATTTACTCAACTTTCATCTCTATAGAATTAGGAGAATTTTACGGCTAATTCTACAAACGTTAACAAAACTTTACGGGAGCCGCATGAGCAGCTTATTTTCATGACATGAATGAATTTCTATAAACTAGTATTTCAGTAATAAATCCCCACTGAACCAACACTAAACTAATAATAGAGGTTTTATTGAATTAACAAGAGTAAAAAGAGCCACTTTGCTCAATATTCTCCAATACTTTAATGTTCTATATAAAAACTTACTTTCATGTCGCTTCGTCCACGATGTGAACTATATCTATAAAGCGCTACCTATAAAATCCATTAAAATAGCCGTATCTACGAAATAAGGCAGTTAAAAATGCTTCTTCATAACACCCCTTTTACGCAAGGTTATAACAGTATAGACATTGCGTCCACTCCTTAAGTACCTTTTTTTTTTTTTTTTAACGCTGGGGAATCCATTTACGGATACCCGGTCGAGAGGGGTAATAGACCGGGTTATGTCGGACTCCGGCGCCTCCAGAGAAGAAGAGGGAGAAGAGGAAGACCAAAGTCCTCCTCTTCTTCCAATTCCTACCGGGAGACTACGCCTTGAGAAAGGCGCGCGAGGCGCTGCGCGGCGTCTACCACGCAGGACCCGCCCCGCAAAACCGACTACCGACTAAACCCCATCGAGCTCCACCACTCCGACTCCACGAAACCTACGGTACCGCACAATGCGCGCCGCAGGCTCGCCGTCGCCGGTACCCATCCTGACAATAGGACGGGATCCAATCCCCGGGAAGATCCCGCAGGACGTCGTCTCAGGAGACACCGTGAGTGGCGCATAGGAGCCACCTTGCGCCGCCTCACCACGGAACCGACAGCAGAGCACCGGGCGCCCCCGCACCCAGTACCCAACAGTCCCTACGGGAGATTAACGGGAGCATCGTGCCCGCGTCGCCCACCCCGCCTTCTTCGCTGAGGAGCCGAAGAGGGATTCCACTCCCTTTCGCGCTCCTCAGCCTCGCGGAACGCCATGACCAGGTCGCAAAATCTGGCCATGGCCTCCCACGAACTCTCGTCCTCTAGCATGCGGGCAATGACAGCCCGCAAGGAGAGGTCCCTCCCCAGCACCGCGATGAGATCTCGCCGCGGGTGCTCCCAACGCGGGCACGCTTCGAGTGCGTGCTGAGCGTCATCATCCGGATGCCCGCACTGGTGACAACCCGGATGTGGCTCTCTCCTGCAAACCCTCCACAGGTACCTCCCGAAGCAGCCATGCCCCGAGAGGACCTGCGTAAGGCGGAAGGAGAGCACGCCGTGTCGCCGATCTGACCATGTCTCCAGCACGGGCACCATGGCCTCGAGAGTGCGCCGGCGGGTGGCTGAGGTTTGATGAAGTTCCTCCAGCAACCGCTCCCTCCATTTAGCGTACGCCAGATGACGCGCAGCACGCCTCCACCGACTGACAGCCGACAGGCCGGGTGTCCGTCCCCGACCCAGGGACTGTGTCCTGCGCCGGTATACCGTAGCCAATACCTCAGCCTCGAGATCCCAAGGAAGGGAACCAGCGAGGGCGCAGGCGACCTCTCGGGAGATCGTACGGTACCCCCTGATGACCCTCACCGCGAGCGCCCGCTGAGCTCGGAGTAGCAGCGCCGCATTGCGTGTGGAGAGTGTGGGCGACCACACGGGAGCGCCATACAAGGCCATACTGCGCACGACCCCCAGGTACAGGCGTCGGACACCGACGCTGCAACCACCAACGTTGGGCAGAAGACGGACTAACGCACCTGCCATGCCCAGTAGCCTCGGAATCAACTCACCAAAATGGTGGTCGAAGCGCCATCGACTGTCCAGCACGATGCCCAAATATTTGAGCTTCGGCTGGACAGCGATCGATACTCCACCGACTATGAGCGTCGCGCCCGGAGGGGGTCCTCTCCGAACCGGGTGAAAGCATACGGCCTCAGACTTGTGGAGGGCCACCTCAAGACCTAGTCTCCGAATGCGGCTAACGACGGTGGAGACCGCCGCCGTTGCAAGGATCGCTGCGGTCCTGTAGTCAGCTCCGCGAGCCGTCACCATCGTGTCGTCGGCATAGCACACCACGTCGACGCCACGCAGGCCAGCACCGCGGAGGACCCAGTCGAAACCGATGTCCCACAGGAGTGGTCCCAATACCGACCCCTGTGGGACCCCGCACGACACCGTTTTTCGTCCCCATCCTCTTCTCTCGGGGAAAATCACGCTCCGCCCTGAGAGGTAGTCCTCTATCAGGGTGCGGAGACTATTGGGGATGCGGTGAAACCGAAGTGATTCCACGATCGTGCTCCAGGGGATCGTGTTGAAGGCGTTGGCGATGTCAATCGACACAGCCAACAACACGCCCCCCTCGGAGCACGCACAATCGGAGAGATGGCGGACACGCAAGACCGCGTTCACGGTCGAGCGACCCCTCCGGAAACCGTATTGGTTAGGAGCCAAATCAGGCCCAACGTTTTCCAGGTGCTGGACAAGGCGATTAGCGATGACGCGCTCGAAGAGCTTACCGGCCTCGTCCAGCACGACGATTGGGCGGTACCCGTTCGGTTCGTCACGTGGCCGACCCTCCTTAGGAATAAGGACGAGCCGACCAGTCCTCCATGGCTCTGGGAACCTGCCCTCACGGAGGCACCGGCTGAACAGCCTTCGGAGGGCAGGCCCCAAACCATCGCCCGTCAAGGCGAGCGCCCATGCTCGGGACGAGATCCCATCGGGACCGGGAGCCGTGCGCTTCGCCCGCATCCTCTGCACAGCCGATTCAAACTCCGCCTGCGAAACGTCCGCAGGCTCCCCGCCATCAGCAACCCGCATCGTCGTCATCACAGGGGGGACGAAGGCCGTCCCGGTAAAATCCGGAAACAGACCCCCGACTACCCGCTGCAATGTCTCCGGCGGCAGGGTGCTGGTTGCGGGGGGGGCCCAAGGGCGGAGCACATTGCGCGCCAGCCTGTAGGGCCGCCCCCACGGATCACAGTCGAGCGAAGCTAGTAGGTCGTTCCAAGCAGCCTCCTTCACCTCCCCGATAGCCACGCGCAGGGCCCTTATGGCCATCCTGTACACCTCGTACAGTCGGTCCTCCTCATCGGGGTCCCGGTGCGTTCTTCGACGTCGATACCGTTGGTATGCGCGACGACTGACGTCGCACAACCGGCGCTGGCTAGCGATCTCCTCAGTCCACCAGTGGACTCTGCGTTTAGGAGCGAGAGCTCTAATGCGAGGCATAGCGGCGTCGCACACCCGCGACATCGCCTCGCGCAGATGCTCCACCCCCTCGCACACGTCTGCTGGCTCACCAAGCGAGTCAAGACGCCATGCCTGGACTACAGCCGCCTCACACAACCTCTCGACGTTGAGGCGCTTCTGGGCCCAACGAGGACCCCCCGCGCCGCCACCGCAGAGCAAGGAAGAGCCCTGGATAGACTCCGCCAGAGGCACTGCGACACCGAAACGAATGTAGCGGTGGTCGGAGAGCGTCTCCTCGCCGACCATCACGGCCCAACCGCGTACGCGATTCGCCACGTCGGGCGTGGCAAATGTAACGTCAACCACGGACCCGCCCAAACGTCGCACGCACGTGAGTTCTGCGCCACGATTGAGGACGAGAAGACCGCTTCCGACCAGCCACTCCTCCACCGCCCTACCTCTGGGGCACGTCCTCGAGGATCCCCAAGCCAATGACTTGGCGTTGAGGTCCCCGAGAACGAGTATCCGTTGGGAGTGCGACCTCCCAACGACGCGGCTGAGCTCGTTGAGAAAAACCTCAAACTCGGCGAGCGTCCTGTTTGGGGAGAAGTACACTCCCAATATGAATACCTCGGCCCAGAGGACAGCAACAAAGCCGCAACCTCTCTCGACAACGTCGAACCTGGGCGGAGCACCTACACAACAACGTCGGATGATAGCCACTCGGCCCTCCAAATCGGCTGCCCAATCGGGGCTCGAAGGAACCCGATACGGCTCGGCGACCACCGCAAGATGGGTCAACCCCTCTGCCATGCTCTGGAACAAAAGGTCCTGAGCTCTGGCAGAGTGATTGAGATTCCCCTGCAGGAATCGAAGGACACCTGTCATAACAGGGCGTCATTCGATGTCTCCATAGCCGTACCGGGCTGCCTCCGCGCATTCTCAAGCGCAGCGGAAGCTCCTCTTCTAGGTCTCGGTCTCGGGGACTTGGCACAAGCCTTGCTCCCGGAGACGTGATCCGCCGGTCTGCCGGCAGAGGCACATACAGCACAGTGTGGCGCCAGAGAGCAGCCGGACGCTACGTGGCCGGTCTGGCCGCACCGGTAACAATCACGGCTGCGGTCGACCGACGACGGACATCGAGCGCTCACGTGACCTAGCTCATGGCATCGGAAGCACTGTAGCTTCTTAGCCTCTAGCAGATGAGCGCGGAGCACGCTCCAACCGACCCTCAATTTCGGTACGGCGAGGACCTTCGTCGCGGCAGCGACGGGCAACCGAACCAACACCTGACCCATCCCACTTGGGCCAGACTTGATCTCTCCGATCTTCACCGCTTCAAGAGTGCATTCGCCAATCCGGGCGAGCTCAGCGGCTACTTCCTCCGGCGTCAAGGAGTCATCCAGCCCGCTGATGCGGATGGCTGCAGTCGTCACTGGCCGGGTCACGATGACCCCCTCCGCGGACAGAACCTCACGAAGCTTTTGGGCCAGGAGATCAGCCTTGGCGCTCTGATCAGCACCTTCCACTACCAACACCTTGGCCCCAGTCACTGCAGACCGGATGCGCTGGTTGGGGATTCCGAGTGCCCCGGGGTCCACCTTGGCTCTCGCTTCGGCGAGTACGCTGCGGTATGTGAGTCCTCTTTCTACAGCCTCCGGCTGCAGCTTGAGCACAACTGCTTGAGAGCGCGGAGGACGCAGCTTCTTCTCTTTCCTCTTTGCAGAGGACGGGTTTTTCTTTCCCGCTTCAGCGGGTGCTACCACTGGAGCCGTCCTCACTGCTCCCTCCCTCGGCCGAGTGCCCCTACGGGTGACCGTTGACCAGCTCTCGATCAAGGAAGCTGGAGCCGGGAGGAGGGTGGGTGTTCCAGGTGGAGCCACTTGCGCAGTGGCTTTTCTTCTGGGGCCTCGTATCCTCTTTTTCGCCGATGTTGTAGGTGGCACTGGTTTCAATAATGGTGCCGAATTCAGTGTAGCGTCTACGACCATAGGAGGGTCCGGTGATTTTTCGCGGCTCTTCCGCCTGTCCGCCGCTAGCGGTGGTCGCATTCGCGGCTCCGGTAGAAGCCGTCCCTCCAGCCCCGCAAAGCGAGCGTCGAGCATCGTGCCGACAGCTCGCATAATGCGCTGGAGGCGCAACTCCTCCTCTTCTTCTTCGGTGTTTGGGGCCGGGGCTGCGGCTGGTGCATTTCCTAGCACCTGCGAGACCGTAGCCAGCTCCCTCCTAATTTCATCAAGCTCCTTGCGAAGCTGTAGGATCTCCTGCTCCTGCTTGGCGTTGATCGCACGCAGTCTTTCAGCCTCTTCAGTTGCGGTGCGGCCCACAAGGTCCTCCGTGGCCTCCTTGACGGTGGCCGCCAACTCCTTCAATGCACGCACATACGTGCCCTTCGGGCTACTAGATTTGGCGGCCACCGTCAGAGCCACCTCAGCACTCTGATGGAGCCTACGCTCGGCATCAGGCTTAGGGACAGATCCCTCAGCCGCTCTCTTCTTCTGGCGCGTGGTGCGCGCGCTCTCTGTGAACTCCCTCTCCTCTCTTTGGGCCCTAAGGCACGCCTTCCTGGCAGCAGCCATGCCAACGCACTGCCTCGTGGTCGGAGGGCGTCCCCTTCCACGCTTTGATGGCGTCACGGCTCTGGGCTTCGCAACTGACGGGCCCTGAGTCTCCGAACCGGAGCTGCTGCTCAACCCGTCTGAGCTTATATTAAGGACCCTTTTCCGCTGTCGTCGTGTCGGCGACGAGCGGGTCGACGATTGGGCCGAACCGACTGTGGCCATGTCATCGTCTGACACGACATTGGCTCTAAAGGAGCTTACTTCAAGGTCCTTCTCGGACATCTTCCTCTGAACTCCGTCCTTCCCGGACCTGACGTCTAGGCAGTTTTTGCCCCCCCCAGAGTACGTGGGGCAGCGTGCGTCCGACGAGTCGGCCGCACGGAGGGATTCTCCCCCCGCGGAGCGGGAGGTACCCTCCTGGGGTAGTATCTTTTTAAAACTAGCCATTACATTTATTTCTTTTTTATATATTTTTTAACCCAGGGTTCGGTTCCCTGGGACACCCTAGCGACTGGTCGCCCACCAGCCATTCATTCTCTCGCCGGGTGTCAGAGCTTAGAATTGGGTATAAAAGGAAAGAAGATAAAAATAAAACCAAATAAAATCAAAATAAAACCACAGGAGAAGAAGAATAGAAAAGCGTGTAAAATAAAACAATGAACGGAAACAAAAGAAGAGAAAGAGACAGATTGAAACTTAAATTAAATTAATAAATAAATAAAAATAACCAAAGGACAGTGTGAACAAAACAATAAAACAACAAGGAAAAGAGGGAAAAAGTGGAGGCCCTCGCATCTCCAGGAGAACCACCCTTCAGCAAGTGAAGGGGGAGGAGAGCGTGTAACCCCCGATGCTGGTTTTGGTCCGCGTCGCTCAATCTCTCCCGCCGTAACACAACGAGAGAGAAGGAGCGATGCCCCTGTGACTATTGCCCAGAGGCCCGTGATCCGCCACCTACGGACGCGCCCGGTCGAAGTCCAGCAACTCCCCCGCAGACGAGACCCACAGCACGCAGAGTGCGCGCTGCAAGCTCGTCCACGACCGGGCTCCTTAAGTACCTAAGTCGTATTTTCTCCGGGAAACATTGCAATACCTTTGTTTGTTCAGAGTCGTATTTTTATAAGATGCCTTCGAGACTTGGGAACTACTGATGGTTTCTCTTGTAAAGTTTTAAGCTGTGGGAGGATTTTAACATGAATTAAAGAATAATAAATACATTTTGAGATTTTTTTTAAGAATAACGCTTTTTAAATATGGAAAATATGTAAATAACGCTCACGTTCACGCTCAAGCTCACGCATCATCAGTTTGCTCGGAGTGTTCAATGGATCCTATAAGTCGAAACGGGTCCTCACTAAACAAAACCAGCTATAGTGTGTATTTTTTTATCCTTCACACGACGGCACCCCGTTGTTCCCTGTACTTTAAATGTATAATCTCAACCTAAAATGAGTGACATAGCCATCGCCAAGCCCCTTAAGAAATTATTAGTCTTTTTAAACTTCTTATAAAGTATTAAGAAATGGGATAATACTGAAGTATTCCAGATGGTCTGTATAACAATTACGGCACAATCGTATTTATAGTAAAAATTAAAATTATATAGTCAATAATAATTTGCGCAGGAGTTGCCGCCCCTTTCAACATGTCCTCCGCCTGAAGAACAATAGATCAAAGCGTGGCCATCTTGTGTCTTTACCACTTCGACAAATAAGATGCGCCGGCGACATGTTGCAGGGGGCGTGGTTTAACTGGCTTTGCACACGGTACTCGGATCACCTGATGTGACGAAAAATCGTATGATTTCGGTGCTGTGTTGAGATGTGCGAGTTGACTTGCTCACTCGCCACAATACAATGCCTTAGCTTATTCTCAAAGTCAGGGCTCTAAGGTAAATGACTCTCAAAAAACTGTTCAACTAAATACAATTGAGACTTTGATCTTACATTGAGCTTGCATCATTCACGATGCGATCTATAGATTCCGGTAACCACTTGAATCCAGTAGTTTCACGACCTTGCCTCCTCAATTGCAGTGACAAAAAAAACTAGACCCAAGAAGAAGATCACGCGTTTATTATAAATCAATAGCTTCGTCTATGTGAACTAAGTCTCAGTGATTGGAAATGGCATACAGCCATTTAAATTATTCTAAAGTAAAAACATATTCACAGTTTAGATAAATTCATATTAGAATAGTAAGAGAAGCACTTGGTGGTAGTCTGTACCATGTGGTCTGTGCCACCCATGATCGAACACAGTGGAAGAACGTCACATGTGGTCGCGAACCTCAGCAGTGAGGGAACGATATAGAAGAGATATTAGAATATAAGACCCTCAGACACAGCCCACTAAGTTTCTCGCCGGATCTTCTCAGTGGGTCGCGTTTCCGATCCGGTGGTAGATTCTGCGAAGCACGAGTTCGTGTTAGCAACGTCGTCAGGTTTGAGCGCCGTGAGGTCACCTACTAGTTAAGGTTACGCTGGAATAGCCTCTCAAGGCTACCATCTTAGGTAGGAAAAAAAAAAAGAATATAAGAAGTTCGTTCTAAATATATTATTCATTAAGAACGATCGGTGATGCTCTATTTAGGAGTTAATGATAAAGGGAAGAACTTCCACCGAGCAGGTGAAATTGATCGGTAGATCGACCGTCCAAATGTTCTTGTTCGAAGCTTGTATATTTGCAAGCTTATCTTGAAAATGTCGTAAGCGACAATTAGGCATCTGTCAAATAAATATCTTGTGTTGTACGATGGCTACGGCCTCACTCTATGGACAGGTTCGACAAAACAAACGAAGTTCGAACATGCACCTAAAATTTCAATTATGCACCCGAATTGTGTTCGTGCTACGGTTTAATGCGTTTTAGATTTCAGTCCGCATTATAGATCAGCACTGTTGTTCCTAATGCAGTAGTGTCGACAATAAATTAAGACTTTTATTTTAAACCTGACATTGACGTCACACCATTGTGTCAGAACAGAACAGAGAATCGCTCATAAAAACTTTTGAAAGATTGTATATTCCAGAATTTTGTTAGGCGATTTATTTCTTTTTCGCACGCTATATTTTTCACTAAATCTATTGGTTTCAATGAGTACGACATCATTCACCTACCTAATTCTGAAGTCAGCAGAAGCGTCCGCTCCGTTGAGCAGAAATGCATTCCAATAACGTGTGTATTCAGAGCTTGATGATCCACTGTCACGATTCCTGACATTGTGAGGATGAATTCACATGTATGCAGTTAGAGCAAGTATTTTGGGCTTTATATGCATGATGGATAAGTTTGTGTGAGGTGTAGAGTGTATTTGTCCAATTATTTATTATCATTTCGAATACTTTTATTTTTAATGGCGGACGAATCCGTTAACTACTAAGAATACAATTTGCGCGACGTTTTTTTTTAATCTCTCTCTCTATCTTCTCTTCCTCAATCTGTGTCCACTGAATGCTGATCTCTTTACATGCACTCCATTATTTTTGGTCTCTTACCTTTCGTGTTCCGTTCTTACCAGTTATTTTGACCAGGTCGTCGGTTCACCTCATTGATTGTCTACCCACGTTACTATGTCCAATACAGTTGAAGTAACAGTTTTTTTTTTTGCTGCGTTGTCCTACCCTTCAAAAAGAATGAATTACCGCTTACGGCAGAACGAGGAAGGAGGCTGGTGGTACCTGCTTGTGCGGGTTCACAAGAAACTCTATCACCATTTGACATCTTGATCGTGAAGAACTTCAGCAATCTTTGCTCTTCAGCAATCCTGTACGGGAAGAAACCATATTACGCAAAAATAATAATCTCGTCGCCTACCTAGGGCTCAATGGTTTCCAAAATACAAAGACGCTACAACTAAGTTATCATGAAGTATCACAAAAATAGCCTTTAATATCATCAAGCTTTGGTTTTTGTTAGTTATTGGTTGAATATGACGGGTATAGCCAGAGATTAGTATTGTGGAATGTTATAGCCGTTGCAGCAGCGATCACGAGAGTACGGTCCAATTATTCAGCACATTAGAAGCGCTGTTCAATTGGGAATGCTTCTGCACTTCGCTTTATGCTACCACCTAATATCCATCGATTTCCTGTAACAAGTAAGTCAATCTCGAATCAATACGTGAACTATAATGACCAATAACAGACATATTAAAGAACTAATTTCGGTTTCGCCGCTTTCACGACGACACCGGCACTCTTCAGATGAGCCACTGGTCTCAATGTCACGATAAATAGCCGGTAATACACTTAGGCCTGCGACGACCGACCGTAATAGCTTCGAGCGTAACGTGATTTGCTAGATCACTATTACCTTAATGCTCCACAAGTATTCCGCCAACAAAGGAAGGATCTTAATATAATATTATATGGAGGTATAGGCGTCACGTACATACATATGTAGGTGTTACTGTGTGTTGAATTTGGTTTTGAATAAAATTTAATTTGGCACTTTATAAGTTATTTTGGACTCTTTATTTAGACCACACTTCTATTTCATCCAAAAGATAGAATATTTCTTTATTTGTTCGGGTCTACCGATGTGGTCTGGACCGAAAATTACAGAAAAATAATATATATTTTTTTCAATTCTTACCTATGCTGAAAGCCTTAAGAGGCTATTTCAGCTTTGCCCTAACATGTAGGTGAGCTCACAGGGCTCTAACCGAAGTGTTGCTAACACTGGCTCTAGCAAGAGCAGTGCTTCGCAGAATCTACCACCGGATTGGAAACGCCACCCACTGAGAAGATCCGGCGAGAAACTCAGTGGGCTGTGTCTATGGGTTAATTCGCTCGCCGAGCCTTTCGTCGCATGCGACGGGTTCGACGAGGACAGTGACCGGTACTTGTGGTACCTAAAAGCCGTTAATGGATTGGGAGTAATAATAATAGGTTTTGTATGTAGCACGGAGACAGACGTCATTGGTCGAATTCAACGCGATACCGTGAGTCTAGTTATTAATGTTGATTGCAGGAAAACCCTACTCTGCTTGGGTTCTGACCACGGTTGGAAATCGGACGTCGAGTGAGATAATACAAGACCCTTAAATCCCTCGCGCTTCCTAGGCGCGGAAACCTCAAGAAAGAGGTTTGGCTCCTGCCCGAAAAAAAAAACATAGTTTGTGTGCATCTATTTAAAGGTAAACAAAACGCGTGGTTCAAGAAAGATAATGATGAAATAATCACATAATCTATTATTTATATGATTGAAAGTTTACTGGTGGCCCGAAGGCCTTTCCAGTTTCACCAGGACAGGTGGGCGAGCAAAGGCTCAGCCAAGAGGGGTGGGATTTGCTAACAACTGCCCGAGCGCCTCCGAAGGAGACCTAACAACTCAAGAGCAATTGTTTCGCGAATGAATCTACTACCGGATCGGAATCGCGACCCGCTGAGAAGATCCGGCGAGAAACTCAGCGGGCTGATGCATGGGTTAGGTTGCACGTCGACCTCTTTGTCGAGTTCGACGAGTACGGTTACCGGGGTCCCTAAGCCTGCCCCTAGTATTAGAGCTGAAGGCATCTAATGCAAAGGTTATTTCGAATCGAAGTATCGTTCCGACGCTGACTTCATGTATTTCCGAATTGATTCGAGGCCCAGGTCGTCGTGTAGGTCAACGTTCCTCACGAACCACGGAGCCCCGATGGCTAACCTGCAAAAGCGGGATTGTAGGGATTGGAGGGTGTCTATGTGTGTGCGGGCCGCGTGAGCGAACACCACACTCGCGTAAGTCATGACGAGCCTTATGCAAGTTTTGTAAAGTGTCACCTTGTTCCGAAGGGACATTTTACTTCGCTTACAGATCATGGGGTAGAGTCTACCGAGAATAAATGCGGCACGGTCACGGACTGATTTTATATGCGGGCGGAATGTCATCGATGCATCCAGGGTAACGCCCAGGTACTTGACCTTCCTGGCCCAGGGTATGGGTTGTCTAAAGAGAGTAATCGGGGGTGTGAGATTCCTCCTCCTAATCCGGGAGGAAATCCGTGTGGAGCTTCCCCTCTGAAATAGCACCACAGTACTTTTCGCTGGGTTGATGTCTATGCGCCATTTTCGGAACCACTGTCCTAGGGCTGCGCTCTGAAGCTTCTTCGCGATTAGGGACTTATTTCTACTAGAATAGTAAACAGTCGTGTCGTCGGCGAATAAAGCTAAATGGGTCGGCGGCGACCGGGGAATATCGTTGACGAATAAGCTAAATAGGAGGGGTGAGAGGACAGAGCCTTGCGGGACTCCAGCTGTGAGAGGTCGTGGGGAGGAGCGGGTTCCCTCGACTCGATATCGAAAAGAGCGGTTCGACAAGAAGTCCCGTATGATGAGCACGAGACTATCCGGCACGCCCATGTTGAATAGTTTGAAAATCAAACCATTGTGCCAGACTTTGTCGAACGCTTTTGCGACGTCGAAGAAGAGAGCTCCCGTGTATAACGGTTTTGGTCGATTAATTAAGCCCCACAAGAATGTGCTCCGTGAGGCGGTGCACCTGTTGAACGCATGAGTGATTTGTACGGAATCCGAATTGTTCATCGATGAGAATGCCCTTGGATGAGACGAAATCTCTGAGGCGCTTGTAGAGCAGACGCTCATACAGCTTGCCTAGAGACATGAGGAGGCTAATCGGGCGGTAGCTCGTCGGATAATTTTTTGGTTTACCGGGTTTATGTATGCCGATAACGTCCGCTTCTTTCCACACCGCGGGAAAGATACAGTTCGCCATAGCGGCATTGAAAATAGATGCCAACACCACGATGAGTTGGACGGGTAGAAGTTTAATAACGCGGTTAGATATACCGTCGGAACCGGGAGCCTTGCGAGGACGTAGGTCTTTGATCAAGTCTTTAACTTCCATCGGGGTGACGGGTTCACATAATCTTCGAAAGAAGGTGAAGTACTTGTTTTCCTATGACGAGTCGATCAACTCGAAATAAACCACCAAACATGGAAGAGAAAAGGTACGTGACATACTACTTCGGTTAACCTATGTTACTAAAATTATAATCAGTACTTGTGTTTAATTTAAAGTATTAAAATGTGTTATGTATTTTCTCATATTAAGAGACAAACAATTTGATTTAATATCCATAATAATTATGGCTGAGCTAAGTAGTTGTATTTGTATGATTTAATGATATCGCAGGGTATTTCTGTGACTAAGTATGTACCTAGTTTGTTGTACTATAGAGACTTCGACTTGATGTCCTAAAGTCTGTGGCCGTATTCATCTTGTGATATTTAGCGGCTCCGGTGTAATCACTTCATACCATTTTGGCCACAACCTCGTTCTATCAGTACTGCTAATAATGATATAAAGAAGAAAAAAAAAGAAAAACTTCTTTGTGAAGTGATTTTCAACAAATTGATTCCAAACAACAACTGGTATTATTAAAATACCTTGGAAATTCTTAAATTTAAATGTAGATAAAACGAATCGCCTTGTGTCAAGTCTCAAAATGCCCTAAGTTCGATTCACTATCAATAGACTATTCGCTTATGATGAAGATTTATTATTCTGTAAAGTCATAGATTTCACTCGAGTCAAGGAAAACGGCTGAGTGATTAATTACTTTAACGTCTTTTTCTTAACTACAAAATTTTAATAAGGCACAAGCATTTGTACTTATGCACTATAACTAAATTATTTTGTACTAGTAAAACGAGACGTCTATAGACTAATCTTGTTAATGGTATAAAGGATAGGTCTAGAGTATAGTGTATGGAGCGAGCCACGACTTAATATCATAGCTAAACCATCAGACGGCCATCGCCGCCGTCTTAAGTGCACTTCAGAAGACCGTCACTCAGATACGTGTTAGTAACACTCCTGATATTGACACCTACTTGCATATTCCGATATTTCATGCAAATACATACGAGAGATTCGAATTTAGTAATCGTTACATATAAATCCAACCTAATTCTGATTGTAAGACACAAAGGAAGATTAAATCGATATCCGAAATCTTACAAGTCTGAAGGACTATTTGGAGAGTACCTACTTGTTATTAGCAATCTACTTACGTTTCCTTTTACCTCGATAAAATGGAATAATACTATTATTGATATTAGAAGTTTAACCTATCTTATCGGAGATAATCATTCAAAGATTTATCAATTCTATATGTACCGCATTTGAGCTTCTTTCAATTTATTCATTCATAAAATTTAATGTTTATAGGTACAGCTCACACGCTGATGATTTGTCAAAGATAGATAAAAATTGAACTGGTAAGTAAGACTTTTGTAGACATTTGAAATTTTAAATCGTAACTATGTATTAAGCTTTAAAAAATTAAAAATTAATACTTGATCTTTTTAAACTTAATTTTACGCGTATTCGCCAATAATTTGATTTCTTTATTTCTAAGAAAAACCAACAAAAAATACTGTACGTATGTGCCAATTCAAATTATAAAGGAGTAGGTGTGTAGATTGTAGAAAATAAAACCAATGAGAGGAGTGTTCGGGAGAAGCAATCGATTTTTCTTTTACTTTTTATTTTAGTTGCGCTATAATTTCATACACATCATATTTTGAATTTAGTTACATGATGCATTCTAAAGATTATATTTAATGTTTGCGTATTTGCCTTAGATAGCTCTTCTTTGTAATAATGTATTACTGGTGGTAGGACCTCTTGTGAGCCCGCGCGGGTGGGTACCACCACCCTGCCTATTTTCTGCCGTGAAGCAGTAATGTGTTTCGGTTTGAAGGGTGGGGCAGCCGTTGTAACTGTTTAGAGCAATTCTAAACATGAAGTTTTTATTACTATTTTTTGAATTTTGAAATAGAATAATAATTTTGACAACACAGTCATTGTAAATCAATCAACAATTCAGGTCGTACGTGCACGTGTTGTAATTACATTAAAATAAAATAAAAATAACCTTCTCTCTGAATATATATAATTATTGAAGCGACCAGCACAAAATACAGTCCACGCTCTACACAGTAACTACCCTTGAGACCTTAGAACTTATATCTCAAGGTGGGTGGCGCATTTACGTTGTGGATGTCTATGACCTCCAGTAATCACTTAACACCAGGTGGGCTGTGAGCTCGTCCACCAATCTATGCAATAAATAAAAACTTAAATACCGTGTTATAGATATTAAGTAAATCAATGAAATGTATTATCGAATGTACGCCTGGTTTCCGTTCACGATTTTCTCAAGGCACATCGCCGATTCGGATCGTTCTAACTTGATTTCCCCAAATAGAACAGCTCTCTTTGAGTGCTCTTCAAACGTTTGCTCCGTAAAAGGCATATCTGCGATGGTCACTCGGAGTCCCTATTGAAAACGATACGTGTTTACTTTATGCTGAATATGAGGCTTCTTATGCTTTTAACGGGACATCATATTCGACTGTTGATGTTTTGTTAACTACATAATAATATAATACATGTTTTGAGAGGCTCCCGTACGTATGACGTACTTTAAAATCAATTTTTAGTTTAAGCCTGGTGTTTGTTCTATTAATTGTATAGTATACAACGTATCTTTTTACCTATCGGGCTTTGATAATTTAATCAAAAAGTCATCCCTTAAGGACTATCAACAACTGTACACAGTTTTTAACGTAAACCAGATTACAAAGCTTGATAAATCTTATATCATATATATAAGTTTTATTAATATATATAAATATTGCCATATACTTAGTCTGGCCATAAATACTGTTATAATAAAAAATAAAAGCATTATATTGCAAATAACACTTATTACTTTTACAGTGTGTTAGTTTAATACATAAATATAAAACAATTTAAAGTATTAAAGCTTATTCGAAGTGGTCTTCATTGGCTGCAATACAGTCCTTTAAACGTTGAGGCCAGTTATCAATAAAAGCACGCACTCTTTCCATGGGAAAAATTTTCACTGCCAATCGTACGGATTGTTTTAGGGACTCCAAATTATCATGGCGTTTAGAGAAAGCCGTACTCTCTAAAACTGACCATAAATCATAATCTCATAATAGTCTTCAGCTCTGATGAAGTCCGAAACGTTTGTTTCCAACCAAGACTGCGTAGACCGAGCTTTATGACCTGGCGCCGAGTCTTGCTGGAAGGACTATTCTTGATTATTGAACATGGTGTTGTTAAGGGGCTTCACTACCTTCTCAAGAATGGTATCTCGATACACTTGTGCCGATGTTTTGATACCTTTTTCACAAAAGTATGGCTCAGTCACTCCTTCATAGCTAATACCCCACCAAACCATCACTGAAGTCGGATAGTGCCCACGTTGCACTCTATCGACTAATTGAGAAGCTTCCTTAGAGCTTTGAGCATAAATACGGTCATTTTGTTAGTTAAAATGTTGTTCAATTGTAAAAAATTTCTCATCCGTAAACAACATTTTTCTATGACCTCCCTTTGCGTACCGCTTCAGTAGTAGTTTTGATTTTACCACCCTATTCTCTTTTAAATTATCAGCTAAGAAATGACCAGTACGTCTCTTATAGGCTGCAAGTTCTAAGTCATCTTTTAAAATACGCAACATGGTTCTAGGTGCTATCATTATCTCCCGAGATAAAATCTTTTGCTTTCGGACAGGATTTCTTCGAACTCTTTCCCTTACTGCTTTGACCATCTTTTTCGTACGAACACTACGTGGACGGCCAGATCTTTTTCTGTCACAAACAGAGGAGGTCTCATTGCACCTATTAATAGCCCGGTACACAAACATTTTACTAATACCAAGCGTATGGAGAGTTTTAAAAATTGTATTTGGCTCCATACCTACTTTGTGTAATCACAGCGATTCGGTTCTCTTTATCACCCCACTCCATTTTAATATCGCAAAATATTGTAAAATGTATTGGCACCAAAATGAGAAAACTCAATGAGCAATCATATAAAAATGACAGATTCTAAATTCAAATGTAATATTTTCTTTATTTTTAATTGTAACAGTATTTATGGCCAGACTAAGTATATACCACGGTAAGTGGGAAATGTACATGGGCACCTCAAACGGTGTCCGCGCCTTGAGGGAAATTTTTGTAAAAATAATTAAGGCACATTAAAGTAGTACCTATCTCAAAGAACTATTTTGACTGCTGTTGCCCAAATAAATGGGTTAATGAGCGGGAAAATGACGTCATCCATCTTAGTTGGATTCCCCTTAGCATTCCCGTGCCACGGCGAGCGCGTTCAAATTCACTTCATTAATGTTTTAGTACATTTATTTTATTGCATGTAACTCGAAAAACAAGATAAGCTATGAAATAATGAATTCAAAACTTTTTGTTTGTTGTAACTATACAAAGTATTTCAAATGCTCAATGCAGTTGAACTTTGATATTGATTTGTTAAAATAAACTTTCAATTTTTTTTCTTCTATTTAAGAGCACGCTGTAAACTCTCCATGTTTTTCCGTCTATTTAACGTTGTAAATACAATGCTTTTTTCAGTTTTATTAATAGACTAGCGACCCGCCATCGCTTCGCTTCGGAAACATTAAAACACACATGAAACCAAAAAAAAAAATAAAAAAAAAAAAAAAAAAGTAGCCTATGTTCATCAGGGACAATGTCGGCTTCTAATGGAAAAAGAATTTTTCAAATCGGTCCAGTAGTTTCGGAGCCTATTCGAAACAAACAAACAAACAAATCTTTCCTCTTTATAATATTAGTATAGACAATACTAGAAGTTGGCTCGGCCTTCAGCAGTTCAGTAGAGTATCAGGTAATATGGTTTTATGATGTACTGGTCATAACCTTTAAATGTTATATAAATAATCATCTAAGGTCATCATCATAATTCAATAGTCATCATCAGCCTTTATCGAATTAATTTATTAGCAGAATCGCTATCTTGAATTCGACGATTCCCTGAAATAGGTCTAAGAATCGATCAGCGATCGAAATAGATACCGTTCATTTAACCGCACAAACGTCGGACAGTTAAGTAGTTCCCTTCATTTTTTCTAGGATTTTAGAATTGTATTTCGTGAAAACTACATGATATCCGCCCAAACTAACGAACACGGAATTATGTTTTACAGGCAAAGCCCGAATGATACGTACCATAATCTGACATATTACTTCCATGAAGCAATCATGCATTCTGATTTCAAGGATGGGATTAACGCTTTACATTACAATTGATTGATATCCATCTCGTGTCAAACTTAATACCTTGCAGGCCGTGAGCTCGTTCATCAACTTAGTAAATAAATAAAAAACTTATATTCTATATCTAGATAAATCTAACTGTTCTAGTCTATCTATAAAAGACTGTACCTATTTGAAAAGTGAAATGGTTTCATTATAGCTAAATAACTAATATTACCTTTTTTTATTGCTTATATGGGTGGACGAGCTCACAGCCAACCTGGTGTTAAATATACATCTACAACGTAAATGCGCCACCTACCTTGAGATATAAGTTCTAAGGTCTCAGTATAGTTCTCTCACGGATCGTTTGGAGCCTCTGGGTCTGCGGAGGGACTTCGGTTCCCTCTGTATTTTGTACCGCATGTTCCATGGGGAGTGCTCTGAGGAATTGTTCGAGATGATACCAACGTCTCGTTTTTACCATCGCACCGCCCGCCACCGGAGTAGAGTTCATCCATACTACCTGGAGCCACTGCGGTCATCCACAGTGCGTTTCCAGAGATCTTTTTTGCCACGTACCATCCGGCTATGGAATGAGCTCCCCTCCACGGTGTTGCCCGAGCGATATGACATGTCCTTCTTCAAACGAGGCTAGTGGAGAGTATTAAGCGGTAGGCAGCGGC
This sequence comes from Bombyx mori, assembly GCF_030269925.1. Lineage (NCBI taxonomy): Eukaryota > Metazoa > Arthropoda > Insecta > Lepidoptera > Bombycidae > Bombyx > Bombyx mori. Next base: position 8,326,317 of record NC_085111.1, on the reverse strand, counting down.
TTGGCTCTGCCCTTGGCATTGCTGAAGTCCATGGGCGACGGTAACCACTCACCATCAGGTGGGCCGTATGCTCGTCTGCCTACAAATATAAGTATAGTTACAACGGCTGCCCCACCCTTGAAACCGAAACGCATTACTGCTTCACGGCAGAAACAGGCAAGGCGGTGGTACCTACCCGTAAGGACTCACGAGAGGTCCTACCACCAGTAATTACGCAAATTATAATTTTGCGGGTTTGATTTTTATTACACGTGAACATTTGTTGAGTACGTATTTCATTAGAAAAATTGGTACCCGCCTGAGATTCTAACACCGGTGCATCGCTCGACATGAATGCACTGGACGTCTTATCCTTTAGGCCACGACGACTTCAAATCGCTAGCCTTCACACATAAGTGAAAATTTTAATATTATTGCTATATGGCCTCATCCCTGTGACCTATCAAATGGTTCTACTATACAAGAAATTTAGAAAAATTGGTACCCGCCTGAGATTCTAACACCGGTGCATCGCTCGACATGAATGCACTGGACGTCTTATCCTTTAGGCCACGACGACTTCAAATCGCTAGCCTTCACACATAAGTGAAAATTTTAATATTATTGCTATATGGCCTCATCCCTGTGACCTATCAAATGGTTCTACTATACAAGAAATTTAGAAAAAATTGTACCCGGCTGGGTACCATACGAATGCACTGGACGTCTTCTTTAATATCAGATGGATTGCAAGCTAATGTGAATTAAGAAAAAATAAATTATCTAAAATGGCGCAAAATCGAAAGAAGTTTTTAAAATAATATACATGTTCCAAATTCAAAATATAAAAAAAGTTGAAAAAAATTAAAGCCTTCGATGTAACAATATTTATGGCCAGACTAGATACAACTTTAATAAATTGACCAGTGATATTTCAATCGAGAATTCAGCGGTATTATTCCAATAACGTTCTTGGCAGTTATCAGAGAATACCCATCCGTCCGTTAGTGACAGTATTGCATCCAAACATCTCGGCGTAGGCTGTTATCCCGAACATTCTGTCGCCGCCGCTCCGTTATCTGCGACCCCAAGCGGACGCAAGCCCTCTTTATTTTGCATTGTCTCGCTATATTACTTTCGAGAATGTAACAAAACTATTTACATGAGATGAAGTGTTTGAATTTCACAGAACACTGCCGCCAAGTAACATTGTGGATTTTACTTTCGTACATTTCGCAATTTTTTTAAAATCTTTTATAATATTATTATTAAACCTTTTGGAAGGAAGTTCCTTATGGGACGATGCGGAGGGGTACCCTAACCGGGAAAAAACGTCCGTAACGTAAGATTTTTATTAATAATGCACACAGTGTACGACTTAACTTTGTAAGAACGTACAAAAATAACATATTTTTTTATCATTCATTGACCACGATCTCAGAGCGTTCGTTTGCGCAATGCACTAACACACAATAAGTTCGGACGCTACTGACCGTTTAATGACCGTGGGTTGTTGCGAAACCTCCAGTTTTATTTCCTTTATACCTCGAATAGAACTTAAAATTAATATTTTTATAATAAGGAACTTCGTTCCTATCCGGTGTCCCACGACACCACACATCTTTTTTTTTTAATTTACTTTAACTATTGTAATAATGACAGTCGGTGTATTTATATTAAGCTACATGTTTACTAGGCTATAATTAAGTGAAAGGAAAAGAATGGCGTACCTAGTGGTGATCACTGAGAAATCTGGGTTAATGGTTCAATAGTCTGCAGTGAAAGATAATGCTCGACGGACGATTCCATCACGGTCTATGCCCGATATCGCTAATCCGATTTCAAGTCGTACGCCCGTCCGCTCGGAACATCCGTACAAAGAACTTCCATTAACTGACAAAAAGCCCTTGAAACCCGTTTTACCTTAACGCCTTTCGCTGGTCACGTTACATCTCACCTGGTGACAATAAAGCTTATCCATTCCCGATTCAGTAAATAAACATTTGCAAATTAGAAATATCATGATTTAAAAACAAAAAACACTCATGAAAAATAAATTACACTGTACATTACATACTGGTGGTAGGACCTCTTGTGAGTCCGCGCGGGTAGGTACCACCCTGCCTATTTCTGCCGTGAAACAGTAATGTGTTTTGGTTTGAAGGGTGGGGCAGCCGCTATAACTATACTTGAGACCTTAGAACTTATATCTCAAGGTGGTTGGTGCGTTTACGTTGTAGATATCTATGGGCTCCAGTAACCACTTAACACCAAGTGAGCTGTGAGCTCGTCCACCCATCTAAACAATAAAAAAAAACATAAAACTTGTTAAATCATTTCAGTCGATGAACTTAAAATAAAAATTGAAAACATTACATAGCTTTCGTTTATCTAAAAGAAACAAATTAATAAGGTTCAGACGCAATCTAGCGGAAGGAAATTTTAATAAAGCTTCATGATAAATTGACTCGATAAAAGTTCACGAAGTTATAATTATTGGAGTTTAAAGTTAACTTAAAAAAATGAACGATCAGAAATTGAAGTCATTTTATATGGGCTACTATCATTGTACTGAGCGAGCGGCTGCCGTTCCGAGATTTTGGGATAATATGGATAATCCACGCCGTTCGAAATGAAGCTACCGAGATCCTTTGCTGTTCAGCCAACTCGAAAATTATTTATTCATTGCCTCGTTTATGACTACGATTATGCTGTTTCGTTAATAACATAATACCGATATTGTTTACAAGAATCTCACAAGTCTACAAGCGGAAGAGAATGAACGTGATTGACTTCGCTGTAACAAACCCGATTATAGACAAGTCGTACGTACCCAAATCAATAATTTTATCTTTAAATATATATATTTTTTGTTGCTTAGATGGATGGACGAGCTCACAGCCCATATGGTGTTAAGTGGTTACTGGAACCTATAGACATCTACAACGTAAATGCGCCACCCATCTCAGTATAGTTATAACGGCTACCCCACCCTTCGAACCGTAACGCATTACTGCTTCACGGCGGTAATAGGCGGGGTGGTGGTACCTACCCGTGCGGACTCACAAGAGGTCCTACCACCACTGAAAATATTTGTAGATGCAAACGAATACTCACCTTTATTTGAACACTACACGATTTGTAAAGATTGAGGTTATTACAGTTACAGAAGATCCTTTAAAATTAGTAAGAGCTTCGATTGACTCACATGCGAGATACTTATTGTGTTGAAAAGTACTTGAGAACTCGAAGCATGACATCATACAGTCTTATTTCAAACTCATAATGATAAGTGGACAAACGCAAACGGATCGAACCGCAGCCTTCTGTCATGAACAAAACCAATAATATTGAACTCTTACAAGTACCGATTCACAATATCCACTTATTATATTCTTTTTGTACTTTTCTTTGGATCTGAACATTTATTACTGTCTTATTGCTTGTGGAGTGCTTGGGGCAGCAGAGTCAACAAGAGGTTATTATGTTGAGACTGGCGAAAAATGAACGAGAAAAGATTTTTGCATTTCGTCCTTGTGCTACAGAGCGTTTTAAAGACCTTCAAGCGCTGAACGTCTGAAATAAAAGTTGCAATTTTGACGATTGTTTTCAGTTATAATAACGGGAAAAACTCCTATTAAGCCTTTCGTTATAGTTTTAACTCGGATTGTTAGTTTAATAGTTGTATACGGTAATAGCATCTGAATATTACGTCAATATTAACGGTGCAAAGTTTAAGCTACCACAAACTTTGTTGATTTAAATTGGTAAACAAATCAATATATCAACAGCTTTCCATTCGTAATAAATTGTTTGCGGCATTATTATTGAATAAATTTATTGAAAATAAGAAATAAACATGTAATGTGAAAATCAATTGCTCATTTTTAGAATAAACATAATTCATTGATTCTTTCAGGGCAGGGGTGAAATGTTGCTGGGATGAGCTAATTGGGGGATGGGGGATGTGAGATTCGTACACCGGTTACTTAAGGGGGAGTGATCCACCCACGGCTGTGGTGGGAAGGATGGATCATCTGAGAGGGGCACCCCAACAAAGTGGGGAAAGCGACGAGCGGGTATAGCTCAGTCCCACGGATCACTCGTAATGAGCGCTCCCATATCACTCCGGTTAAACCGACTATTGCACCATAGCAGGGGGTCATCAGGGGACCATCAGGTGGTCTTTTTTTTATTATTACTTAGATGGGTGGACGACCTCACAGAGTACCTGGTGTTAAGTGGTTACTGGAGCCCATAGACATCTACAACGTAAATGTGCCACTCACCTTGAGATATCAGTTCTTAGGTCTCAAGTATAGTTGCAACGGCTGCCCCACCTTTCAAACCGAAACGCATTACTGCTTCACGGCAGAAATAGGCAGGGTGGTGGTACCTACCCGTGCGGACTCCCAACAGGTCCTACCACCAGTAAAAGTGTTGTCCACCAGTTGTGGAGGTACTCGTAGGGTCCACCATCGGGCAGCTCGTACATAGCACGAGCTAGCCTCCGGTTAAACTCCTCGAGCGACTCCACTGCCAGATCCCAATATACAAGTGAATGAATGACTATTTGCTGTTCAACTTTATACATGTAATAACGCACTAGAGTTGCAAACTACATTCGTAAACCAACTCTAACTCGTTATTCGACATTGAAGTGAGAAGCGAGCGAACACACGTGGTTATTCCGCGAAAACCAATAAACGGTAAAGAGATACTAGTTATTTGCTGGCTTTAAACGTATTGTGCAAAGAGAATCCTCGGCCTTATTCCATAATGCGTATAAAGGTACATTTGGTGTGGATTTATGAAGGAGGCCCCGCTTGGTTTATGATGACAATGCGACCGCCGCGCGCCCCCGACACCACCTCATTTCCTCTCTGTAAGTTATAAAAACATATTGAAAATGAGATTCGCGCTGGAAGACCTAGCAAATGTTATCTTGTTTTGTGATTTGCTTGTTTTTTATGTACGGCCCGGATAAATGTAGATGTATTTTTGACGGAGATCTTCATAATTCAGAGCCCTTCGTGATAGGTTTGATGCTGTATGTTGAAGTATTTTTGTTTAACCAATATACGATTAACATTGGGGTGATGAGTAATGAAATAATGGAAGTAATTAATGGAAGTAATAAAAAAAGTAACAACGTTTGATAAAAAATTGGTAGCCAGCACACTTTTCAAATGCTAAATATAATTCACACTAATACAAATTGTTGTAATTTGTATTTGGTAGGCCCAAGATGGGATTTTTTCCTATGGTTTCCCATGTGTCAAGTAGGGATTGTATAATTGGAAATAAATTTACATACTTTAAACATAACAAATACATGAAAATGTGTAGAAAAATACTAACTTAAAATCCGTGCATCCGTGCAGTACAGACGTGTTAGCGATCTTTCCAAAAACATTCATTTCACCGACAAACCATTTTAAACTCAAGCAGCATATGCTCTTGATTACAATTTACCGTGAAGTGCAGTGCGAGAAAAATAAAATTTATTTAACTTATTTTAAAACCACTACTATTACAATTTCGACCATAACAGTTCAAGCAGTGACTACAAATTCGCCTGACCTCTTCGTGCACCTTACAACAAAGTCACTAATCGAGCCACGGATCTACAATGAGCGTACTACGCTCACCGAATGGAGGCGGCGTGTCTCAAACGTATGGAGGATCTCAACCAAACCCATCGGTAACTCCTGATTTTGATACTCCAAAAATTACATTTAGAAACAAACGAAGGTCATCTGATAGCAACGAATGTGTCATGGAAGAAATTTTAGATGTGAAGAAACAGATGGCAGAAATGATGTCTCTTATGGCGTCAAGTAGTGTTGCCCAAACTGAGAATATAAACAGATTGCACCAAGATGTCAGTGCTATGAAAGGGCAAGTTGATAAAATATGTAACAATATTGAATCCATCATCATCGAACAGGAAAAATTGAAGGTGGATGTGTCAAACGTGATGACGTCTACCAGTATATTGGGAAATAAAATCGAACTTCTTGAAAAAGAAGTGGAAGGACTTAAGTTTAAATCGTCGCATACACAAGAATCTGCGTCCATGAATCACGTGAACTATAATAAGATGATTGCCGAATGTCAAGAACGTAGTCAGCGAGCAAAAAATATAATCGTATGCGGTATCATAGAAGCCACCTCTGAAAATGCTATAGAAAGATTGGAATATGACAGAAAAGAAATAATAAAACTTACTAAAATGGCCTCAAGTAACTGTCCTGAACCTGAAAACATACACCGTCTAGGAAAATATCAACATGACAAAATCCGCCCCATTAAAGCTATTTTTAAATCAGAGGACACTGTTAAAGTTATACTTAGAAACCGAAATAACATGACAGCTGCTAACGTCAAGATATACAGTGATCAAACTCCACATCAGAGAGAAACCTTAAAAATCCTGAAACAAGAACTTGAAAATCGAATTTTGAATGGCGAAACTAATATTTCTATTAAATATGTAAAAGGAGAACCAGCAATAGTAGAATCCTTACCAAAAAACTCTGCGCCGGCAACAAACAATCTAGCACCAGAATAGGAATCTTACAAATTGAGAACATTTCATACCAGATTACAAACGACTACTCACAAATTGAAACGTTCTACCCATCTCTCAACTTTCTCTACGCCAATGTACGCAGCATTGTTAAGCCGGGAAAGTTTGATGAGCTCAAGTGCGTCCTGAAGTCTATCGATAAGGGTGTACACGTTGTTCTTCTCACCGAAACTTGGATCAAATCTGAAAATGATGCCATGAAACTACATTTGCCAAATTACACTCATCATTACAGCTATCGTAACGACATCAGAGGAGGCGGCGTGTCTATATACGTCCATAATAATATCAAACACAGCACGACTGAAGATAAATACAGCAATGGCAATAACTATCTTTGGGTGTATCTTGAGCAACATGGATTACACGTTGGAGTTGTATACAAGCCAGGAAGCACAAATACAGAAGATTTTCTTATCGATTATGAACAGCAACTACATGACAGAAATCGAACCATTATTTTCGGGGATTTCAACCTAGACCTATTACAAGAAGACAAACAAACTAAAATGTATAAACAAATGCTTTGCGAAAATGGATATAAAATATTGAATAAAGTAGAAGAAGAATACTGTACAAGAGAAACGTCGACAACTAGGACAATTTTGGATCATGTTACAACAAATTTAAAGAATAAAAACGTACACTTAGCCATTGTTGAATCTTGTATGTCGGATCATAAACAAATTTACGTCGCAATAAAAAAACAACAAGTAATTTCAAAACAAAGGAGTAAATACGAGGCCATAGACTATAGCAGCCTATATAAAAAATTTGATTCAAGCAAATTAGACAATAGTAACTATGAATACAAACATTTGGAAGATGTTATAAAACAGAATATTCGTGAAAACACTAAGACAAAATCGAAAATACTTAATTTGCCACAACAGGACTGGATAACAAAAAATATCACTGATGGAATAAATAGAAGAAATAAACTGTGGTACAAGCTGAAAAAGGACCCGAATAATGAAGACCTCAAAGCTAATTTCAAAACTGAAAGAAACCAGGTAACGCGGGATATACAAAGCGCAAAGAGAAAATATTATCTGGATGCTTTCAATAAATGTTCCAAAAAACCGAAAAAGATGTGGAGCCTAATCAACACCTTAGCAACAAATAAACTGAAGAAAAAATGTCTGCTTCCGAAGATCCATTCTACTGAGGGTCGTATAATACAAGAAGATCACATATGTGAATATTTTAACAAGTTTTTCTCAACTGTAGGCACAACCTTGGCCGATAAAATTCCTCAGAAATTTCATGGAAATCATACGCATACCTTACCAAATAACTCTGTGACTAATGTTGTTCTACAAAAGCTTGATTTATGTACCCCAGATGAAATTGAGAAACATATTGATAAGTTGGACCCGAACACAAGTACGGGGATTGATGGTATTAGTGCAAAGACCCTCAAATGTTTAAAGAACGCTGTATCTCTCGTGTTATCTCAATGCATTAACAAGTGTTTGAACGATGGTATATTTCCTGATAATCTTAAGATCGCCAAGGTCGTTCCAATTTTCAAAACAGGGTCTAGATCTGATGTTAACAATTATCGTCCCATATCAGTTCTACCCATACCATCTAAAATTTTCGAAAAAGTTCTTTATAATCGTCTCAATGAACACTTAACATCACTCAGTTTTCTTTCTGATCGCCAATACGGGTTTAGGCCAAAATTAAATACACTTTCAGCAACGATAGATCTAGTTACTACTATCAAAACAAACATTGATAAGAAAAACATGGTCTTAGGAGTGTTTATAGACCTAAAAAAGGCTTTTGACACAGTCAGTCACCCATTACTGTTGAAAAAACTAGAGAGCATTGGTGTGACCAATTCAGCTTACGAAATATTTAAGTCTTACTTGGAAAACAGGCTCCAGATAGTGAAAATTGATGATCATCAAAGTAATTCTCACCCTATTAACTGCGGAGTTCCCCAAGGATCCATATTGGGGCCACTTTTATTCCTAATTTATATTAATAATATACAGACAGTCGCACTACATGGTGATCTAACACTGTATGCTGATGACACGTGCTTATTTTACTACGGACACTCCATTCACGATGTATTATCCAGAGCCCAGCAGGACCTAGATTTATTATACAATTGGTTTCAGTACAATTTGCTGACTATAAATGCAGCTAAGACTTCTTACGTAATCTTTAAACCTAAAAATAAAATTATTCAGGATTTTGCACCGCTTACTATAAATGGCGAAAAATTACGAAATAGTAACGAAGAAAAATACTTAGGATTAACTATAGACAGCGGCTTGACGTGGAAAGCACACATTCAACATATCCAAAATAAATTGTCGTGTTTAACAGGATCTTTGCGCGGGACCGCCCAGTGTTTTCCTCGTCGAGTCTCTCTCATGATCTACAATTCGTTGGTTAAACCTCATCTTCAATATCTGATTGAGGTATGGGGTAGCACTGCTGACACGAACTTAAAGGAATTGCAGCGAACACAAAATAAAATAATCAAATTATTATTCCACTACGATTACCTGACACCCACCACAAAAGTCTATAGTGAAACCAAACTTATGTCTGTAAAACAACTGTATACCTATAGCACTTGTTTACTAATAAGAAAAATATTACACAAGGAGATACATTCTAAATTGACGTTTACTAAAAAAAAGGAACTTCAAAACTATCGTAATCGAAATGCCGAAAACTTAATCACTACCAGATCTAGAACTAACTATGGACAACGAAATATATCATCTGAGGGTGTCAAACTGTATAATATGCTGCCTTTAGATTTAAAAAATGTCAAGTCATTGAATGTATTTAAAAATAAATGTAATGATTATATAAGAAAAAATGTTCCCATAATATAGTTTCTAAGATAAATTTGTTAATAATAATAATATCCATTTATTTCAGACAGTTACATCTGTGGAAATGATAGTATTGTTACTTAAGCCTACGTTAATAACTAAAAATACTAAATTCAATTTAAAGTAATTACCCAATTCCATTAATTTAATTTCATTTATTTAACAATAACATCATATTTATACCTAAATATAAACAGGAAAGAAATATAATAAACAATGAAATGAAAAAACAACGAAACTAACAACCTGCAAACATTTAACCAATGCCACATCCATGCGAACTAGCTCCTTGTGGCGCCAATATCTACCCGCCACCGAGCGGCCGGCCGGCTGGTCGAGGCGATCTGCTGTGGTAATCTACCTTGTTTATACATTTTAAGAAAATAATAATCTTTATAGTTTTTGTTAAATGAATTGTTTATAGCATAGCGTCGCATGTTGGTACTGTAAATTATTGTCATGTACTGCACGATTTGAAGTAATTGTAACTATTTTAATGTTCTCATTTAAGTGAATCTATGTAATTCTTTTGAGAATAAAGAATATCTTTAACCCGAACTTAGACCGAGAGTCGAACTCAACTTGCAAAGTACATCACGACCTAAAATTTTGATTTTAAATCGACTGTATTTTACAGATCACATATCTGGCCTTGCGTGGGGTACTGCTCCTCTGGGCTCCCAAATACCAGCTACTTTAATCCTACAGAAGTGGGCAATTCGGATTGTCAATAACCTCACGGATCCTTTGGACCTTCGGGAGC